>NC_040913.2:25075143-25683123 GCF_004126475.2 Phyllostomus discolor
CTAAGACATGATCACCCCTGAAAGCACTCTGGCACAGGATGCAAAGCATAGCCTGGGAATTAGACCTCTTTGTATTCAAGTCCTGGTGAAAGTTGTAAACCTGGTAAATTATATAACCCCCCTTTCCCTTCAGTTTTTCATCTTTAAAAATTGGACAAGGAGCCCTGGCTGATGTAGCTCAGTGGATTGAGTGTGGGCCTACAAACCAAAGCTATGCTGGTTCAATTCACAGTCAGGGCACATGCCTGGGTTGCGCGCCATTTCCCCAGTATGGGGTGTGCTAGAGACAACCATACATAATGTTTCACTCCCTCTCTCTCTATCTCTCTCTCTTTCCCTCTCTCTTTCCCACTCTCTACAAGTAAATAAATAAAATCTTTTAAAAAATTGGACAAGGAATATCTGGTAAATAACCATAAAGTTTTGTTATGAGAATTAAGTGTTCAGCCTGTTTGGAGTGGTGCACACATGCCAGGGTCCCATCAGGGAACAGTACACTGGAATAGCACGCAGGCGTGGCTGGAGAGGACAATGCAGTGTTCGAGGGCTGAGTAGCAGCCAGATGGTCACATTCCAGTGCTGCATCTCATCTGCTTGCTGGGACATCCAACTGACTGATCCATTCAGAGGACACAGACCTGTCTTAAGGTCACACAGATCAGACGGCATGGCAGAGAGGGTGGACAGAGAATCTGGAGCGGTCTGTTACAAATCATTATTTACTACCTTGCAGGCTCCGTTAACATGAGGTTCGGTCTGTGTTATTTACAAGCAGATCTTCAGCATATGTCACAACTGGTGCACCGTAGTGTGCTGAATGAAAGAACCAATAATTGATCTGATCAATTGCCAGCTCATGTACATGATAGCACCAAAAGTAAGGAAACAACTCCAAGAAACATTTGTGGAAGGATATGGGATATTTTTATAGTTGCAATCTTATATCTTCCTATACATCACTTTAAATGATTTCTTAATGGCATTCTATTAAAGTTACCATTTATTTTCTAAAGAGCCAAGCAATTTTCTCTTTATTTGTTCTTTTATTCATTCATTCAGGAAACAATTTGGGAATTGTTTCCACCTACTACGTGGCAGCACTGTGCTTATTGCTAAGGATTCAGAGATGAATTTTAGCTGAAGAACATAAAATATTGTTGTGATTTTAAGATATAGTAATGAGAAGTTTTTGAATAAAACTGATGACAGTATGAGACAAACCCACATATTAAAGTTATTGAAAAAGCACCATAGTTCTTGCTTGCCTCAATTGTAAACTCTCTTCAAAAATAGCCATGCACCTCATGACTTTGATTTTTCCTTTCATTTTACTGTCCATGGTGAAGACACAGGAAGATTTCCATTCCACCTCCTCTGTAACTACACAATAGTAGAGTTCTTTACCTGCAGCTAAACTGAGAATCGTCATAGGCAGTCACGTACATTGCTTTACTGTTAACATTGAGAAATTCTAGGGAAAAGATATGCAGTAAACCAGTATCATGCTAAGGGATGGTTTCATGCTAAGCAATAATATCATTTTAAGGAGTAATATTATGACATCTGCCATGCTAAGAGGATGTGGCACATCTTGGGGACTCTTAGCAGAAGTGGTCTGTTTAAACCTGGAGCTGAGGATGAAATGCCTTTCTGAGTCTCACTATCTATACAGACAGGATGGACAGCTAGACATGGCGTACATCGTAAGTGTAGTCTTGCAGTCGAGGCGGGATTTTTGAAGGTGAATGAGTAGCAGCGCTACATTCTCTAAATCAGTACTGTATTCTCCTTCTTTAATGTATCTAAAAGAAAATCCAAATGAAAGCCAGTGGGTGGCTTATGGGCAATGTATCTCCTTAACCACAAGATTTAAATTTGATACTCTATGCATAACTTAGAAAAGTATTTGGCACAGGGTTATGTACTCAAGAATGTTTGTGCCCTTTGTCTACTGAGAAAGAATTCAAGAATTTATGTCTCTACACATGAATAGAAGCATTATGCAAATCAAGGGGGTTATTTTGTAGCTTTTCTCTGAATCACAATTTATTCTTGTAGTTTTTGTTTTATTTTAATCACCTAATTATTTTGATTCATGTTTTCAGTTCATACAATTTTAACTAGGATTCAATATGATGAAAAACAACATTGTATTATTTTTCTCTGAAAAAACTCTGATAAGAGATATGTGCTGATTCGAGTGTATCCTCCAAACATTACTCAGAGACAAAAGACAATACATTTTTTTGTTGTTGTTGGTTTTGAGTTTCTAGTGGGATCCTAAGTCCTTCACATTTCAACACAATCAGTTGATGCTGTATCCCAACTTAAATGGACTATTTAAGTTTAAAGCAACAGGCAAAAGGAGACAGAAGTCTACTTCAGTAATATTGGAGACAGCCTCCCACCCCGCTCCATTCATTCTTATTTCTCAAGGGTCTCCAGTCTTATTTCATATATATGTTTCATTCTGCTATGATCATTGTTATCGTGAGAGCCTTCATAGGCTTGGAATAGTTGCTAGTAATACAAAATAGCTGAGCTTTTAATCCGCTTAAAATGCCTATTTATTGTCCAAATTGAATCCTACTTTAGGCTTTAAATAGCCAAAGCTCTAGGTTTCCTTATTAGAGGTAGCCTGGGTTATAATTCTTTCTTTTCTCAGTAGTGCATAGAAGATGCAATAAGAAACTCCAAAGTTTGAATTTAGAATAAAAGTTCATGTTTTATCTTTGCAGAAAAGTTAGTCTTGTTACAACATTCGTGTAGGAAACATTCATGGACTGAACACAGTCTTCCAGGAATTGTGGTTGGACATGAAATAAACCTGCTCTCATTGGTCAGGCCACCTCCCAAAGGGAGGTATTTATTTATCATGGAACAATTTTTTAGAGGAAAGTTCAGAATCATTATCATGGTATTATCAGTAATCAGTAAGAAATTATCAACACATTTATTTTTTTCTACCAAATAATAATTTAAAATCTTCAGCACTGAATGAAGAAATTTATAGCATGTATGAAATTATCTCAGACAATTAAAGATAGGCTATATTTTCTCCTTTTCATATAACAGGTTTATCTTTTGCACTTCATATACAATTTCGCAGTCTATAAAGTGGAAAAAAGAACTTGACAAAGATCACTGGTTTTTCCATAGATGTCACTGTGTTTTTAAAAGCATATTAAGCTAAAAGATGCCAAATGCTTTAAAACTCCATGGATACTGCAATAACTCATTCTTAGAACCCACAGAATTGACATAATTAAAATTACTAACAAAGCAAATTCAGGGTTCTTTTAAATAAAAAGTTTAATTTTGAACATTATGTAAAAATTTTACTGAAATTCCAAGTGGAAATTTTACATTATTTTCATTTTTATTCTGACAGAAGACCTTTGTTTAATGACAGCAAATAATTGATATGTTATCATAATAATATAATGTAAAATGCTATAAATAAATTTCTATATCAAAAATGTAATCTATAGGATGACATATGTATAAAAATTGCAAATCCAGTATGCTTTGTATAAAGAAAAAATTAATTAAATATTTAAGTAATATATTTTTAATTGATATTTTCTAACATCTACCTTTTACTGAAGGTATTGTATAGTTTATTTGAGTAATTAAATATTGAGGTATGCCATGCCAGATTTTTGAAAAACATAATCACTCAGAGAAATTAAGTGAGGCATAAAAGACAGTTTGAGTCAGTAAAAAGTAGTTTCAGGCAACTATAAAAATACTTCCTTAAAAAATCAATATTCAGTAACACCTAAGGAAGCTATCATTCTTTGCTTAAAATAGTGTTAACTAGAAAATCCTTTGCATCTAGTTGCAAACCATTCTGAATTAAGTTTTCTATAGAACTATCAGATATCAAGTTTTATAAATGCAATTATTAATGAACTCTATTATGTACAAATATATCATTTTTTGCACATATTGCTTATAAAAATATTTCTAGGAGAATAATATACTTCATGATTACAGAGTATTATTTCTTTCTACTTCATGAAAATATTATAAAATATAATATAATGTATAAACAATATAAAATATAATAATTTATATTTAACAGAACTTAAGAAACAGGGCATTTCTTTTATAGTGCTTGAATTAATAGGATATAGATGAGTATAAAGAAAAGGTTTATGATATTACTAGATAAATAACCAAAAAGATTTTTATTCCTCTTAGTGATCATTTAATCAGTGACTTAAAGAATTATTCTAATTTATCTTAGGCAATATTCTAGAAATTGATAAGTAAGTTTTCTCAATATGATATTTCTGTTGTGGGCCAAATATCTTAATTTGTGTAACATAAATTTAAATAAAACAAAACCTATAAGTTATTAGAATGTTCATAGCTCTATAAAATTTCAAAATAATTGTTATTATATCATAAAATTATGATGTTATGTAGAATGAAAGGAGCATAGATCTTTTGATATGTAGTATCAGTTCCATTTATTAGTGATAGTTACGGTGATATATGCTTCTGTGATAACCCACATATAATATCTGTCCTAAGAATGACATGACCAAAGGCATTTGTAATTGTATTTACTTCTGAAAGATTATGGTTTATAGTTAAAACAAAAGAGGCATCCTGTCATTTTCTAAACCCGTTAAATGTGACAGAATCTATTTTTCTGCCAACTTGTGAGGACCAGGCAGAGAGCAAATTTGCTGTGGTCAGCTAAGTGTAACCACTGAGCAGGAAAGTGAATTTAATAATGCATTATTGTTCTTCACTGAAGGTGAACTGTTACAGTGCCTTTGTTATAGCAGGCTCTGCCTCTGCTTAGGTTTCCAGATGCTGTGTGGATTACCTGATTAAAATCTCTAATGCATGATAAAATGTACCAGGTATACTTTTATATTAACATAAATGCATCCATTTTAGGGTCATAATACAGAAAGTGATTGGAAATATATTCCAATTATATTGCCTTGTGAACTCATTATTAATAAGCTTTTGCTATACAGTATAGAATAAATGATATGGAAGCACAAATTCATAGAGCTTATCTTATACCAATGGTGAATTTTAGAGCTACTTAAAAAATTTGTAATATTTTATGATATAATTAAGAAATGATTTAAAATCATAGCCTTATGTATTTTGCATATTTTAAAGTAAACTAAAACAAAAAAACTTTTGAAAATAAGTTGTTCTTTCATAAGTGCATTTTTCTTTTTTTCTTTTTTTTTAATATTTAGAAACAATCTTTTTTTTTCTTTCTTTCTTTATTTTTAGAGAGGGAAGGGAGGGAAATAGAGAGAAAGAGAGAGAGAGAAACATCAATGTGCGGTTGCTGGGGGTTATGGCCTGCAACCCAGGCATGTAACCTGGCTGGGAATCGAACCTGGGACGCTTTGGTTCCCAGCCCGTGCTCAATCCACTGAGCTATGCCAGCCAGAGCCATTTTTCTTTATTTTATTAAATTTATTGGGGTGACACTGGTTAATAAGATTATATAGGTTTCAAATGTACATTTCTATGATAGGTGATCTGTATATTGCATTGTGTGCCCACCACCCAAAAATCAAATAAAATTTATTTCCTAAATAAAAACTTTATTTAGGAAATCAAAACTCATGGGGATTTGCCCATATAGGTTACTTTTATTATTATAAATTCTTACATTGATAGAGGGTTCTATTATTAAGATTTTCAAAGAAGTTATAAAAATATTACAGATTGTAGGCTTCTGTTAACCAAACTTCTTATAGATTCATGGTTGAGAATTAACAGTTAATTTTGAATTTATTTCTCAGAAATTTTGCTTTTTTAGTGAGCCTTTGAAGGAAATGTTTTCTTATAATCAATAACTGAAAGGATACTTGCAACCTAATCTCTGGTGTCACTGCTGAACTTTGTGATAAAGAGGCAAAGAAAGGCAGTTTTCTGAATATCAGTGTGAGTCATGGAACATTCAAGTTCAAGAGACAGGAAGAATTCAGTAGTTGCAAAAAGTAAAAAAATAAAAATAACTGTAGACCTAGTGTGAAAATGTTCTTATAGAACAGTGAATGAGAAAATAATTTCCTCCCTTTTCTTTCCTCTTAGCACAAGGGACTGTGTGATTATGGTAGAACCATGATAATTTCAGCTACATTTGAACTTTGATATACAGATTGTATGCATTTTAATGCTATTCAATAGATCACAAAAGAAAATATAATAAACTCTGCAATATTGAGGAAAAAGAAATGAATTTATAGTCTGGTAGTAAACAGCAATATCAAATTATTGTCTAAAACATTTTAAACTCTTTAATTACCCTGTTGACCAAGTTAGTCTCTTCATCTAAAAAGATAGGGAAGATTTTTTAAAAACTGGGATGGAACAAAAATGCATTGTTTTACCTGATCCTGAAATCTTGCTTTGAAAAAAAAAGTACAAAGTTAATCTCTGTCGGTGAGATAGGTGCCAGACATTTGAAACTTCAGCCACTCGTAAAGATTCTTTTTAAAACTATATCGTATTGCTTGTACTTCCTAAAAATCTTTAGAAAGTCTTGTAGGTTGATGTTCAGTGCTCCCAGGGGAAAATTCATGTAAAGACTGAATATTTGAGACTGCTGATTTTATTAACAAGTGATCCACAGACCTAGTGTTAAAGGAAGCTGCCACCTGAATCCAATTCCCCTAGCCCATCTTCATGGGTACCTCCTCCCTTGTTAGAGCCTCAGGAGTTACATTTCTTCTGGACATTGGAATCCTCTTCAGCCCACTATAGCTTTTACAGGCTCCTCTTACTGCCTTATGAAATTATGTTGTTCTTGTTTAATAACATCGGAGAACCAATGGCTACCATAGGAAGAAATATATGAACTCTGTACCATTGAAACTAAATCACAATGCTCTGTAGTTACTTCCAGTAGCAAGTATGGTTTGGAAGTGTCAGACTTGCTGCAGGGATTGTGTGATTCTGTGTAGACGGAGTGTCAGGGTTTCCCTCCTAGTTCAGAATCTCCAACTGCACTCTCCACAGTCCTTTTCCTTGCTCAGAATTCTTCTGTACAGAGGGAGAACCTTCCAGGGTTCCTTTCTCCACTCTTGCTTCTTCAAACAACACAAATAAAATCACTTTTGCATAAACCAATCCTCCTTGGAGGAAAACAAACAAAACACTAACAAAAACTCATAGGAAGAGCTACAATCAAGTATCACCTTCATAATAAAATGATGAAATCAAAGATGGCCTTAGACATTTTATCTCTCAAGTTCAAATAATTAGTGTTTTAACCTTAGTATTATTTTACTTCCTTCCATTCTCTAGCCTTCAGAAACAACATGGGATGTCTAAAAGCAGTGGCCTGTGGTGGGTGGTGCATCCAGCTTTAAAGGTCATGAAACAATACTGTAATGTGAGATCCAGTTTATGGGTGATTATATTTGCAGGTCTAGAGAAGCAGGAAAGGGTTCAGTGAAAATCCAGCAGCTGGCATATGTGATGCATAAAATAAAATAAGTTAGATATTTTGTGGGTTATATTTAAGCCCATAGGGAAAATGTCAGTAATAGCTCAAGTATCTATGATCTCAGTAGAAAGAACTTTATGGAAAAAGAACATCTATAGTCAATATATATGTTTACTTTTCTGTGCATTCCCAGAAAACAGCAAGTTTATTTACTGAGCAGCTACTCTCTATCAGGCATAGCAGATACTGGAGATTCAAGAAGGAACAGGGGAGCTCAAGGAGCACAATTTCTAATAAAAAACCAAATATGAGTCAAAATTAAAGTGGAATGTGATATATCTAGCAACCATAATATATATTCAATATGGCATTGAAAAGGAATGAGTGAGCATGAAAGGGCCACTGAAGACTTTCCCCTATTTCTCTACAGAACTGGGCATTGCGATAACTTAGACATTCCCGCAATTTTTCCTTCTCCTTCCTCCCATGCTCCCCAGTTTTTCCCAAGGACTTTTCACTGAACCTGAACACCGGTTTCTGTGCTAGCTGCTGGGGGCATAGTGCTGAAGAAGATCACAGAAATAAATACAAAACTCCCTGCTGTCATAGAGTTTATAATCTTTTCATAAAAATCAACAATAAAAATGCAAACAATAAATGGGGAAGCCAACGCGTGAAAGATTGTTAGGTGGTGTTTTGTGCTGTGAGCGATGCAAATGGGGTAACGTGTGAAGGACAAGTAGGACATCATGAGACGGTTCCAAGGGGACTCTCGGAGGAGCATTTGGCCTGAGACTAGAATGAGAACAAGACAGAAGCAGCCATGGGAAGTCTAGGAGGCGGAGGGGAAGACAGTTTAGGCAAAGGAGCCTGAAGCACACAGCCCTGCAGCAGGGACAGACTTCTGACGTGAACCCTGCTGGCTGAAGCACAAACATGCAGCAGGCAAACTGGTAAGAAGTCATGGAGTCAGAGAGAGACTGGACCCTGGAGGTCTATGTACTCTGTGACAAGAAGCTTGTGTTTTACGAGCATCCATTGAAGATTTTAATCAGAGGGAATATGATTCAAATTGGCTTTTGTTTTGCAAATATGTAGCATATATAATGGGGTGAGAAGCTACAGCTGAAGAATAAACTGTGAGGCTATTAAAGTGGGTAGGTGAGAAATGATGGTGACTTTGATAAGGGTGTTCAAAATTAAAGTGGAGGAAAATGGATTGGGTGCAGTGGTGCTAAGTGGATCCGCCAATGGAGAGAACAGTGATAGAAAAGGAGCAATCAGAGTGTCTCTCATGCTGAGTTATGAGCAATTCGTGAAGTCCACCACGGTCCCCATGTGCAGCCCAGCAGGCAGTTTAGTGCCCAAAGAAAGAAACACAACACTCAAAGTGTTTGTTGAATTAATGCATGCCATACTGTGTTAGCTTCATTGGGGGACTGAAGTTTGCCACACTATTACTATACAGGTAAAATACTTGTATTCATAGCCACTTGGCAGAAGATGCAATCAAAGTACAGCAAAAACACAATTACTTGTTGAGAAGTGTCTTTTCTCACTCCATTACGCGCTTTTTACTGAAGCACACTGCTGCTGGGTAGTGCCTCTCAGGGCTTACATTACACCTGAGGGATTTGAGAGAAGAGGACTTCTCAAGGTATTTCACCAGGGGCCTCCGGGAGACAAGACCACAGTGCACAGTGTTCCATGGCCTAATCCTTTAACCAAGGACGCACTGTCATTCAGCATAGAATTGCACTCCAGTAAAGGTTTTCCTGCTAAAAATATTTTGAAAGCATTGAACAAGTTTCATGCATATATAAATTTTCGTACCTAAACTTTTATGTGTCCAAAATATTGACATTTCTGAATACATATATTAACTTAGAAAGTTACTTAAATTAATCTCTCAGTTGTACTATTTTGTAAAGGAGTGATACATTTAGTTAGATCTATATTTGTTAAATTTTTACTAGAATAAAGTTTAGGAGGATCAAATCAATACATTCCTTTTAACCATTTACTCTTGAAATGAAAATGACCAAACTTCTTTAGCAAATAAAACAAATATGACATTAGTTATCAGAGAAATAATATTTTAATGACTGTTTAACAATTTTCTACCCTAATTTTGGTGCAAAATTTCCCCTAATTGTTTCTCATAGATACTGTCCAACAAACTATAATGTGTGCTTGTAAATATGGTTTCCCTTTAGTCTAGTCAACTTGGGAGACAATGTTAAGCCATTGTTCAAAATACTTTTTAAAATGTCTTGAGATAACTTTTAGGATCTTCAGACTATTTATATGAATATTTTTGATTATTGTAAATTTTCACCAAATTGTGAAATTTTCTAAAGATACATCTTGAGAAACTATATAAAGTGAAGATTGGTATTTTGACTTTAATAAAGTAAATAAAGTAAGTACCTAAAAAAGCTAAGCAATGCAAGTGTTCATTACAAATCATTTTTATAGAAAGTACATTCAGCATCAAAGTACTAACTTGGGGGAAAAAGATATTCATCTGACTTAATTTTAACCTGTTATAATTTTCAGAATCTATAAAGGAATTAACCATGTCTGTAAAATAAGGCAAATTTCCTATGTTATTTTTATATGAAATTTGTTAAGTATATTTCATTATTTCATGATTAAAATTTCAAAATCACTTCTATTCCTTTATTTTTAATTACTTAGTTAATAAAAACATTCCATATTTTAATTGACAATCTTAGTAACATATTATTTGGTAGTTCTTAAGTTCAATGCAAATCATTTGACTTTAAATTTTTATAAAATAATTTACATATGTTTATAATGACTAAAAATCAATGCCCAAAAGAAACCTTATTTAAGGTTATTTTATACTAAGTTTTAATATGATGCATTATATATTATGTGTTATAACAAAATGTTAATATATTGATAATGGTAAACTTGGGTTCCTAAATATAATTTTTCTATATTGCATAAAAACTAAATTACAGACATTTTATATTTAATACAGTAGATTTAAGTAACAGAGATGCTCATATATATTAAGTATTGTTCTAGGAGTTAGACACTGTTTCTCCAAGTGATTTTTAGCTTGTTATTCCTCACCTCTTTTAGATGAAAAAAAAATTATCTAGAATATATGTAGATATTTCATCTAAAATTTCAGCATCATTATTTGAACTGAAAAACTCATGTAGCTATACCACAGACAGGAACAAAATGAGAGACACAGTTTGCTTATAGTGGGTTCATTTAGTGATAAATTTAAACATTTTAAAACCCTTTCAAATAGTATATTTATCATTAAAGTGAGTTAAACTTCAATATTTTCATGATAGTATATAACAGTGGAATTAATTGTTTTTATCATTATAAGTATTATTTCATCTTTAGTCATCTTCTGCCTCTTTTTAAAGTTTCTTTTGTAGTCTAAGATCTATAATAGTATTTTATATATACATTTTTAAATCTAGGAGGCTGTATTATTATTTTTTTCTTCCATGTAGCTATAATTCATGATGTTGGGGGCCATGAAAATATTGTTTGCTCCTTACAAGCTGAAAGATCTGGTGCTAATATTTTGGTTAATTTTAGAACTAGAAGTTCAGTATGATTCAAGATTAATTCCTTTTTAGTATAATTTATGTAGATATTATTAAGGTAATAAATATGATTCAATGATTTCAAATACTCAGCAAAGTAAACACACAAGTTGAATTAACAAAGATAATTAGATCTTAAAAACATGACTATTTTTAAAAGATTCTGGTCCTGTCATTGTTGCTATTGATGTTTGTATTTTTCCTTCAATTTGTGTGCTCCATGTTTAGTATACCTTCAGTCAATACAGAAAGTAAACAATCAAAGTGTAAATCAACATAAAAATAGTTGCCTTCCACTGAGAGAACATTTCAAAGATTTTTCATCAGTTGTTCATTTTCCCCTGTTAGATGTTGAAATCTTTTACTGCCCTTCATATTGCACAGAAATGAGGGTCTACTGATACTGTCTTCTTGTAGCTAAGCTGTGAAGAAGTCAAAATTTCATTTTGTAAAGGCAGTTATCACGAAGAGTGCGACAGGCCTAGGTTATTGGTCCTTATTTAGCAGACCCAAAGATAAGATATCTCATTTCCTGACCAAGCTGCTGCTGTGTTTATGTGACTCCCTCCTTGTATCACCGGGAGTGGGGTGGGGTGTAAGAGAGACAGGGTTCTCATTGAAATGCCAAAAATATATGCAAGCTGATACCCTCTTTCAGGACTCTTTTATTCTGGATGCCAATACATTTTAAAAAATGAGTGAGAGGGATGGAGGGAGGGAGAGAGAGGGAGAGAGAAAGAGGGGGGGTGGAGAGAGAAAGACCTAATAAGTACATAACCAGGGAGAATCATAATACTACAGAGAGAGTGAGCAAGCATGTGGAACCTTTTCAAAATGTTGAAAACGTGTTAAAAAGGCCCTTAAAGTCATTTTAATTAGATTATTTTAAATGGCGTATCAGAATTTAATATAGGCCTCAGATAAATTGTGGTCAAATTTTTATAATGACTCCAATATCATAGTGTTTAAGCCTAATTAAAAGCACTGAGAAAATTAAGCAAATAAGTAATGGGCAAGCTTGGAGTTCTCTGTTCACAGATTTAAGTTTCATGATCATATTTCTTTTTCTTTTCTCATGGTGATTTTTAGATTTGAAATAAAAGAATTACATGGGAGTGTTTTTTCACTCCCTTGAAAGCTGACCTCCAAATGGACTCATGAGGGAAATAAAAGAAAAATTGCTCTAACTGCAATTAATGGAAAATACAGGATAAAAGAATCTTATAAAATATACTTTGTATGGAGCCTTTTGGTGACTCATAGTTTCCATTATATTCTCCTAACCATTTTTTAAAAATGTTATTGATAAAGCTTCTAATGCATGTTTTTAATGTTTTAAAAGTTGAAAAGTAGGTGCAAATATTTGAAAAATTGAACTGACTTACAAATTTTATAGGTATTTTTCCTTACTCTTTTTTTCTTTTGCCCCCAATATATCTAAAATTAAAACAAATTCTTAAATTGAAAGGACCTATATCTTTTTCTCAAACTCTCTTGCAGGATTATATTTTAATAATATATTCTAATAATACAATAGGTTTGAAAACTGCAAAGAACTATTGCCAGCTAAATTATCTTTTCAAAATGGTAAAAATCTATAGGTTTAAAAATTGTCAATATCCAACCTAAGGACTTTATCATTATTTGGTATCGCAGATCTTATACAAGTAATTTTCAGACATGATTAGCTTATTTTCTGCTTTCTGAATGAAAGAAGACAATGATAATTATAATTAAAGGCAAGAATTTATTGAATGCCTACTATGTGCCAAACAAAATATGCATTTGCATTTATATTAATGTTTTTTTTCTCAAAAGAATTACATAAAATATACATTATTATATTAATTATGGGAGTGAGGCCTATAATCTCGGGATGATAAGGCGGAGGCATTCCAAAGTGGTCTTCGGCTCCTGAGTCTGCGTTTTCCATTTCTACCACCCTGTTTTGAGTATAACACCTCTGGGAACAGACAAGCACCCAAAACCTAAATACCCAATACCTAAAACCATTAGATATTTAACTTATATGTTTTCTATATTGGCTTTTCATTGATTTATAAAAGGGGGTGATTTTAGTGTATTCCTTTTTCATATGTATTAATATTTTAAGAGTTAACAGTCTGATCTATTCCTGAGTTCATTTGTTAAGAAATACTGAATACATCATTATGCAATAAAATTAAACAAGAGTTTTCCTTTGTTTCATTACATTTGAGATTGTATAGTTTGAGAATTCATTCTAAAAGTCTTCATTCATACATTTGTAACTCAGTGATTTACCACTTGAGTTCTTTCATTTCTATATGTTTGTGCATGGACAAACATCTCCTCTTTATTTGTAAAATTTTAACCCCCTACCTATATTTTCCTTCATTAGAAACATGTGAACATACAATGTATCTAAAACTCAGTTATGGCCCTGGCTGGTGTGGCTCCCTGGATTGAGTGCCCGCCTGCCAAACAAAGGGTCGCTGGTTGGATTCCCAGTCAGGGCACGTGCCTGGGTTGCAGTTGGGGGCGCACAACAGGCAACCACACACTGATGTTTCTCTCCCTCTCTTTCTTCCTCTCTTCTCCTGTCTCTGGAAATAAGTAAATAAAATCTTTAAAATAATAAAATAAAATTCAGTTATGAATTCATTTATGTTCTGAAATAACTTAATTCAACAATTTATGTTATACATGCATAATAAATATAACGTACTTATTATCACCTAAAATCCTGAGAACTAATTCTTTGTTAAACTAAATAACCATTCTTGAATAGTTAAAGAAACATTCTTCTCCTAATAAAGTGATATCTGAATGTACATATTGACAGGAGGCCTATTATTTATTATCTAACAGGAGGAGAATGCCTACTTAAATTGTAAAAGTTATCTAAGTGTAATTATTTTAGTTTCTATTATTATATATATAAATTTGTTTCCAACTCATTTTCCGCTTCCTTCTGCCTCCATCTGTTCTGCACAACTCATCTCGAGCATAAGGAAGGGAGAAACAAAACCTGGAAATGATCATCTAAAGCCAACGTGGAAATTATCTTTAGAAACTATTTTTTTCTTTATTAGATGGAAATGAAATGAAATGCAAATTATTTTTACAAATGAAAGATATGATTTAAGTCGTCTTTTACATTTACTTATTCAATAAATATTTATTGAATATCAATTATTTGACATCCTGTGATATCAAATAAATATTTGTTTCTAATACTAAGGATTTGAATTGTTTTACAAGATGATGAAGAAATATTATTTGATGCTGTCTCTGTTCCTTCTGTAAAGCATTAGAGATCTGTAAATTACCAAAAGAAGACAGGAGACTGAGAAGGTAGGTCAAGTCAACGTTGTACAGACAACTGACCATCCTTAGATATTCTCAGCCTCCACTTTCCTTTTCTGAAAAAAAAAAAGTAACCTTTTCTAAAACTTCCAGTCACTTTTAAAAAAATCCATTTTACTCTCTCCAAAAAAGTAGGGCCAGTTTCAGGTGTTAATAAAGAAGAGATACATGTTTTACAACTAAATATATGTTTCAAAACAATCCTTACCTTATAAGTTAGAAAATTATGGAACAAACAAAGGAAAGTGAACATAGGAACAATGAAGAAAACAAACTTTCCCTTTCTGAAGGTGCCACATGCCCTAGAAGTGATACATTGCACAGAACTAAGAAAGCTCTGCTTGTTATTCCTTCTCTAAATAGTAAAATGCATAACATTAACCTTTCCTCAGAATCTGAGGCATAGAGGTCCCCTCCAAAAAATGCATTACATGTTTTCAAGGATTCTGATGTATTGTTCACCTAAACTTCTACCATTTCATTTTATTATCTGCAACATTTAGTTGTATTGTATTTATCTTATGTAGTAACTTTAATTTTATTTAAAAATTTTTCAGAACATCTCCAACAGAGAAAGAGCTAACATAATACAAATATTATTGCTTTTACTTACTACCTAAGTAGTTCTCTAGAAAAAATCTATATGTGGAAATCTTGTTCTTTATTTATATATTGAAGTTTATTAATGTTACTCTAATAGTTTGTTCTGTAATGGCAATTTTGCTAAAATACTGAACCCTAAAATTTGTTTTTCAAAATGTTTCTTTTTATTTGTATATAAATATATTTATTTATTATTTTTCTTTTTTCATTCATTTATTTTTATTTTTTATTGTTGTTGAGTTATAGTTGCTCCTATTTCCCACATTATTCTCCCCGCCCTATCTACCCCTATATCCCATATTCAATCCTCCCCCCACTGCCTTTGTTCATGGATCTTTATACATATTCCTTGATGACCTTTCCTCTTCTTTCCTCCATTATCCCCCTCCCAGTTTCTTCTGGTTCCTGTTAGTTTGTTCTTTATTTCTATGTGTCTGGTTCTATTTTGCTGACTTGTTTTGTTGATTAGGTTCCACTTATAGGTGATATCATATAGTATTTGTCTTTTACTACCTGGCTTATTTCACTTAGCATAATGTTCTCCAGACCCATCCAAGCTGTCGTGAAGGGAAGGAGCTCCTTCTTTCTTTCTGCTGCGTAGTATTCCATCGTGTAAATGTACCACAGTTTTGATCCACTCATTTACTGGTTGATGGGCACTTAGGTTGCTTCCAACACTTGGCTACTAAAAGTTGAGCTGCTATGAACATTGAGGTGCATAGCTTCTTTTGAATTGGTGTTTCAGGATTCTTAGTGTATAATCCCAACAGTAGAATTAGTAGGAATTACTTTGTGTCTTATCTTCAGAAAGAATGCAAAATATTTACGAGCAACATGTATACTGTTTGAAATTTTTAATCCCAAATAATATCTTAAAAGAATCATGATTGGCTAAATTTTCATTTCAAATAAATGGTGACATAAAGCTAGATTACACTCTGACAATATCGTAGAGTTTTCTGAAGTGTGTAATAAATGTTTTCTGAACTCATTTTTTAGCAGCACAGCATAGGAGACAGAACACAGTCCTTGAGTCAGGTGGTTCTGTCTGTCTCTGAGTGGTGTAATAATAGACAAATAGAAATATCCAGGTTAACATTTATTTGAAGCACTACTTGAAACCACTTAACTATAAAATTAGCACAGCTTTGGGCACATAGTAAGTGCTTTATTTATTTCTCACCCTCTATTTACATAACCCCAATTTTTACTTGTGGTAAGTATGTAGGTTTCTATTATCAGTTATCTATTATAATAAAATGGTTTCTTCTTAGTTGTATGATTACCAACTAATACAATTCAATAGGCCTGAGAACATATAAGAATGTACATGCTGATGGCAATGACATTAATTTGAATATTTTTTAATATTAATGTTACCACTGCCATTTATGGAACATTGAGTGTGGGACGGTCACAGAGTTTTGAGCACCATCTCCATTCCTTACAGTGATGTGTGAGTGTTGTTATTCTTACTCTACAGATGAGGCTCCAGGAGGTGGGATGACTTGTGCAGGTAGACACAGTTATTCTGTGGGAAAACTGGAATCAGAATCAAGCATTCTGTTTCTAGAACCTGCTTTTTCCTGAAACAATTTTATTCCTTGAAGAATAGACATAATCACATGTTTGATGAAATTCAAATACATAAGTAATCTATTATTAGAATTCTAAATCCCAGTCTCGTCACCTGTATTACTTTTTTAATACTTAAAATATTCCCTGGTATAATCATTGAATTGCTATAACCATGTTGTTCATGTTATGTCTGTATGAACCTGGATCAGAACTGATCTTTGGAAAACATAGTGCTTAGTATTTTTGTGCTTAATCTCCCTGAAAACCCTAATTGAAAATGTTGGGTTATTCTTTCTCATGAAATTTTTGTATCAGCTCTACAATTTATAATGCTTAAATTCATGAAGAATTAATGCTAACCCATCTACATTTTTATACTTGACTCATGTTTACCATAAAGTTAGTATGCCTCGTCTTGACATGTTTGATTACATGCACAAGAGCTAAGGGATTCTTTTAAAATGTAACAAATATACCAAAAGCAGTTCAAAGACTTTTATCATTTTTTTCATTAGTAACTCCCATTTTCATGTCATTTGTTTTAGTTTTTACTACCTTCTTCATCCAGAAAAATAAGTAAAAGCCAATGTCGCCTTTTGAAATGGAAAAATTGTTTCAAATCATTGGCAAAGCTTAATGACTTCTGACTGCTGAGATATGTTAATTTAAGCCAGACCAAATGTTCCTCAGCTGCAAATATTTGGTGTTGTTCACTGGGAACTGGCAAGATTTATGAGGGCCCAGTGGCAAAGACTGTGCTCGCATGCCTCTCATTGTAATTGTTTCCCGTACTCCATGATGAAGGTCGTTAGGGGAGAAAATACCAACTTTTCAGGGAGTAGTCACTGAGACTCAAATAAGATGCTATTTCACTCTGATTTACTGTGGCATCCTCATGCCATCTAAGTTATCAAAACCCTTTCAACTTTTCTAGCCTAACTCTGAGAAAATATAATCTGTGACTTTTCAAGGTACTCTGAAGTTGCAAAGCAAAAAAAGGAAATTCTTCGGTTTCAGTCATTTGTAACTATAAGGTGTTTAATGGCAGTTCAAGAGTGTTATTTTACCCATTTTAGTAATGCATATCTATCTACTTACATTGCATCTTTTAACATTTTAACCTCTTCTACAAATTACTTGAGTGATACATTCAGTAGTAACCAAAAATATTTTAATATACATTAAGTGATTTTTACAAATATACTTGAAGGTAACTCACAGTATCAAAAAAATAAGCCACCTAATAGCGTTAAACACATATGCACATTTATTTATAGTTACTGAATGACTGTTAACCATTTAGAAATACAAATGAAGTGTTTTAATAACTCATGAAGATATCTCAAAGATGTTATAACAGATCTAATGCCAGATGATCAAACTAGTCGAAGTTTAACCTTTCCATGGAAGAATTGAGCCTTAGGCAGATCCTAAGCCAGAAAGTAATAGCTAGCCCCAGAAGACACCCCTGAGAAGACATGATTTTGATTTAAAGGAACTCTTAGATGTCTGACAAGAATCACCAGCAAACAGCTTTGTAACACTAGTACAAACCAGCATGTTCTTACATAACAGTAAATGTTTACTGTAAGTATTCTTTATAATAGTCATTATACTTCTTTATATGTTCATAGTAGAATAATATTTCCTTCAAAAGTTTTACATTTAAAGCTAAATCATAATCTAACCTGCACATGCCACTTACTAGGTATTGTACTAGGCACTAGGTGAAGTGGACCTGTACTAACTTGTGTAATCCTAAATGACTTTTGGAGACGGGTAATATTATTACTTTTTACATTTTACAGATAAAGATATAAAGATAGATAAAGCATCCAGAGTCAATATTTGAGATCTTAAACTGAATCTTATATTACTTTTCAACTTAGGTTGTCTTTTGGAAAATACAGTATGTCCATTATTTGCTTCCATCAAAATATAAATAGAAAACGAAACTGTGAATGATGACAGAAAACACTTTTAAGCATTTACTCAAATACTTTATCACATCTTCTGAAATTTTCTTCATATAAAAGCTCAATTGTTAAAATATATGGTGCTTAAAAAAGATGAATGCATTTGCATTTTGCTTGTGTTTTGCATGTAATATCACAATGCTAGCGATGTATTGTTAAAATGGTGAGCTTCTACATTATTCCATATCGAACTCCTTAATTATGTATCTGTGTAATAAAAGGAAAAGTGCTGACAGAATGCAGAAGAAAAAATCTAAATTCTTTTCTTGCAATAAATGTGACACAGATTGTATAAAGCAATATTTTTGCCCTTGAAATGTTTAGAAGTATTGACATTCTGTCCGCTAAATTGTCAGCTTGTCTTTAAGGTTAGAGCTTCTATGTTCTTAGCATTTAACAGACTGACATTGATCTCTTGGTTCTTTAAACTTGCATACCACCAGCAAGCAGGACTTGATTTTGAAGCAGGGCATTTAAAATGCTACCCTTGATGATGATATCTCATAATACCCATCTGTTATGCTTAGGAGTTTTGCATTGAATTTCTACCCTTTACGTATGATTTCAGGTACACTACCAATCTTAAACTTTCTGATAAACTCAGTATGAGAAGGTAGTCTTAAGTGTTAAGAGAAAATCAAGTGGATACTGAAATAAAGATTCAAATCAAAAGAAAGTAACATTGGTTCTAGTCTGACATATACTTCAGAGACCATTTGTATAAAGATGTTCACAATGCTGATGGTCACCAATCTGAGTAGTTTGGTTTTGGTTTTCAGTATTTAGTTAGTGCTCATGTCTTCAATAACTTTAACATGTTTATTGAAATATTTCAACAAAATAGGCAGACTTTCATTTGTTAACTTTTAAATAAAATGCATTGGTGAGAAACATAACTTAGAGCATTTTAAATAATATTTATTAACTGGACTTAATAAATATTAATTTATTGACAACAACTGGACTTTCCAGGTAATATTGTGATTGTTTCATTAGTTGGTTAAAAAGTCACAAGAAATTGCAGTGGAATTTTTTTTTAATTTCTTTGACTCCACCCACAGGCTCGAGCAAGGCAGTAAATAGTCCATTTTTGTTAATGAAGCTCCCCTCATACAGCTGGGATTGTTTAATATTTTACGAGTGTTACTTTGTTTTGCTCTCAACGATCTCAGGCAGTTAAGGATTTATGAATCGTGTTTTTCTCAGCCCATCTGCGGTTTCCTATCTTCCCTGGCCTTGAGAATATGTTTAAATTTATTAAAGCGAAGCAAAGGCTCATTATTTCAAAGGAGAGCCAAAGTGACACAGTGAATTGGTTATTAATGGAAAGGCACTGCCATAGGGCGATTGAAATTTAATGATATCCTACAAGAAAAAAATGAGGGTGTCACTTTCCAAAAAGTCATGCTAAATGCCAGCCTTTTTAAGGTCCTGCCGCTAATTTTATGCCTGCACACAGTAATGTTTTCAAAAGCGTTTAGGAAACACGGACCAGTGACTGTACTGATTATCCTTTTCACCTTCGCGCCTGTTCCAAATGGGTTTGTGCAGTGAGCGATTTAATCTCTAAATATAGGGAACGTTAAAAAAAATAACATTGCTGTTTTTCACAAGCTAAGGGCCTTTTTCAATCCTCCAGAGATGGACTTGCAAATATGCTATCTCCATATGCTCTCAGTAAGCTCTCTAACTGGGGGATCACCAAAAAAGGGAAAAAAAAATCAATCCCTTGATTTTTATTTCTGTCATCAAAAGATGTTTTAATGTCATAGTCGATAAACTATATTTATTAATATTCAGATAACATTCCATTTAAACTACAAAATAGGACTTGGGGTGATTTTAAGCTTTCTTAATTTAACTTAGGCTCTTTATTGAATTACAGTGTTGAAGCATCAAAATTCCACTTCCTTACTTCACCCCATTTAATGCAAACCAGAGACACCTATCTATTAGCAAGAACACTTTGTTGATATATTGAACCCTTTCTTTTAGAGTTATTGACTCAGTGATTTCCTGTATTAATTGAAATACTCATAAATTACTTTTAAAGTCATTTGAAACTTTTCTAGATAAAAATTGTCGACATGATAATATACCAATCATGCTTCGGGACATTAGGTTGTATTCCATAAACATTCCTAAAAACATACTTTATTTTTTACATTTTTTTGCTTTACTTGAATTATTCTGCCTGTGTAATAATTGTGGTCTTAATTTTTTTTTTAATCTCTGTATCTCTTTCAAATATGTTACTGACATTAGAAAAGGATTGACCTGGTATGGTACAGTCCAGAAAATGGCAGGTTAGATTTAGGGTTCTTGTTCAATTAGACTTCAGATCCAACAGTTTAAGCTATATGTTAATTATATGAAGTACATATAAGCAGTGGTTCCAGCTTTTATACATTTTTACTTTCTACTGCTGAATGTAATCTAAAATGTAAATGGTGCACTTGATAAGCACTATCGTAACATATAATTTTCTCATACAAAATATGGTGATATTAAATTGTCCATTGGCGTCAAACACACTTTACAATGTGGAATTGTATGAGTTCTTTTCCCTGTTCTATGGTGAGATAATATTATTTGAGAATTTCTGGAATTAATTTTTAAAAATTAAACTTCCTCTCAATTCAATATTATGTTAACATATTTTATAACTTGTGATCACACATTGGGGAGCTTTTCATTTATTCTAGGTCAGAGTGTGACTCTGAGTAGATGAGAAAAATTGTTTGAAATCCAAATGACAGTAATGCATCTTGGAGGAGAAAAATCACTTGGAGGAGGGTGTCAAGGATCCACAATTTAAGTCTTTCTGAGTCCTTCCTCTCTTTGAACAGTAAGCTTATCATTCTATAATCTTTCTAACAAAGACATAAACACCTCAGCTACATATATTTTGATTGTTTCACAACAGTTTACTGGAGGCTGAGGGATGACAGATTTCTTCATTGTCTTTTTGCCAAAATTTGTCCTTTAAGTCATTTTTGTTGACTGCCCCTTTTAGCAGTTCACCTCACAATGAGAGAGAAGACAATTAATGGGAGGGTGATTTATCACTGCCAAAAACTGTCAAGGACTTCAGTTGTAGCTGGAGAAAAAGCAATTTCACATTATGGCATTTCATTCTGAATACATTGTATTTACAGCTCACAGTTTTATTTTCAGAGCCTATTATCAGGTGAAACAGTTGCATCTGAAATGTTGTTTGTGACACAGGTGACCTGTTAGGATTTGATAAGTATTTACGCCAGAGCACAAGGGGCTCACACATCTGCTGTTGGCAGAAGCAATGGAAAAAAATAACCTGGAAATGAGGCGTTTGATTTTTCTGGTTCCTACACTCGAGCATCTGTTGCTATAATTAAGTGGCATTCAGTAATTGCAGAGCAATGGTGAAATAAACATATGCATTCTTGCCAGCTTTTAGGATTTGGTGTCCTTACAGTCGAAGAGACAAGCAAAGTGACTTCAATAAGAACAAAGGGTTTTGTAGCAAAGTTTAACAATTAACTTTTTGGTAGAAGAGAAAAAAGGATTTTGGGTCAGAAAACAATTTCATCAGGCAGTGAGATAGTATACAGTTCTGAGAGAAGCAAGTCCCTGCAACATTTGACCTTTGGAATGAACTTTTCTTCTGTAGAAATGTCAAAATGGGTTAACACCATACCTATTAAGTTATATCATGAGAAGATGAAAGAATAATAAAAATGTGGTCATTATTAATCTTAATGGTACTGTGCCATGAAAAGGAGATCACAGTGAAACTCATTTAATAACATCAAGCTTTTATGTATTCGTTTGGCAAGTTGTAAGAAACCAGTATGGTTGCATTGGAGCTTGACGTCGAAAAGCAGTGTGATGGATGATTGGGGGCTAAAGTAGTGCTCTCATCAAAATAGTTAAATGTGATTCTCAGTGAGTGAATGGGGGTGAGTATAGGAAGAGCTGTAAGGGAACCTGAGCACCTTTTCCGACTTACAGCCTACAAGCTTCACCCCTGCTCCCCAGGCACTTCTGAGATTCATATTTCAACGTGAAGGTACCAGTTTGTGAAAGCTTCCAAGATGTCGTCCAGGGTGTTTTCACGCCCACTCACTTTTTAGAGAATGTCTCGCTTATGAAATAATCATTTATATTTGCAAAGCATGGAAGTGTCCTGCTTATGAATACTGCATATATATTTACTAAAAATTCTCTGGTTTGTCTGCTTGATGTTCCATTAGTTATTTAGAACAGTCCAGATTCTTCCACACTAGAATAATTTTAATTTGGTTGTTATACTGTAGTAGTTAGCAGTTTCCTGGAAATGTCACATCACAGATTCTATTGTGCTATAAATACTTACAAAACAATGACTTTTGAAATGAGTGAAGTGAACTGCAAGCTCTTACGAAATCAGAGTATTAGCATGTATTTTTTAAGTCTTAAATTGATTTCATTATTCTCAGTAAGGACAGTGTGGTGGCTAAGTATAGACTAAGCCAGGGAACATGGGGTTGTGTCCTGTAGAGGCAGACTGCATATGTGATTTGACAGTTTTAATTTTTATTTATTGATTTGAGAGAAAGTTGGAGAGAGACAGAGAGACAAGGAGAGAGAAAGGTCAGTTTGTTTTCCACTTGTTTGTGCATTCATTGGTTGGTTGTTGTATGTGGCCTGACCAAGGATTGAACCTGCAACCTTGGCGTATTGGGAGGATGCTCTACCAATTGCTCTACCTGGCAGGGCTGTGATTTGGCATTTTTATCTAATATTTTGGCATCAGGTGATTGCATAAATCTCTGGGTAAAGGAAAAAATTGAGGAGTCAACCATGAAGAGATGAAAATGATGGATTATAGCTCAGAATGTCAAGAAATGTGTGTCTGCTTGGAAAAGAGTGTGTGTGAACAATAGGGTCCTTGAGTTTGAAAGATTAAAAGATCACCATTTGGTTTCTTTTTTTTTGTTCAAGAGGTGACTTTAATATATGTTCTAAAGTAAGTTTAAAATTTTAAATTTCCATTCAACTTAGATCTATTTCATAGTAATGAAATTTAGACTATAATAAATCTGCATGCATTTATGTTTATACCTATACCTCTCACCTGATTTATATTCATATCCAAGTACTATTTTAAATACTAGAGGTATAATAATAATTCAGGCCCAACAGCAACTTTTGGGGCAGTCACATCGCTGTTACTATCTCCTTTTCACAGAAGAGGGGAAGAAGGCAGAGCTCGTGGTTCTACAGCCTGTGGGTGGCAGGCAGGTCTGGGAACTGAGTCCCAGCCGGTTTCCTCCCTGCACTTCATGTGGTGCCATTCATTTAGCATAACAGTGAAGGCAGATACATTCTCTGGGCCCACAGAATCTAGAGCTCTGAAGTGACAGAGCTTAAATGTGTATGTGCTATAAAAGTGGGAATATAGTATGTGAGTATATAAATCTGCAAATAATCTTTGTTGCCTATATATTTGTCTACTAATTTATTTCTGTACCTAATTCCCTTAATGCTATGATATTATTGGAATCAACACTATGTTAATATTGATTTTAAATTTCCCCCCTTACTCTCTTCAAAGCACAGATCTCTGTAATTTTTTTTGCTTCCTGATATCAGAGACAAACTCGTTTTTTAAAAATTACTTTATTGTTGTTCAATTACAGTTGTCTGCATTTATTGATAGCTCAATTTCCTTTTTTAAGTGTGTCTCCTTTGGATGAACTATCCCTTGATATATACTCCCTTGATATCGTATATAGTTGTTTAACATAGTTTTTTCATATATATAGTCATCTTTACTTTCTATATTTAAACTAGTTATTTTTGTTACAATCAATATTTTTGCCAACCTTTTCTTTTTTGTATTCATGTGAGGTTCTTGGAACCCTGTTACTTGTCCTTTTGAATTCATGTATTGTCTCCTTTAATTTTCCCTAAGATCTTTTTTATTTTCTCTTCCCTAAATTCTCATTCACAGTTTTGGAGACCAGTTTCAAATAGTCTTCTGCCTTGGCGGTCTTAAATAATTGCAACGAGGCATTTTACAGAAAACATGTGGATTGATTCATTCTTCCATCTCCTTAAAGTTGTGATGTGGTGGCAGAAATTAATAGATTGTTTGAGACTCAAAGCTTGAGAATCACATGATCAGAAAGAAATCCAAGTTTGACCTCTTCTGGAGCCTTTTCTCTCTAAAGTACCTTATATTACATTAGCCTTGTTTCAATATATTGGTAATATCCTATTCTTATATGGGAATATTTTACAAGATAAGTAATGGTGAAACGATAGCCAAGTAAGTTTGCTTGTTGAGAGATTATATCATTTCTTGCTCAAATGTTTAATCCTGTAAATATCTGTATGCTTTGTTGGCTAGGACCAAACATTTGAACAATAAATTATCTTAAAAATTAGTGGTAAAATGTTGTGTAGTCTTCTGACATTTTTTTGTCAATTTGAATATAATTAGTATTTCTTTAATTAAAACTAAAAGTCACTGTTTTGTACTTATGTTATTTTTAGAAAGTTTCTTAATAAAATATTAAAATAGGAATAAAAATAACATTTACTTAAATGAAATTACTATAGATGGTACAGCAGAATGGTTAATAACGTGAGCTCTAGATTCAGGGAAACTTGGCCTCCACTTCCGAATCAATAGCGTAGTCAGTGTGCTATTAAAGTGCGAGGGTTTCTTAGCTACGTTAACTTTTATTTTCCAAATGTAAAAAATGGGAATAATAAGAACCTGCTTCAGGAAGAGGTGGTAGTAATAATTGAGAAATATATTGACATGGGTAACTCTTGTTCTTATCATCTTTCCTCCTCATCAAATCACCTCTGAAACAGGTAACCACAAATTTACCAACAGGTCATATTCCAAGACTTCACTTGTGAGTTGTTTGAAAGTAAAATTTCCTTTTCCTTCACACAATAACCTCATAAATATAGGTTAGGGTTAATCAGCTCATTAATGATATTCTATAAATTTCTTATCATTGAAATAGGCTACCTGTAAAAGTACAGAGCTAGACTATTTGAAACAATTATAACAACAGATGTTACTAATCCTATTGCACAGAAAAGGAGTCAGCATGCTCTCTCTGTAAAGGGCCAGGCAGAAAATATTTTAGGCTTTGGGGGGCCATGTGCTCTCTGTCATGCCTATTCTGCTGTTGTAGTGGGAAGGTAGTCATAGATTTGTAATAATGAACAAATTACAAATTAACAATTATGGCTCTATTCCAATAAAACTTTATGGACACTGAAATTTAAATTTCATGTAATTTCCAGGCATCACAAAATATTATTCCTCATTTTATTTTATTTTTCAACCATTTCAAAATGCAAAAACTATTCTCTGCTCACAGGCTGCACAAAAATGGGTGGTAGGCTAGAAGTGGCCTACAGTCCACAATTAGTCCACCTCTCATCTGAAATATGATTGTGTCTCTCCTGAAAGTTTGCTTTAAAACATTTTACTCCAATCACCTTTGTTGGTCTTTCATCTCGCAGAAATCTAAAAGGTCCTTAAAAAATTTAACGTTGTTTTCATAAAAAGGTCAAAGACATGCGGACAAAGACAGAGTATCGATAACTTGGAAGTTGAGTCAGAAGGCTGGCTACGAGACCAGCATCACAGCTGACCAAGGTTCTGCTTTGGTGCAAGCCAGTGACACACTCTGAGCTCAGCCTTCTCTCTCTCTCTTTTTAATCATCGGGCTACAGGTTTCAAGTGCACAACTCAACAAAACAAATAAAATAAAATTGTAATTGATCATATGTCAGGGCACACTGTAGAAATTGTGAGATGTCAGTACCTTACTCTATGATGATTGTCAGTATCTGTACGGTGGATTCCTGTGTTAGTTTGCTAGAGATGCCAGAGCAGACTACCACAGGCTAGGTGGCTTAAACAACAGACATGTATTTTCTAATAGTTCTGAGGGCTAGAATTCCAAAATCAAGGTGTTGGTAGGTTTGGTTTGTCTCGAAGCCTTTCTCCTTGGCTTGCAGATGCTCTGCCTCCTCTCACTGCATCCTCACACGGCCGTTCCTCTGGGTGCTTGCCTCCCTGCTGCCTCTTCCTCTTCTCATGAGGACACCAGTGCTTGGATAGGACCATACAAACTTATTTAACCTTACTGATGTCCTTAAAGGCATTATCTCCAAATATAATGACACTGGGGATTTGGGCTTTAACACATGAATCTTGGGAGACAAAATTTGTGCATAACAGCCCCATATTAATGATTAAATTGTCCATAAAATGAAGTAAGTTACTAAGTGAAGTCCTCCTGGATATAAGATAGAGCATAGGCAATGCTATAATAAGGGTGTACTTAATAATAGCTTCTTTACTCTAAAACTTCAATATCTAGGTTCTTTTAATCTGAGATAAATCTAAATAGATTTATATTACATTGAATTTTTATTGTACTATTTTTTTTGCATTTGGTATAGGAAAATAAAGTACCAAGAAGTAAAATTAACTTGCTTTATAGAGATTGATTTTTGACCTGTGTGTAAGGTTAAAACAGCAAAAGCTTTTAACTCTAGGAATAAGGAGTAGTGCTTCAGGACTTCTGGCTGTGTTTATGAAGAAAAGTTCTGCCAAGGTATACAGTAGTGTTTTCCCTAATGCCCTCTACTCCTTATTACTTTTCTTCACTGAAGATCAGATTATTTATTTTCTAAATGTTTATTTGCTATCTATCATGTAGACCTTTTGTTTGTCTTCACTTGATTAAGTCATGTGTCAGATTCTATTCATGGCATTGCTTTCGGTGGAGTAAAACAGATTGCTTTGGGAATCACCAACCTGGAGGGAATTTACATAGTGCCATTTCGATATTCTATAAAAAGGGTTTACATCCTGATTGTTCTCCACCATTGCTATTGTGAATTCATCTTCAGATATTTCAGAATGTTCCTGTTCTTCATAGACAGATACACTTTATGTTAATTTAATCTACACGTATTTGGTTTCCAAAAGAGACAAGGCAAAAGATAACGTAGCCTTGAAAACGGAGAAGTTCTGCAAAAAACATGGACTGACAGGTGTTTAATGGATGCACATTTATAACCAAGCCCCCGCTGACAACCATTACTTAAAGAGTCAGTTAGATAGTTAATTTCTAAATTCTCTGAAGTCAAAAAGTGGCTGTTGCGTTAATTTTGTCAATAACATGTAGATTTATGTTATGGGATGTATATTGCTAAGAACCTAGTGGAGGCCATGGAAGTAATTTTAATTGAGATTTTTACAACCATTTGATAACTCTGTTTTGATCACTATGGTTAGGGCAGGATTCCAACAGTGGCTATAAAATCTGTGACTAATCCACTGAGTCACCCAGTCCCTGTCATATATTGTTTAATGGCCCATGCTGCCAGGAATTATTATCACTTTCTAGTGATAATTTTTAAAGGGAGAAACTTTGTGGACACAAAAGATGAATATAAGTTGAAAACTTATGTCTGTAAAGACAGTTAATAAAACACATCCTCACCAAGTATATGGTAAAGTTTACTCATTTATTTACAATGACTGTTCAGACTCTTAAATCATGTATAGACAGATAGATACAGATATAGATATGTATTTGTATATATATGTATATGTAATACTGATGAATATTCTAACTTTCCTTGGTTAATGTTTGCAGGGCACTTACAGATGCTATAATAATCTCTAATGTTTTTGCTCAATCTGCTCTGGAGATGGATGAAATAAATAGTTTAAACTAATTAATGTAACACCAGCTGTTACAAGTGCTTGGCAGACGTCTGTGGGTTTTGATGGGCAGGGAGCGGCTGTTGTACTTGACTTTATTTTAGTACAATGTTGATCACAGTGTAAGCTGGAATAAATGACAAGCCTAAAGAAGGAACAGAGGATGCATTTCATGTAAAGCAAAATAAAGACTGTCTTCCTCTCTAAACGTATATAATGTTTAAAGCTGAAGGACAGAGGGATTGTTGTGTGAGACGTCAAGTCATAAGGCCTTTGATAGCTACTAGGTTACACATGCCTAATAATTCTATGCTGCGAATAGAAACGCTGCTGAAATACACATATGTGACCATGGACATTCTCCTCGGTTTTTCCAGAGGACCTATTTGAGTTGCAAGGATGCAGTGTCAGCTGGATGCTTCAAACTCTCTTTCTGCTAATTAAATATCTTTAGGAAAAAAAATAAGAGAGATCGTACTCATCTGGAAAAGACTGGGAAATTATTTTAATTACATATTTTAGCAAGTGGAAAAGAAGTGTTAGGTATTATGGCTTGGCGGTTATGCATGTTATTATTTTTAGGTTTCTACAGGGCACTCAAGTATACTTCTTATATATCTGATTCCTTCAGGAAATAGAAAGGAGAACAAAAACCCTAAGCAGACATCATCCATTGTAATGATCTCCTTACGATGAGAGTTTTACGTGTGATCCTACAATGGAGAAAAATGCTTCTGCCCATATCATGATAGTTCCCACAAGACTTAAGAAGTTTACATGGTCTCCCAATTCCTGTTGTAAATTTGGAGGGCAGAGGCATTGTGCTCTGACAGAGAAGCAGTGGCTGTTTTCTGAGTGTGTGCCAGCATTCAGATAGTGGTGTCATTGTGCAGATTGTTACCCTGTGAATGTGTCTAATAAGTTATTACAACGTGTGCTGAGCAGATGGCAAGTGCGATCCTGAAAGAATTGATGGATGGGATATGATGTCATCAATGAGATGACAAGGTTCACAAGGTACTTGACCTCCAAGAATAAGTCCTAACTGGTTAGAATTCTAAATGGTGAACTTTGGTGACACCACCTAAATGGGAAATATGTGCAATTTGTATTTCTTTATGGTGGTGTTTACCCCTTTCACTGAACTCCACATAATGGGATTTTGTCCCTGAAGACTCAGAGATATTGTTGAAGGCTTGCACCCTGTAACCTTCGGAGGATTTCAAATACAAATCCACACATCTAAACTTTAACAAAATCACAGTGAATGTTATTTATGAAGTCAAGTTCAGAGCTTTCCCCTTTTTATATGTATATATGCAGAAAGAACTTAGTTAAGACATCCCATTAATTTTAACATGTTATCACAAAACAGCCAAATGCTGACTCCGTGAAAATATTCAGTGCATAAAATTAAACTTTTATATTTTCATTAAAATATGTTTCTATATATACAAACTTAAAACAAGCAGAGATCCCGATGTTGTCTTTATATTTTAATTATGACTTTACTTGCACTTATAAGTGACAAACCTAAACACATTGACATTTTTATTTCAATATTATCATTTTAAAATTTTAAATGACTTCAGAATCTATTCTGTATCACCGGTGTGACATGATCTCAGAATTGACCGCGGCCTGGTGAAAGTGTTCCGGACAGAGATCATAGCAAGTACCAATGTGAGGGGACTCCGAGGGAAGGCAGACAAAACATGATAACAAGATTTGTGCATTGTGTGAAATCAAGTGGAAAAAAACACAACTATTTATAGCTGCTTTATGTGGAAAGGGTTGACTGATTAAAAGTCATGTCCAAGAAAAAACACTGTAGATGTATTAAGAAGGTACCAAAGCATCAAAGCAAAGACTCCTTCTGAATATTCTCACATCAAATTTTATACGTCAGCTGACAAGAATTGTAAGGTCTAACAAAGTAAATTGCTGTAAGTATGGTGGGCGGCATTCATTTATGTTCATTTGGAATAACTGAGCTCAAGTTATTAATAGTCAAGATTTTTTTTAAATGAGACAAGTGTCTTTTTTGAGGAGGTGAAAGAAATATACACATATAATGCTGTCTAGCTAAAGCAAATATGATACTGTGCCATTTTCTGAAATAGCTATTAAGTGCTTGATATAGCAATTTGATTATGAATGCTTCATATCTGCCATTAATATATAATAAAATTCAACAAAATATTAAAAGATATATCCATATATATCGATACTCTCAGGTGTTGAAGTGAAGATATAGATGCAATATAATATATATATTTCAAATGTTAATGAAATTTTAAAAATAGTAACTTAGCCAAGTAAATAAATGTACAGTTACATAAATTACCCCATGAAGGTTATACATGTGATAACTTCATATGCATTTGTAGTGGCATAAATGTGCAGAAATGTAGCATTTTAATTTATTGCATATTTTTATATAATTCTAATTGTAAATAAATTGCTGAGTGTTACTTAATTACTTTAAGTTGACAGCAAAAGGTTAGCCTATAGTTGCAAATGTTATAACAATGAATTAATTTTAGAACAATTACTATGGTAATATAGATTATAATTTAGATTCAGTCTTTTATCTTTGGATATATCAAAGCCTATATGTTTAAACGAGTTCTAAACTTTATAAGCTTATACTATCATGCTTTAATATTGCTCAGATGATTAGCATAATTAAACAATATTCTGTCAATGTATATCAAGTGATCAAAAGAACATATGAAGTTATTTGATAAATTATTCAAATGAATCTGCTATTTTTAATATAAATGAAATAACAGAACCCATATCTCATGCTACATTGACACTCAGTATTGATTATATGGCTAAACCATTTTCAAGGGCTGGCTTTACTTAATCTGATCTCTTTTTCTGTCTGAGGCAGATAAAATATTAATACAAGGTAAATGAGTGCTCAGTGAACTTGCCATATGGCCCCTGTGGAGGACAGAGGGGCTGGGCAGCCTATGGACTTGCCATATGGGCCTAGAGGGAAAAGTAAGTATTACACAGAGAACAAATCTACCATATGGACTGGGTGGAGCACTGGAGACTCTAAATACTTCCTTATACTGGGGCATTTTCACAAAAGAATAAAAAACACATAAATAATACATTATACAAAACCCCTTGAAAATGGATCAATTGTTTAGATTTAATATGATGCTTTCAAGCAATGTCCAGAGCATATAAATAATCATGGTTTACTTTGAAATGGCAAAGAGTATCATCAATCATTTACCCCTGACATTTTTACATGGCATTTAACATCTGTTCCATAATAGCATAGTACAGTAATATACTTAACATCATATTACACACCAAACCTAAACAAATAAAAACAACACTAAATTAGAGTTTCTGAAAGTTTGTCTTGCTTCTACTAATATTTTTGCAAATACTGAATTATCTACCTTTTTTATCATTGAATTTTTGTTATTATATAGAGCAGATGAAATTAAGCAAATGGCAAAAGCAATTTTCTTGTTACAATCAAACCTCATTAATTTGGTTTCTGCTAATATGGAATTTATGATAATTCAGCTTGGGCCTGATAAAGTTTACCTTTGTACTAGATATAAAGAAAAGATTTGCTAAGCCAATTATTAGTATAAACAAGATTACAATGAACATGTTTAACCCACTTATGAGAGCATACTTTTAAAGGATTTTAGCACATTAATTGAATGCAAATATATACTACTAATAACAAATGAGTCTAATTTAGTCTTTGAAACAGGTCTTGTAGTACCTGTGTTTGTTAGCAGATGGTTCCAATTATTGTATATACTTCTAAGGCTGTGCATATTTCTCTGCAGTGTTCTATTTCTTATACTTTTGCTGAATTTCAGTATAGCCATTTTCACTAAATGCTATCTGATTTTATTTTCCAAAGCATCTATATCTCTGTTTTTGTTTTTTCCAAGGTGTTTAATCCTAAAAAAATACCTTTCTAGCTTTTCTTTATAGGCATAATGATACTGCTGTGGGTTTTTAAAATTAGATTTGTATAATTGAAACAACAAAAGGCAAATATGAATCAATGCAGAAACACAACATTTTGGCAAGCATGGATACATTTGAAAATATTTTCCAAATTGTTCCTTGCAATTCTTTATAGCCAATTTATACATGAAAACAAAGATTTCTTCATGTAAGATTTTGATATGTTAAGAATCTGGTAGCTCTAGATTTGAATTTATGTATACCTTCTGAACCAAAAAAAGTCTGTCAGGATAAAATTACCCAAATCTCTGGACACTGTTGGGCTACAAAACCAAACACTTCCTTTTTTGACAATGCTGACAGCCTTTACTCAGTCAGCATGGTTGGCATTGGCTTCCTCCTGGGTTATTTGTATTTTCTCTTAAGTCAGTTTTCCTCCTCTTCCACCTCCCAGAGCATCTCCCTCCATTCCCGTAACTCTTCTCCTTCTATATAGTGGATGTTTGTTAACTAATGTGAAACCAGACAGGAAATCATAGTGTTCCAAATTCAAAGAATCTATAGGTCTGAGGAACATGATGCAGAGAAGCTGGGCCCAAACAGAGGGGTGGCAAGAAAGTTCTGGCAGGTGGTAGGTGGTAAATGAAGACCTGTAAGTGGTAGGCAAACGTAAAATTCCAAGGGTGGGGGAAGATACCTGAATGCATTGGGGAACACGTGGTCACAGATAACTAGGTTCTGGGTTAGACGGGAGACATAGGAACTATAGGCAGAGGGACACCAAGGTATTGAGCTTGGAACCAAAGCAGAGGTTCTGGCACAGAGTGGGCTCCAGTTATAACATTTGGAACAAACCCCATAGGGCTACAATGCAGGAATGCAGTCACTAGCAATAGGACCCAAGGCCAGAGCAGATCAGTAAACATAAATTGATACTGAGGTTTTTGTTTTTTTGTTTGCTTGTTTAATCTTCTAGCTTGGTATGCATTATAATACTCCTGCTGATACTAAAGATTGGTTTCAATAATTGTTGTCTGTTGAATCCCTAGTTAAGGCCTAAATGGTTTGTGTATGGAAACAAGGAGAAGGAAAGATAATCATTATAATTTTAGATCTGTATCTATAAGGAGCAAGCAAGATTTGTTCTTTTTTTTCTCTTTGTTTTTAGTTTCTCAATTATTTTCTTGTTTACACATTAAGTAAGAATTCTTGGCTCAGAGACTTTTAGTAAGTAATACAAACCTTTATTTCAAAGGGAATACTGTCAAGAACTTATATTCCCTCCAGCCTATAGCTTGCTACATCCATGAGGGTCTCGTTTTTTTCTTTTTCTTCATTTTTCCTGGCTCTCAAGCACACAAAGACTTTCTGGTTGATTTCCACTTCTTCCTGTTCCACAGTTTAGTCACCAATTCCTGTGAATTTCTTGCCAGGAGCTCTAGAACTGGCATGCCTAACCAGTTGATAATAACACCTTAAACAGTGGTTTTCTACATGGTCTGCCACCACTATACCCAAATTTCTTCTGGACTCACAGGACCTCATTGCTCACTCACAGTTTCCCAGAATTTTCATTGAAGCAAGGACCGAAGCTGGTAGCGAGCCTTTCCCCTTGTGCCCTGTTGCTGTCGCCATGACTCCAGTAGGAAAACCATGGGATTTGGGACCAGACAGGGGAGTGTGGTAGGAGACAGCTGAGAGATGCATGACAAATGTGGTTTCAAATTTTGGGTCTGTCCCGGTCCAATTGTGTGACATTAGGAAAATTACTCAGTCTCTTTAAGGTTCCATTTCTCTCACGAACATAAAGGAAAATACTATATTTTGTGAGACTGACATAAAATCATGCATTCAAAGGTCTAGCACATTGATATAATAAAAGCATTGTACAGCAGTATTCTTTATAATAGCAAATATTTTGAAATCAACTGAATGTTGTAATGGAGGATTAAATAACTAAAATGCAGTTTAGTTGTATAATATAATTCCATATAGCATTTCACATGAATAAATAGAGCTATATGAACCAACTTAGATAAGTCTCAAAACCATAATAACTGTTAGAAAAAAGATATTAGTAATAGGATATTATCATGTAAGTGTAATGCAAAAATATGTTAAATATTACTCATGGTTACCCATACAAATGAATCTCTAGAACAATATATCCACATATTATCTATAGCTTTATGGACTATGATGAAACATTACAAATTCATCATTTTAGTTGACTCTTAGAAGAAAGGGAATGGAATGGGACTGAGATTAACAAGATGTGATAGGAGGAACAGCGGTGGAATTGGGTAATTAAGTGTCTGGGTTTTTGGACATGTGAATTGCAAGATGCCTCTTTGGTATCCCAGTGAAGTTATAAGCCCAGAGATAAGGGCAGTTCAGGCAAAAGGTCTGAGCTAAAGATATGAATTTGGAGCCATCAGCATATAGCTGATACTTAAAGGCATGGTTCTGAGTGAGGTCATGAGGAGATGGGTATAGCAAAGAAAAGGGTCACACCCTGGCTGGTGTGGCTCAGTGAATTGAGTGGCAGTCTGTGAACCAAAGGGTCACTGGTTCGATTCCTAGTCAGGACACATGTCTGGATTGCAGACCGGGTCCCCAGTAGGGGGAGCGCAAGAGGCAACCACACATTAATGTTTCTCTCCTCTCTTTCTCCCTCTCTACCCCTCTCTCTAAACATAAACGAATAAAAGTTTTTTTTAAAAAAGAAAAGAAAAGCAAGAGGTCAGAAGGTACCCTATAATGTTTTGAGCATGAAAGATTAGGTAAAAGAGAAAATAATAAAGAGGCTAAGAAAAAGCTGCCATTGAGATTTGGGGTGTGAAAGAGAGCATGGTGCACTGGAAGACAAGCGAAGACAGAGTTTTCCGAATGGAGGAACGACCAGCACATCAAGGGTGCTGCTACGTCTAGTGTGCGGAGATCTGAGGACTAACTGAGATTTGGCAAAATAGATGACACGATTATTAGTGATAAAAGTAGTTTTATTAGAGATGTGGGTAAAAAAAAATTGACTAGATCCGGAAGAAGGTGAGATTATAGAGAGTACGAAGAACTCAGAAAGGAATGAGGGAAACTGGGTCAGCAATTGGAAGGGGGGTTGGTATCAGGGAGATTTTTTTTAGATTAGAAGGAGATATATTACAAAATGGCATGGCATGCATCCAAAATGATACAAAGGAGTACAATACATTTTTCTTTTGTTTTCATTATCTTTCCATGAGAAAATATAAATAGTGAGAATAGCCATCATGGGAGCCCAAGATAGATGAACAGATGGGAGGAAAAGTCGTGGCTATTCTAAACGAATTCAGGCCACATGAATTATGTTCTAAGATATCTGGAGTACATTTACAGCTGTATTTGCTGGCCTACAGATAAGAGGAGTGATCAATGAGTAAAGCAAGCTTATGCAGTTTGCTTTTTAAAAAATGGATAGAGGCACATTTCACTGACAGTGTAAAAAGCACTTTGGTAATGACCCTGAGGAAGATTCTAAAATCTTTCCTTCAAAGAATTTCTTGGGAAACAAGATAGTAATCTCTAGGACTGACACGGGCTTACCAGAAAAACCTTTTTCAATCTAGCCTCCTTTCTTTGCCTATCGGGGAAATGTAGGATTAATAGAATAAAGCAATTTCAATAAACATTTATAGATAAGGGTTATTTTATGTTTAATTGTTAACAAAAATTAGATGGTAGAGGAAAGTATATTAACATTTGAAGGACTAAATATACAGTACAGGGAGAGTTTAGAACCTTGATATAAGACAATAAATTATCTTTTTTTCACAAGTTATTTCTTCTCCCCATATAACCTGACTAGGCTTCAGCCACACCATAAGGTTTGTGTCCTGGTTATGCTTCATTCTGAACATGTTTTCCTTCTGCAGGAAGTTAGAGAATAAACTCAATGTCCCTACTTGCTCTGATATTCTTGTTCTTGTCTTTGGTACAGGGCATACCACACTGTATTAAATTTGCTATTCATCCACAGATATTTCTAGAAGGATTAAATTTTAATTTGACAGATTTGCCAACTGAATTTATTGGCAGAATAAAATGTATTCATATTTCAGGGTTGATTTGGTTTCCTAACATCTCTCTGATGAAATTTATGATGGAATTTCACAATTGTGAAAATAGTTTTGTGAAGGAAACAACTTCCTTAAGAATATCAGGACATTTTTGAAGCTACTGATATACTGTGCACTGTACTAAAATCTCTGGAGAATTTGTATGATATAAAAGTCATCAGGTAGATTAAGATTAGATTATATGAGAAAGGAGAACACTATGTTTGTGATGACTGCCAACTAAAAGGAAGAGATTGCAATGTAAGTTCTCCCTTGTAACAACTGTCCTGGGTCAAGGCAGGCAGGTGGGGAACATACCAGAAACTTTAGAGCTACATGTGAATTTAAAAATGCATATGAATATAATATTTTACTTCTTTATTTTTGTTATTCCTTTAAGTTATCTAGTTTAAAATACCATTAAAAGGCAATGTGAGTTTTTTTATGTTTATCAAGAGAGTGCAGGAGTACAGCCTTCATGTTCGCTTGGCTTGTACAAACATGGACTTCCCAATACATTTGAATATTTTAACTGTTCCCAAATGTTTACTCAGTACTGAGTCATTTATGAACTCTCCTTTCAATACATTTAATACTTATAATTTGTTCATCTTAAAGCTAAAATGGGAAGCAATGGAAAACCTTCCAGGTTCTATCTGGTTCTTGCATTCTTGTGAAATCTTACATGTGGGAAAAGAAGAAGCAGTGAAGGATAATATATTATGTAAAATAGTAAATTTAGTGTTTATTTGCCTAAAGCTTTTGGTGATAGTTTTTAAAGGGAATTAATAGTCTAAACATAGAATAGTTATTGGTTGACTAAAGATAGAAGACTTCTACATACCTATATATCAATAGCTGCATGTATGCATATATATCTGTGTACTTGTATAACTATGTTTATGTAAATATATACATATATACATATGTATATATCTTTTTATATATGCATGCATACATTGGTATACTTTTAATTTTCTTCAAATACATTAGTTCTTATATGGTAATTTTATCTATAGTAATATATAATTGATGTGACTCCTTGATGTGCTATGAAACAAGATTATTTAACTAATATAACTAATATATGTTTATAAACTAGAGATTTATGAAAATAAATGCACAGAAATATCCAGAAAAATTATTTTGTTTTATTTTCAAATACTTAATAAACATTTATCTTTTTCACCCTACACGTACTTATTGAGAGCCTGTAAATGCACAATACCATTCAAGATACAGGGGACACAAATACAGAGAGGAATTTTGTTCTTAAGGAGCTTGCTCTGTAATTAGAAGAGAGAAACTATAAAGAAATATGCAAGAAATTATAAAGTAGCAATAATGCTAGCTTGATTTGAACAGAATATTCCAGGGGAATGATTAGTCACATGGTCGCACAGGGTAAAATAGTTCTACATTCTCGTGAGACAAACACGATCAGAAAGAAATGCCGTTTCTGTAGGACGATTGCCCGTGTCTAGCTGATTTTAAACATTGTGCGCCACAGCCACGTGTGCAGGCCCACAAGAGATTGTACATATCTGGCCCCTCATTTGTTGTGATGTTTCCACCAGTCACTCTCCTCACACCCTCTGGGTCTCATCCAGGCCACCTTCCCTCAGTTCCCCTAACACATGTTCTTTTCCCAGCTAAGCTTCATCTGACGCACTCATACTATTGGGCAGACAGGATGTAAAGTAGGAGGAAACAGGAAATACTTTAATGAAAAAATTGCTTAATGTTTTTTCATTTGAATTTTTAAGGCAAATTTAAAATTTCAAGCAGGTAGTTTGTAAATTACTATTAAAAAGGTCATAAAGGAAAAGTTAAGCAAGGTTTCTCATTTTTGTATTCAATTTTTTGATATTTTTGACCAACATATGTGTTTTTCTGAAATATAGCACATTAACCCTAGTAATCACAATTTTATAAATCTGACAATGTCATTTTTTCCTTTGCAACAAAAACCAAGTAGTTATACATGGGAAATCAATTTTTAAAAACTTTATTGAGGGTCCAGGAATTTGCATTATATTTTTATGCACTGAGGGTTGCAGAATAACAGCTGTGCTGATGAAGAATCCCCTTCTCACCAAGAGAAGAATGCTGACAATGACATAAACATACACTCTTAACTTTTTACATTTCCCTAAATCCTAAAAATTAGTGCTCTGCTTTGCATTTTTATATGACATTGTAAGAAAGCAGTTCGTTTTTAAGGAAGGAGTCATAAAATCTCAATAAGTGAAAGGGATATAAAGGTCACTTAGTTTAACCTCCTATCAATTTCTAGTTTTTACAATATTTCTGACAGGATGCTTATCAAACTTCATACAGACACGCTCTGTCATGGCAAATCTATGACAACCCGAAGTGCCAGTAGTGCTTCTGGAGAGATGAATCAACTCCTCCTGTTTTCTGTGCAGACCCACTAGTCCCTTTTCTGCACTGGGTAACCCCATTTGTATTTCATTATTATTTTTTTTAAATTGGGAATTAAAAAAATAGAACTTTCAATATCATAAATAATGTTTATATGTTGGAATCACATTTCTAAGAAGACATCTCAAACTGAAAGTATTTATTATATAGTTTCTCATTCAGACTTAATTAAAATGTAAAATAACATCAGTTAACATTATTTATCTTTATTAATAAGAACAAAGAATTTAAGCACAAATTAAGCCACTGGGAAATACATTATATCAGATATTCAACCAATCGACCCATATGTGCCAGGCATTGAGGTTACACAAGTGAATAAGATGGACAGAGTTCCTTACCTCACAGTTTTTCATGTGAAACATACTTAAGGAACAAACTTGTGAAGAACTGTATTTGTTGATGATTTTCAGTGAATTCGATCTTTTGAAATAGTCCTGGTAAAACGTGTTAGTCATTGGTTGCAGTGGACGGGAGGGGAAAGGAATTGTTCTAAGCCGGTGAGGTTGAACGTGTAGGCAGTTATCAGTATTATGTCAGGTGTCACCTTGGGAGACTTTTCCCATTCATGTGCCACATTCCTGGTCTCCAGAGACTGTGGTAAGATGAGGTGGGAGTGCAGGGACCTATTAAAACACACCTGTAGCTTCGAACAAGTCATTGTGGTTAGTAAATTCTAAGACGTACAAACATTAATTTATCTAGGCCAACAAGCTGGTGTCTAGTTTAGGGCAGGGGCCCGGCAGCCTGGTGCACAGGATCTTCTCTGAGCAGAGTGGTTGAACTATGAGAGCTCCCAGGGCGAGGAGGGAGCCCATGAATGGAGTCGGGGAGGGGTGAGGTCTGAAACTGAGAAAGGGTGACTTAGAAAACTAAATAAAGCTCTTGTACGGTGGAAGGTGAGTTCACGGCTAGGGTTATACAATGAGGAAATGGGAAGTTAACTCAGGACAAGTGCAGAAGAGAGTTTGAGGCCAGATCCAGGGTTTAATTGTAGCTAATAAATGGGTGAGGTATGAGACCTACTCCTTCCGAAGTGACTCTCTCGGACAATATTTTTTTTTATTTTAAGAATCTTTAAGTAGGCCTTGCTCTTTTATCACATGCCATGCTTAGATCACTTAAAAAAGTGACGTTTTCAAGGCTAAATATTTCTCACCAGAAAAGTATAAACTTTGTTAGTATGTATGGCATTAGATAAAGATGCAGAGTGAGGGAATTCACAGGAAGATCTCTGTAGGAGTTACTTAAAGTTAGAGTTGATGTTAAATGTCTATTTTACTCATGGTTGGATTTCTCTAGTCCCATGTGGAAATAATTTGGAATTTCATTTCTGGATAGAGATATCTTTGCTTCCAAAATGAATAACCATAAGCATGGCAGCAGAGGCAGTCGATTCGGGGAATTCTTGGCTGCTGAGGATGATCATTAGCTGGATTTTAAGGAGTAAATTAAGCTTTGATGAAGATTGAGGAGTGACAGAAACAGACTCACAGATACAGAGAACAGACTGATGGTTGCTGGAGATGACCGGAGTTGGGGAGCTGGGTACAAAACGTGAGGGAACTGAGAAGTACAGATTGGTTGTTACAAAATAGTCATGGGGATGTAAAGCACAGCATAGGGAATGTAGTCAGCAGTAACACGATAACTACGTATGGTACCAGGTGGGTACTGGAAATATCAGGGAGGACATGGTGTAAAGTATATGATTGTCTAACCACTATGTTATTCATCTGGAACTAATAAAAAATAATATTGCATGCACACTGTAATTGAAAATAAATTTAAAAATTAATAAAAAAATGACAAAGTGAAATAGAAATGATGGTTTTCTTCTACTCAGATAAAATAATTATGAAATTATTTTTTTTTGGAGTGCATGTTTCTTATGCATGTTTGAAAGCACATATCCAATACATTTTTAAGTGCTTATAGAAATTTATATTTTACTCCTTGAGTGTTTAAGGATCATAAGCTCTGGAACAAGGCTACTTGGATTTGAGTTTGCCTCCTCTTCTTTGCTAGCCAAGCTATCTCGGCCAGTTAATTATGTTATTTTACTTCTGTCTACTCATGTGTAGATTGAGTTTAACACTAGTAACTATCTAACTGAATTATTGTGAAGAGTAAATGAGTTAGCACATGTCACCTGCTTAGAGCATGGCTTTGCACACATAGAAAACACTCAATATATGCTAATTATTTTGACAATAATAATGATCATCATCATCATACCTATGCCTCTGAAAGAGGCATTGCCTTTGCCTTTTTGAAAGAAGAATGCATTAATAGAGTTTTACTGAGTAGCATTAGTTTTATTAAAAACATTATATTACAGAAAATTTCAAACAAGCAGAAAGTTAGAATGGGGGCATGCAGCCCCTACAGACCAGCCGTGATTCAGCTTTAACAGTGACCGTCTCGTGCCCAGACGTGCTTCGTACGTCTCTGCACCCCATTCTCATCTCCCCTGGGTATTTTTGAAGCCAATCCCAAACATGTTTTATTTAATCTGTAAATATTTTAAATTTCTTTCCAGTGTGCATCTCTTAAAGATAAGGACTCTTTTTCTTAACTCACAATCACATTACTATTATTACTCCTAAAATCCCTTAGTATTTATTAAATACCCTGCCAGGCTTCAGATTTCTTAATTGTCATACATGTATGTATGTTTTTCATATATATATACCCTTGAACTATTCAAAATGTCGTTCCTCTCCATTTTCTCTAAATTGATAATATAACCTGTAATAAAGGAAGAAATAAGAATTCATAGACATTTGAAAAACATTGGGTCAATCACTTTTGGGCTTGTTTCATCTGAATGAATTTACACCAAATGATTTCCAAAGATATCTTACTTTTTTTTTAAATTTCATGATAATTTTAGTCTAAAACCCATGTCCAAATCAGAGTTCAAATCGTCCACATTGCCAAAGCTATTTTATATTTCCAGAGGATAATTTGAGAATTGTGCCATTTTATTCACTTAGCAATAAGGTTCGTTGTCAGTACGGAGACTCAGGAATGAATTAGAACTACTGTGCAGAAATGACAAAAACCAGGATCTCAAACCACGGCACCCTCTGAGGGCACCCCATGCTTCTCCGCACTTTCTCGTTGCCTCTAAAGCAATACTAATTTGGAAAAGGCCTTGGATTTATGTGACAACTCCTTTCCCCCACCCCCCGAAAATTCTCCAAGCACATTTCAGAAACTCATTTTTGGCAGATGTAAATTTAAGTAAATTGGCCAAGGTCACAGCACAATAAGGGCAGAGTTATCAAGGGAATGCAGTTTCCTGCTTTTTCCGCCATCCATGAAATTAGAGTAACTCCACCCCTAAAAATGAAAGGTTCTACTTTTTCCTCTCTCTCTCTCTCTCTCTCTCTGAAATTATAAACCATGATTTGGAAATGGTTTTTTTTTCCCCTGTTCACCATTAACTCAGGCTCTCAAAAGTGGTCTTTTAGGACTATGAAATGTTTGTGTGTGCATTATTTCAACAACTGTTACTGCATATATTACAACCTATACAATTTGCTTTAAAAGGAGAGTGCATTTGTTGTTTGAGCTGAACCATCAGATTTTCTTTCTCACACACTGTGACATGATGAAGCTATCTGTGGGAGCAAAACTAGTTCACTTTCCATAGGTAAGCACAGACTGTAAAGTGGATTATTAAAGTACACAGAAGTAGAAAATTAGATCAGAAGTGATGTTTTACTGTGAGGTCTTCTTTGGGCTTTATAAAGTAAGAAAGAACTAACCTTGTTCTATTTTTGAGTCCTAAAAAAAACCACACAAAACAAAAACCTCATAGCAGGCATATCACCTTTAATTAGGTTTCTGCTTTTGGGAAGCATTTTACCAGCCCCCTTTCATTTATTTTTAATGATGTTATCACTAACAGGCAAACAGTCCCTTAATAAAACAAAAACAGTTTCTATATAAAGCCTGGTGTACATGTCCTGAGTCAGTCATCTAAAAACAAATGTTATGATTGTTTCCGTTGTGCTCTTAGAACCCTTAATGGCCCTACTGTGCAGATATGCAAAACATCAGCCTCGGAAATACAGCTGTGTCTGTTATGCAGCTTTCAGTAAATGCTTTTCCATACTCACTTGCAATATCAGCAGTGAGGTTCAACCGGCAGGGTCATGGAAAAGACAGAAAAGTCAATTAAGTAGATCTTTTCAGCCCAAGCTAGGCCGGCTCTTTCATAAACACATATGACTTATGACTTGAGAAACAAGCCACACAAAATGTTTCAAAGATAAATCAAGGTGTGTATGTGTGCGTGTGTGTGTGCTGTGTCCATGTTTAATGATTGACGCCGTTCCATTTTTGCCAAGCAATCCCAAGGGATGCACTTCAGTCCCATCTTCTCAGTTGCCAAAGGCAGTGATGACTTTGCTGTCAAGGCCAAGTGTGGAAATATTAAATATGTAGCTTGATTTAGAGTTTCCCCTGTATATACCTCTGCGAAATATAAATGCAGAGTGGTCAGAAATGAAAGACTGTCTTTTGAGAATAATGGTAGAAAATAGGCTTTCCCTTTAAAAAGATGAAGTGTTTTTAAGACACTAAGGGTCCCTATTTTCCTTCAGCTACTATCCCTATGTGGTTGCTTCCTAGAAACCCTGGACCCCACAGTGTTTGCATTTTTCCCACTACCCAATGCCCATTCCAAGCATACCTTGCCATGAAGATTATGGTTTTCTTTTTTTGTACTCTCCTTTCAAGTTGCATGGTCTAAATATAATCTCTTATTTTTCTGAAGAACCACTTGGTGCTATTTGAATCAACCTTTTGGCACATAACATTATTACAATTCTGATTGCAGACATTTTTAAAATCATCTTCCTTGAGCTTCCTCATAACCCAAGATAATGTCTGTGAAATTACCTTGTAATCAATAGTGTGGTTTTCCAAGAGAAAGTATTTTTAGTTTTGCTCTCATGAATGTGGTGTAACCTCGGGTGAGCAGAGATTACTATATCCTCCTCGTTTCTGCATTTTGAACTCTTCCAGCTTTTGCCTCTTCCCATCTCACTCACATATTCCTGCCACAGCATTAGTAAGTATGTCTCTATGTCAGGGCCCTGAGACTATTTCTCCTTGCAAGGCTTGCTCCCTAACTTTCATCGTCACCTCCAAGGTGAACTATTCCAACATTAAGAACCACAGATAAAGGTGAAAGTTGCATAGATGCATAATAAATGGTTTGTGCATTAAATTGGGCAGAACTGTGAGTCTGGTATATTTTTTAGCACACCTCCAGTATCCTGCCAAATATGCACTTACGATGATCTCCTTCCCATATTCAATCTTTCCCTTCATCCACCAAAACTCAAAATTCATAGTTCTAATATAACTTCATTCAAGTGGACCCAAGGAACCTCTTAAGTGTTTATGTTCCTCTTAGTGTACTTACCCATTTCTTGTGGCTCCTGCTACCTGAAGTGAAATTGGTAAACTAATTTGTACTCTTTCTCAAGTTGTTTCTATTGTAATTAAGTTTAACTGTTCACTGAACTAATCCAAGGTTATTTTGTATAAGGCAACTATAATAACATATAGCGGTAATTTTATTATCTAGTGTACATGATATTTCTTAATCACCAACCTCACTAAAGATAAATAATATAGAAACCACAGGCTTATGCTACAAGTCCAGGATTGCTCCATGGAATTTTGAAGCCAAGTTTAGGAAAATGAAAATTGTAATATATTTAATTATTTTAAAATTATTAACACTTTGCATGTATTAGCATTTTATATTTTACAAAGCAGTTTTACATAAATAACTAAGTGGATTTAAACTATAATTCTCTGAGTTTGTAATCATCTCTTTAATAAACAAAACAAATGAGTCTCACAGAATATAAGAGAAGGAGTCTTTGCTCTACTGTTTGGTAGTTCTTGGTGAGCCAGAATTTGAACCCACATTTCCTGAATATACCTTGGTTTGCTTTTCATTTTTCCAGTTCTCCCATTTAATGAGATAGCTGTCTCACATTATGAAGACAATTTCAAAAAAATTTCTAAAGTAATTTTGAGCCCAGAATTTGAAAAATGGGCTTAAAATTACATATAGGAAATAGCTTCATTCCATGATAGGCCTGGAAATTTTATAAGAATTGGAATAGATATGTGAAAGTCATGCAAATCAATTTTAATGTGGTATTTTTGGAATTCCTTATTTTTTGAGAAGCTAAAAATAGAAAGGAAAAAATTTACATGGCCATATTCTGATTTATGATTACATTCTGGGATTACATTTTTCACCTTTATTTTTAGTCTCTATTGCCAAATTAAACCCAGAGTCCCTGGAGGCAGAAGGAACCAGGTTGAGGTTATGGCTGAGCTCAATTTAAATGACTGTGTTTTATATCTGAATATAGGTTTCAACTATTTTAAAACACCAATCCTGAATTTTTCAGATTATTTATGCCTGTATTCCAGTTCAATAATGTGGATGAAAAGCTTACAAAACCACCAGTAAGTGTAGCTAGCTGTACAATTGTGATGTATATTTAACAAAATGAAAAAAATATATTTTTATAAATATTCACTTTTGTACAGAAAGTATCATACTCTCAAAATTTGTTAACATTTTATCCACTTTGCTAGTATACAAATAGAGCTTTATCATGCAAATTCCCAGATCACTTGTAAAATACTTAAATATAGAGTTTTTCCCATTTTAATAATATTACTATCTATTCCACATCAAGAGGAATAACTGTGAATCCACTTAGAATATATCATTTTCTAAAAGGGAGTATTGTTTTAGTATTGGTTTTATGATGTAATAAAAGACATGAGACAAAGACACACACACACACACACACATGAATTTGAAAGTGGCTTAAACCATAATTCAAACCCAAAGGGATTAGTAGTGAAAATAACAACTGAGTTAGATTTTATTAACAGGAAAGAAAACATTTTAAAGTAGAGGCCCATTATTTTTTTAAACAACATTGTTCCTTAGGATATCCTGCTAAATTGTTATGTCTGATAAGATTGGAGGGAAAAAGCTTGTCTTACAGAGTCATCAATCTTACTGAGAGTCATTTATTGATAAGTGACTTTAAAATATGAGTAAAATCATTAAATGAAGTGATGAGAAGAATGAAATAATACTCTTCTATGTTGTATTGATTTTGAATTTTTAAGATAGTTTTCTTCTCTTCCATTCAAGCTTTCTATTTATATCTATTATTCTAACTGATGTTAGCTGATTATATGTCATTATAATCACCATTATATTTATTATGTAATTATCAATATGTTAATCTAGTCAATAGATTTTTCTCTGGTCAAAAGATAAAATTGTGTATTATTTTGTAATATGTGCTATTCTATTTTTCCTTTAGAAAACTACTATAGTTTCCTATAACTGAACTAAAATGCAAAAAATACTTGAAAGTTAGGCATCATTCTTCCTTTGGAATCTACAAATAACAAGAACTCCTTTGGGTGCTGGCATAACTGCTGGTCCCTTATGGACGTGGAGGGCTCTAAAAACAGCACCTAGTTAATGCAGCTTTCAAAATGCTTACTTTATTCCCAGATCGATGCACCTTTCACTGCATCTAATTTGCCATTCCAGGTGTTGGGAGTGCTTGTCTCATAGGTGGTTGAAGTATTTTCTAGTTTAATAAAATGAAGCAGACTAATTTAAGGATTCTTTTACTTCATTTTTATTGTGTACACTATTATAGGTGTCCCCGTTTCCCCGCCTTTGCCCACCTCTACCCAGCCCTTGCCCCACTTCTTTCAGGCCATCGCCATGCTGTTGTCTGTGTCTGTGGGTTGTGCATGTGGACTCTTTCGGCTAACTCCTTCACCTTCTTTCATCCAGTTCCCTCACGCCCCTCCCCTCGGACAGCTGTCTGTCTGTCCCATGTGTCTACGCCTTTGTTTCAGTTTTGTTCATCAGTGTATTTTGTTCATTAGATTCCACGTATGAGTGAGGTCATATGGTGTTTGTCTTTCACTGACTGGTTTATTTCACTTAGCAGAATAGTCTCCAGGTCCAACCACATTGTTGCAAGTTCATAAACCTAAGTAATCAATGACATGCACTGAAATCTTGTGTTTGTGTGAATCATTCTTCTTCAGACATTACCTAGATATTTGTAACTCTTTGAAACTTATAATTAAGAAAGTACTGACATTTCTGAATTGAAAGCAACTCATTGCCACTCTCTAGTCAATATTGATGAAATCTCTACTTAAACAATTTTAAGAATTTTTATAAGAAATAGTAGAGATATGAATGATACTAAAATTTGTTTCATTCAACCTGCTAGTTTTTTTAAAAATGAGGAAATTGAAGCTTGAAGTGGTTACATTTCTAAAGTATTTGAAATAAACTGGACATGAAGTCATTTTTTTAATACATCCCAAAATACTAAAAAAAAATGTTACATACTATTTTAGTTACCTACAGCTGTGTAATAAATCATACCAAAACTTAGTGACTTAAATCACCAAACATTTAAAATCTCAGTTTCTATGGATCAAGAATTGGATGCAACTTAGCTGGGCACCTCTGGTTTAAGGCTGCTCATGAGTTTGCACTTATGCTCTCAGCCAGGGCTTGCAGCTCAGCTAAAGGCTCAGTTGGGACACCAAGAAGAGGTAGAACACAGGTATAATGCAACAGTACTCAGACCTAAGAAAAGATGTAATACTGCCATTTGCAACAACATGGATGGATCTTGAGAATATCATGCTAAGTGAAATAAGTCCAGTTGGATAAAGGCAAGAACCATATGGTTACACTCATATGTGGACTATAAGACTTAAAGCAACAAGGTAAACAAACAAAAAAGATTAAGGATTAAAAGGAAAGACGGTTCAAATATGTGTACAAACAGAAAGAGAAAGAGGATCAGAGAGACCATTTAAAAGCAAAATGTGGCAAAATGTAAAAAATGGTGAATTTAGGTAAAAAGTTGAAATAGTTTCTAAGGCTATTATAACAAATGACCACAACGTTGGTAACTTAAAAGCAACAGAAATTTATTTTCTCACAGTTCTGGAGGCCAGAGTATAAAATCACGGTGTCGGCAAGGACCAGCTTTCTCCAAGTGGCTACAAAAGAGAATCCATTCCTGACCTCTTCTCACTTCCATGGCTATCAGCATTCTTTGACTGTGGCTACAAAATTCTGGTCTCTGTCTCAGTCTTCTCTTTGCCTCTTCCTCACCTCTGTGGACCTCTCTGTCTCTCTCAAATCTCCCTTTGACTTTCTTTAAAAAAAAACACTGGTCATTGAATTTAGGGAGCATCCTAAAGCCAGCATGATCTCCCCATCACACGCTCCTTAACTTAGTATCATCTATGGAACCCTGTTTTACAAATGACATTACTGGGTTCCAGCGATTAGACACGGCCATATATTGTGTTTATCATTCAACTGACTACAGGGGTATAAAGGAATTCTTTGCACAATTCTTGCAACTTTTCCATAAGTTTAAAATTATTTAGGGGCAAAATATTAAAGAACAAAACCAGATTACATTGTCAAATGCTATAATCAAAGATCATAGCATCTGACAAGCCAACTTTCTTTTAAAGATAAAACTTTAAAAAATATGTACAATCGACAAAATTGGAATAAGGTGTTTTGTGAGTCTGTGCTTCATCATCATTCACTGTTTGAAGTCAGTGGAGATTATGTGATGTCAAAACTCTCTTCCATGTTGTCTGGTCTCTCAGACTTTTCCTTTAATCTTCTTAGAACATTTAGGATATCAAAGGTCACTTTTATTTTAAAAGGAAGAACCATGTTCTCAATTTTACTCTTTGTCAGAAGACTAAATGAGACTTTCTATGATGTTAATTGCCACAAGATGACAATTTTTTTTCCAAGGTAGAAGAGTCTTAAAGCCCCCCAAATATTTTTGTTTTGTTTGTTTGTTCTTTGATTAGTTTGTTTTCTTTTAAAAAATGCATATTGAGCTTAAGAATCTCCTTAAAGTTTTTAAGTAGTCATTCTGCCCTAAATTTGTTTATCTATGTATTGAATTAAAGTGAATTTGTGTAGTACCTCCACTATGTAAAATGATAAATGATTAAATTCAATCAAGTCTATACCAAATAATAGTCTATTCACATTTATCTGAGACCATGAGAACCAAGATAAGCATTCCATTGAAGCAACTGCAAAAAAAAAAAAAAAACATGAAATGTGCATGCACACACACACAGAACAATTTTAATCTTATACTGGGAAAAGTTGAGTACTAATAGCATAAGAATGGAAAACAAAATGCTTTGCTAACTATAATAATTAGCTACTTGATGATTGGGATTAGCCACTCTAGAAATGCTCCTGGAGGATTGTAGATTGTGTTTTTTATTTTCAGTGTTCTATCCCCAGTGTCTAGCACATCATTTTTGTTAAGTAAATATTGGCTACATAAATGCATGTATCACAATTGATTTAAGTAATCCACACAACAAGCAAACATATTCAAGCTTACATGTATTGAAATTTAAATAATCATGGGGGTGATGGGACTTCTAATTACATGTTGTGTGCATACAAACATGTGTGCTATTTTCTCGGACAACCTTTAAGAATTGTAGAGTCTCAAACTACAGCTGAATGTAACCTCAGGTGGTCATCTGGTTCTATGCCTTTCTTCAAGAGACAAGCAATTATTATCCAGATGATCTATTAAGCCACATTTTCTTTAGCATCTGACAGCTAAGGTGATGTTGATCAGAAAATATTGCTCTTCATTCTTAAACAATTTCACATGCACATAGATGTTTAACAAGCTCCTTTTCAGAGATATTATGAGAAAACACTAGCAGCCTTGGTCTGGAGGAGTAATTTATGACAGCGAGGTAAATGGTGTCCAAGATCACCTTGATCATATTAGCCATGCACTGCTGTCTTTCTTTAACCCTGTTGACAAGTGGGATAAAAAGAAAAAGAAAAGAAGGACACAGTGAATCCTTCCTTTGCTGCAGACTCCATTTCTTCCTCTAGTGCCTGCTTCCTCCCATCATCTGTCAGTCAGGTAACAGAGGAGGGACGGGAAGGAGAAACTGCAGAGGAGTGAGTGAGTGAGAGAGTTATGTTAATAGGAGGCCTGTGTCCATTGCTCTCCTCTCCAACCTTGCTTCCCTTTAACTAGTTCACCAGCGAGAAATGTGGAAAGGTGAGGCAGATGAATTTAGCGTGTTCTGACATTAGTTAGAGACAGAGAAGTGTGGCAACTTCCACAGTGTTTCTGCCCCAGAGAGAGCTAATTGGAAAACGTGTTGTGTGGTTAGGTGTTGTAATGAAAAATAAAGGAATGATTGAGCAGAACAACGGAATCGAATTATAAGCACAAATGAAATTGTGCTGAAGTTTTTAGCCACCTGCAAAATTGAGAGATACTATCAGGACTGTGCAAATACGTTGCTCTGATTAATTTTCCTGGGGTCAAATGAGAAAATACTCATAAAATTGAGAATTCTGCCATAAGTAAAATTTTCTCTGTGATATAATAAACTAAAACAAAGCATAACTTGTATCTATCTCAAATGAAACCTAATACAGAACTGAATAAAAGATTTCACTGTCAGAGTAAAAAATAATCTGTATTGGGAAATTACCCCAAGTTGCTTAAAATGATGAAGACTATTCCATAAACTAAGTAAAGACTAAACTATCTTAGATGGTTTTATATATTTTTAAATATTTTTGTGGAAGCTGTATCATTTTACCCTTCTATAGAATCCCTTTTCATGAATAAAAAGCTAGTTTTTCAATGTTAAGGTAAAGGGTGTTCAAGTTCAAAGGCATTAGACCTTTAGTTTTAAGGACGTTGAACAATTCAGTTATAATTTATAAAGATTATATTTGATTCCAACTTTGTTTTTAGTTGTGGAATGATTTTATTTGTATATTGTTTTGTAGATTTCTTAACAATGTATTTGATCAAATCATTGACATAAAGGAAGGGTTAATTGAGAAAGAAACATACTAATATGTAAAGTATTTCTGTTATATGAAGCTCTAGAAAGATTCTATTGTCAATCCGAACAGAACAAGCTAAAATGAGATAATTGGGAAGGTGCCCATAAAGTCAGCCTGAATATATTATCACAACTATATATGAGATAATATTTGTTTTAAAAAGATTCTATGGCACTGTAAACTCAGTCTCATTAGAGACTGCATTTAAAAGGCTTATAAAGTTACTCATTAATGTTATCTTGTTGTATCTCCACAGCTTTTTCATTAAAGAAAATTCAGCAGAAAGCATTTTCTCCTGATAGCAGGAACCAATTTGCAATAAATGTTCTGGAAACCACTAGGGAAGCCATTACTGAGGTCTAATAAAAACAGACAAGCGTAACTTGTTCTATATTTTTGTTTCAATCACATACAGATGAGACCCCGCTTTCCACACCAACCGCAAGAGACAGCCTTGACAAACTTTCCCTCACTGGGCATGGACAACCCCTACCTCCAGGTTTTCCGTCTCCTTTTCTGTTTCCTGATGGACTGTCTTCCATAGAGACCCTTCTGACTAACATACAGGTAAGCCTTTTTGCTATCTGGCAGATAGGAACCCAAAAACCCAGTTGAAGATTTGTACCGAATTCATAATTTTCCAGTTTAATCCATTTATGAATTTGACTAAACCATCATATAGAATATTTTCTAGCAATTTAAGATTTGAAACTTGGTACACTGATCAAATTGGTTTAGAAATACACAAATATGTACATTAAGCTGTAATAAAAACTCAGATGAACATGAACTGGGCCTTTAAAAAATCGTTTTACCTAAATGTTCTCCTTATTGCTGACTAATGGGAAGAATTTGAATGTTTAAGTTTGCCCGACTTGCTAAATGACGGCACACTCATTCTAATAAATATTTAGTTATTTTTACACTGTTGGCCTTCCAGTGAGGAAATGATATGTTTAGTCATTTAAGTGTCTGGTATAAAAGAATCCAAAAAAATCTCTTCTTTCATAAATAAGTTTGTTTCAGTTAATAGGATTTCTTCAAAGAATGGACTTCAAAAAGCCATACAAAACTTTCCACGGATTTCCTATGTAGTCCTCAGGATGTATATTTTACGTACAGTACATTATGAATCAAAAATACTTGCAGTTAACAATAACATGGAGCACGGAGCCAAAATAATACGAGTGTGTGGGATAAAAGAAAGCATAATTTTCTGCCCACACATGAAGTGATCATGTGGGCCCCAGATGGGGACTTTGCCATCGACTTCCCCATATCTGGAGTAGCTGGCAGTAAGAATGTGCTTGTTGATTCTGCGCCGGTAATATGTATTTTTAAAATTTTACTCTAGCACTTCATCTTTAGTGATATTTTTCTGTACACATTTCCTAGCATATTAAACTTTCTCCCAGTAGAAATGTAATTAATTTTATTTACCTCTCCAAGGACATAACAGAAGGCCTTTAATGTAACATATCTTCTCATCTATTAATATGGCATTTTTAATACTAATGTAATTAGAGTCTCCAGAACTGTATTCAACTTAAAGGTTTTATATCTCAGTAATTGAAATAAATCATCAATCTAGCCTAAATTTAATCAAGGCCAAATAGTTGATTATATTTTAAAGTAAACAGAAGACTTTTTCTAAATTTGACCCATGGTACTGTTTACTATGAGGTAGAGTGTTGCAGTTTTTCCTTTTTGTTAAATGCTTTTGCAAAATATCCTTCAACGCTTTTGAATCTCCACTGTGAAAAGAAAGGGAACGATTCATTTTTTAATGTCTACAACTCCATATGAAGCAAAGAGAAAGCAAAACATCTACTTAAAATTCTCATCTAGTTTGTGTGTCTTCACTAACTCAAACCTCTGTAACCAGGAAAGTGGTCATTTAATTTTAACTTCAGCAGAGAAAACCTGTTTAGTGTCTTCAGTGTGAAACCAGCCCACTCACCTGAAGGTTAGGTTCACACATGGACTCTCCTGTTGTGTGAACGCCCTGTCTCTAAGACAAATACTGTCTGTTCAGAAGCATTCACCCACCCCAGACCCCAGGCTCCCAGACTAGCAATGATATCCACATCACCTCAAACTATAACTCTTCCTTTAAAAAAAGAGGGGGAAAGTCTTGCAATATCTTTTACACAACAGTGTAACATTTAGGCATTTAGACATTATTTATTTTATTGAAGCTATCTATAGATTTAATATACCCTCCTTTCTAATCTCCAGACAGCCTTGAGGACATATTTTAGCAAAAGTTGTTGATAGGATAATAGTCAAGGCAAACTAAATTATTTCTAGTTTGAAATCATAGGGATCTGGCACTGATAATGTTAGGATACCTACAATAAAAATACTTCATTAAAAATAAATTATAGCTGTCCAATATGGTCTGATGTATATGTAATGAGACTATAGATTAGATATTATATATTTATTTGTATGTATTACATGTGTGTATATGGGCATGCACATATGTATACTTAAGGTAAAATAATAATTAAAGATCTTAAATAATTAAAGAGTTTCATGAACAGTTTTATATATATACACACACACACAAAATATATATGTACTTGTACACATGTACACACATAGATACTGGATCTATGGTTAGTAATGTTTTTACAGAAGTTCGTAGATGCTAGCTCTTGTACTATTGCCACATTTACTGAGTTGTAGCAATATCTTTGGAATGGTATAGTGTGTTTAAACAGTCATGACCCCAGCTTATTGGTCATACAGTAGAAATGTGTTTGCTGTCCAAATTCTAATTTTGGTAATTACGTTCTGCCTACCTCAATTTCCTTTGCAATTTCAATTATATGCTGTGGTCCCTCTGCTTTCTACTTCCCGATGGTAACATTCTTGGCGTGGTAAGTTTAAAGCTCCATATTTTCTCTGGAGGTGTTTTATCAAGATAGCAATGAAAAATTGAGTTGAAAATGTGTAATTTTTCAAATTATAGAATTTCATGTATGAAATTCTTATTTGGTATTTTGGCATATTTGGTATTTTAATTAAACAAGGCATATGGTTATATTTAAACTTAATGTACATAAAGTTTATCTTTCTTAGAACCTTCAAAATAATATGTTTAAGAAGTAATTGTACTAATAATATTCAAGAATTTAACTTCACAATATTCTATAATAGTTCTCAATTTTAAAATTTGTAATGGTTACTGCAGACTTCCCTTCCATGACATATTATAAAAATTGAATTTTCATAAATCTTTTTGTGCTTTAAAAAAGGTCCTATAGAATAATACTATATACTAGTATACTAGTATTTTAAAATATAGTATATATAGTATGGAAAAGCACTATCTATATATATCGCCAGATGTTTTTAACTCTTTCTTGAAACTTGAGTGTTTTAGAAATTAAAAGTAATAATGGATAAATGTATTTACAGTAAAGGATAGTAATTTCATTTTAGTGAGAGATATGATGCATTCTCAATTTTGCTTTGAAGGTTTTTAACACTTTTATCTTATATGAAATTTCATTTTATGTTTTTAAATGTTGGAAGTCTCTTTTATAGCTTTGTTATTCAAACATGTCCATGGAGAACTCTCTGTGTGATTTCAAGTGAGGAAACTGGAAATTCAATGTCAGTTTACTAGATGTGCCACTTCAAACACTGATGACCATTTGGACACACTTAAAGGAGAATTTTACTCAGTATTCTTAATCTGAACTTCCATGCAATAAATCATAGCTAGGATCTGTATGTACATAGATTTGAGAACATACAATATGCATTTGTTATTTTAGTGCCTGAATTATTTTAAATTACTTATAAATACTACAATTAGAATTGGTAAGTAAGTAAAAAGTAGAAACTAAAATAAAAGTAGAGAACATGAAACTCAGCTAGGGAGGAGGCTGACATTGAAGACATATGCCTCTTTAAGGGGGTATATATTAGGAGTTTGGTTCACTTAGTCTTTCTATATGGATGAATTAAATAAAAAATAAAGACCCCAAAAGAACATTAAAACAACAAAATAGATCACTGGCTTCAAAATATGGGTAAGCTGAGATCAGATATGTTGTTCTTACATTTTACTATGAGGAAAAGAATAACATTAATTTCTTAAAAATCTGGAGTACCTATCGTATTTACTATTTTATATCATAAATATTCTACTATAACACTACTTCACTTCTGACACTTCTGGTCATCAAATGTCTGGTAGCTTTCCCCACAGCAAGTGATTCTGCAACACCAGCTGGTGCCCTACAATTTAACTCAGTTCTGGCACTCTCTACCTGGAGAATCAGTCCCACAAAACTGCTCCTGGCCCGACTTCAGAGGCTAGTTGCAATCCAGGCTGTAACTTGTGCTTCTGACCAACTGTCTCTAGATTAGAGGTTCCCATGACCACTCCTCAGGTTCAGTGAACCTGTTAGAGCAACTCACAGAACTCAGGAAACATTTTACTTGCTGGATTCCCAGTTTATTATAAAAGGATATAATTCAGGAACAGCCAGATGTAAGTGATGCCTAGGGCAAGGCATTGAGAAGGGGCCCAGAGCTTTCATGCCCTCTTTGGGCACACGCTACCCACCAAGCTCCTTTCATTTCCAACCAACCCAGAAGTTCTCCCCTTGGAGTTTTTCTGGAGGTTTCACTTCCTAGGCAGGACTGAAGAAATCATTCACCATTCGGGATCAGTTTAGCTTCTCTCCCCTCTGGCCTCCCTGGAAGTCTGAAGGGCAGGACTGAGAGTTCCCACTGTCCAATCACAGTGTGGGTTCCCCTCACAGTCAGCCTCTGTTCTTTGGGGCTTTCCTAGAGAGATCTTAGTAACATCAACTCAGACGTAGTTGAAAGGGGCTTATTATGAACAACAAAAGACACTCATTTTACCTTTATTGCTGTTATCACTTAAGGAATTCCACCCGTGGTAGGATTTAAGTGCCAGGAAAGAGCATATACACATATATACCTCTTAGTATAAATCACAATATCAGAGGTCAGTCTCTATGCTAATTATATACAACGTTACATGACTCTTCTTTCTAACTCTACACAGTGGATTTTGTTGTTATTGGCGTTCTACACATGCGAAAATAGAGGCAGATAATCATTTGATCAAAGTTACATGTCGTTGGTGACATCTGAATTTAAACAACAGCAGGCTGATCTCAGAGCCTGTGCTGCCATATTGCGGTATGGGTCCTATGAATCACAAGACAGGTTTATACCTGGAAGAGCTTTTGATGAAGGGTCCCTCATTGATCCGCTTTGGAGAATAGTAACCATAACATTAAAAACCATGTATAGCCGTATCTTTTGTTACAAGAACTCTGAAAAATGAATCGGTCAATATTTTCTTATCATAATTTTTTTCTGTCTACAAAGTTTCCTGATTTAAAGAGACATCATTTTTTTCCCATCCCAGAAAGAAACACATAAAAAGAAAAAAAAATAAGGTTCAATATGCTGGGCAGTTCTGATCTAGGTTTAGTGAATTCACTAGTTTGTTATCTTGGACAAGTCACCTGACCTTTCTGAATCTTGATTTTCTCACTTTAAAAGGTTTTAGTTAAAATGGGTGATTACTAAAAACCCCTTCAAGTAGGTCCGTTGCCTACTCATTAGGAGTCACACTGCTGAGTACAAGTTTTGCCACATGAGTTTCAGTGACACTCAAGGAATCTTACTCACCATCTACTTCTGAAATAAACTCATTGGAAATACAAACATTGGGCCACGTGAACTTTTCCTCTCTGATCTAACCAACATATTAAGAAATGTTTCTTTCATAGCAGTATTACTTAGGGTCCTCTTATACAAGCAGAGATTTGTACTTTCTAGGTTATATTAGGAATAGTTGAAACATTGTTAGATCAATTACAGTGACCTTTTTAAAGGGAATATACAAAGATACATTCTCTGAAAAATTATGAAAATAATTTACAATTATTTTAGAAAACAAAAATATTTATGTGTGTGACAACTATTATGCCTCACTTATGGGAAGGAAATTTGAAGCCAATCAACAATTGTCTGTTATAATTGCTGTGCCATAGAATAAACTAAAAATGCATTTCTTTAGAATTGCTCTTGTCCCATGGACATGGATAGTGGTGTGGGGATTGACTATGGAAGTTGGGGGAGGTCAGGAGGGAGTAGGGCAAAGGGGGAAAAATGGAACACCTGTAATAGCATAACGATTACAAAAAAAAAAAAAAGAATTGTCATTGCCCAACTTCAAGATTGTGAGAACTGACCTCCCCTTGGGGAAAAGTTTATACTTCAAACCTTGTGTCTTTCACTGTAACTCGCACTGTCATCCCAGAATGTTGCTCCATACTTCACGTGTGCATGAGACCCAGCGTCCAGCGTGACCATTGGCACGTGGTCTGCCTGGAAGACTGACAGAAGTTATACAAATCTAAAACGACTGTTACCATGGACAGTTACAATGGAGTCCTAATCCTTTGTCGCTGCTATGAGCACCACTCGCTGTAGGGTTTCCCAGGCCCCTGCTGCACTGACACTTCTGCGTTAGCTGCGTTTTCTGCAGCGGACTGTCGCAGGCAGGAACATGTTTTTGCATATGCATCAGTTTGGCTTTAGTGTGGATGTTTGTTCACACTGGACTCCTACTGATATGTACTGATTTAAAGTCTAAAAAGGAAACTTAATTTTATACATCTTTTAAGCAGTCTCCAGAGGGTGGTGGATCCTAAAAGCTAATATTTTTCAGATGTAATCAGCAGGATAGGCTATGTATTACCATTAGTTCTATTAGTAGCAACTGTAACAAAAGGAAACAGTAAACACGAATGTTCTTAGCAGCTTCATACTTTATAAGAAATATTAATATAAAATAACACAAATTAGGGTTACAGTTTAATGTTATTCTACATGTTTATTCATAATGATTGTTTCATATTTAAAGAGCACCAAAATACTAGTTTTGTCAGCCAAGGACAATAATAGTTTAATAGTAATTTATTTTAAACAGCTACTGATAATACAACCAATCAACACATTAGGTGGTGCCAAAGTTGGCATCTTGCTAAATAATCTCTAGACATCGCACAGAGAGTACATTTTTCAAAGATAAGTCAACAAGAGCAATCAGAGCAGAAAATTAGAATTTGGTATCTTAGAATTAAAATACAGCTAAACTAAAGTTTTAATTGGGGTGATCTAAAAGGGCACTTGATGTAATGATCTCTTTCATTTGTTACTAATTGTTTGTTCCTGATCAAGAAAAAACAGATACAGGAATGTTGCTGAATTGAGTGAGGATGGCAGTTTCCTTAGCAGCTATGTTTTATTGTTAAACAGAAAAGAGTAGGGAGGGGCAAACTGTCGTGCAGAAATCCTTCATCTTGTTTCATGTGACAATAATTAATCCAGGGAATTCAGGGTCAGGTATAACAAACATGAAATAATTCATATGTGCTTGAAAAGAGACTAGAAATGGCTTCTGACAGGGCTACTCCATTGGTAGGCTGAACTCAGGGAACATCACTTTTCTGACAAGTCAAGGTGGCTTTGCAGTTTCTGGTTCACGCTGCTTACATCGTCTCCTGCGAAGGGGTCGCATCATAGGGTAGATGGAAAAGTGGTACCAACTTCCATTCCATGTATAATTTCAACTGAAAATGTCAGTCTCTGATGTTCACAGACCAAGGCAAAATATCTTCTATGCCCAGATAGCTTTTTATGTTCCTGAGTTGCTAACAATAGAAATTTTAGGGTTTTGTTTTGTTTTGTTTTTACTAATGATTTTACTGATAACTTATTTTACTTATTTTACTGAACTCATTTCTTATTTATTTGACATGCTTATCTGCTGCCCTCATTTAGCTTTAAATTCAGATGCTCTGATTAGAAACAAGTGAAACTAAATGCCAAAAATATTTGTCTTCCGAAAATATTTTCATCATTTAGAAATTTTGTGTGTTAATTATAGTACTTGTCCTAGTGAGTACAACAAAGTGAATGCACAAGAATGAAAAAATTTGATAAGTGGGCTCTTCTCTTTTAAACTGCTTTAATGTAATGAATGAAATGTGCTTTGTACCAAAATATTACAGTTATGAATACCTTCTTTGTACAGGGGCTCTTGAAAGTTGCCATAGATAATGCCAGAGCTCAAGAAAAACAGGTCCAACTGGAAAAAACAGAGCTGAAGATGGATTTTTTAAGGGAGCGGGAACTAAGGGAAACCCTTGAGAAGCAGTTGGCTATGGAACAAAAAAACAGAGGTATTCTCAAACTTCCAAATAAGTTTAACACTTTGTGTAAAATATTTAAAATAACAACACTATGCTTGGTGATTTACTATGAGACAATACTTTTTGTTTTCACTTGTAGCTAAAGTTCAAAGCAGGATTTCAATCCCAGGCTCACTGTATTTCTCAATGTCCAGTATACATGGTTTCTTTTCTGTTCTAACCTCAAGATATTAAAAATACATCCATTATATCATTAATCATATAATTTTTGTTGTCTATGAGTTGTAAACACCATAATTTTAACATAGACAGCCACGAGGAAAACTTTTATATTTATTCACAATTGCCCTTTGAAAAACTTGAGTTAAACTTATAAAGCTAAAATAAAATATAAAATACTGATTATTCAAGTGAAGCAATTTGGTAAGATACTTATCAAATGAAACTGAAGAGTGATGAACATCTGAACAAACGACCAAAGGTGAGTGTTTTATAGATAATCCTTCTGAAACACTCATTTTCATCCAATAAGGTCAAGTACACATTAGTGTGGAACCCGATATCAATTTTTATTGGGTAAAAATAATGATATTATCAATCAATCTATTATTACTTCTTTTAACACACTTTACAGTATATGTATACATAATTTTGAAGGTCACATTTATTTATGTGTTTATTTCATATATGAGATTAAGGACTATTTTGTTTACAACCAATTTCTCCTTTGCTTCAACTATAAATTTCTCCTAAGTATCCTAGAAAGAGTGCTTCTTTTCTCTCATTTAATAAGTGTCCTTAATAAATAATGCACATACTCTCCTTTTATAAGTTTAACATGGACATCTAAAAATCATTGTTCCTGTTTTGCTTTTAAAACTGGCAAGACTTGTAGGTTTTGACATTAGTTACTATGAAGCAACAACTAGCAGGTTTCTGGGATGAGGTTGATTTGGTAAATTGTCACCCCAATAGTAAAGTTCTTCTGTAGAGTTGTGTAGTACAGCTCTAAATAGTGTGACTTCAATAGATTTAGGTGCTAATATAATCAAAACAAGAATCAACATTGATAATGGGGTGTGTTCCAAGTGCATAGTAAAATCTGGTCAGAGTTCATTATATGGAACCGTATTCATAAGATAGCCATATCTTGATGTTGTTTGCACCTGGAAAAGTCTTTTTTTTACAGGACTTAAAAGTAGGCCCTTGAATTCCTAAAGTAAGCTTTCGGTTATTTGAGTGACCTTCAGACTTGATTGGTTTAAGCATGTTGTAGGATTTACACTCTTTTTTATCCTTTTAACCACTAGAGGGCAAAATGTTTCACAGATCACACCATGAACCTCCCACTTAATTATGAACGATAAGTTAAAGGTAATAAGTGTCAATAATTATCTATTATGAATGTATCTATTGAAGCAATGCACTGGCCTGAAGAGAGAACATAGCAGTTGCATTTGGTTCAATCACGTGGGAAGGAAATGGTGAGCAATCAGTGACAAGGCGATGGGTATTGAGTTTCTAGCATGCAATCCAAATTAGTAATTCAAGAATTAGTGCAACTGCACAACAATAACAAATATGTACTTAAAGAAAGAATTACTGTTTCTTTTCAAGGAGACTTATAAACAACCACCTTTGGAAGGGGAAATAGGAGATGAGTGATTTTGTTAAGATGAGCATATGATTTTCACACTATTAAAGGAATTGGACTAGTTAATTGAAACCAGTTTTGTTTTTCCTATAAGACTGCAGCCGATGCACAATTTCTGTTAATCTATGGTACCTGCAACAATAAACTCAGTAAGGTAATGGTCTGCCATCTTAACAATATTCCCCCTGGCTGGCGTAACTCAGTGAATTGAGCGCAGGCTGCGAACCAGAGCATAATAGGTTCGATTGCCAGTCAGGACACATGCCTGGGTTGCAGGCCACGGCCCCCAGCAACCGCACATTGATGTTTCTCTCTCTCTCTCTCTCTCTTTCTCCCTCCCTTCCCTCTCTAAAAAATTAAATAAATAAAATCTTTAAAAAAACAATATTAATAATTATATATATATATAAATGGGATTTGTGAGCATTTGAAATTGAAACTAAATTTTTTCATGAACCATATTACCTTATTTTATATATGGATTAAATACTGAGTTAAAAAATATTTTTCTTCTTCAACCTGTAGTAAGATATTAGATAGTACACTTGTAATGATTGCTCCTTATTACTAACTCTACCAGAAGGATTTTCTCATACTGATTCTGTCACATTTAATTCCACAATGTTTATCAGCCATCAAAAAAATTACTTCAAAGAAAAAAATGAGTGTGCTTCCTGTGTGCTGATTGCTTACTTTAAATATCTGTTGTAAAAGTTAAAGCATTTATCATTCTGAAAATACAGTCACCATACTTTTTATGAAGAACATTTATTATTTATTGTTATGTGTTATAGATGAATATAGAAATTGTTCAGTAGGAAAAAAATGTTGCCATAATCAACTTTTGTGTCATAATCTACTTTCTTATACCATTGCACATTATCGTTAGCAGTAGCATCTTAATTTTAGTGGTGAGATTTTATACTCCACCAACTTCCTGAAAAATAAAAGTATAACTTTCTTAAGATATTATAGTGCATATAAATTTGCTGAGGACATCATTAATACTTATTATAACTTCATCCCAAAAGATGCTTATACATCTTAAAGTAATTAAGAACATTTAGCTCCTCATATACAATAACATTATTGCATTTTCTAAAATTTCAAGAAAGAATTATTAAAAATGTAGTTCATGTAACAATATTTGTAAAACATTTACAGGGGAAATACTTATAAGGGAAATATTTATAAGAATATTTCCCCATTTTCTACTTAAAATTGGTGCTTCATGGATAGAAGGCATACTTGTAAAGGTTAGCACTGTTCCAGAATACTCAGCGCTGTTCTGACTCAAGGACAGAGACTAAGCCATAACATTCCTTTAATTAGGCTTCCTTTATCAGTGAATTCAAATATTTACTAAAATTAGTTTCCCATTAAATTTGTCTCTACATTTGACAATTAAATCCCTTCTTATAATGTAATATATTTCAAGGCTAAGTAAAAGTTGGCCTTCTTGGACATTTTGCCTGGATTTATTTTGGGTGAAGGTGGAGTTTTTTTAACTTCTTTGCATAGGTAAATTCAATCCAGTGGGTGGTGGGGTGAAAAGAATATTATAAAAAAGCTAGATCGTTTATAAGTTTGAACATTGCAAAAATTTAAGAAAAATTATGTCCACTCTCTTTTCCAGCCATAGTTCAAAAGAGGCTAAAGAAGGAGAAGAAGGCAAAGAGAAAATTGCAGGAAGCACTTGAATTTGAGACAAAACGGCGTGAGCAAGCAGAACAAACACTAAAACAGGCAGCTTCAACAGACAGTCTCAGGGTCTTAAATGGTAAGGGGCTGCATCTTTATACGCAGCTAACTCTCTTTTGTCTTGAATACTCAAAAGGCAATTTTAGACATGTGTATCTGATTTTATATATTCCTATGTCCTGTCGTTTGTTAAACTGTGCTTGCAGCTGAAAGCCTGGTGCAAAGAATAGCCCCAAGTGTTGGGGGGAATGAATTATTTTATAGGTGCTTCCACTCTTTTTGTTACTTAACTCCGGTATCTGGAACCTGACATTGCTTCTCTGTTTAAGCAAATCTGTCCCTCCCGAAACATGAGAAAAGAGGAACCTGAGAACTTCTCAACCCTCATTCCATTTTATGAACAAATTGGTGTTATTTATCTATTCACATCTTTTGATAATTCTTATGGTTATCGTCTTTGTTTACCCTTGAAAAGATGACAAAGATTTATTTAATTTTAATGCAGCACCGGAGTAACAGGTTGCTCTTTTAATAAAGGACAATAGGAATCCAATGAAATGTGTGTCACTCTTACCTTCCTGTGCTTTTAGATTCTCTGACCCCAGAGATAGAAGCTGACCGCGCTGGCGGCAGAACAGATGCTGAAAGGACAATACAAGGTAGGAATTTGCAAAAGGCTATAAATCTAGATCTTGCTATATGAGTTTTTCCTCAGCTTTAGCCTGCTATTCAAGCATGTAGCCTACCATCTGGGCCACATCAAAACAAGTTCAAACAAGGTCAAGTTCATCTTGCTTGTTTATATGAGTGAATTCATTTTGTGCTGATAGATTTTCTTTAAATTAACAGGTCATTTCTGTTTATACAATGCAATTAAAAAGGAATAATTAATTTTAAACAATGTATGATTTAATTTTGGACACAGTATTGAATGCTTAAAGCCCAATCTAATGCAGGAAGGATTTATAAGTTCTATTCTGTATAAATAAAACCATGAGTTAATCAAATAGGGAGTTCTTAATATTTAAAAATTCTTTCTACTCATTTTGCAACAGTTATTGCCAGACCCATGCAAAATTGACTGTTTGAATGTTATAAATAAGATAGTTTAGTCCTACGTGGATTTTCCAAATGCCCTGTATGCTATTATATGCATTTTAATAACACAAATCTGCTGAACAAAATCATATGTAGAATACTAAAGGGAACTGTGTTACACACTCAGAGGAGCTAAATATATATATTGCCGAGACCACACTACAAGAGGACAAAATTTGAAGGTAGCATTTATGGTCTAACATCTATTCTCGACAGTAAACTCCATCTAATTTCATGAATACAGAACAGTAAAAAGAACATTTGTTTTTTACTTCAAATGAAGATGATTCTTCAAATGAGTCCTAAAATGATTAACTGCTATAATCCTCCCAATTGCTTTTATTTTGCATTTTAAGCTCAGTCATTTGGGGGATTTTTGTTTGACATTAATTGTGTTACTTAATCAGCTCCAAATGTGCCATTCTTGGTTTTGTGTAAAGAAAATATATTTTTGTAAGGTATCATATATGCAATAAGTAAATATCAGAAACTTGAAACATTCCTAGAGAATGTTTTTTGCCTATGTTTATTTTACCTGAGACCATCATAATTATTTTTTTTAAATCCTAAAACTTGAACCATATGTTATTATGACATCCCCTTGGATATACAAGATTAATGCAATTGTAGATGTAGAAAAGACTTCATTTTTTAAGTCTTATGGATTTCAGCAAAATTATATATATATGTATGTGTACATATAATAATAAAGTCATAAGATGCCTGTTGCATTTCTTTTAAAAGCTGTATACACTTATTAACAAATTATTAACAAAGCCAGTCTTCTTGATCAGGGTGGATAATCTCAGTAAGGCCAATGTAAATACCGGCCCTGGCTACAGTGAGCAGGAGTTGGTTACTCACGCACTGATTTAGCTAAGGTCCAAAGGGGTCTAAGAAAGGACACGAATCTCAAGGTAGATGTGACATATAAATTATCTGTTGTCTGCAGAATTTTCTTAGATTGCAACTCAATCTAAGAAAAACTATGGGCAATGTATTCTTGCACATAAATGGGAGATTTGTCATTAATATTAAGAAATGTTCAGGCAATGATTAATTATCTTTGCATGAGTTTGCTATCAGAAACGTTTTGGTCATCAATAAGGCTATGGTTGTTATTATTTGAATCTTTAAAGTTCACATATATTCAAATATGTACTTTAATATGGATTAAATCCTGCTGTATGAGGTTGAAATATTGAGAATTCTCTTTCTATTGTGATTTGCTTACTCTGACAAAAACCTTTAATCATAAATTGCCTTCTTTTTACCATTCAGAGTGCTATCAGTTGGATAACATAAAAAACCTACCCAAATAACTTTATAATTAGGGAAACAAAACATCTGAACAACAAGTATGCATAGTAACTTTAAGCCCAATATAAATGAGTGTGAGGTTATTTATTGCTTTGGTTCAATTGTATAATGAAGTCAGTCATTCATTCATTCATTTACTCACTCAGCTGGTCAATTAAAATGATGTGTTCCTCAAGTTTGAGGTACATAATCAGTAATGTTCTCCTTTTTGCATATTTACACTCGGATTTAATAATTTTTTTAATTGTTTAATGCACAGTTGAATTTCAAATGTAATTTAAAATACTGCACATGAATCTATATTTCTATGTGTTAGTTGCTAACAAGTTATTTCACCAACAGTTGAGCTACCCAAGACTTTTAAAATACTGCAAAAAAGAGATCGCCTTTTGCTACTCTAACCCCACTGAGTAAGCTCATTTAGCCCTTTGAAGTTTTTTTTAAACCTTAGAAACTAAATTCTCATATTTGGAGGGAATGAAGAGAGCAAAATTAACTGTGAACAAAAGAAATCCAAAGAAAAAGACTGTACTTAAATTCTGAGTGTAAGCACAAGAACGGGAAAGGTGATGAAGACAGACCCAGAACTCACTACTAATTTGTGAAACGGCCAACGCCAGGCATCTGGGGAGCCGTGAGCACCTGCTGCTCCCCAGTGGGGGAACGGCACAAACACAACCTCTTGCTCCCTTGGCTTTCCCTCTCTCTCAGTGTTCTCAAGCCCACACGTGATGTTGTTATTTGTACTCTTTCTTGCTCCCAATCCAACCATAACTGAAATTATTCTCTATTCCAAAATAAACTCAACTTAATTAGGACAGACAAGGAAAACCCACATTGCTTCATGCTTGCCATGTATTTATTTATTTTTAATATTTTTAGCAATAAAAATGCCATTCTTGGCCCAAGAGTCCCTTACCTGGCAGTGGGGCACTTCAATTCTGCTCAAGTGCCAAGTAATTACCTCCTGCAAGGACCTGAAGTTAGACTAAATGTTGCTGCTTTGGCATTTAGTACCATGATTTCTATAAAACTATAAAGGTGGGGGAGAGGAAATAAGAAAGCAGTTTATAAAGTATTCCCGAGCAAAGAGGCTCTAAATAACTTAGTTATCTTGATAAGTAAGGTACAATATATCAGCTCATACTACCCAGGAATAAATCCTTCATTGCTGATATTTCTAATAACGAACTCAAAATTTATGAGTGTGGAGGAGATATTATGAATGTTGAATAAACATCCAAAAATTAAAACACAATGACTTGTACTAGGAGCTGAACCTGATGGTGCTTATCTCTCTTGTGCCTTGAATCTTATAGATTTGCTTATGCTATGATTTGTGTTGGAGTTTAAAAAATGTATTTGAAAGCTATTTATAAGATCTTTTAAATACATACAGTAGACATAGTATATATAAATATTCATTCAGCAAATTTTTGGACTAGTCAGTAAACGTCCTCTGAAACCCCCTCTGTATGTGTGGGTATAACACACACACGCATACTATGTGCAGCCAAGCCTCTTGCATGATGGCTTCCTTTAGCCAAGTCCTAGTCTCTTTATTCTTTCTCTCTAAGCAACAGCATCCACCTAAATGGCTTAGCTTATATATTTTGACAACTCTAAAAATACCTTCTCATCCCAGTGAGACATCTGTTAAGAGCTCCAGATAATATTCAACTTTTATTTGGCTGTCTCACAGGGACATCAAGGTCAGTGCAAAAACAGAAAGATCCTCCACCTCTGGCCTTGCAAACCTGCCCGCCTTCAGGATTCTCGCCCTGTGGTACCCTCATCTGCCCGATCCAGTACCCCCCTAATATATAATGAGGGGAGCCAGCTTGACCTTTCCCTTCCACACCTTTACACCCAATCACAACTCTTCCCCTTTGTTCTCTGTGCTTTTATTACACTGGGATTTTTTGATTTCCTGAAACCCTCACATCTTTCTCCTCCTACCAAGGATGTTTCCTGCTCTCCCCTGACTTTACTTACCCATCCTTTAAGTCTCATCGTAGGAGTTACTGCTATAAGGGATGCTTCCTAGTCTCCACACCGGCTCTGGCAGCACCTTCCTGCCCCTGGGATCTAGTTAAGCCTCTTAGAGGTTCTTACCACACCTGTCACTTCTCCACAACAACACGCTGTGCATTTGCAGTTCCCTGATCAAGCCTTCTTTCTCCGTGCAAGGAGTCAGCAGAGCTATGCCGGCTATTCACTGTGGTACCCCTAGTGCCCCACAGAATGCTTGACACATTCCTGAAGAATTGTGTCAACCACTGATGAAATAGGATCTGTATTAGATTTTGTGGATGCCTGAGATCCTTTTGTTCTGACGAATCTCCCAGTTTAGTCGGAGAGACTAATGGGAGCTAATAAAGAATACTATGGTTCTTTCTAGGATAGTCAGAATTACAAATTCAAGAGGAACTAATTTTTATTTCTGATAGCTGAATTAACAGTATTTGTTTATTCTTCTCATGGGCATTTCTAATAATTCTTTCTTTTTGCACATTTGCCCTAAGATTTTGATTTTGTGAATATTCACTTACACTCAATTTTTCACTTTAAGTTTATATTTAATTTAACATACCATAGTCACATTTCTTAAAAAATACTTTATTATTTACATTAACTTCATGCTTCTTTTTATGTATTTCATATAATTTCAAGTGATTAAATTACCCATATATATTGTTTATGTGATTAATAAATGAACCATAACATGGGAGAATCATGAGTTAGTCCTGTTTTATCTGTGTCTGGTATAAATTTCCAAAATCTCTACAAAGTTCACTTTTGAAACGATAGTACCTGTTGTTTTTTCTTTCTAAGTAAAAACCTGTCCTCCTAAAACAAAAGGTAATTGTTAAAATCAATGGAAATGTGGAGCACAATTCCCCTAACATCTTAGAATATCAGTGAGTTATGCTTGCAAAATCTTGACTTCACTTGAAAGTACATCTCTTTTATTTACATTCAATAGCCATAGTCAAAACTGTTTGGCTTTTTTTTTTTTCCGACTGATCTCAGATCATAGAGAATCAAACATTGTTCCAAATTACAGACATAAAAGGCATGCCTTCCTCTATTAACAATCTTTTTTTATTTAAAAATATCTTCTTTCTGCTTCCTAGATATGTAAAGATACAAGTTAAATGTAAAATTATTTATCTATTCAACAAATATTTATTGAACACTGATGATATGCCAAGTACACTTATATGACACTACTGCTTTAGCCTTGGGAAAGAACTTTAAAGATAATTAAATATCTTTATTTTGCAAAAGAGGAACCCAAGGTTTAGTGAGGGTGCATGAATTCTCAAAGATTACACCATGTGTTAAAGGGCATTGAGAATAACTAGTTTCAGTTGCTGTTCACATCCCCTTATGTTCTTACACATTGTTTTTAGACTAGGATTGTTAAATACTGCTCCTCTAAAATATGCTATTGTTACAGTAGCTTCCCCTTATCTTCAGGGGATACATTTTTTCAAGACTCATAGTCAGTGTCTGAAACCATGGGTAGGACCAAACCATGCTTTTACCTTTACATAACCTATACATAATACCCATACAGAGTTTAATTTATAAAGTAGACATAGTAAGAGATTAATAACAATAGCTAACAATGCAATAGAACAATTATAAGAGTGTGCTGTAATCACAGTTATGTATATGTCCCCTCTCTCCCTCTCTCTGTCTCCCTGAGAACCGGTCTGATGATCGAGGCTGCCACTGTGTGCAAAGTGAGCAGGTAGCATACACAGTGTGGATGTGCTGTACAGTGGAACGATTGCCTCCCGGGGTGGGGCTAGCAAGAAGGTGCCTGATTGCATCAGGCTACTCAGAGTGATGCACAATTTAAGTATATGAATTGCTATTTCTGGAATTTCCATTTAATATTTTTGAACTGCTGTCGACTGTGAGTAACTGAAAATTTGAGAAAGCAAAACCTCCGATAAAGGACGGACCACCACATTACTTGTTTAGTAACTCACAGCTCCAAAGTATTAAATGCAGGTTACATGTGGAACTTATACCTTTTCTCAAGCTTTTATCTATTGAATCAAATTTTCTAATACTCAATGGATTTCTCATTAATGCATTTTTAGACTTAGTGATATGTAGTAAGTGGAAGTACTCATTTATTAAAAGAATGAGTTGGACTAGGAATTTGTATTTATTGAGCCCTTTATGTATATTCTAATTTAAAGGTGAGATAACTAAAGCTCAGAGTGCCTCATTAACGTTCACACATTTGTACTGTAAATGAATGGGGTTGCTGACATTTGATTCCGGGTTGATGAGCCCCCAAACCTTTGTTCTTCCCTACCTGTTAATAACTTCAAAAGTTTAAAATAGTCTACTGACAGCTACTTAGGAATGATATACAGCTGGAAAATAAATGTTTCCTTTTCAGGGTTTTTTTTTTTTTTTACCGTTTCATTAGCCATTATACATATACAATGTTTATAGACACTTCCAGACACCCTGGGGAAGATTTTTGCTCTAACTGAAGAAAATAAGCTGTCAATAAAAGAAATTAAGAAATTAGCATATTTAGGTAAAAGATGTATCTACATTGATTAGCATGCAATGAACTCATGATCAATTTTAAATCAGACACAAATCCAGTTCCGACTTCATGTGAGACATTGGGAGATCCTCTGCAATTCTTGCGCGGTGTGTGGTTGAACAATTACTAAATGATATCCCAAGACTTTTACACTTAATGGTCTCCAACGGAATCTTATTTAAACATACCGCTTTTGAGATCTTTATGAAAGTAGTATAGAGATTGGATTTTTTATGGACATTCTAATCATTAAAAAAAGACCTTTAAGTTTAATGAAGAATGGAAGTTCTCTAGAACTCTATAGAATCTAGCAATTAAAAACTTCTAGGAGTCAGGTCTAGATTCGGATCTTGGCTCTACTCTTTTTTTTTTTCCTTTAGTAATTGCTTAGACTCATGGAATCATTATAAGGATTAAATAAAATAATTTGTGTAAAGCATTTAGCACATACTAGGCAATAGTAGGCACACAGTAAAGTTTTAGCTGTTAATATTAAATGTTATTATTTTGTTTTACCATAGTTTCTAGCAACTGGTAAACACTAAAGTTATTATTACTCTAATATATAATTTATTTTTCTTTTTTCAGAAAAATTACTTTTATAATCTGTTTATAACATAGTAATTTACAAGAACGTTTTACTCGAACCCAATTTTACATATTTAAAAATGTTTTTATTTAGCTTAAAAGGGAGAGGTGACTTTCAATTAATTAAAACAACAAGGAGGGGAGGGTCTGCTTGAAACCAGACTGTTGTCTGGTCTGCCTGCAGGGCACACTGACTATTGCTTATTCACTTACAAATACACAGTCACCATTGGGATCACCTCCGACTGTTTTATTTGATCTTAAAAAATAAATATTAGAATTATGTTGCTATGAACAGAACTAAACAATAATCAATTTACTCTAGTCTCTTGGCCCTGGTTTCTGGTGTTTGGCAGCATGTCAATACAGCTAATCAATTTAAGACAGCATTGATTAAGGTGAACAGAAGATGGTAGTGATGGCTGGCAGTAACTAATAAACAGGCTAACATTCTGTAGTTTTCATAGGTCACTGTTAACTACTCGTTCAACTTGACAGTTATTATTAATTATAAAGCCTCAGAGATACTCACGTTTTAGTATTTTGTAAACTTTTAGAAAAGTGTAATCTTAATTTCAGTATAAGAATTTTTATTCTTTTAAGAAATGTATAAAACAGTAAATCTTGTCTTTGATTATAGGTAGATATGCTTAAATTCCAAATGTTGAAGGTTTCTTATAGGTGTTGGAAATGGCTTTTTATATATTTTAAACTAATTATACATGAAATTAGACATAGTGGGCAGTTAAGTTTGAAGTTGTTCAAAACAGTCATAAAATGTAATTCATTATAATTGTTTCTTACACAAGATTATTTTCAATGTATATTTTAATAGAGCTAATTTTCTAAACTGGTTCTTATAAAAAAAGCATGATTGTCATTATTCTATATTTGTGTGGATTTGTGACATATAAGGTTTTATGATATGATTTCAATTCTTTTTGCATTGCCTAAATATTAGACAAATTAAGGCAAAAACAATTGGGCTTGGTTGTAATTTATTGAAATATTTTTTCTAGTAAACGCAATATAACACATGGTCAGTACTGTGAGAGTTTAGGGGAGGTGGGGGATATCAGGAATAATGCATTAGATTTAGAGGTTTAGAGATGGGAAATGGACATTTGTACAACTACATTGTTTTTCTTTAAGTATTGAAAGAGAGAGGATATTAATGGAAATATAATAATGTTTTGTTAGCATAGATAAAATTGAAAAAATTGTATTAAATTACCAAGTTCATGAACATGTTTTTGGCTTGGCTTGAATACTGTGTGAAGACTATTATTAAAGAGTAGTTGGGAATGGGGAAAGGTATTCGCAAAGGGCCCTAAAGATTAATACTGGATCCATTTTGATTTAATATCATACTTAGTGATACAGAAGAGTGGTTAAACAGAACATATCAATGACAGACACAGAGGATCCTAATTTGGAAGGTGTAAGAGACATCTGATCTGAGTGGACAGTATAAATAAGCAAAAGGAACTTGGATATTTTAGAAATTTCAGGATGGATGAAATGAGATTACCTTTTTAAGAAAGAAAATTTGATTTGAAGAACTGTTTCTAGTAAACACTAAAAGCTCAACAAATACCAGTGATGTGTGTCCACTTACAACCTTTCATAATACCCCACACTAATAAGGACTGGCTGTAGGACAGAGAAAAGTGCCATAGACTAGGTAAAAATTTTATTGATGATACTTTTTATTATTATAACTGACTAGACGGTTTAGCAAGTTGGTTTTTCATTATGGTTAATACATTGATTTTTATTTTTAGGGAGTATATCATTATCTTTAGTTTTAAAAGTTTATTTAATATAGGGTTTTGCTTTAAGTCTTTTAAAACCTTTATTATTAAGGGAAATTATGATGGCCATTTTAGCCAATTAATTTGCTGACTGAAGATCTTGAGTAGAAAATGTGTATAATGTTCTCCAAAGCTGAAGAAGCCTTGATAATACAGGTTAGTGGTTCATATTCATAAAACCTGCATTCTCGTGTTGTATCCACCCTTAGACAGTAAAACTACCCTGGCCATCTGAAAGAATCTTCAGTAAATGTAGAGAATGGCCTCTTTAAGATGGAGTGCAAATACAATTTTTAAAATATATTTTGAGAAATGCTATTTATACTGTGAATTATAAAAGTGATAAAATATTTGTTATATAAGAAGAACCATCATTTTTATATCTATTTGCTAAATTACAGGATTTGTATGAAATAAATAGAAATTGGTACATAAACACATGGTGTGGTAAGTATGTTATCAATTTTGGTAGTATGTGTATGTTTAGACGTTCATGATATATAACATCATTTGCTTTAAATTTTCCTTTAGAAAAAAAATAAAACATCATCATTTGGACTATAAATGTAAAATGCTTATGGTGCATTATCCCACCTCCCATGATTAGGAACAGAATGCAGACATGCCACAATAATGTTTTTTATTTCTACTGTTTGAACCATATTAATGAGAACATCATTTTGGAGAACTAATTATTTCTATTTGTCTTGTGTCACACTTTCTAATTCCCCTGTATTAGCACAGCCAAAGCAAATTAATTGCTTTTCCAGCAGTTGAACCTTGTCCAAGAATGAGCTCACATTCCCTTCCAGTTTCCCTGTTTCTGGGAGTGCATTGTATCAGAAATTTCTCTTGATACTAAACATAGTCTAGAGAATATCTTTACAGATTTCTGTGCACTCTCACTTGATGAAATTTATAAGTTTAAGTGACCCGCCAGGAAAGATAAAGTTCTTAGCTGAAAGATTATACATCAAAACAGTTAAAGTGAAATTAAAATTAAATGAATGAATCTCACTGAAGCAAAAAAAGCAGTAATTAATGGTTCCCTTAATTGTCTTCATAAAATATTTGCATGGGTCTAATTTGCATAATTTGCATGTATTAATTAATCTTTCAAAGGAATTTTGTGCTGAGAGAAGCCAAAAAATCTCTTTGTTTTATTTAACATCTAATGAAATATTTATCTTCTTTAATGAACTTCTCATCTTCATTAAAATAAAAATTGCACAAGTTTGTATGTTTTAAATGTTTTTATAATTGAAGTGTTCAAAAAATCTCTTTAGACTTACAACAGCTGAAAAACAAACACATTATTTAGCATTTGGAATCATTTTAACAACAGCAACCTTTTAAAAAAAAGAAAGCCTAATTTTGCTTCCGCATATGTAGCAAAGCATTTGGTAAATGAATATAACTAGCATTACAAGTAAAATTTGCAAAGGACTGATCATTCCTTTTAATGGTGGTATTATTTTTATGGCTGAACTAGTGGGTAACAAGTGGGTATACATGAGAAAAATCAGTATGTTTAATTGTTTGGGAAATGATTCAATGGTTGAAAATATTTTAGCTGGTTGAAAGAAATTAGCCCATTAAAATCCATTTGCTATTATTAACATCTGCTGGACGGACTGACCATATTCCCTGGCAGAAGCCGTACAGTTCCAACTTTACTCTAAATCCGCCTGCTGGAGACTTGCAGCAGGGGTTCCTCCTCCCACAGGCTGAGGGATCACGGTGCAAATCAAGAGACGTGCCTTGGAGGGGACGGAATCTAAAATTTCCACAAGTGCCAAATGGTATATATTCAAGAGAACTGAGTAAGAGTGTGAAAAGAGAGCCTGGAAGTTAAAAAGATATAATGGGTGGGAAATTGTTTGGCAAAGAAGGGCATCTAAAAACGTTTCTTAGGAAGAACATCAGCTAGCATCTCTAAAGCAATCTGAAATTTGCCCAGTGTTTTCTCATACATTATGTTGTTCACCTTCATGGCATGCACATTTTATACCATTTGAGGATACTGAGGTACATGGGGGTGGAGCAAATTTTTCATTTCATATTATTTTTATTGAATGGGTTAATAAAATTATATAGACTTAAGGTGTACAGTTCTGTAATACATCATCTGTAGATTCTACGGTGTGTTCACCACTGCAGGTCATGCCTCTTTTCATCACCATTTACCCCTCTTTACCCTTTCCTGCCTCCCCTCACCCCCATTTCCCTCTATCAGTAACTGTAGTGCTGTGTTCTCTGAGGTAGTTTTTGTTTGTTTTGTTTTGTTTTGTTTTGTTTTTCACTTAATCTGCACCTTTTTCAGCCAGTCCCCCCACCCCCCTCGGCTCTTGCTTGGAATCAAACTGTGAAGTCAGGACCTCAGAGTCACTTTAACTCCATATAACTTGCTCCTGCATGACATCAATCTTTTATCTCATGATAATTTATGAAGTGGCTATGAATGGCTAAATGTTAAACTAGATAATTAGGGTGGCATAAATTTATAAGAATTAAGATTCAAAATGTAAATATATAGTTCTTTCCATGTAAAGTTTATTAATGTGATAAATTCAATTAAATTGACTTTGGTTTTCTATGGAATTCTTCTTTAGGAAAGTACAAAGGCATTTCCATTAGGTAACAGATACTTCTTAGCCCTGCAACTGCTCCCAAAATTTTCAGATTCTCATGAAATTTTCTCTAATATAAAAAGAAAAGTAAATCTATTAGGTTACAGGTATTATTATTAATCAGTTACAAAATAAATGCCAATACAGATTTTCTTTGGCATTAACTTTGATGATTTGTTTAAATAACTAATTTCTTAATATTTTATGAATAACTGATTTCTGAAGGATTAAAATTAACACTAAAACAACTCCGGCCTTGGAGAACTCTGGTGGACTGAGGGCCACCATCTAGTACCAACACTTCTGTTTGTTAGTGCTGTGACCCTGGCGACGCACCTCCACTGCTGAGACCGACTCTGTTGCTGGTGTTTTCATCCTGTCACAATTGCAAAGACATCTAATTTTTTATTAGTACACTCACCCCCCCACACACACACAGTGTGTCTGTGGTCCATTATGGGTGCATGAATTCTAGAATCAGACTACCTGAGTTCAAATCTCCACATTGCTGGTTATTATCTGAGTAACACTGAGTGTATAAATCAAACTTTTTGATTTTGAGGATTCCTAATCTATAGCATAATAATCATAGTATCCACCTTACAGAGATTTACATGATTAAAGTGAATATGTGTGTGTGCATATGTATATATATGTGTATATATATATATGTATTTATATATATATATATATATACACACACATATATGTATAATCTTAGAACAGTGCCTGGTAGAGGTTAACTGATAACAAGAATTTGCTAGTTTTACATTTATGCACAAATTTAATGTAATGGTACTTGCAGTACTATTCATATATGATAAAAATTAAACATTATTGAATGAAGAAATTTTTCTTAAGCCAACAAATATTTTTTAGTATGTAGCACATGCTTTTTTTCTTTTAGCATGTTCTAAGGTGGAAAATAAAAGTTATATTTACCAGGTTTTCCAAAGCAATTAAAAAATTAATGATAGAGTGTGACTTGAAATATTTGTGTCAGTTTAAACAACATGGTTTAAGGAAATTTATTTGCAGCCACATATTCTGTATGATAACCCATCTCTTTTCAAATTAAAGACAAACCAATTATTTTTGACTCATTTAAGATAGAAGCATTAGAGCCTCTTAATTTTTTTATTTTATTTTGACAAATGTCTCTTAACACAATTTGTATTTTCATATAGTGTGGAGTAGCTACAGACTCTTCTAATTCATACATAATCATACTCCAGAGATAGTAAATCTCCAAACATAGTTCTGCTTAAGCTTACTAATTACACCTATAAAACAATGAATGATGGCTACAAATTATTGGATCTGACTCTCATTCTTTATTTATTTCACCCTGGGAGAAAGAGCACTGGATGGGGAGGTTTTACACCATAAATTATTCCCTTACATAATCAGGTGTGCTGTGTTTAACTTCAATATTCCATACTGTGGCTTTATATTTACTTATGGAATTCCCACTTTAACAGATTAAGAACTAAGTATTTGATTTTCATGATAAAATATTTACTTTTATTAATAATTTCAGTGTTTTTAGTGATTTATAATGTTTTTTATAAATTTCTCCAGAAAAATCATATGAAATGTCACAGTCTAAGTCAATCCTTGGTTAAAAGTTTGGGGATCGGGATAAATATTACCAATGAGAAAAGATTACATGTGAGATCATAAGAATGGAAAGCACATTTCCCTCTAAACCCAACAGACTGTTCTGTGTTCTAGCCAACTCCTGCTCAAATGGGACTGTAAGCTCAGTATTTCCATATTTGTTTTCCGAGGAACTCAAAGATACTAATTTTTATGTAAAATTGCAGACTTTTTTAAAGTAAATTTACTTTTTTAATATTTTTTTTATTTTTTATATTATTTATTTTTAGAGAGGGAAAGGAGGGAGATAGAGAGAGAGAGAAACATCAATGTGCGGTTGCTGGGGGTCATGGCCTGCAACCCAGGAATGTACCCTGGCTGGGAATCGAACCTGAGACACTTTGGTTCCCAGCCCACGCTCAACCCACTGAGCTACGCCAGCCAGGGCAAATTGCAGATTTTTAAAAAAGACTGTCAATGTCCAAGCAAGACACTTATTTACCTTCTGTGAAACATAAAAAAAACTTCTCTCAATTAAAAAGAAAACTAGTAGTATATCAACTATTAATACATAAACCAAATTGAAAATAGCAGTTAAGTCACAAGTAAAGAGACTAGCTCTTCCGGCTTTTCAGAATGAACCAAACTGCTTCTCCTCATTGCTTTGAATCCAGACACCCTTTGGAAAGAATATTTCGAGACCCACCCATTCACATCTTCCTTCAGATGTGGGCATTGCAGATTAATCCCGTCATGTCAGGATGGGAGTCATGTGGCCATTGCACAGGATTAAAATTATCATTATACTTCTTAAATTATTAGAATGAGAAGCATTTAAAGAAATTGCAGAGGTACTTTAATTTAAAGGGTTGTTGAATCATATAATATAGCCCCTAGACTTGTATTTCCTAAAGAATGCAGAACCGATCTTGGTTAATGTATCCACGTCTCAGTGAATGAAGAGTGAGGTAAACCTGGTAAATACAAAGAAAAACATTAATGACACAGCACTCATCTATTTATGGTGTATATTTAGGAATAATATTTTAATAAGTTTTTTTTATCTTTCTCAGGCAAAACTTTATTGAGATATGATATAATTGCACCAACTTTCCAAGGGTTACCAGCATCAGAATCAAAATGTGGTTATAAAAAACTATTTTTCCATGTCATTTTGTTATATTATTCGTAGATATTGTATTGTTATTTTAGACAAAATATACACAAAAGTCAACTGGTGACATACTGCTCCTTGTTGTACCTACTGATATAGTAAATGAGGACAGGTGGCCCATTGCCCTGAACTCATTTGGGTTCAGACTAGACAGAAACTTCCACAGTGGCTCTCAAAAATTTACCATTGTCAAGTCCAAATCCAGGTCATGGGATTGGTCTTCAACAAACCATGACTAACTCTCCAACAGACCATCCATCCAAAAGAAGCGTAAAGACACTAAAAAGTATGAACTATGGTGTTAGCAATAGAGCAAACCTCCTTTTGATCTGAAGCTGGGAAAAGTTTATAACTTAGTTTCCACATTCTCTCATCTCATAATTTCACATCCACCACAACACTCTCAACTGACTAATTTCAAAAATACTGATGGCATTCATCTACACAGTGAAAATGATATGAAAATTAATGCTGGAGCAGTTGGTCATAAATAAAAAGAAAAATTAGGTGAATCTGTTGAGAGATTTATGTACTTAATATACTTAAGTGCCAGTATAGCCAGATTTTTTTAAAGCCGCATACAAATTGATTTCCTAAATTAATGTTTAAATATTTAGTTGGTAGATAATTTCCCACTTTGATCTCAAATGTAGTTCCTGGTGGCTTTGTTTTGGATAGTATTTTGATGTGTGATTCTATTCCTCTGTGAGAAAATTAGCACACAGGCATCTACTGAAACCCAGCAATTCACATAGAAAGGCTGTGAATTATCACAACTCAGTAGGCTTCTTTGCATGTTATTTTTCCAAAACAAAGGAGATGCCTAAACCTCTCTAATTATTCTTTGAATGTTAAAAATGTATAGTCAACAGAGGTGAAATTTTATGTTATCATTACAAAACTATGATCTGTTATTTTTTCACATTTAGAGTGGTGCTTTCACATGAAATATTAGGGAAGAGGTATGCATGAAATTTTATCAATACTTACCATGATCAATGACTATAGAATTCTAAAAGACTTGAAAATTATGACTTTGATTATTGCTTTTTACTATTGGCAGTATTTATGATTTCTGAATAAAATGTGTTAGCAAAGTGACAAACTTAAATGAATATATAAAACCAGACTTGTTTTGTTTTTGTGCTTTTAATTTTAGTGTCTTCTTTAGTGTGGTATTGTCTTCTCCCTCTTTTTACCACTCACTGTGTATGGTTATGCTAATAAATAAAAAAAAAAACTATAATGTGTTATCATAAAGAACAGTTTTAGAAGCTCCAAATGGTGAAATTTAAGTTATGTCCACCAAGATTGCTATTCTCTTTATTTTCATGCATACATTTTTCATCTGATCTCTTTTTTCCAAGCCCCTGTGACCAACACAATGTATAACAGATTTACTGTGGTGTGGAATGAAAGGGTGTAGATGAACAAGCTTCTTCAGCATGGCTTCCAATGTGCTGTCAATGTCCTCTTCTGAGAGTCATTGCTTGAACAGTTCTGGAAGCAAAATTTTAAATGGGTGTCTGTGAAAATTGACTTTCAGTTTAAATATATATATATCCTCTTAAATTTTCCAAGTCCATATTTAGTATTTTACATACTCTAAAATTCCTGTATTAAAGTAAAAAAAAAAGTCTTAATTTCAATATATTTGATGGAGAGGTTAAATTAGCATTTTCTAAAATCATCTGATTGATTGCACAATCAATTTATTGAATTAAAGGTAATAATATCTCACGGAATGAACTTTGGCACACTGTCTGTGGCAACTAGTTCTTGTTAAATCTACCTGTCGTAACAAGTTCACTTTAGTAAATGCTTAAACACTTAAGTGCTAGAGCCAGACAAAGTGCAAAAGACATTACATTGTTTCTCAATAATTCATAATATGATATAGAGATACAGAAATAATTCTAACAAAACACATGTGGAGTTACTTTTTACTGCTAAAGCAGTGAGTGTCAAGGTGTTGTCAGGGGGTGGCAGGAACTATAAGCCAAGTTTTACTTCTATAGTAATATGAAATATTTATACATTACACTAATTATATGAAACAAATTTAACAAAGCAAAACATGTATGCATGTTTCTGTGTATAAAAGGTAACATCCAAAACATTTCAGTAGTAATATTTTGAAGTTTTTCCAGTGGAGCTCAATTTTAACTTTGTTGTTTATAGGAACTCACTGGCACAATATTGGAACATGTATCTAAGACCTAAAATTAATTTAATAGATTAAATCTGAAATTTAGAAATTGGGCATGATTTTTCCCCTGAAAGATATAAAAGATTTATTATCCTCTTTTAATGAAGTAACACTTTGATCTAGTGCTTCTGAAGTGTAAACAAAGTACTTTCAGTGAACAAACAAAGCAATAAATTCCATTTGGGTGATTAATGAAGATACATTCAAGTCTAGGTATATAAGTCTAAATCCTCCGAGAAGCCATATTATTAACATATCATATAAATATTGGCAAACAGAAGAGAAATAAATGTTATAGTGATATCTGAGTATGGCACTGGACATACTCCTAAATAACATTTATAAAAATAAAGGCCTGGTCTTCCTGATTTTTGTGTTTGAAATTAATATACAAATTCTAAATATAATATAAATCTTGCATAGCAGGTATTGATAAGAATGAGAATAAAGAAGTGAAGAATGTAATGAATTCAGAAACGAGATGAGAATTCAAGTTCTGGTGTGCAAGGAACAGAGTGGGAAGATGCACTTGAAATACAAGGGGGGAAATCGTAGGATTTAGAAAAGGAAAACAGTGCTTTGTAATTGGAAACAAGTAATCTTGAAAGGAGATCCATGCTAGACTAAACAATGAGTCTGGCTCCTCCTTACTGAGTGTACTGTAACAAACAACAGAGCACTTAGATGGTGGTAGAGTAAGCACCTAGGTGAATATGGAGTTGGAGTTTGAATGGGAAGGGCAGAGAAGAGATACAATGCTGGGTACTATTAAAGCCTTACATGGAAAATTTAAAATTTACTTCCATAATCTAATATTGTCATTGTTCTGAAAGGTTAGAACCACCCCATCACCAAAAAAACATTATAATAAGAATAATACATACAACATTGGGAAGCAAAGTATATTCTCATGGTTATGACAGTATATATCCTAAACATTTTATGTCATCCTTATTTGTAATAACTGACATATTTTTAATAGAGAAAATATAATCTAGCTTTTTTTATGGTGGTAGGAAGGATGGATCACCAATGTTGAATTTTGTCTGTTAAAGTGAGTGTAATAAAACTAGGACTGAAAAATTTACAGTGTTATATACATAATATTAGAATAGAGAATGCTAAAAATGCATAGTAGTATATTAGATCATTCATATTTTGACTTATTTATTTTGCATCTTTGTTGATTCTGCAGATCTTACCTATGACAAACTGTCAATTCAACTCTTGCATTAAGAGACATGTATTTTTCATGATACTGTTTCATATGGCAATATGTTGAATATCGGTCCTTTCAAGTAATCAAACTACATTGAATAGAATCATAAACAAAAAGCAACAATAATTTACTTTCATTGTTAGCTTTTTCCTCTCATGCATAGATATTCTTTGCAATCATTTGAAGAGTATAATAATTCTTATTTTGATAAAGGTAAAAATTACACTTATTCTTTAGACTTGGTAAGTGAAGAACAAATGCTCATGTAATAGCTTTCTGAATTATCACAACAAAGTGTGCGTTACACAAAAATAGTTCTAGCCTGACACTATATTTTAAGCTTTACAAGCATCATGATTTTTCAATATATAAGGCACTTGGTAATAAAGCCATGAAACGCCTGGTTAGAGCTGCAGCACTTTGAGTATTCTCATCCAACACTGGACTAGTGGAGAACCTGTGAAAGAGGCTAAGGTTGTGAACTCTTCATTCAGACACTATGATGCTATCAAAGACCTGATGGGAAGGCAAGCAAGGCTGATTATCCACAACTTACCAATTACTGTTCTTATACTATGCCAGTAAGTATTCTTAAAAAGAGATGGAACTAAGTTCCATCTAATTGAAGTGAATCAGGGTCATTAAGATGAAATAGGCGTTCTTGGTTGAACAATTTGGTTTTGTCCAAATGCAACTGTGAATTATCCGAAAAGTAAGAGTATATAGTCTGTAAGGTAGGAAAATAAAGATTTATTATAAAGTACTTTTGGCATAACCCTAGCTGAGTTCCTTAAATTCATAATGCTTCTCGAAACTAAACTCAATCCAGGATATAATAATCTACATGGTGACATAAGTTAATTTTATTCATATCACAATTGCTAGTGATGGGAAAATAAGGCAACACTGACAGTAACCACAGCCACAAGCTATTAATTTTAATGGAAATCGTGGCCTGTGTTACCATGACCCAGAGCAGAATTTCACAGTAGGCATGAAATATACATATATCAGAAGATACACTTATCTTCTTTCAAAATACGTGCACATTTATAATGATATACTCTAAATGCTTATTTGTAGAGTTCTTGTGTTTATTTTTAAAATTGTATTAAAGAAATTTGGCAATCATGGAATTTAATATATGCTGAGAACTAACTGCAACTGACAATGAACATAAATTGTAAGCGCAGTGTCCAGATGATTCCTGAAATTCTTGTTTCTACAGAGACAACTTGTAAAGTATAAAGTTATCTATTAGCATTGCATATATTTGTGATAGCACATTTGTCTTTTTTTACTGCTTTCCATTTTAGAAAGTATTTAGCGTCTTACATTTGCTATTGTCCGTGGCTGTTTGGTTGATATTTTTCTGATTCATTTGAAAAGATTATGTCTGTTCCATTTCAAAACATGCAGTATAATAAACAACAGCTTCAAATATTTCCAGATGCCAGATTTAGCCAACATTGAACTTGACCAATTACCACTTCCAAACGAAAGATTCTGAGAGACATTAAAAAGATTGTCTGGTTTATGAATTGGGACAACTATAATACCATAATCAGGAAAATCTGAAAAATAAACATAAATATTTTTTAAAATATATTATCTTTCTGCATGGTTTTAATATAGAAGTCTAGAATTTTCCACTTGTCTCTTCTCTTTGTAAATGGTAGCTCATTAAATAGTAACAGCCGTACCTGTGCAGAGCATGCCACATCCTGGGACGGCCACTTCTGTCACCTTGCACCAGGTGATCTGATACAGTCATAATCATTATTATTCTGAAGTAAGTTTAATATAAGCATTAGACTATTGAAAATTATTATTTTCATTTCTGGTATGGCTACCATAATATGAAATAAAATTACCAGTCTTCCAGAGAAACTTATCTTTTATTCCGAGTAAAATAAAAGTACCCTAAGGTAATACAAGTAATTTACTACAGGATGGATAGATAGAGAGATCCTATAGTAAGTGAAAATATATATTTTTCTACATTGTAGATCTAGATATATAGATCTTTATCTATATATATTCTGTATAATTAAAATATATGTACAATATATATTTTAAAAGACTAAACAAATTTTAAATGAAAAAATACCATGTGATTTTGTATAATTTATTCCATTTGTAGCAAATCCTAGAGCTTTTCAAAAATTATTTTGATATAGGAAGACAAGACGTAATTGTACTGGGAAACATGTAGGCTGGTTTTGTTGTTTCTCTGAAATGCAGGCAATCTTCCAGCAGCATTACAAGGAGGCTTGGTGAGCTCACATGATCCAGATTTAGGTCATCAATCTTTTCCAGAAGAAAGCAAACTAAAGTATATTAAGCACAGCAAGCCACAGGAACTGAAAAATTCACCTGTGCCATTGACCAGCACATCTGTTTATAAAGAAAGGAGTATTAATTAGGTACTGTGGCATAACAAATTACTTCAACACTTTATGGTTTAAAACATTTATTACCTCACAGCTCCTATGTGAAGAATCTTGGAATAGCTTATTTGGGTCCTCTGCTCCGGGTCTGTCCCAGGCTGCAATAAATTGTCAGCAGGGGCTACAGTCATCTCTAGAATCGACCAAGGCAGGCTCTACTTCCAACCTTACAGATACAGCTGAGACTGCATGGCTCATGTCCTCAACATGGTTGGACTGAGAGCCGCGGTACTCGCTGACAATTAGGCAGCAGCCATCATTTGTTTCTTGCCACATGGCCTGTCCATGGGGCAACTCAGTATGTGGTAACCTGCTTCATCCGATCAAGCAAGTGCAAAGACCTAGAGAGATAGAGTGTGTGTGTGTGTGTCTGCCAGCAAGATGAAAGTCACAGTTCTTTTCTTATAACTGACTCTTTGAAGTGACTTCCCATCATCTTTGCCATATCCTCTTCTATTACAAGGCAGTCACTAGATACAACTGACACTTAAAGGTGATGGGATCACACAAGGATGTGACCGCCAGCAGACAGGAAGTGTTGCTGGCTACCTTAGAGGATTTCTGCCGCAGATGGCTATGCGAGAAATAAAATTGTCAAGTTACTTGGAGAGAATGGATATAACATGGACCATTATCTGAGTCAAATATTTTATGGACGCAGGAATAGCTCTAAAAGTAGACCAGATGTCCACATTCATCTCTGGATGGTTGCTTAATAAGCATTTGCCAAAGTTTACCTGTTTAACCCTGCTCTGTCTGAACTACCTATATTCCTGGACATTCTACTGATTTTCCTATTTTTTCTCTAAATTTGACCATTCTGTCAACACATTTCCCTATTATTTTTTTTTTGGCTAGTCTGTCTCTTTAATAAAACTTTGCACATCTCTGAACTGATCCCTACATGTAACTTTTAAATTTAGTGCACCGAGGGCTACCTTATTTAATACTTCTGCAGCATGTCTCTGTTCTCACCCTACCCTATCTAAATAATATTTGATGATTCATTAGATAAGGTATAAAGAAAAGCTATTCTCCACAAAAATGTCATTGCTTTAATTTAAAAAATCCTCGTATTTATTGAAAAAATTGAGATCTTTCGTTGAAGTTTGTCATTTTCAGAGTTAAACACTAAACCAGCATTTTGGTTCAGCACTGTATAAGTATTTTAAATAAAGCTCTAGAGATTTAGAACTTCAGTCACTCACAATTACTTTCCCAAACAAATATAACTTTATTAAAATTACTGAATTAGTCATTCTATAGAAAATAGAAAATGCTATACTTTTAAAAGAATAATGATGATTTTTTTCTCCAAACATAAAAGAAAATAACTGGAGTCCAACAAGAGCTGCCCTCCAGCTGCCACCTCTGGTTTTCCACAGAGAGAGCATATGCATTTTTTCTGGAAACTTTATTCTTTTCACTGAGGATTTTGTCTGTTTCTTGCAGTTCTGAAAGATATACATGCTTGATTTGAAAGATCCTTATTTCCCTCCTCTGCAGTATCTATTTCATCAAATAAGGCATCACTTTTTTTTCTATGTTTTGTTTTAATTAAGCACAGTAGATAATGTGCCCATTTATCACTCAGGCTCAGATATGGCTTCTCAAGATTATTTCCTCCCATCTCTGTTTCTTAGTCTTCTTTCCCCTAGAAATGGATAGAAGAATGGAGAAAGTAATGAGATTCATTTATGCTTCACTTTGCTGAAGTTAGGTCTCACCTTCCAGTCAGGACAAGGTAACCCAAGTGCAAAGTACCCCTTTCTCCCTTGCTGGTTCATTAACCACTCAGAGGGTTTCTTGCTTCTTCCTAACAAATGCTTAATTAGAACACACACACACACACACACACACACACACACACAGTTTACCAAAGCTGTCCTATCAGCAATATCACTTTTATTTATTTACAGAAACAAAACAAAACTTTTAAACAGGTCTGTGCTCTTCTTTTCGTTTTTGTTTCAAACAGTTAAACAGACAGTAATTTCCTTATACAAAAATACACGCTAGCATACACAGTCCTAACTAACTGGTATTACAGTTAAGCATACTTCATAAAATTTAACATTGTAAATTTACTGTTAGAACATAATGGGCCAATAGACAAGAATTTAGCTTCTATCCACACCACCCTCAGTCCAATAAGTTCCTTAAATCTGAGCTTGTTTTTTTCCTGAAAAACTCTATTAAGAAAATCAATCACTCAGCATCTTCTTACTGCCTAATACTTCAATAGGACTTCTTGAAGGCCTTGTTGAGAAGAAGAAAACATTTTTACCATGAGACTCCTTCCCATTTAATTAGATGGTGCAGAGTGTTAATCATCAACACTAATAAATATCTGATATTGATGATGTATTAAGAATTTACTTCATTTAGGCAAACTATTTTGTTTTAAATTTGAATTTGAAAAATACTTACAAAAGAGTTAAAAAAATACTAAAAGTTTTATGTTTAATTTAACAAGATTCATTTATTATTATTTTGTTCCTATGTACTTCATAATTTTATATCTCTGTATTTTCTGAATTATTTGAGAGTAAGCTATATAAATAATAATTCTTTACCTATTATGTTTACAATACATATTTCAGGGGGTATTTATATATATAAAAATATCAGGGAGTATGTATGTGTGCGTGTGTATATATATATATATTTACTCATATATAAACACAGTATACTTAACAGCTCAGTAACTATTTCATTGACACAATAGTTTTATTTAATCTGACTTTGAAATTTGAATTTTGTCATTTGACCTAGGCATGTCCTTTATAGATTTTTTATAGTATTTCTGAAGCCAAATTGGGATCACATATTATATATAGTTGTCCTTTACTTTCAGCCTCTTTGATCCTGAGCATTTCTTTGGCTTGTTAAAAAAGTTTATGAAATAGACATTTTTGAAGATTCAGTCTATTAGTATGTGTGTCATTTTGCATTGATGTTTCTTTGTATTTAGTCTAGTCAAGTATCCTTACCAAAGTGAGGTGTTTTTTCAAGGTATAACATCCAGAAGCTTATAATGTCCATCATCCCCTCATTTCTGACGTTTGTTTTGATACTTCCATATATTTTTACCGAGTACTTTCCAGTTTCAAGGTAATGTTCAAAGTGCTAGAAATATGCAAGGTCACATGGTATGTTATCTGCTCTTAAGGAGATTATAGCCAGACTTTAATTAATTTCTCTAGGATAGTGAAGCTCTTTAAGAATTGTTGTAGCGACAACAACCTGGGGGCAATGAGTTCAAATCCTATGACAAATGGTTACAACAACCCTTAAGTTCTAGCAATACAATGTATGGGATCCAAACCCTGTCTACATGAGTATAGGCTGAATGTTTATGACTGAAAGTTCTGATAATTGCTTAACATTAGGCATACAACTTTCCCTGTTGCTTGGACAAATATTAGATCATTTATAATGATTTTGTAAAATCAGTTTTGCTTGGTTGTGGTCATGGAGTTAACGTTTTAAGAACACTGAGTTCTAAAGTGATATGAGTTCATAGAACTATAGGGTTCAGATTTTTACCCCAAGTGGGGAAGACTCTTGAGTTACAGAATAAAAGGTCTTTAATATCCAGTAAAGTAGGATTATCTTAACCGTTGGTAGTAAATTGCTCTTCATCTACAGATAGCATCAACATCACAGTTGAGCCTGAAATCCAGGCAATTGATCTCTTTTTTTAAGATGCTGACAAGAAGGTCACTTCTCAGAAGAACTGAGATACTGGAAACTGATCCAGCTATTTGAGAAAAGTATTTTGCTTATGGTTGGAGTTGTCTAAATAACTCTAAGCTAAGTGAGATTGCCCATAGCCTTGTATAGATATTGAAATTCCTTCTCTTCACATTCTTCAGTTCAGCCTTCATTACCCGTTTGTCTATTTAGTTTCCCATTTAGAATGTGACTAGATCAGCTTGCCTAATGATGACCCCTTCTAGCCCTCAATACCTGAAGCCTAGTTCTGCTGACTTCACACTGTTCCGCTGTTGAAGCTCAGGTCTCTCTTTGCTTCCTGTGCTTACCTAGAGTCTGACACAAAGTCCCTCACATGGAACGGGCAGGGTTTCACTTTCACTCTTTGTCTGAAAACATAGTTACCTTTGAACCTGCATACTACAATTGCAGTGATCTGTTCTCAGAACATGTTTTAAACTAGACTGTGTTCTTCTCCGAAGAGAACTGAAAAATATGTAAAACAAGTTCCTGATTATGTTTTTTGTCTTCTGTTTAGCCACAGTTAAGACCTTTACTTCATATTAGTCTTCATAAAAAAAAGCATGTTATCTACTCTGATTTCAAGTGAGCTCGTATCGGTCTATCGATAACCACTGAGGGTCGTATTGGTCCATTAGGTAATCCACTACTTACTGCTTGTTCTAGTACATTTGGATTGTACAGACAGAATGTGTCTTTTGTATTCTCTTCCACAAAGTCTGCCCCACTATCTAGAATGGCATCAAATGCTTATGGAACCATTCAAAAGATACCTGCTCTCTCACTTTACCTCAACTCTGTGAGCCTCAGTCAGGTTTTGTAGCTATAACCCTAAATTACATGAAATTCAAAATCTGTTGTAACTTTTTCAGTTTTTACTTTTATTGTATTTGACACACTCTTGAATACTACTTCTAGAAAATCACTTATACTGTTATCTGCATTTTATGAGAAGATATGTTATTTATTTAGTATTCTATAAAAGGGCCAATGCTGAACATCAATCTCTCTTCAAATGTTTCTCATATTAAATGTAGACTTTGTGTCTCTGCTTCAGTGCTTTAGCAGTAGCAGAATGTTCTTACTATAAATATAAAATGATAAAAAAAGCAAGGAACAATATTTTCTTTAATTAACTTCTTCTTTTGGGGGTTTTAGAAGAGGGGTTATGACTTGACAAAGATTCTTTCCATCTGTTCCTGTTTGTTTGCTTTTATTTTGACTTCCTTTCGTTGTCTTATCAAATATCACACGAATCATTAACATTTGTTTTCATCACTTGTTTTGCTTTCCCATATTTCACATGATTAAGACATTATGTTGAGAGAGGCTCAGAGCTACTAGATTTCATATTAACCTAATTTTAAGTAAATATTAAACTTTCTAGAAATACGATCTTGTATGTTTATTCTCTGTTATGTTAATATTTCCCTCAGCTCTGGTGTAGGGAGACCTATGCTCATAAATGTGCTGTTTTATATAAGCAGCACACTTCATTAGATTCTAATGGTCTAGATATGTTTTTAACAAATAGATGTCTTTTTAAAATAATGCTGCTTCCCAACAGGAAATGTAATTTATTAAGCCCTTTGTGCAAAAATCATGTAAGAGATCCTTGTGGATGTTTTCAGGGGTGTTGTATTCAAAAGTAGAATATTTATCTATTTGCATATTGTATCATACCTTTCACTAGCATAATTCCTCATTAATAATTTCACATATTTTTCACACAATGAAATAATTGTATTTCAACTAGGCAATTTGCAATTGTCTAAGTTGTATGCTATTTGTATGCTATCTTCTGATATAGAATCTTGTTGTGTAGTGTGATTGTTATTGAACAAATTTTATTGGTTTTTAAGTAAATGATCAAGCTATGCAATGCTCTAGTTTTATACATGGAATAAAAGCTAAATTCTAGGTCTACTCATATATATATTATACACTACAAATAAACATAAATAATAATACCTGCAGATATACTAAAGCAAAATAATAGACAATACACAAACATAAAACAAGACAAAGCTGGAATTATATGGTATATTCCCCATTTCTCCTGCCTTAGACACAACAAGTAAATAACATAGAATCCATATACCTAATGGTCTTATTTGATGGTTGCAACTTTAATATTAAAATATGAGACCCATTTTTACAAGGGATTTAAAATGTTTCCTTCAACCCACTATCTGTAGATCCAAACAATTGTTATCTGCAAATAACAATAAACAGCATACAAAAATTCACACTTGCAATAAACTATTCAGTGATCTAGATACACTCTTATACACCAAATTATAGCTGTAAGCATCAAATTACAATGAATTCTGGAACTATTAGGAATTTGTAATTTAAATAGTTTCACTCAATCCCTACTCCCACAAGCTTTTAATTAGAACAGACTTTTTAATTAAGTACTCCCATGCACAGAGTATAACTTGATGATTCTTCTATCATATCAGCCTGTTATACAAAAGCAAATAATCATTGTGTCAAAGGAAGATATTTTCTCTAAAAACAAACTATAAGAATCCTGGTTCTGATTTCAAGTTATCCAATTGAAGCTCTGAGTACTGAAAGGAAGCCCCTGTCTCTAGAAAGACCCTGAGGAACAGAACCAGCAAGGCAGAGACACTGAGGTACTGAGCTGTAGAGGAGCCAGTACCTACCTCACCTCTGCGAGTAGGAGGCATAGAACTCCCCCGAGTAATAGTCCACTTAGGGGAAAGTGATTGTGAAGGACCTCGTGAAATTTGGGGGAAGTTCAATTTGAGAATATCTCTTCTCTCTCTACTCCTAGAAAATTCTCCAATTTTTAAAATTAAGAATGAGAATTATACTCTTAACATAATTGAATATACAATAGAAATAATGAGATAATTAAGAGGAGAGAGAAGTAGGGATAAATTAAGGACTACAAATTTAAAATTTTGGATGAATGTATTAGCAGTCTGCCTCTTTAGTTATTTATACATTTTCTATTACTAGATTTTTCTTTAAAAATATGTTGCTTCATGTATTAAAAATCACTAGAATCAAAACCATCATGTTAAGGAAGTCCAATTTTTAGCTCCATGATACTAAGTATATGAAAGACTGGTTTTAATTTATTTTTATGATGTCAAATTTATTAGGTTTATTTACAAAGTAAATAATCAAAACTCTGGCTAAGCTGAAACTAGAAATAGTTACATATTAGTTTATTTATGTAATTTAAGTAAGAAAAGTCATAGGTTTGTCCCGCAGGTAGATGCAATCAAGCCAAGCAAACAAAATAAATCAGGCCATGTTCCATGCAAAATAATAAATAATTCACAATATGTTATGTTAATATGATACTCTCATGTCCTCACTTAGAAATTTTGGTCAAAAGTGTATGACTTTGATATTGATATTTGTTTAAAGGTTGATTTACTATCTATCTTTATTGAATTTTGTAGCTACTACTGAGGTACAGTGATATTTAGTGTCACTGAAAGATTATCATTTTGGACAGAAGAAATAATGTTTTTAGACCACATTTCTAGGGTGATTATTCAACATAGTGTTTGCGTACATTTAAGTCATCATTCAAAGATAGAATTTGGTTAGAGTAATATATTTACATTGGTGAATCTTAGATTTTATCTTATATCCAAAAGTGTATGCTATTTAAGGGGAACAGACTTTCACTGTGATGATCAGATGTTTCTTATATTGAGAAAAACTGGTATGATTATCAAACTGGAAAGCCAAGGATATCCACACACTTTCAGTGAATATCATTATCCTTAAAGGTAGATTATTTTTAGAGAAGCAACTAATACTTAACACATCTTACTAGAATTTATCCAATCTGAGACTAATCTTCATGGATATTCCTGCCCATGTTGTTGAGGACAAATGTGGATTTGGAATGTTAACAGTACAATAAGTTAAATAAATATATATTTCAATAATTGCATGAAACTCTGATTTATTCAGCACACATTTATTGAATATGTACTAGGTGTTTAGGATATTTCAATTAGCAAAACAGAGTTCTGTGACATTCTGGAGTTAACATTCCAACCACACAAATTAGGCTAAGAGAAAACATGTGATAGGGATATAAAATCTGGGCACACCAATATTTCTATGAAATAAAAAATGATTTAACACTGACTTCAAGATCCATACTAATTACTATATCTACAACAGAATGAGGAAAAGCACTCAATTAGCTCAGTGTTGATGACGACACCTGCAAATATTACCCTCTCTATTCTGTTGCTTGAATTTACTGTAAGTTTTTTAATTCTTCAAACTACCAGACATTTACATGGCAGTATGCATTTTTAAATGTTTAGAAAACTTCCCTTTTTGACTACCATCTACTGTAGGTTTTAAAACTTGAAATGTAGACATTTTGTACAAATACATCTAAAGTTTAGACCACACAACAAAGTAGACTGTCTAGAAGGTGTGACATTTGAAAAATAGGTTTATGTTTAGTTCTTTTCCTTCTGAATTTTTAATTTTCTATTTTTTAATTTCTGATTCATTGAAATAGTCATTGCATGTGTTTAATATTTGCTTTTCACATAACTGCGTGTTTCTCAATGGGTGAAAGAAGTAATATATTTCCATCTTAACACTTAATTGTTTGGTTAATCTCATGTCAAGGGGGAAAGGTTATAGTTCATTGGCAGTGATGAAATAAGCTAGGTGGCTTTCATATACATAGCAACAAATTTGCACAATAGTACATTACATGGTATATTTAACAACACTGCTGAGGAGCAAGTTGGAAACTTGGTCTTTCGTGATGAAGATGCACCTGAATGCACCCAGAGAAAATTTAGTTCTGCAAGCTTGAAGGAAGTAATTGTCATTCAACAGAAATCAACTAGCTTTGCATATCAATAAAACACACACACATACTCTTATCTATTTTTTGAGTGCACTGGAACTGATACCAAAATGGCAAATATATATTTATGAGAACTAGAAATGCTGTATTTTTTATCATATAAACTTCATGTAATTATGAAATTAACTTTGAGGATGTATGGAAAATGCCATACATAATCAAGTGAAGGGAGAACAAAACCCACAAATTTTATATCAGGCTACATAGTTTTTATAATCACAATTGTTTCCCCAATGTCATGTCATTAATTATTCTTATTGTTTATTTTTAGATGGAAGACTGTATTTGAAAACTACTGTCATGTACTGAATCTTTCCCGTTGAAGAAATCCATGTTATAGTAAAGAACTTTGCAGTCAGACATTCATCATTGGAAAATTCAGAAAAAAATAAAGTCCTTTTAAGGGAACTTCCTCAATTTTGTGTATTAATGTTCTTTAGAAGTTTAAGTATTCTACAAAAGAAGGGGGTTCCTCCATTGATTTTCACCTGTGGTTTATACCAGAGACCTGGGAATGTTTGTACATGTACAAGTATCAAACTTCTTAAAATGAATAACTGCAATTTTGCTGCTGGAACTTGCATACAGAGTTAAAGGCAGGTCTGTGGAGACCTTGCTTTGCTTTTTCTAGTGGAATGAACCATTTTCCTCTTCTGAAAATTCTGTATCTGAGCACATCAAGAGACTCTGGTAGCAGTGGCCACCCAGACTTACAGAATTGTGCCCTCCGGAAACCAGCAAGAACACTTGGAAATGAACTTGTAGGAGGCATAGAGGATTACTTAAAAATCAATACAATAAAGAGTGATATTCTGTTACGTTCAATTTTAAACTCTCTAATTGTGGGTTTTCTCCTGAAGATGTTTTTTCAAATACTTTCCAAAAGACCAACAAATGGATGTTGACAACAACCCAATGAAATAACATTTTGCGTATCTGAAAAGAAGCATTGAATATAAACCAAAAGGTTTCACTGAAGGTCTTTTTCCTTAAAAATAGAACAAACAAACAAGTGTAACATGTTTTCATTCCAGACTGGTAGTGGTAGATAGAATTAAAAATAATAACGATGCTTCTTATTCAAACTGTTGGTCACATGTACAGTATATAAACATAAAACATACAAGGAAGGTATTATGTATGCAGTAGTATACTAGAGTTTAGGAAAATGAAAACTTTAGAAAATGTTTTGTCACCCTGTTGGTCAGAAAGACGCCTTTCTGGTTTTAACGCATGCAGGCATGTAAATATTTGTCTGGAGTCACAGTATTAACGAATGAGATCCTAAGCATCTGGTGACATCAGAACTCTGTGTCAGCCATTTTTATTTGTATATTGAACCTTAGTTAGTGCCCCAAACTGCACTATTGAGAATGGATTGTGGCTGAACAGTAAATTGAAACACCAGAAATATTTTTATATGTTAACGTCATATTATGTTAATGTTGCTGAAAAACAAAACTTAACAAACCCTTGATGTATCAGTCCAATACCATGTAGCGCTGAGTGGTAAAGTTAAAATGTGTTGTGCTTCCCACCCTGGTCAGAGGGAAGGGTGCCTACGTGTTATTTTCACTGTCTTTTTGAAAGTTACAGTATGCGTTTTCACTTTGTGCAGATAACTGGAAGTAAAGCTGCAAACAGTGCTTATTACACGCTGAATTACCTTCTGTTTGTTTTTACATATCTGGAGTCACACCTTTAAAGGCTGATAAGTCAGTGCAGTTGCTGTGCATTTTATGATTTTGCTGTCATCTTAAAACTTTATGATCATAATGTTATTTATTACCGTAAACAGCAAAATATTAAATGTCCGAGAAAACTAGCTTAAAATGTTTAAAGAGTTTGAATTGGGTATTACTTCTTCAGTTAAGAGAAAAATATTATAGATACTCTGGAACTGAGCTTTTATAGTTTTAGGTCTTCCTTGCAATACTGGAACATACTTCTTTTGTGTAGCTCACTATTAACCAGCTAAGTCCATTTTTAATATAATAAAAAGGTTATATATGCAGTTCCTATTTTCGCTTGTTTAAAAGGGAGCAATATTTTTATTTAAAATACTGTTAGTAAATGCTTTGTAGAAACTTGGTTTTCTAAGCATAGTTCTTCCATTAACTATCTCTTGTTGTTTGAGCACGAGAGATTCTAATCCTAGTTGTATCTATTTCTTGTTTTTCCCTATGTTCAGTCTTTAAAGGATTACAACACTTAAAATTGGAGGGACTTGTGGCAAGCCTTCGAATCACACATTTTTTGAACATTTTTTTAAAAAAGCCTACAACTTACATGTGTAATAGAATCAGGCATTGCTCTGCTCCTTGCATAGAGTCACGGGTTAAGTAGGTTACATAGTTTTAAAATACACACTTTTAAGACCTTTGAGAATGCTTCAGGATTTGGTTTGACGTGAAAGGAGATTTTAGCAAGGATTAAAGAATAAAGCTATCAGCTGTATGTTGAGAGAGACTCTTACTAACATTGGTGTAAATATTACAATTCATGAAATGTTATTTTAAGTCTGTAACTTAAGTTTTTCCTCCCTTTTTTAGTTATACAGGTTGGTGTGAAATTTGTTTTTGCTATCAACAAGTAAAGTTGTGCCCATTTTATGGTTTCCATGCTTTTGTAATCCTAAAAATATTAATGTCTAGTTGTCCGATACTATAACCGCATTTGCGCTCTATGCAAGCCCTTGGAACAGAACATACTCATCTTCATGTAGGACCTATGAAAATTGTCTATTTTTATCTATATATTTAAAGTTTTCTAAAAATGATAAAAGGTTATTACGAATTTTGTTGTACAAAATCTGTACAAAAATCTGTTTTTACATCATAATGCAAGAATTGGAAATTTTTCTATGGTAGCCTAGTTCTTTGAGTCTGGTTTCAATGTGAGAACCACGTTTACTGTTATTGTATTTAATTTTCTTTTTCTTTTCAACAATCTCCTAATAAAACTGTCTGAAATCTCCCTGTGACTTTATTTACAGTTCGTCTTTATTAAATTTTGTGAAATGCACAGCATCGAAGGAATATTTACTTTCTAATGGGAGGCATCTAAAAACAACATAAGTCAGCTCTTTGCCATGCGAGGGAACAATGCTCAATGATTTTATTTAACATGCAACTGCTTCTATCTCTAATATGAATTACTGTGGTGAAAAACATCATAAAAGCACACTCTGTAGTTATTGTTTAACAAGCAGATTTTCCATATTTTGTTTCTTGCCAGCTAAGCAAACTGCCCACATATACATGATTTATTTATGTACATTTCTCAGTTTATGAAGCTGTTATTTGTACCTTTTTTCTTTATATTCTTATATTCCCATGATTCTTATTTCAAAAAGCTTTGTGCTGAATAATGTAAAGTAGACATGTTGATGGAACAAAATATATTATTCCCATATCTGTGAGTGTATATTTGTAACTCTAACTCAGTGTTTTGCTTTTGATTTCTATCACTGGAAAAATGCCTCTAGAAACTTAGAAATTACAGTATCATTTAATAATATATAAACACTTTAATCGGTCCAAAATGCAGCATTTAATAAATATTGGGTTGCTGTCTCTGTGAATATTCTAAACACTTCCAAGAGAATGGAAAACGGATATTTTTCCTGTCTAAAGAAGTTATTTTAATAAATTAATAAATTATGATCTTTACCTAATAAACACCCAAAATTTTATGTGACCATTACAATCACATTTTTGTCTTCTGTCACCATATATTTATGTCAGTATGACTTGCACTGGAACAGCATACAGCCTCTGGATGTTAGTGGAATCTGGTGATAATTTAAGGTTTTTTCCCAATGTGTTTTCATTCGGACTAGCAAATTTATAATCTGCACAAAAGCTATTTATTACTAGAGGGAAGTAAATTATAAATAAAAGTTATATGAATTGCATTTTTAAAATGTGGGAAGTCAAGATGTGAATAGAATAAAACGTATTGTAAATGGCATTGTAAAAATATCACTTTTCCTCATGTGTAGGCTTGGTGCTAACATTTATCTTTAATATGTACAACTGGTATATACAAGCTGAATTGATCCTCATTTATTCATTTAAACAGATTCATTAATAAAGCCTCTATTCTGCACAAAGCACTGTGCTAGGTGTTGTAATGACTGAAATTGAAACAGGGCTGTTGTCCCAGAGGGGCTTATAGTCCGGTTGGAATCAGATCTTACTTTCAGCAAGAAAAGATTCGCTGAGAATCCTCTACTCTGCAGTGAACACATTGCTGGTGTGGAGAGGGTAGCAACTTAGACACTTTCCACTGAGTGTAACAACCTAGTATCCCACGTTGTACGATCACTTACTCTTAGTACAGAATATTTGGGGGGGTGAGACGATGTGTACAGATTGAGAAAGGCATGGAGACACCTTCCCCTAGGTAGAAGAGCATACTACTGGAGTTATTTGTTTTCATGTTAGTTTTCATTTATTTCAATCACAGCATTCTTACCAATGCTCTCAAATGTGTTTTATGGTAAGCAGCCTGTTTAAGCACCAAACTTTTATCATTAACAAACAATAAATTCTTAATATAATCAGGATATTGAGTATAGATATACAATATTCAATTTTTATCACCCCACATCTATGTATCTAGGGTAAGTAATTGCCTAAAATGATTCAAACACTGAACATAAATTCCTAAATGCCAAGTAGATGCGTTAGGTAATGAATGACCCTCACAGTGAAGACATCATTTACATTTAGAGGTTAATGAGCTGGAGATTTTGAGTTAAACTCTTGGATCAGTTGGGACTCCTTGGTTTGGATGTAACAAAAACAAATCCCTGCGAAGTTAAACACCAAAGAGTTTGATGATAAAGACAGAGGGCACACGAGTCCTCTCTCGTGTCAGCCCCTAGGGACTGGAGACCCCCTACTACCTTCACCTTCCTGCTTCTCTCAGTGACTCTGCTTCTTCTCCTCTCACTGCAGTGCATTTGCTTCTCTTGTTTCTCTCCTGACTCTATTACTCCCGAACATAGTACCCAGCCCACAGAAACAATCCAATAACTTTCTCTGTCTTGTCGCACATTACATTCCCTGTGAGTACTGATTACCTCAGGTGGTTCTAATGAGCAGCTAAGTTTGAGGAGCACTGTCTGGGAGGGTGGAAAAATATCACACTCTAGAAAACTACTTACCAGTGGACCTGCTATGGGACAGGGAGGAGTTTACAATAGGTAGAGGTCATTGTGAGCTATGCAATATTACAAAAGTGAACTAATCGATTTGCCAAAAATCACATGAAATCTGAAAAATATTTAATATAGTTTCAGTAATTTGAATATTGTAAACTTAATTTTGAATTGAACATAAATTTTCAATCCTCCCAATTAGGTGCAATAGAAGTCACATTATTTTTTCTAAATAAAATTATTGATTAATCTGCCCCCAGAACCAAATGCACAGGGAAATAAAAATTCCATTTCAGTCATGATCGAGGCTTCCTCCCTCTGAATCCTCAGTCCAAATGATTAGGGGAGAACCCATGGGTGTTTATACCTTGGATTTTTCCTTTTATACCTTGGAGAGGAAGCCCTAAGCCCTTCTCTTCAGAAAGCCTCCAGGTTTGCAGAAGCGAGCATTATAATACAGTGTGGTGGCATTCTCCATGTAGGGAGAGGAAATATTTAAGAAAACTATGTTATAAATGGGGGAGTGTAAGTTGTATGAAGGAAGGCAATGTTTCTACGCTTCATAAGAACTGGTAAAATGTCAGTCAATACAGGTACATTGTAGTGTTTTCCTTGTATGTATGTTGTAATACCTGGATCAACCATTAAAAATGCTCTATCAATCGTATTCTCAAAAGCATTATAGATAAATCAAAGTGGAATCTAATACTTTAAGTAGGGTTAGCTCTCACATAAACAGTAACTGTTTTTCGGTAATTTGTTCAGAGCTTTAAGCTACTCTGCTGGTAGTTTCCAACTGTCTCTCAAGTCCTCTGGCTGCTCTTCCAACAATGCCAGCTGGGAATTGAACTATGCTGACATTAGGTGACCGATAAAGATAAGTTGGTTGGTACAGCTCCACGGTATGCAATTTCACTCTATTTTTTGTGTGTACTCACATAAGGATAAAGAGGTAACTATTAAGTTATTAAAACAATTTTTTGGGTAAATTCCATCGTCAGCTTCTACCCCAAGTTGTGGCTGTTGGGAGATGTTGATACAAGTCAGCTCTTTTCTTACTAATTCACCTTGTTAAATTTACAAAGAAAATGGGGCTCCCATTGGTTTGGATCTTTCAGCTAAATTCTTCTGGTTGTTATATGCCTGGGTTCATTTATGCCAAATGGATTTTGGCTCCTCCCATCAGTAGACTTGTATGCTTTATATTGTCTGCCTTACATGTGCCCCCCCATCCCAGATAGCTACTGTGAGACAACAGCAGGTACACATCGGGGCATAAGTGAAAATGGGTAAGTTCTAGGGAAATGAACTTTTCCTGCGATATAGAACAGAACTGGGTATGAATGGAGAATCTGACCAAAGAGCCAAGAGGCAAATGATCTAACAGCACACTGTATCTTTAAGGAGGAAGATTAGGAACATGGTAGAAAATTGTCAATTGACTAATGTAAATGAGGGTTTAGTTCTAGTTTGACAAATACCTGTGGGCTTGGGGGCACTGCCTCACTGTAGTTGCCTTGATGCAGTCAAATGCACCTGTACTGTTCTCTTCGCTGAGTATTTAGTGTTAGGCCCAGCTGTCTTCTGTTCATTAGTGCAGCTGTAGCACATTAATCCATAGTGGACAGTATTATTTACCCCCCCCAAAAAAAAACCCCACCAGGAACGTTGGAGGAATGCCCAAATGCAGCAAGCTTTCTCTGTACCTTTGTTAGAGCAGTTAAGTCAGACACACATTCCTACTGTGTGAAATCCAAGGCTGAGATAGACACTGGTCCTCTGTGTCCAGCAGCCTCTAGAAGGCAATTATTGGGCTCTCTGAGTGGGTCCACTGAAGTCTCTTTCCTAGACGAGGTATGAGAGACAGATATGAATCACGTCCTGTGGACGACAGTGGGGACGTGGACCTGAAACAACTCACAGGCCTCTCCAAGCACTATTTCTTACCTCAATTCTTTACCCCACATCTTCAGTCTCTTTAATGTCTGGAGGTGGGCAGAAAACTAAGATCACAAAACCAGTTTTCAGATAGCTCTTTGCAGCTTCTGCATGATGTATGACCTTGCACCTTACCTTGGAAGGTGGTATTCATTTTATCCATTTATTTATTAATTTTTAAAATCAATAAAATTATTAAATTTGAAATAAAATAATTTAAAAATTTAAGATAATTATATACTACATGCCATTGTAAGAAATAACAGAGACATCTCATGTACCCCTCAACTATTTTCCCCAAGATTAACATTGGGTATATATAATATAGGATATTATCAAAGCCAGGAAATAGGTATTGATATCATCTACCAATTCTATTCAGCTGTCACCAGATTTATATGCACTTGTTTGTGTACGTGTGAGTTTAGTTTTACACAATTTTATCACAAGTATAGATTCACATGAGCACCACCACAGTCAGGAAACACCGTAGCTCTGTCACAAGGGTCCCTCATGCTATCTTTTTACAGCTGTAACCACTAAACACACTCCCCACCTGTCTGTGTAAGTTGGGGTTCTCCGGAGAAACATAATCAATAGCACACACGCACACACATGCAGAAATGCAGGGGCTACTGGGCCCTGTAGAATATGTTGATCCTCCGAATGCCCCTGGCCCTATTCCTGGGACCGTTCTTATGGCCTGTAGAGAGGGGTGGGAGAAATGCCTGCTGATATCTGATGTACAGATGGATTTAGTTGGGGCAGCCCCCCCACAGGGATTTCAGTCATTATTCTGCCTAACGCTGATACCATTTGGGGGTGCCCAGCCTTTTGGCATCTCTGGGCCACACTGGAAGAAGAAGAATTGTCTTGGGCCACACATTAAATACATTGCAATATGTAATCGCAAAAAGGAAATCTCGTAATGTTTTAAGTAAATGTATGATTTCATGTTGGGCCACATTCAGAGCCATCCTGGACTGCTTAGGTTGGACACCCCTCATTCTAGATGGAACCAAAATGAACTTTGGCAGTCAGTGGGCTGAACGCAGAGGCGTTGGGCTGCTGGGCACTCATATTCAGTTAACCCTTAGCACTGACAATGGGCTTTTCTAAAAGGAACTAACCCTATTGCTTGGAAATGGAAAGAGAAGGGGTGGATACTGGTGACTAAGCCCTTGTGGGGAAACGACAGGCGAAAAGGCATTTCGGTCATCTTGCAAGATCCTGAAGCAGTCGCCCCTGTTTCTCACACCATGTTTATAAGGTGCTGACACCCCCTGGCGATCAGGAAGCTAATGTCCTAGTGCCAGCATGAGTCCTACTAAATGACCCAAGAGGACATTATAGCAAAAATAGAAACCTTTATTAAATTCACCCAGCAAGCCTTAAAGGATAGCCAACAAAGCTTGTCCTCACTGAACCCTGGAAATGTCTCTAATGAAAAAAGCTGTCTACCAAAATACGATGGCCTTGGACATTATTACTGCCTCACAAGGAGGCAGCTGTGCCATTATCCAAACAGAATGCTGTGTGTTTGTACCTGATGAGTCTGCTAATGCATCACCTTTTTAAAATCACAGAAGGAAACACAGCAAATGCCCTGATTGATCCAATTCCCAGCCTGAGGAATTAAATAAATCATTGGTCTTCTATTGTGGGGCTCTTGGTGGAAAAAAAAAATCATTGCTTATTTGGGGAATCACTATCTTCATCTGTGTTTTCTCTTGCATGCACCTCTACTGTTGCAGTGGTATCTGCCTCCAGTGCAGCCTGGTAGCCACCAAACAAGCGGCCTCCAAGCCAATAAAACACCACGCTCAGGGGCCTGGAGGAACAAAGGGGGCATGGAAGACTGAAAAAGCCAATCAGGAGTGACAGAGGAAGTCACGTGGAGGACGTGAGCAATGGTTGACCGACCCTCCGGTGTGGCTTGGGCAATCAGAGGCTCCTCCTCTCTCCCCTGCCCTCCAACTACGTACGTCTTCAGCCCGCTTGTTCCCACCGGGGGCTATTTCAAGGAGGTAGCGTGGGGCAATCAGGTGCTTTTGAGACCTCGTGGATGAAGACTGAAACTGGTTCCTGCCTCTAATACGAACTGTGGAGTGTGTAGGGCCACTGCGAAGATCTGATGTTCTTGCAACTCCCGAAGACAAGTTCAGTGCATTCTCTAGCTCGTTAAAGCCGACAACTGCCTGATGAGTGACCCGCCGCTGCCTCAGGGCCCCCACCACCCTCTCCTCATCGGAAACCTGCGCACAGGGGCTGGTTTCCGATTTCCTGCAGGGAACACCTGAGACCGAAAACCGACCTTTACTTTTTCATAATCTTAAACCTCCCCCCCACCTTTTCTTGAGAAAAAACGGTGATAAAGGAAGTTTTCTTAGTGTATAATTGTAGGGTTCCAGTAATATTTTCTCAGCAATCTGTGTGTTAATACTGGCTTCTGATATCCATTGTTGTTATGGAAAGGTAGTTTAAATATTACTCTTTGTAGGCAACTTGTCTTTTCTCTTTGGATGTTTTCAGTAATTTTTATTTGTCTTTGGTGCTTTGCAGCTGGTATATAATGTGTGTATATTATTTTTATTGATTATTTGGGGGAACTAATGCACTTCCCAAATAGTCAAGGAGGCCTTTTTCTTTACTTTAGGAAATTCTAAGCCATATCTCTTCAAATAATGCTTCTGTCTATTTTTAACAAATGGTTGAAATTCTAATTTAGTTCGAAGTTAGCCTTTTCTACTTTAACTTCTGAGTTTCTAAATCTTCATACATGCCGTTGTTTCTTACACTGGACTTCATTCCATGTGATTTCTTGAGATTTATCTTTAAGCCTACTAAGAATATATGTTCAAGTGTATACAGATTGCTACTTAACACTCAGACGGAATTTAAAGTTAATTTTTAATATTTTTATTTTTAGATATTCTGTTTTTTTTTCACACCTCCTGAGGCATTCTTGATAATCTTTCTTTAAGTGTTTGGTCCTCTCTTTTATTTACTTACATGTTTTGAATATATACAGGTGGACAAAAGCAAATTTACAGCTGTGAGTATGTGAATAGTTTATTCTTTAACCATTTACTTATTAATTGTTGTATTATTTTCCATATGAATAACTGAAAACCTACTTTTGCCCACACCTGTATGTGAATGCAACTATCTCATATTTTTCATTTGTTTCTAATAATCCAATACATTATATTATTAAGGTCTGATTTTGCATTTATTATATTATGATTATTTCTAAAGCCTTGTTTCTTAATGATTTAAAAAAATTTGATTCAAATTCATGTTTGTTGGACTCATCTGCGGGGATTCTTTAAAATCTTGTTTGAGAATGTAATATTCCATGGAGGAATTTTATTTTCTTTGCCAGGTGCCTAGGGATACTTTAACTTAAATTTAAAATTAAATTAACTTTAAATTCTTAACTTGTAGGCACTTAGTTCACAAAAAATAGTATACATTTGAGTAATTATTTCCAAAATATTTCCAAATCCAGAAGAGTAAGCCTTTCCTTACTTATTTGAGACTTCGGTCTCAAATAAGACTTTTCTTCTCTACCCAAAGCCACAGCTGATGACAATTTTATTTCTGCCACCTGCCTTTGAGAGACTGATATTTTCTACTTCATCTTTCTAACTGAGCATTTGCACTCCTAGTTTCATGTGAATTTCTTCAGTCCGACTTCATTTCCTGAACCTCGAAATCATGACAATTGAAAATGAAGCTCTGTCACCATGGATTTATAGATGGCTCAAAGATATACCAGGGAGTCCTGGACCTTATGGCCCAGTTGGCTAGAGCATCATCTGGCAACTGAAAGGATTCCCTGGTCAGAACACATCTAGGTTGTCGGTTTGATCCCTGGTCTGGGTGTGTGTGATACCTGGTCGGAGAGGGTATTGGCAAATTTTCTCTCTCAAATAGATGTTTCTCTCCCTTCTCTCTCTTTAAAAGAAATGAAAAAAATATCCTCAGGCGAGGATTAAAAAAGATAAGGGCTTTAATCTTTGTCTACTTTCTTGGAGGTCTTCCATCTTTTATTCTGGCCTCAGAATGGCACCTCCATGTTTTCAGATACTTAAGCTACCATTTTTGGGGGGGGGGGGTAACAAGGAGGCCTCATTCTATTGGACTGATATTACCAGATATGAATACCCACAACTTAAAATTTAATTTTCAAATTCCTGAATAAAATTTATAAGCATAAACATTAATTAAACAATTAAGAGCAGTTAAGCATTCATTTATTATTATTATTATTATTATTATTCTCACTCAAGAACATGCTTACTGATTTTAAAGAGAGAGGAAGGAAGGGAGAACGAGAAGGAGAGAAACATCGATGTGAGAGAGGAACATCTATTGGTTGCCTCTTGAACACACTCTGACTGTGCCGCAGCTGAGGACTGAACCCACAACCTGGGCATATGCCCTGACCGGGAATTGATCCATGACCTTTTGGTTTATGGGACGACATTCCAACCTACTGAGCCACAGCAGCCAGGGCTCTTATGTTCTTGTTATAAGAAATTAATAATATAAACTGTGTTAAAATTCTTAGTGTAATTTCTAGAGTACAAGTATGCTGAGCATGTTAATTGTATTTTTAGAATAAGACAAAACACCAAAAGCAATCTGGGACTCAGGAATACATATGCTTAATAAAAGTAAAAGGTTAAGATACAAATATGTTGGTTGCATATTTACAAAAATAATAAATGATACATAGTTTACAGACCATTTTTAATATTAAAAGGCATTTGACATAAAGGCATAAAGGCATAAAAAGGCATAATATATACACATCAAAGTCTTAACAAAAAATACATTGAGTTGGCCAAAAAGTCCATTTAGTTTTTTTCTATTAAAAAAGACATATTTTTTCATTTTTACCAATAACTTTTATTGATTTGAATATTTTGAATATGTTGGCTATCTCCTGCATGGTATAACATTGATTGGTTTCAGTTAATGTCTCGATTTGACATCTATCAACTTCAACTGGTCTGACTATGGAGCATCATCCAGTGAGAAATCTCCAGCACAGAACTTCTCAAACCACTTTTGACACGTTCGATCAGTCACAGCACCTTCTCCATACACTACACAGACTTTTTTTTTGCCTTTCAGTTGCTTTTTTGAAATAATAAAGTATCATATGCCAAAAATGCTGTGTCTTCAATATTGAAGTGGGTACACAAAAATTCACCAATTTTGATAATTTTTTTAATGCACACTGATATGACAGCAGTCACAATAAAATCTAACAAAACTGTGTTGAATGAAGGTAAAGACAACTAAGTGCTTACTAGAGCCATCTTAAGGGGAAAAAAAAAAACATGAACTTTTTGGCCAACCCAATGTAACCAGGTGCTATGCCTCACAGATAGTATTACAAGGATATATTTTTCCTTATGACTTCAGGATTTTCCACTTTTAAAAATAAACATGCATTACTTTTCTCCTTTTCAAGAGTTACTATAGTTTATTGATGTTTTTTTGAGCATTCACAACCAGATTTTGCTTTTATCACTGTTCAATTCCAGCTTCCACCGAGCATGACCTAACTCAACATTTCTTCCTTCCTTCCCCGCTTCCTCTCCCCTTTTCTTTCCTCCTGCTTCCTCCCTCTCTTCCTGTCTCTTTATCTCCATTTCTTTTTTTCTTTTCCATTTTTCCCTTTCCTTCCTTTCTCCCTTCCTTCCTCTCTTTCAGAAAGAATAGATAACTTACCTACTGTTTATTTCAAAAATAAGAAAACTAGGGAAATTAGGCTGTTTATATAAACCGCCATATAAATTGGGCAGTTTCCCAAATTTGCTTGACATTGATGGCAAAAACTGACATAAAAAGTAAAATATATGTACACCCCTGGCTGGTGTAACTCAGTGGATTGAGTGCCGGCCTGAGAATCAAAGCGTCACCGGTTTGATTCCCAGTCAGGGCACATGCCTGGGTTGCAGTCCAGGCCCCTGATGTGGGCTATGTAAGAGGCAACCACACATTGATGTTTCTCTCCCTTCTCTTCTCTCTCCCTTCCCTTCTGTCTCCCTTCCCCTCTCTAAGAAATGAATAAATAAAATCTAAAAAAAATTGTAACATTTAAAAAGATATATGTATACATGCATACACATGTAAAATGCTGTATTTATACACATGTAAAATGTTATGTGAATGCTCTAGAGTCACTAGATAAGTAATAAATGACTCAAATGCTATACGATTTGCTAGCCAACCAAGTGTGGTCTTTGGCCCAGCAGCATTAGCATCACCTGGGAGCTTGTTAGAATTGAAGACTCTCAGGCCCCGCCCTAATCGACCACATCAAAGTCTTCCTTTTAACAAGATCCCCAGGTGGTTCATATGCAATTAAAGTTTAAGAAGCATTATTGAAAGACTTTAAATAGCAAAGTGAGTTGAGTATTGAGACAATTATCGAAGAGAAAAAAGTCTGTTTTAATTATCTGTATGAGTTTTATAAAGTGATTATTTGAGGGGGGGTGCAGAGAGAATGTTCAGGATGTAAAAGTATCTGGATAAATCCTTCAATTCCGGTTTTCCTGCCACAGTTCAGGCACCGCCATGATGATCGTTCCTAGGCAATCATCAAGTGTCTTAAATCCTGGATGAATCAGGGTAAGTATATAACAGCTCATCATTTAAAGGTAAATTAATTTTATGTAATCAATGGTAGGAATTTAAAATTTAAAAAAGAAAATCCTAAATCTTACTATGTGTTTTTTTTTTAATTTCAAAGTAATGCCCACCAGTATCTGTGTATTCAAATACAGTGTTTTACACTGTTTTGTTTATTCCAAGCTAAGAGATGAGCATGGACAAAGTTGTGGAGGATAGATGCAACAGAAAGGATGTGATATTTGGAAACTTTGTAATCATTCTTGTTTTATATAGTGCTATGCTGAGCTCATTGTAATCATGATTGTTAGTAACAATGGCAACTACAATCAAACTTGGGAATCGTGATTTGTAACGGCTGCATCACTCCAACTGAGTCGATGCGCAAGATTACTTAATCATTCTCTCATTATATGGATATTCCTACAGTTTTGCTATTACAAATAATGCAATAATAAACATCTTTGTCTAACAGTTTAATCAGCATCATTTCCATAGCATAAATTCCTAATAATGGAACTACTGAATTCAAATGTATGTAATATTATAAGACATTACTTTTTAGAGCAGCTTTAGGTTGAACATGTGTTACTTTAAAATTGAGTTTTTTAAGTAAAGGAAGAGATTTTTGCAGTAAAGTCAATGAGGATGATAATTGATCTTTATGGCTTTTGTTTCTTCTGCTTACTTCGGGTTTTACTTGTCCATCTTTTTCTAGTTTTCTAACTTGAAAGCCAAGGCCATTGGCTTGAATCTGTAAATGTCACCTTAGGTATCATTTTAGCGGCGTGAGTTATATTTTCCTTTTCATTCAGTTCAAGTTCTTTCTAACTTTCCCTTTCAATTTCTCCCTGACCCATGGTTTATGTATAATTGTGTCATTTCATTTCCAAATATGTTGAGGTTTTCTAGATATTTACTATTGATTTCCAGTTTAATTCTAGTGTTGCTAAAAAGGATACTTTATAAGATGTGAATGTTTTTAAATTTATGAGATTTTATGACTTAGAGACATTTTATAATTTAGATTATGGTCCATGTTTTAAATGTTCCATGCACATTTGAAAAGAATGTGCATGTTCCTCTATTGTTTAGTGGAGTATTCTCTAAATGCCAACTAGATCAAATTGATTGATGTTATTTAAATATTTCTTATTCTTGCTGATATTTATCTAATTGTTCTCTCCAGTATTGAAGGAGGGTTACTTAATCTTACTATAATTTTGGATTTTTTCTATTTCTACTTTTAGTATTGTCAGCTTTTACTTCATGTAGTTTGCAGCTCTGTTATTCTGTACATAAATATTTAGGATTACTGTGACCTCTGAATGTATTGAAATTTTATCGCTGTGACATATTCTTGTCTTCCTTTTAATATCATTCTATTTAAAATCTACTTCTCTGGTATTCATATGGATAATTCAGCTTCCTGTTGATTAGTGCTACTATGCTGTATCTTTTTCTATGCTTTCGCTTTGACTTATTTGTGTCTTTGTATTTAAAGTAGGTCTTTAATAAGCATCTTATGGTTGAACCTTATTGCTAATTGGTTTTCATTTGTCCATTTATTTATTTTATGCCTTTTTTGTTCTTTAAGAACTCAGGATATTATCTCTTTTTTAATATATTAAGTTTTAACCCTTTCTTTTATTATTTCAGTGGCTATTTTATGTCTTATGTTGTATATCTTACTTTATTAAACTCTAATTTAAAGTTATATTTTATGTAAAATGTAAGAATGTTCCAAAAGTATTTTTTTATTTTTTACTTATTGATCTTTGTGCTATGTTTCTATATACGTTATTATACCTGTGCTATAAACCACAAGGCTACATCGTTATTTTGATTAAAACAGCTAAATATATTTTTTAAAAATTAATAAGAAAAATGCTACATTTACTTATTAAGTTACCAGTTGCTGTCTTCCTTAGATTCTTTGATTGTACCTATATTACCGTATTTTTCGGACCAGAAAACGCACTTCCCCCTGAAAATTTGGGAGGGAAATGGGGTTGCGTCTTACAGTCTGAATGTAGCTTACCTGGCTTGCTGTGGGGGCGGGCAGTGGAGTGGGGTCACAGGTTATTAAGTATTTTACCACACTTTTTGCTTCAAAAATTTTTTTCCTATTTTCCTCCTTTAAAACCTAGGTGTGTCTTATGGTCTAGTGCATCTTATAGTCCTAAAAAATACTGTATACTGTTTGAAGTTACCCCACAGTTTCTTCTGCAATTTTTAATTTTTCTTTTGAGTCCAGTGTGTCCACGCTGTACTGCCCAGTAGTCACTTGTAGCCATCTCAGTTGTAAGATGTTGAGGTATCAAAGTGCTTCCTTTCAAGTAACCTATATTTTGTATAATAATGGTTTCTCCAAAGCATAAGGGGAGTGATGCTGACAATTCAGAAATGCCAAAGAGAAGCCATGAAGTGCTTTTTTTTAAGTGGAAAGATTTGTATGGATGCATGCATGTATTCATTATATATCTGCATTGAGTCCAGGACTGTCCATGGTTTCTGGCATCCACAGGCAGCCGTGGAACATAGTCCTCAGGGATAAGGGGGTATGGCAGATCATCTTGGGTTTTGTTCTTGGATGCTGTATCAGGGATCCTTATGACCATGGCAAGTTTTAGTGATTCTCTAGAAAAACAAACATGGCTCATCAAATACTCATACACATGCCTGTGATTTATTATGGAGAAAGAATAACACACAAAATCAGTAAAGAGAAAAGACGCATGGGGCCTAGAGTGCAGGCAACCAGACCCAAGCTTCCAAGGTCCTCCCAGAGTGGAGCCACACAGATTGCACTTAAAACCCCAACAGGAGCTGTGACGGTGTCTGTGAAATGTTGCCAGCTGGGGAGCACCCCAAGTCTGTCAAGTGCCCAAATTCTAGAGTCCCAGAAGGAAAGACAATGTTTAGCACAAACCGTATTGTTTGTTCAAACTGTTTAGGCAGAGTGAGTCACTCTTATCAGTTGATGGTGGGAGCTCTCCCCAAACCTAAATTTCTAGATGCCAGCCAATACCAAGCTTGGTTGCAGGCCTTTCAAAAGATAGCAGTCAGGCTCTGGCCAGGTAGTTCAGTTGGTTAGAGTGTCATCCCTATATGCCAGGGTTGCGGGTTTGATCCCCAGTGAGGATACGTACAAGACTCAACCAGTGAATGCATAAATAAGTAGAACAACGAATTGATGTCTCTCTCTCTCTCAAATCAATAAATAAAAATAAATAAGTAAAAAGAAAGCAGTCAGGGCTGCTACCTTAACTCTATGTACACAGATGCCATTAAGTTATCTGAAAATAGTTTGATTCTTTCAGATCTTGAATTTAAGTTTTACTAGGTGGGGCTAGAGTAATGTTTGCTCTGTGGTTAATTATTTCCCACTACTGAAAGAAGGCTCTTTGAGTGTTTTATCCAACGCTACGTGAATTTAGGTTTTGGAGTATCCCTTGGGGATAGGCACTGTTCTAAGACTTGTGTGAGTCCCAGGCGCTGTTCCCTCTTACTCTAGTGTTTCTTTGCCAGCCTCCCTAGTTTCTTCTCACATAGCTGAGGATCAGGACTCTGCCGAAAACTCAGAGGAAATCCTCTACGGGTACCCTGAGTTCTCTCTCTGCAGCTCTTTCTCTGTCAGTAATCTGTTCCGTGAATTCAGGGCCCCTTGCTCTGCCCTGTATCTCCTCAATCAGAGGGTCCTGCTGGTTGTGCCTGAGTTTTCCCTCTAGGGGCTGCAGCCTGAAAGCTCTCTCCATGTGGTAAGCCTTAGCAGTCGTAAGGCTGCTCTTGTTTATTTGCTGTCTCTCAGGGATCACCGAGATCACTGCCTTTTATTGCCAGATGTCCGGTGTCTTAAAAGCTTTGCTTCATCTGTTTAGCCTGTTATTTAGTCATTTGGGGCAAAAGGGTAAATCCAGACCCTATTATTCAGTCTTGGCCAGAAGCAAAGATTTCCCAGAAAAGATAAATTTAAGTAGTTACATATTTAGGTATAGTATCAGGAAAGTTAGATTTAAAAAGTCACATTTTGGGGTCTGCTATCAGGTTAAATCTCTTCATATCCTTTATCATATTTCTTTTTCTGCCCTTCACAGCCCCTGTGCTTAATATTCTGAAGATTGTCTAGCAGTACTACCTCTTAGTTTGCCTTCTTACTTACCTTTCACACTCACTTTGCTTGTCTGGTATTGGATATTCCAGGACCTTGGAGTGCCTTGAAAATCTCTGCCCAAAATATGTCAATTTTTCCAATCAGACTTGACTTATAGTGTCCAATGTCTTCCTCTCTCTGTCCTGTCTTTGTCTAGTTGTCTCTGTTTAATCAAAATTATCCATCAGGTATGGAGCTACATTGTCATGAACAATTTCTTGGTGATTGTTTGTATTTACTCAAAAAAGGCCATAACTCTTCTTGGCTCTCTGACAAGGCTTAGGCTCTATGATTACATCTAAAAATAATTTATATATTTTTTAAACATTCTTTCACTTCTTTTTATGTGAATGTGAGTTTCTTAAACAACAAACACTGTCTTCTTTGGTTATATCACAAATCTCTGTTGTGTGATTGCATTCTCATAATTGATTAATAAATATTTGCTAAACCATGTTAAAATTCTGAACTAAATTAGCCCTAAATAACAGCTTCCATCATCTAATATAACCATTTATGTTATAGTTGAAAATGGTTGTGAGTCCCAATAAAAGCAACAGTGTATTTTAGTAAAATACCCACAGAAAGATGCTTAAGGGGCACAGAACATGGGCCTGAGCCTCTTGGTCAGGGTGGCTCGGATGAAGCTGGTATCAGAGATGAGCACAGAACTCATCCCTAACAGATGTAACAGGCAGGAAACAGGGGCAGGAAAAGGGTACCTGGAAGGCCTGTGGTACTGGCAAGAATAACAGGGCACAATTCAACCATGACTTCATTATTTTTCTTTGCCTTCTGAATTCTTAAACTCAGTGCATTTTATATTCCTCTAAGAAAACTAAAGGAGAAATATAAAAAGTATAATAATACTCCTATAGCTAACATTTATTGCCCACTTGCTCATTCCTCTATGTTAAGAACCTTCCGAAGAATGCTATGCATTGGACATCATTTGAGCCTCACAGTGGTTTGGGGGGCGGGGGGTAGGTGCTCTTGTATCCACATTCTCAGGACGAGAAAGAGAGGCTCTGAGTGATCCACAACTTGACCGGAGCTCACAGAGCTAGTAAATTTCAAAGCCAGATTAGGGTTTGGGCAGTCTGTGGTCTTTACCATTGGTTTATAATAGTCACAACTCTCACCAAACTTTTTTTATTGTTGACTTTACTACAGATATCCCTATTGCATGCCCCACTTCACCCAACCCCTACCCACCGTGGCCTTCACCACATTGTTGTCTGTGTCCATGGGCCATGCATATATGCACACATGTTCTTTGACAAATCTCTTCCAGTCCCCCCACCCCCTGCCCTCTGAGATCCATCAGTCTGTTCCATGTATCCATGCCTCTGGTCTTATTTTGTGTATCAGATTATTCCATTCATTGGATTCCACACGTGAGTAAGATCATATGGTATTTGTTTTTCTCTGACTGGCTTATTTTGCAAAAAGAGGGGATACATTTATACAATGAAATACTATGCTGCTATAAAAAAGAAAGACTCATTAACTCTTGATAGAAATCCCAGCTCCAAATTTCTCAGATATGAAAAGGGAAACTATAGATTATAAAATGAACCCAGGATTATTTTGGCCTCTTTTGTAGTTTGATTCAGGGTCTCAGTGATGTAATCAAGATTCAATTGTTTCTTTCTAGCAAATCTTTCTCCCATTTTCCTTCTTTTTCAGAACCCCTGCAAAACATAATTAATTCCTTCTCACAGTTTAGTCTTGCATATACCTAGATTCCATCTAAGTAGAAAAACAGGAGAATATTTCTTCATCAACAGTATAGCTAAAATAACTAATTTTTCCTTTATGGAAGAAGCATTCTCTTCTTACATTGTTCAATGCAATTATGGTTAAAATTTTCAAGAAACCGTTTCTAAGTAATAGCATGTGACTGAATTATAGCCAAAGATTCAGGGGGATAGAGCTGGTATATGCTGTTTCTAGCTCTGGTCCCATGAAATCTCCCATATGATCCTTTGTATTCTCTTTTCACCTGTGGATGTTGCCCTCAAAGTTGCATTGGAAGCCACATTTAATGATGCAATGGCTTGACTTGCATTGGCTCTTTTCCTGAGTGCATTTATGAAATATAATGTCCCCTTTCTCATAACTCACCTATTTGGCTAATAAATAACATATTTTTAAAAACCATTGTTCAAGCAGTGTTACTTAAAAAACAAAAGTAGTTCTTGGATGGACTTTTATGGCTTAAAGTTACCAGTTTGCCCATGTCTGAAATGTGGCTAAGGGGAAGTGTTACTATGATTGGTTTGAGTCTTGTAGTCATCAGTAAGATTAGAGTTGACTCAAATCTACCTGAGTTACTTGGACTATAGCTACTGTAGTAAAAAATCAAAGGAGCAGACCTTCTCTAGTATAATTTTGAATGAGAGATTCATCAAGTAATATTTTACACTTATACTGTCCATGGCTTAATGATACCAACTATCTCATTTCATTACATGCCCTTGTGAATTGTGTAATATCAATTACCTTCACATTTTGTAGTTGAGGACAGAGTTGAGCAAAATTTAAGATACTACTGTTTACTAAGTATCTCTGAATTTGGGTGCAGATTGATTTATAACTCACTTGAGGTTGCATGTAACTGGAATAAAAGAAGTGATACTAAGTAGGAAACATTTAAAACCTCTACTCACTGACTCCTGCCTCTACAGGGGAATAAATTTCACTTCCTGGCTTGTCCATTTCCTGGCTTATAGAATCCGGGTAACTGGCCATGGTGAAGAAAATAAGCAACAGATAAAAACAAAGTTACAGATACTGAAAAAACAGTAAGGAAAAGAAAGACGCACAAGGAGAGGAAGAAAGAGGAGAGGGACAGATGAGTAAATGCATAATTAAGCCAGAGATGATAAGAGGAAAGGAGAAAGATAAGACAGCAAATGATACATAGCAGAGTTATGGAGAGGGTTTTGGTAGCTTGGGATGAGGGAAGAGAAAAGCACCTGCTATTTAGAAAAAGCACTACTGAGAAGTGAAGATAATGGGAAAAAGGGTTTTTAGGTACATTTGTATCACACTGTTAGACACAGTGTAAATATTCAAATTGTTTTAATTACTTTTGACTATTAAAACATTGATATTTTTAATAGTCAACCAGGTACAGAAACTAGTTTATATTTACTATTAAGTGAGCTAAGCAATATTAGAATTAGATATATTTGAAAGATCATGTACATATTTACAAGTTAATCAAGTAGAAATTCTGTTAAAAATTTGGATATTTCTGCTTTGTCTCTACAGTTAAAGCTTGTGTAGATATCAGCAGACATTATACTTGAATTTCTAATGACAATGGGTTTCCAAATAGAATCAAAGCATTTCTTAACAAAGCATACCTTAAAAGCTTTAAAGGGCATTCAATCTGGACAAAGAATATCCTGGATATGTAAGCACAATATACAACCTAAATTCACATTTTACTTTACAGGATCCTTAATTCAGGTCTGATTGATTTTTTTTTAGCTGTTTCAATCCATACTTTGACCAAAGAATATCTGTAGATGAGTCTGCACAAAATACATTATTTTTCTTGGTCCTTGAACAACCTGAGATCAGTGTTAGGAAACATCTATTAAAAGCATGTTCGACGTTGTTCAGTTGCTATGTTGAGTGTTGATTTCATGCTTGCTCCCCTCTATTTCTGTGCTCAGAAAAGGAGCCAAACACTCGTTGGAACTTTCTTCCTGGACTCTACAATGATAACAACTTTTTATATGTGCTGAAGGTGAAGTATGTTAAAGTCTTATATGAACATTGCCCTAGTTGTATTTGGAAAAACAGAAATATTTAATTTATAAATTCTGGGTTTTTTTATTTTGAGACTTTGAAATTTGTTATGTGACGAGAACTTGTGACTGAGCTGCTTAATTTTAGTCAATTTTATCATTCGTTTCTTTAGGGTAACAAATACAACAGTAAACACATTTATAAAAAACCAAACATTTCTATAGGAAAGCCATTATATGAGCTAAAAGTATTCCAGCAAATAATCCCAGTCAGTGACTGTGAAGAAACTAGGTACGGAAATTTAAGTGCTGGAAATGCTTACTTAGTTCAGCCCTAAGGTTATTTTGTTGTTGTTAAAACATGGATTTTGAACAGTCAATGATACCATTAGATTACTTGAGTTAGTTGGAATTTATGTGGAGGCTACATGGGAAGAAGTCTTTCAATCGTTAAGTGCTCTTACGAATAGACTCTGAGATGGAAGTTTGCATGCAGACATTTATCGGGGTGTGTAATTTGGATCAACAACTGGGAGAAAGTGAAGAAACAGGAGTGGACAAAGGATGAAGTTTGACACTCATAAGAAGGGCCTTAGCCAGTCCCCTGGGAGCTGGGATGTCTCTGCAGGGTTGAACAACATAAAGGCCAGGAGGCCTGGGCCTTATGCTCCTGCATGGAGATGTGGGTAGTTTCAGGAAGGAGACGTGACCCTGGGTGAGGTGGCTGTCTTCAGCTGAGGACTCTGTTACAGAGAGGTACTCTGATGACAGATGTTAGCAGCTGGCCTATCAGCCCAGCAGCTGAAGGAGCAAGCTCTGAAGAGGGGACATGGCTGGCATACCACAGCATTCTTCCACACACACGTGCGCACACACAGACACACACACACAGACACACACACACACACAACCTAGAAATGGTCTCCCCATGCATAGCTCAGTCTTAGAAACTAGACCACAGTTCAGACGCAGCCCCTCCGAAGCAGTAGGCTTTCTCACTATCTACTCAGTGCTCCTTGCTCTTTATCTTTTTGTTCTGCTCTGCAGTATTTCAGCCGTGTTTTGTCTCTGGTTTTATTGCTGCAGCTCCTGCTGTTACTGACTAATTTATCTTTATAATCATGACATCTCAGGCTTCAGAGATACCATAGCATTCTTTCTGTGGGGCTAACTGCTTCTGTAGGACTTTACCATCTGCTTATTGTCTCACATTCAAATTCTCTAGAATGTTACTATATTAGACCCTCACTGTCCAAGATAAAGTGTGTCTCGTGGGCAAATTTCTTGTACCAGGTCATGTATGAGCTGGCCTATGTCAATAACCACCTTTGAGTTTGTGATCAGGCCAAATTAGTGAAATCACAGGGCATACAACATAATCTATTTATAAAGAACTTCCCAGCGAAAGGGCTCTGGGCAAGGCAGGCAATAAGGGGCTACTCAGTAAGGGTCAAACTAAAGCTCATTGCCTGCCTCACTGTTACACAGTGGTGATCTCCTTACAGATTCACCTTCCAATGTGTTTGGCCAAGCAGGGGTTCTCAAATTTCACTGTGCACCAAATATCCTAAGAAGGTATTTTAATATAAAGATTCCTGGGGTGACAATAAGCATTCTGTGTTCATTAGATTGCAGATAACAAAACCACTCTACTTAATTGCAGAGGAAAGCTTTTTAAAGCAGACAATTGGATGCCTATACAGTTGCTGAGGAGGGTTTGCATACCTGGCTCCAGGTGTGACTTCCAGCAAAAACTCTCCAAATAATACCATTGGACTTGGTCATTGAGAGAGTTTCTTTGCCTGTCCTGATTGAGCCATTAGGGAATTAGTCAATCTCTGCCGCCAAATATACCAGCAAAGTAGATGGTGGCACCAGAAAGCTATGGAAGAAGCGCAGGGTACAGCTACAGTTGTCCTAGGGAAGTCTGACCATAACTTTCACCCTACATGCAGCAGAACTGGGGAAAGTAGCAGGAAAAGGGCCACTGCTCCGTGACAATCACTCCTTCCCTCACACCCTCACAGCTGTGCCCGCTTGCAGAAGAAGAAGCGAATCTGAACCATCTGCTACACAGCCTGAGTAAATCTGATGCAACTATCAATGATCCACGAATTGAGAAGCAAATTACCAGATGGTGACTCATTGGGTACAAGTTGGTGGATTCTGAAAAAGAAGCACAACAATAGAAGAAATGGCCTTTCTAAACATGACTGCATTTTAGTGTTATTGCATATGTTATAATTACTGTAAAGTACATAGGGATCCTATCTATGATTTGCTGTTTTTGCTGTGTAAATTATTTGTATTTATATAGATGTAGACACAGCACTGAATGTTAGAGTTTACTAATCTCTGACCTTAAACATTGAAATTCAAGCTAATGGATAATATCGTCAACTACCTTAACGCAGTGGACTGACTACTTAATAAAATTGTGGTTCATATGGCCCCATGACATATAATCCAAATTGCTCTTTAGGGCCATGTTTTCTGCCTTGTTTCTGAACTGATAACAGAGAGAGGAAGGAGACAAGAGGAGATAATGGATGAAGCCCCAGCACTGAGAGCAGCAAGGCATTACTTAGCAATCACCAATCACTCAGAGACAGATCTGCTGTTTGCTTCTCTCCCTGCACCCATTCTGCCACAGGGGAACTTCCATGAAATTAGTGCAATCTATAGATGTGTTTATGTAACATAAATTAACATATTTGGTAAGCATGCAAACATTATGTTGATTCACACTGGATTTTTCCCACACTATTTCATAATTAATTAAGCCTAGCTATTTAATTTAAGGAAAGAGTGGGTTGATCAAGTAAAAGATACCACCCAGCTTTTAGGTAATTACTATGTTCCACCTCCTCTTTTCATACTGTGATCCTGACAGTGGTTCCTACATTTATTCCTTCTATAGCCTTGGGTCTGGACAGACTGCCAGTGTCCAAGGCCAGGGAGATTCCCACCCAACACTCACAATTCAGTATGTGGCTGAACGTTCCTTATTGTGGCAGAAAAAGAGATGTCAAATGCAAGGGACCTCTTAATCCACAGTTATTTAAAACACCCCATCCTTCAGATGCTTTTTCTCTCCCCACTCCTAAAACGCATATTTTAAGAGAGATGACACTGAACTGAAATACAGATGTATTTATTGGAATATATTTTCCTGGAAATGTATTAATGATAACTGCTTTATAAATTATGCTCTTTGAATACTTTCTAAAGTTTCAAAATAAATAAAACATGCCTACTAATTTCTATGTGAAAACCAACACCTGCTGTTCTTAACCCAAGGGTCCCTGTTATCTTTAAAATATTAAAAACCCAAAAGTGGCTCCCTATTTTTTCTCAGATGAGACCTTCATTGTAGCTTGCATTCAACGAACATCTCTTGGTGTAATCTGGGTAATGAACAAAACTGGCTAACGAATGCTCTTCACAGGCTCCTAACAATTTATGATGATGCCCAGGATTTCTGGAGATATCTTTATAATCTTAGTAGCATGACCACTGTTACCCTCTCAAAGGCCTGACACAGCATGTAACTATCTCCATTTACTTCCACCTGGGAAAGTTCTAGCAGCTGAACACACAGTACATCAACACAGCAGAACTCAGCCAACTCTGGAGGGAAATAGGACTTATTACACTGTTTTAAGGATCTTACATTATATGTAAATTAATGTAAATTTTGGAATTAGATTGTGATGGGATGAAATTTATATTTTAAATTCTGAACAAGCATTTAAAGTAACACAAAGAAACAAATATCAATATTTTAACCAGGTAAGAGACTAAGAGCTTGCTTAACTTGATGACTAGAATCTATCACATACCTTTAATATACTTTAACAAACATTATATAAAGAGAAATCTTAAAGCCTTCTTCTTAAAGTCAGCAAAGATACAAGTATGCTCACTCACTGCTTCTATTCAACGTTATATTGAAAATCTTTGCTAGCGTGTATAAAAAATAAAAAAAGAAAAATATTAGTTGATGATTTCATTATCAAAAAATATACAAATTATGAATTGATAATGAATCCAGTGAAGGTTCTAGATATAAGATCAATAAAGAAAAATTATTTGCATCCCTATCCATAAGTGCTATCTGGACATAAGCAAGGCTTAAATAATACAGGGTTTTATAGGGCGTTCGTTTTTTATAGTAAGGGTAGTGGGAAACCTTTATAGAATTTTGAGCAAGGGTAGTGGGAAACCTTTATAGAATTTTGAGACAATTATATTGTCTTCTAAGCAAAGATTAGAAAGGAATAAAAGTAAAGATAAGTAGACCTAGTTGGGAGGCTGCTGTTGTAACTCAATGACAAGTGAGGGTAGGCTGGATGAGGAAAGTGATACAGGATGCTCTCCTCTGTGCATGAATGCAAGATAGGGTCTGGGTGTCTCTGGTTTATAAGGAATGGTTAGAGAAAGCAACGAGTCTGGCAGGGCTTCCAGGTTTATAGAAAGTAACAACAGAGAGAACAATAGAACCAATACATGAACTAAAAAACATGGGAAATAGTTGTATTTACTGGGCAAGCACAAGAAGATGAATTGTTCAGTTGGGTATAAAGTTTCAAATTATCACAAGATATTAAACTGGAGATATTTTTTTAGGAAATTGTATGCACGGGTGTGACTCATAGGAGAAAAGCCTGAGCTGGAGATACAAGTTGAGAATCTATAGGATATTGAAATCAGAGAAACTGTGCAGCAGCAGTGTAATAAGAAACTCAAGACAGTACTGATTCCAATTTATGATTTATTAAAAGGACTTATAACAAAGTTTTTTAAGTTTTTAACCTGATTTTTTTTAAATGCTGTGGTCAGAGAAGTAGGAGAAAAATCAGATGAACATGAAAGAGATCATTGTGGATTCAGTGAAAAGTTGGTGAGAAAGTAGAAATGGGAGAGTTGGGGGAAGGGAAGGGATGGATGGAAAACAGAGGGTCTTACATCTTTGGCCAAGAGGAAGGATGAAAGGATGTCAGACACGATGGACACAGCTGGATACAAGATGGTAAAAGAATTCACCTTGACATTTGACTGGCTGATGGGGATTTCTATTCTTCCTGGGATTCTGTTGAGAAATGAGGAGGTAATAGTTTAAAGTGAATTTAAATTTTCTGTTGAAACATGCCAGTTTGTCTGATGATGACACAAATTTCTCATTACTACCTCCTTTTTAAACTACTGTTAAGTTTTTCTACAGAATGTTCTAAAGTTATATGGCATTTATTTGGTACAAAAGCATCACATTTAAGTCTTTCTCTGTTCTTATTAATATGAGCCAATCCAAGTAAAAGTTAATGCAAACCAAAATGCCAACCTGGACATTAAAATTTTATTGCAGTGTTAGATTATAAGGTGTTTGTTGAACCACACAACCCAGAATATGTGCATAACAATTTTATATAACATTGTGGCTTTACTTGCAAATGATTTGGGGCCTAATGTATACTCTTTCTTAAACTCAGCCTCCTTATGCATAAAATAGAATACAATAATAGCTCACTCAAAGACTTATGTGAATATTAGGAGAGTTAATATGTGTTCAACATTTAGAAAATGGCTTTCATACTCAATTTTCAGTAAGTATAAATTATTATTCTTAATAATTTTTTTATTCTGGAATGAATACAAACTCTTTCAGTAATTAGTATTAAAAGCTAACTATCCTCTGAGGATATAACCATAGGATTCACTATTGTAAAAATTAAATTTGACAAATTTTGGGTTTGACTCTCTATACTACCTATTTCAGACAGCTGTGATTCACAGGTAACAATATTACACGGGACAATTGTTTCCAGGTTAACTGCTTCTACTTTGCAAAATTCATTTCCTTTTTTAAACTTTTGCATATTTGAATAGGAAAGTAATGCTATTTGCCTTTCCATGGGATCAGTCATCAATATTCTGTCAAATTTTCAATATCTATATTTACATACCCTAAACTTTTAATCACAGGCATTCGGGCACTAGAGTTTTTTTTTTTTTAATTCCTGGAAAGTTTGAACTGAAATGAGTTTGGCTAAAAATCTGGATTTGTATTGATGCACTGTTTACCTTTTATGTATAAATTATCTATTTTTAAAGCCAATACCTGCTACTGATTACTTTAAAGGTCCAAGTATTTCACAGTTCCTATTTATGTGGATTTAGTCCCAATTAAAACGAATGTCAAATTACTTTAGTCACTTTTTTTTCTTCAAATTCTTTTTACTATGATTTTCAGAGCCAAGGAAATTAGATGCATAGTCACATGGGAAAGCAGATGTTGTGCCAACCCCAGTTGAGAAAATCCAGTCACTTGGGCTTCTCCTGTGAGCATGGACCCCATTGAAGTTGCATTTCCATGTGCCAATAACAATGTCTTTTCCCCTCAAAGGTCAAAATTGTTTGCTATATGAAACTGCTGAACAAATGGAATTCGATGATAAAATGGAGGACAATTGAGGCTAGGCAAGAATATGAGTTATCCTCCCTCCTTCCCTAAGAGTTGCATGAGAAATTAGTAATTCACTATTTTAAAGTAGTGGTTTGCTTTTTATCTTTTATTGTCAAGAAATAGAGGAAAATCATAAAACTTTGTAAGAAATTGCTATGCCATTTATTTAAATTTGTAATTCTCAGTTCCATCTTGATAAAACAATCATTATAATGTCACAATTTTATGAATTGTCGGAATCTTTTTACTTCTTCTAGAATTAGTAATAAAAAAGGAAAAATGAATTCAAGCAAAAAACTTCAAATTACTTGTTGAAAAAGTCTCTACAAAAATAATCTCAGTAATTAGTATTTCTGCTGCTAGTCCTTTAATATCAGAGTCAAACCATCATATTTAATGCACATATCACGTTTTTCAAGAAAAGAAAACACAGTTTATTGCCACCCAGTTTTCTTTGTAGATCTATTAAGTTACACAAAGTCTCTGTGTTTACGTATTCATTGCAGGCCTTTTCAAGCAGATCACTTACAGCTTTGAGAATCAATTTTCCTAGCAATATCATGGCTTGCTTACATTCTCAACTACATAAAATTTTTACTCATTTTTCTGGGCTGGGTATTCTAATGAATTAGTTCTACTGAATCCAGAACACTAATAAAATGATGCATATAATTTAAAACAAAACAATACAAGACTCTACAATGTCCAGCTGGATAAACTTCCTTGGTGACTGCCTGATTATTACATTATTACTTCCTACCTGAAACATCTTCCAATCATTTTATCATTGAGCTGTCCAAAGCAACCACCGCCACATGAACTGCAGCCACAATGATAATGTCGTCAACTGCATGAGAAGATTAAATTCGGTAAATATAATAATGGAGGTTTCCTGGTATTTGGCTGGTACTGGATTGGTTTCAGTTCCCTGTAACACAGATGCTACTCATCACAATGTCATTGTCAGAAAAAGAAAATCGGCCAGCTAGATCCTATGAGTTGATTAGCATAAAGGAAATCTATACTTGTGAACACAGACAAAACCTGGCTTTGCAGGACACAATGAATGTGATTGGCATAACTGTTTGACCCCTAGTTTAAACGGGGGATTCTTGTGGTTCCATTCTTCCTTTAGAGTCATGGTGTGAAATGAAGGCAGAATGCTCCCATTCTAACTCGTTCCATTTCTCTTCTTCCCTCTATTAGTCAGCTTATAAAGCTTTTACCGCTAGCCCTAAGATCCTGGTGGTATGATAAAGGAGCAAATGTTGCCATTGGAAACTTTGGTTTGGCTCATTTACTGTCTAGGAAACAACCACAAAAAGAAGTGAAAGAGAAATGTACATTGTGAGTGCTTTAAAGAATGACCAAATTGACGAAAACAAATTTAACAAAGAGAATTTGTGAATCAAATAGCCAGCACCTTGCTTGAGACAATCAATATCATTTCTTCTCTCAGTATAAAAAGAACACTGAGACCAAACCGACCTTTTCCTACAGTGCAAAGACAGCTTACTTGCATGTATCTCTGTGTCTGACTGGTGCAGAAAGTCAGTTCACTTTCATACAGTCTACACGGCGATATCTTGGATGAAGTTATACCTGCGACTCGGCTTCAAACTACAAAAGTCAGCACATGAGCTTGGTTGAAAACTATTTGCTGGCTTAGAAATTGTAAAATAAATAGATATATTGAACTCTTACTTTATGCCAGGTTCTCTTCTAAGTGCTTCACAGATATTATTAACCCGTTTGATCCTCCCCATAAGCCTTGGAGGGAGGAATACATATCCTCCCCTTTATGGATGAGAACATTGGGAAACAGTGAGGTAAAGGTCCCCAGAGCTCATAAGTGGTCAAATTTAAATTCAGAAAAAGGAAGTCTGGCTTCCAGGTCCACTCTCCTCACCACTATGTAGCCATGCCAATATAAAAGGTCTGATTTAGGAGACTGTGGTACTGTGGAAATTGGTTTGAACCGACTTTTCCTCCGACAAGCTCTTGTTCCTGAGCAAAGCAGTTCATTGTACTGGACTTGGTTTCTCCATCTGTGAGCTAATGGCACAATCCTCAGAGCATATGTTAATTTGCATATATATGTATATTTTGTTCTGATTGTATATGGCATACATCTATTTTGCATATATATATTTTTTGAGAACTAAATCTTATCTCCCTTTATCTATTCTGTTGCATGGAGACTTACAACAATAAAAAGTGCCATGGCTGCAACTATCTCTGGATGAACAAAATGGTCTTTCTCTCTATACCCACTTTATAAATGAGATCATCTTTCCCCTCTGAATTTGCTCCATCCCTCTGTGCTAAAACATATATAGTCTTCATTCACATGGTTGAAATTTGCTGATGGTAAGGTTATCTAAATTCTGTGTTCCAATGAGAAAGAAAAGCTTATGCCAGACCTACTAGAGATAACATGTCCAATGCTGTGCAATGTAACATTCTTTATATCTCAAAGGAGAAAATGAGCTCCTATGGAAAGACCATAAAACACTACACTACAAGTGAGGGGATTCAAAGATATGATAATCATTTTCTAAAACAATGATCTGAGAAATAAAAGAGAACCAGAATTACAAACAAACAAAGGCAAATAATAAACATTTGGTAAAGCTATCTTTCAGGTTATGGTAAATTTTCATGAAAATTCCTTATTAGAATCAAGAGGAAAATGAAAGAATGATTTTAAAACCTCTTTCCTTTTAGAGCAGTTTTTCAATAACATTTAATAATGAAACACATATATAATTGAAGGAAATTAAAATAAATTAAAATTTTATATTTTGATAAATATTAATTAATATTTTAATAATCTTGCTGTGCTAATTGGCAACAAAAATTCTCCATTAATTCTCCACCACACTGATACAAAACCAAAGAAAATGAGAAAAATACACCTTTTTCACTTTGTTCATTCTTTTGAACCCAGCCAAATTTTCAACTGCCTCTTTTGAAGTAGCCTATGTAACCCCTGGGAGTGAATTGTGCTTTAGGGGGCACTTCCTTATATCACTCTGTGTATGTGAGGCTTCGTTGAGTAGTGCTTTCCTAGGATATAAGTATGTGACAACTACTTGAAGGGAAATCCCATCATACTCCTGTGGTGATATATCCCAAGCAAGAACAGTATATCTTAGACTCATCAGTTGGTATTAAAATAATGAGGTGTTTTGTTTTGTTTTGTTTTGCCAATGCCTGTCTTGTATGTATGTGTACTGTAGTGTATACTTTGAAATGAGTAAAATATTTTATGAATTATATTCATTATTGATTTCCTACTATACATGTAACAACATTTTTAAGCTGCTGCTTACATTTTTACTTTAAATTTCTGTTAAAAGGATTATTGATCATATTCAGGTTTTAACACTTTACATCTGTTTGTTACCACTGTATCTTAGCCTGTATGGCCCCATTTCCATTTCATTACTTTGCATTCGTACCCAGCTGCTAGAGGTGATAGTGTGCGTTAGATAGTGTGATCTCATCACAAGGCATTGTTTCCAGTTTTTCATGGTTATGAATAAAGCTGTGAAAACATTATGCATAGGTTCTGGTGTTAACAAAAGTTTACATTTCCTTTAGTGAAATATTTAGAAGTATGGTTGTTGGTACATATATTAAGTACATGACTAGCTAGCTTTATAAGACACTGCCAAAATGTTTTTCCAAAGCGGTTGTACCAGCATGTTCTCCTGACAGCAGTGCCCCTTGCTCGGCACCCTCTCTAGTGCTTCATATTGTCTGATTTTTTCCGGTGTTACTCATTGTGGTAGATGTAGTAGTATCTCAGTGTAATTTCTTTTCAAACTTAATTTTTATTCAATTACAGTTTACCTCCAATTTTATTTTGTATTAGGTTCAAGTGTACAGCATAGTGATTAGACAATCATATACTTTGCAAAGTGTTCCACCCAATATTTCCAGTACTCACCTGGCACTGCACATAGTTACTGAGATATTATTGACTATATTTCCTATGCTGTACTTTACATCCCCGTGACTATTTTGTAGCTGTCAATCTGTACTTCTCAGTTCCTTCACCTTGTAATTTTAAAATGGGTGTAGTTTTTCTGAGATATGATTGATAGAAAATAAACCAAGTAGTTACCACATGCTGTGATCTTCATTGTTTACGTAGATTTAGATTTCCATTTTGCATCATTTGACTTCTGAAAGAATGACTTTCTTTAAGATTTTCTGTAGTGTGGGTCTCCTGAGGACAGCTTCATTATGCCTACATTTTCTAAAGAAATTTTCCCAGGATATAGAATTCTAGGCTGTTTTTTAAGAATATTTTAAATATGTTATCTGCTGTTTTTCACTTATATTATTTCCCCCCAAAATGCTGATGTATTTATCTCTTCCTTTTTAAAGTTATTTTCCAATTGTAATTGACACAATATTGTACTACTAACTTTAGGTATACAACAGGTTGATGCGACTTATATACCTTGCAAAGTGACATTATTATTGTTGTTTCTTTTTTTTTTTTTTTTGTAATGTATTTCTTCCCCTCTCCTGGCTTTTAAACTGCCGACTTTATCACTGATTTTGAGCAAATTGATTATGAAGTTCCATGGTAAAGCGTTCTTTACATTTTCTGTGTTTGAGCTTCCTTGGGTCTTTTGGAAATGTGGGCTTATAATTTCTGTAATATTTGAAAACTTTTCAGTCGCTACTTCATTAATTTTATTTCTATTCCTCTCCACTTACCTTTAGAAACTCTAATTACATGTGTTTCAGATATCTTTGAATTGTCTTACACCTTATTGATTCTGTACTTTTATAAAATTCTCTCTGTTTTATTACGGACATTGCTATATTCAAGTTCATTATGCTTTGTCTTCAAATGTGCTTGTCTTCTGTAATGTCTAATCTGCTATTTCATCTAATGTGATTTTTATCTCACATATTGTAGTTTTCAACACTAGAAGTTTTATTTGAGTCTCTCTTTCACTCTTTAAACACATATACATTATATGTTTGACCTTAATTCTTTGAACATATGGAATACACAGTTTTTATGTCAGTGTCTGCTAATTCTATCACTTGTGTCTGTTTGGGGTTAGTTTTGATGAGATGCTTTTTCCTTCATTTTAGGTCATACTTTCTGCCTCTTTCTATATCTCGTAATATTTTACTGGTTGTCTTAATAATTTTAGGTTGGTACAACCTTGATATTTTGATATGATTGTAAAATTCTTTAATTTTTTCTTGGGAATGCAGTTAAGTTACTTGGAAATAATTTGAACCTTTCAGATCTTGCTTTTAAGATTTATTAGGTAGGGCCATGACGGGGAAGGGCAAGGATCAGTTATCACCACTGATGTTGCCACTTTTGTGTGCTCCACACAATGTCCTACCTGATAAAGGACATTGAGTTTATGAGTTTTGCCAATCTAGCTGGTGAGAACAGGGTTGTTGTTTTTTTTTTCCATAACCCTATCTGAGTATAAAGCACTGTTTCTTCTCCTCAGATGGTTCTTTTCCCATTTTAGGTGGTGTTGTCATATGCATGTTGTGACCTTCACTCAGGTGACTATTGGAAAGGACTGCTCTCTAGATATCCAGAGTTCTTTCTCAGTGTAACTCTCTCCTTTAATACTCAACAACTTTTATCTCCAGTGATTCCTCAATTCAGAGTTTCCTGGCTAAGCCTGTGTTGATCTTTCCCCCATATACCAGGAGAAATCCCTTGCTTAAAATAAAAAAAATAAATAAAGGTGATGGTGTTTCAACATGTCATCACACCCTACAGAAAGCAAAACTCCTATCCAAGTACGCAGTCACTTCTGAATTATTATTCATGAGTCTTTGCTAGCTCCAAGAAAGAACAGAGATGAACTTTTAAACTTTTTTCAGAACTCTGTGAGATATGGACAATTTTATAGAGACAAGGGCTAAGTCCTCAGGGAAAGAGATCCTGGGTTTAGAGCGGCTGGAGTCCCAGAGGTAAAGGGCTGGCAGGAGGTTCTGGGAAGAATTTCAAAGTCCTAGAACCCACCCATGTTTGACTTGGATCTGATGATGGTTGAGCTTATTTTTTGATCAACCATTTTTCAGTTCCAGGGCCAAACATAGGAGAAATAGATAATATTCTATAAAAGGGATTTTTTAAAACATACACATGATTTACCTGCATTCATATCAATCAAATAACTCCCTCTCCAAACTTTTACCCCTATAGATGTCTGAAGATGTTGAATTAGACAACCTCAGGATTTATGTACAAAGTAAGCTCAGGGCAAGAGGGTGAAATAATGATCTTACATAAAACAGTGTGATCTAATTCCATACCCCTACTAAATTCACATAGTGCTGGCTATTAGGCTACAGACCTCAAGAAAGAAACCAAAATCCTCCTTTGCAGGATACCTGCTCGTCGAGGAGAAAAAGTCTATGAAGACAGATGTTTGGAAGCCTCTCAGCAAGAGTGAAATCCCCAGACACTTGCCCTGTGTGAGGCTGACCAGTCGACAAACCCCTACCATGCACACACTGTGATGACTTATTTTTAACATATGAAGTAACAGTCCATCATTGGTTATCCTGTTGATAAGTTAGAGGAAGTTTTCATCATGAAATTCAGAACAAAGCAAAATAACAAACAACACAAAAATAAGTTTTTGAGACATAAAACAAAGAAAGATTCAGAAATACTATAATTTATATTCTCATAGATAAAATAGACTACTCATTCATAGAATAGAAATAAGATGCTATAAAATACAAAAACTTAGAGACTAAATGCTTAGTTTCCACTGGCATTGTAGAAGCTAAGAATTCTAAAGGAAATTAGGACAAAATAATTGAGAAATTGAGGATATGAAATTAATGAAAAGAAGATCAATACAGGAAGGCTTATAGGCCATTAATAGGAGCTTGAGAATGATAATGGGGAAAAAGCAAAGGAGAAAATTTTACAAAAAAAAGATATGATTGTTTAGACTAATGAGACCCAGAGGGAGCCCAGCACAATTAACTGAAATGATTCATATGAAATCATATACTCTTGAAATGTTGAAACATCATGGCAAATAATATGAATGAATCTTTTTGAAAAGCTTATATATATGTATACACACACACACACACACACACACACAGTCTCCCCTTCATGAATTCTGTACTTGTGAATTTTCCCATTTGATAAAATTTATTTAGAACCTCAAATCAGTATTCCTTGTGTTTTCTGATCATTTGTGCAAGTGCCGCATGTGAAAATTTCTGAGGCACCCAAGCTATACTCGAGGTCTGTCAAGACGATATTGAGCCATGTAACATGAAAAATAGAGACATTTATCGAAGATACAAGAAATATTGTACTGGAATGGGAGTAGGTAGGAGAAAACTGTACTTGAACAATGATTAAAATAAAATTTTTTAAAAAAGAATTAAAGCTAAAAAAAAGAAATATTGTACATAGGACAATGACTCTCAGTCCCCTTCAAAGTAGGCACCTTTGGACCTCACACAGTTCTTCCAATTGCCATCAGCTGTCCAGTTCTATTTTCCTGAATCTCATTGAAGGTCCGAAATCTCTTCCTTTTCAAATGTGATTTTAGTTTTGGAAGAAGCCAGAGTTGAAGGGCACAAAATCTGGGCTGTAGGGGGTCTGAGTTACCTGGGTAATTTGATGTTTCTCAAACAACTCTGCATGAGATGTGATTCATGAGCAGTCATGTTGTTGTGATGAAGCTGCCAATCAGCAGTTGTCCATAGCTGTGGCCTTCTGAATCATCCAAATAGTTTCTGTGGAGGAATGTTCAAGTTTAATGCAAAATTTAATGCAGATTCATTGCTCTACTTAGTCATTTGGAATGCGACAGCCACACAGTATACATGCTCACTCCATGGTGTCTACCGCCCCCACTGACTAGTACAGTGTAGTCATCATTGTTCACACATGTACATTCCTGTCCCCTCTCCTCGGCTGTCAGGTTACATCGATGTCATGCAAACTGTTCCCCTTGTATTAACAATGGCTGGGCTTTTTCCAGACAAACTTCATCTTCCCAATCAGATTGAACAAGGCAATACTGCGTTCTTGTTTCATCTCTTATAGTGTAAACAAGCATTCTATTCATGGTCTGTGTATTATATGTTTTTCTCAATTTCATGGTTTTTCTTGGTGATTTTGCTGTTTCAAATGGCTACCTAACTTAGTCTAAAGTGCTGTTAAGTATTCCTAGGAAAAAGTAAACTCTGAAGTGCCTTACAGAGAAAATATATGTGTTTGATAGGCTTTATTCAGTTATTAGTTATTGTACTTTTGAGTTATTGATTGTGATTTCAATGTTAATAAATCAACAATATATATTAAATAAGGTGTCCTTAAACAAAAGTACACATAAAACAAAGTTATGTATTTATCAGTTGATGAAAACATGAGAAAATAATTTTTAAGTTTCTTAATTTTAAGGTGCTTTCTTATATAAATAACTTAAACCATGAATAAATAAAAGGAATAGGTCATAGGTGTACATGTTTGCCAAAACTGGTATGTTTATTTAAAATGATACATCTTATTGAATATAAATTATATTTCAACAAGTTCATGTAAAAAAATAGAAATACATGGACTCAGGAAGTATAGAATCTAGAATAGAAGAAAAGCAAAGGGAATCCCTAGAGTGATTATTAAGATGAGTCCTAGTATGACAAAGTAGCAGCATGTCTAGAAATTTCTGATCAAATAAGGAAAATGAAATGTACCTGTAGCAGATATATCTTCAAAAATAATAATGAAAAAATGAAGGACTTGATACAATATCAGACATATTTGATCACATATAAGAGTTTACATTACCACTAGAGTGTTTGAGAATATGTTAATGATAACTTTGTAGAAAATAGATTATCTGAATACCCTAGAGAAATACTAATTCTGGGAAAAATAAAAACGGTACAAAAAAGCACTTGTCATATTTCACCATGTGGTACAATTAAAATTTTAAATAATTGTAAAATGAAAAGTAATTTGTGGAGATAAAGAATTAGAATTCAGTGTACCTATCCTAGAAACAGATAAATCCTGTTAATATTTATTTATAATTATAGAACTCATAATATTTAATATCCTGCTTTAAAATATATTATTACTGCCTTTCATATAGTTAAACATTCTTGAATACATTTTAATAAATATGATGACTTACTGTTACATGTTTTTATTTTCTTGAATTTGAAGATTTTTCATTTTGGGGGGGTCATATACCACTGAATTAGTCAGGGTTCTCTAGAGGATCAGAATCAATAGGATATATCCACAATGAGATGTATTTAAGGAATTGGCTCTCTTGCTTATGAAGACTGAGAAGTCCCATTATCTGCCATCTGCAAGCTGGCATCTCGTAAAGCTGGTGGTATAAATTCTAGTCCCAGCCTGAAGGCCTAAGAACCATGAGGGTTGATGATTTAAGTCCCAGGGTAGAAGAAGAGAACGGTATCTCAGCTTAAATAGGCAGAGAACAAATTCTCCCTTCCTCTGTCTTTTTGTTCTTCTCAGGCCCTGAACAGATTGGATGATGCCAGCCCACACTGGGGAGAGCAGTCTGCTTTACCCAACCCACTGATCGAAGTGCTAATCTTATCTGGAAACACCCGCGCAGACTTACCCAGGAATCATGTTTAATCTGAGCAATGAGGGGCCAGTTGAATTGATCCATAAAACTAATCGCCACAAATTCACTCCTTGTCAACACGGCAGCCATAGCACCTTCTTAAACCACACACCCCTCTGGCAAAGGATGAGAGAAAGAGTTAACGGTATACATTTTGGGTAGTGTGCCTGGCTCCTTCCTCAAAGGATCCAGCCTCTTCTTTACTCAAGGGATTCTAAGTCTATAAACTGGCTCAAGTTTGGGAACTAATTGACTGAAATCTGCTTTTTGATTCAGGTTAGACTTGTCTACCTAACCTCGAACTTTTCTCTTTACACATATCAAGCAAAAAAAATTAGTGGGCTTCCTCTCTATTTCACATCTAGGAACTCCTTGATCAGCATTGGTCTGCATTCCTCAGGCTATTTCCATTGCTGCTTGGACTCTGCTGTCAGTTACATGGACCAGACACATTTTGACTTTGGCAGCTGAGTATGACCACTTGGCTCCTATTGTCACTGGGTCCAATTACTCTCACTGCCTTTATTTTTCTCAATTTGGTGACTGTAGTTTGCATTGTAAAGTTTGGACTAGGTAGAAAAGAGATCACATAGAACTCTTCAAGGATATCAGGGTGTCCCTTCGCAAATTTACTTCTCGCAGTGTTGGTGAGAGGCACGTCTTCTGGACCCTCCAAGGGTGGGTGAGCAGGTCTTAAATGACAAATCCACTCTATCATTCTATTCTCCTAAACCTTTCGATCTCTTCCTCTACATTAAACCAAGGCAGATCTGGCATTTCCAATTTACTCACTGTGTCCCATGTTTTGGTTCACGTTTCAGCCAACCAACCAACCTATTAGAGGTCTTTCAAGTTCCTCAGCTACATTAAATGTAGACTCTCTGTTGAATGAGCCCATATGGAGAAATATCACCTCACCCAAATTATATTCCTTCCACCATTTTCCTACATGTTAGTTTCCATCCCTGCACACATCCCTGGATTCTCCTTGTATAAATCAGAGAACTCAAGAAGCTATTTTGGAGTGTAGCATGTCTCCTCATGGGTCAAATCTTGAACCTCAACTTTAGGAGCCTGCTGGGATGTGAGTTTGGTTATACAGCTGGAAGCAAAGAGGAGTGCTGGGGGTTGGTCCTGAGAAGAATCAGCATGGCCTTGCAGGACCCATGCCTCAGGGGAAGCCTTCACAGCTTCCTCAGGCAATGCAGTGTTAATCCCCTCAGACTGGGGCGGAAAGTCCGATACTCTCAGGGTAGGGGATGTTACCACCAAGGAGTGTGTGAGGCTACTTTCACTGAAACAGGTGAGGGCTCTTCCACTGGCAAAAAAAACTCGTGAGAATTTAGGGGCTCAGTGTCCTCAGCTTGATTAGGATTTTCTCACATGTCCCCCTCACAACTTAGCAGATCATATTCTTTCCGAAACAAGCCCCTCATTTTAACCATCTACTGTTAAAGTCTACTTGTAGGGGTAGCCATCCTCCAAAGCTGGGAGTTCAAGTCGAAATGTAATCTAGCCAGTCAGGATGAGATTCTACATTTGACTTCAGTAATTTTAGCCCTGGGGCTTGAAGAAGGTCATCTTTGGGGCACACACAGAAGCCTTCAGGTTATTTTCATGGTGCTGGAGCTGGAAATTTCAAATCCCTGAGCTCATACTTTTCTTTCACCACTTTGTCCAGGGATATTAGAAGTAAGCAGTCAACCTTATTATGTTTACTAGTTTTCAAAATAATTTTGGAAGTGTCATATGTAGTTACCCAGCACCTTGTTTTTCATAAATAGCTGATTAGGAATATCCAATGCAGATATTTTGCATATCTCTACCACCAGTTCATGCTATACACTAATTGTGCTGTCTTTACTACTAAACATAGTTGTTAGCACATTTAAATTTAGGCAGTTTAGAGAGACAATTCCAGAAACCCCAAAATTAATTCAGCAAATTTGTCCTTATATTTTACATTTTTTTACAACTATTCTTAGTTCCAAAATTGGACTTACTCATTGTTCTCGAGTAAAAAAGTACACACACACACACACACACACAGTCTCACAGTCTGCCATCTGCAGGCTGGAAATGGAGGAAAGCTAGTGGTGTAAAATCAAGTCTGAAGATGGCAGAATCAGAAGTGCTGCCCAATCCAAGGCTGTGTTCTCAGTTTACACAATGACACAGCTGGAGGAACTCTGCCTTCCTCTGTCTTTTTGTTCTGTTTAGGCCCTCAAGGGTTGGATAATGCCCACCCACAGTTGGGAGGGGCCTCTTCTTTTCCCAGCCTACCGAATCAAATGCTAAGCTCATCTAGACACACCTCACAGACACACCCAGAAATAATGTTTTATCTGAGCAACCAGTCCTGATGCATCGTCCTTCAACAATATGTAGTCTTCCTTCTAGGCAGGAAATTCTAGATTTTTTTTCCTGCCTCCCTCCACCTCCGCCCCCTTTTTTATGTGGTACAAAGTTATTGGAAGTAACCTTCTTTTCCTGTTGATTTCCTTGGGTGTCCTGCCCTTCCAGACTTCAGGCACGTCTGCACTTGGCATGAAATGTTTCTCAGAACCAAGGATTTCTAAGTTAAGCTCTTACCCAAGCTCCAGTTATTTCATGTATACCGTATTTTGTGTCTTTATGGGAGTCAGATTCTTGAAAACAGAATACTACCTCTTGTTTTTATGGTACTCCTTTACTGAATCTAGTGCAGTACTGGACATGTAAGTCCAGTGATTGATAAACTTGCAAAGTAAGGGTTCTAACGGTTTGGGGAGGGAAGAAAAAAAAAAAAAGCAATGGCCAGGCATTATGGTATTTGTTTCCTTTATTCAGTATTCAGGAAGAGAGTGTAGGCAGGCTGGGTATCACAAATGTCACAAATTTTCTGAAGTAGGACAGCAGTAAAGGACATTCAACCTTGAATAGTGAGTCACCCATTTGGGGGTCACTCTTATGCTTCCAAAACATTTTATAACAGAGTTTAGCTCTCTCATAGCCTCTGAAATGAGACATCATAACATAGTTTTGAAATTAGCCTGTTTTTAAGACCATCTAATTATTTTCTTAAAACCATAAACAGTTGATGTCCTAGATTCAGTATTGTATTTCGTTAAGTGGAGTTTACCAGAGAGAGTGTTACTAACTCTGCTCTATAAATCAGGGACACACACACACACACACAAAAAAGCCCAAACACTATATGCTTGAATTGATTTATTTCTTGATCATTTCATATTAATTCTCTTTTTAATCCTTTTTTTAAAGACATCCTTGCATAAATTTTTGAGGAGGTAGATTATTTAAAATCAGAAAGCATTTGGCCAGAGCAAACGGCCCTCTGGCAAACGGGGACACTGGTGCCCAGGGACACTGGGAGAGGCCTTTCTTCTCCCATCGGTGCTGTGTGAAGTTACTCTGCTTAAAAGCTTGTGTTTTTCCCTCACTTCCCTTTTCTCTACCAAGTTGTAAAAATCTCTGTCTCCTTTTGATTTCCCTCTCATGTGACATGATTGCATGGTGATCTCTACAGATTTTTATTGAGAAGTTATTTTATGAGACTGTTTTTTTCTATTTTGCTTTCTAAGCTGTATGAACAAGATTCTAGCTGAAGAGGACAGGAGAACCAAGTGCTTTAGAGACTTATCCCTAAGTCAGGGGTCCCCAAGCCCTGGGCTAAGGACACTACCAGTCTGGTCCAGTCCCATAGGAAACCAGACCCCCAGAGAAGCTCACCTGAGCTCAGCCTCCTGTCCTCCCCTCCTCACCACACCCCATCCATCCACAGCAGGTGAGCAAGAGAAGGCAAACTAAGCAATACCCACCCCACATCTTCAACAAAATTAGTCCCATATAAACATTAGAGACCACTGCTCTAGGGTGATTCTGCATTCTGTTGTACCCTGTTTATGCTTGTTTTTCTAGCATATGTATTAATATGCCCTTCTCAACCTCTAAAATGTCTGGGTTTAGGTGATCAATTATAATGGCCTATCTCATCATAGGGCAACATGTGTGTTCTTTGCAACTACGTGGCCAGCTATTTTTCTCAGAGCAACAAAAATCCAAATGGCAGAGGAAGGAGGGGAAACGTCCAGCCCATTTTCTTACTTTTGAAACGTGGAACAGCACTATGGCCATTTCTGCTTCTTGGTTTATTTCTTGCACATATTTGTCCAAGTAGTTGTGCGCATGTAGTATTTTCTTTAAAAGGAGGATAATACTGAAAGAGCAATCTTTATCACTGAATTCTAGTTAACAGAATGAGATATGGGAGGAATTTGTATTTGATTTTTGCATTTATTTGTCAATGCTCTTGAATTAAGTGACTGGGAAAGATACCTGAGAAGACAATTTCAGTCCCTTAGAATGTGCTATATAAAGCAGACAATGCCAGCTGGACTAGGAAATAAGAGCTACATTACCACAAGGCAAAAAACAAAACAAAAACCAAGAGATAATGTACTAAAGGAACTCATGCAGACCTTGCATGTCACTACCATCACTGTTGCACACAGTTACAGACCTAAGAGAAGGCATATAAGGTGAAATGACAGTGTTAGTGATAAAGCACTCAGTTGTAGCATGTCCCTTCTTCTGACTTACCATCTACGTGTTCAGGAGCCTACGTAAGAAAGTACTGGACTGCTCATAACATTATAACGAAGTAAAATTTGGACAAAACAGTCTGAATTCTTAGAAAGCTAAAGTAAGAAAATGCCTTTCTAAATTTAAACCAATAACAAGTGGGGTTAGATATTCCCAATTTTATCAAGCTTTTCAAACTACCATTCCAAAACTACATTCATTAACATTGGTCTGCAAAGATACTTTTAAAAATATCCCCTTTAAAGTGAATTTTATATGTTTTTATATTTTAACTTTGGAATATGTTCTGAACTAGTTTAATAGAACTTTCCACCCAAGATGTTTAGCAATACATCCTCAAATAAATAGGTGATACTATGCTTTGGGAATGTAAAGTGATCTCTGGTAAAGCACATAATCCAAGTAGTTCATCATTATGCATATAATCCACTATTTTCAATTATCCATGCCACTGGTTTGCTTCTTTAGCATGACTAATAAAAAGTTATTATTATTGTTGTTTCTTGTTTTTTCCCTATTGAATTACAATTGTGAACAATTCACAAAGAAAATGGACGGTTCATACCATCACTAATTACTATCGTCATTGATTTATTTGAAGCTGATGATACAGAATTACCACACTTTGGTTAACATTTTAGCTTTGAAATTAAGTATGCATAGTATGCTTCCCAGGGCTTAGAATACACCTCTTTGCCATCATTGGTATTTTAAAAATCTTGTTAAAAGAATCATCTTCTGTGGATAATCACTTTAGATGCCTATTTACTAAGTGTGGCAGATGCTGCTCATTGGCTACCAAGTAGCCATTCGCTCCTTATTTTCTGCTTACAGAAACTGTATTGAAACAGATGGCAGTCAGAAACCCCTTAGTCCTATGAAGAAAATATTTGCCCAGGCCCATCATCATATACTGGGAGTAATATGACTATTCTGGGATTCTCATGCCCTTCAGCTAAACTTGAGACAAGGGTAGATGTATGACAGGGTTCTGACAAATGAAACAGGAGAAATCTGTGTCCTGTGCTCCTTATCCAAAACAACAGGAGAAAATTCACGGGAAGAAAATATTTTGCTTCATATTCCTTGTTTTCTTTTTTTGGGGGGAGGAACTAGGGGGACAGTAGCTTTATTAAAGCTAAGTCATTAAGTCAAAAATCTAACATGCTGGAAAGCCAGAAGACAGAGAGAAAAAAAGTCTGGGCCTTTAGTTACATCACTTGAGAGCAGGGATGTCAAACTCATTTTCACCAGGGGCCACATCAGCCTCGCGGTTGCCTTTAAAGGGCCGAATGTAATTTTAGGACTGTATAAATGTAATTACTCCTTAATGGTTAAGCGAGAGCTTGGTGACTCCTCTGGGTAGAAACAAGGTGCCAGGCCAGATGATAAAAGGTGGAAGGCCAGATTCAGCCCACAGGCCTTGTGTTTGCCGCCTGCGACTTGGATACTGAATCATATCTGTTGTAGTTCGTTTTGCACGAGTTTTAGCATTGTTGTTGCTGCTGTTGTTACTTTCTGCTGGAAGCCTTTTTTATAGAAACATTAAACATCTTTCTTCAGTAATTCCAAAAGGTTCTATTTAAAAATGTTCTTATCGACTTCCATGCATTGTTTTCCTCTATTTTTTTTTTTTATCTTAGGGTATATAAGCAGCATCTTCTGGTTCAGATTTTCTCTGAGCTCTGGAACCAATCTCATCCATAAGCTAAGAAAGTATAAGATTAAATAGGCCTTTTGTTGATTTACTCAATTTCAGGTGGACATATATGCAGATTCCAAAATAAACATTGTTTCCTGACTCTAATAATCAGGTTTTGGAGGTTTCTCCTCTGCATATGAACTTCTCCAGTGTAGAACAGTGTCCGAGGGCATGAGCTAGTTTCAAGCCTCCTTTCTGTCATTTATTAGATTTGTGAATTGAGCATACACATATTAGGGAATTTGATGGGATCTTGCTTTCTTTGTCTGTAAGATACTTGCTGTCTTCATCTGGAGATACTGATATTGCCAGAGATGAATATGAAGGTAAACCAAAAACATGCTTAGCTCAGTGCCTGGTATTGCAATTCAAAAAAACCTGATGAACATTAATATCAGTCTTTGAGTGCTGACCATGTAAAGACTCAGATTCAAAATCCCACAGATACTAGGAACCCAGAAATAGAAAGATTGAAGCCATTGTCCCTGTAAACTGGGCTTTTATTGTTTCCCTTCTACCATGGCACCCCATTTCTATGTCTACTGTTAGTAAGATCAATGATTTCTCTTGTTGATAGCATCTTTGATCCCCACCTCACTCTCCAGTCATCAGGAGGGAGATCACTTGGCATCACTTCTCTCGGCTGCTTCGTAAAAATATTCGAACAGTACTGAAATTTTGAGACTTCCAGACCCAGATAAAACATACTCACTTATATTGCCAGCTTATTAGAAGAGAGTGGTAGTTTTTTTGACATTTAAAACAAAATAATTTTTGATATTCTGAAACCCTGAAGTCCTGTGGTTTGAAATTAATCTCCTTTGTCTCAGTTTTCTAATTCCTCTTCAAGAATAATTTACTATGGCCCTGGCTAGTGTGGCTCAGTGGATTGAGCACTGGACTATGAAGTAAAGAGTCACTGGTTCAATTCCCAGGCAGGGCACATGCCTGGGTTGGGGGCCAGGTCCCCCATCGGGGGTGCATGAGAGGCAACCACACTTTGATGTTTCTCTCCACCTCTTTCTTTTTCCTTTCCCCTCTCTAAAAATAAATAAATAAAATCTTAAAAAAAAAGAATAATTTACTATGAAGTAGCTTAAGAAATGAGGGATAATAGCTAAATTAATGATGGTTTCTTCTGTAAGGTAGTAAAGGATTAAAAGCACAGAGACCTTTTCCCTTTTGCACCCAAGTTTTATTCTTTTGCATCTGGCACCTTGTGAAACTAGTAGAAGGCCCCGGATGAATCATGGTTGCACTGTCATTAACATAATGCCCATGTGTAGATTTATCAGCAGTCTTTCAGTTTGATGAACTGTTGGCATGTAAATATTTCCTTGAAGAAATTTCAGTCCAGCTGCTTTTGTTTACAAATCTATCAATGGTTAAAACCATTGAATGTATTTTGCCTGTTTCTGAATTATAATTACACGTCTAATTGTGAATTAATTACAAAAGAGGAAGATAAAACTACATAATAAATATTTTCCCGTTTCTGGACTTATGCCAGGATTCCCCATATTCATGAAATGCAGGTCTTACTCTCACATGCCATAACCTTACCTTTTTTTCATTTGTATGTACAGGTAGTTAGACAAAATGAATTTGAAAGATTATTTGATTCCTAGGAAGACTGCTTATTCCCTTGTTCTACTTTCTTCTCTACACTAGTTAGTCATTCCAAGGCTTTAATTAAGATTAGATTTTGATATGCCAGTCACACTAACATCTAAACTGACCTGAATATTGAATATCTGTCACTTTCTAATGCTTTCTTCCCCGGCAATCAGAATGATTCTTCCGTTGTGTTGTTTTTCTGCTTTCTTCCATGAACCACAGCAACCAAATATATAAATTTACAAATTAATATAAATGGTGAAAAAAAAACACCAGGCTCTGGGGCTGTTACTGTCCGTCTGTGAGTTCCCCTGCAACACTATTACAGTGATGGGAGGAGATCATCTACACCGCTCAGACCACATAAAGGGCATCTCATCATTCACTGTGCCCATAACTCAGCAGACATATAGTGCATGAGTCACACAGGACAGCCTGCAAAGGTGTGTGTGTGTGTGTGTGTGTGTGTGTGTGAATGTGTGCCAAGGGGCATGTCTGAAAGAACTGGTTCTACACCGTAGTGCTCCCCGCTCTGCCCCTTGTGAGAGCCTGCAGAGGGCGGCTGCTGCAGGAGGTTAAAGGTGGAGCACTCCTAGCTCAGAGAAAGAGTTTGGATTGCTTTTTGTTTCAGAAAGCTGCTGCCCATAGGACCTTTACTAGGCCTTCAAGTGGTCTGCAGAAACTTATTTACAAAGACTTTTATATTCACCCCCAAATCTCAAGACACAAAGTGCCTAGCACAAAATAGCAGGCCAATAAATGTTTATGGCACCGTGGAACTAAGCTGAAGATTCTAATTAATTTTCACTGACAGTAACTGGCTAAGCTACAAGCATGGTGGTCTCTTTGTGAAGCAGGCAAAGCTCCGGAGCCCACTTTGCCCTTGGCTCTGGCCATTTATCTCCTAGGGGCCAAGTGGGCTGCTTTTCAGGCATCTTCCAATAACAACAGTAGATAACACCACAAAAATAATAATAATAAACCCTAGCATAGAATAGATTGCTTGGCACTTCACTAAACACTTCCGATTGTCTTATTCAATCCTCAAACACTCCTTTGACATAGAGGACGCTGCTGTCTCCAGTTTGAAGAGAAGAAAAAACTACTGTACCATTTTTCAGGCAAGAAAATTGAGGTATCCAAATGCTGCTACAAGAGCTCCATCAAGCCTGGTTGTCTTTAACTTTCGGATCTCTGTTGTTAGAGCAGTCTGTCCTAAAGATCCTCTGATTTGTTTTAGTGATGTAATTGCCTGAGGTTTTTGCTAAAAATACTTGGTTCTAGTAGTACACGGGCCCAGGAAGGGAACCTAGGAAGCAGTATTTTAATAAGCAAACAGATTGGTTTGATTTAAGTGATCTTAGAACCTCAATCTAATCTACATAATTAATTTTAAAGTGATTTTAGAGAATTTTTCCATAAGACAGTACATTTGGCCTTTAAACAACATGAGTTTGCACTGTACAGGTCCAATATGGAGTTTTTTTCAATATATACTGGAAATGTATTTTCCTTATGATTATCTTAATAATATTTTCTCTAGATTACTGTATCATAATAATACTGCATATAATACATTTAACATACAAAATATGTGTTAACAGACTGTTCATGTTATTGCTAAGGTTTCTGATCAGTTATAGGCTATTAGAGTTAAGTTTTGAGGGAGTCAAAAATTGTATGCAGATTTTCAACTATGTTGGGGGTTAATACCCACAATTCCCATGTTTTACAAGCTTCAACTCTATTGAAAAGTAGCATCATTCCAAAAAAAGAGTTAGTTGTGCTACTTTCTCAGCTTTTGAGATTTGAGTACCAATCTCATAAATCCATGACACCTGAGAAATGGACATGGAAACCACACTTATCAGCTCTATCTTGCAGATAATAGAAGGCCTCTCACACAATTCATACATGGTCTCAAGTTTTATTTTAATGCTGGATAATATAATTCCTCCTCCCTTTTATTGGGTATTTTTTGAAATCAAATGATTCTTTATATTTGTTATTACCCAAGTAATATGAAATTTGTTTTTTAAAAAAGTAAACATAAACTTTTACCACACAAGTTATATAGTAAAAGTCTGCCCTTCTACTCTCCCTAATTATAGCATCAGATTATCTTATATCTGTCCAGACTTTTTGTGTTCTGTACATATGTTCACATATTCACAAATACACTCAATTTATTTATAACAATTTTTTTTCTGTAGTTGGATTTTTTTGTATATTAGTCTATTGTGGGCATTTAAATAGTACACACTTATCTCCAGATCATTCTTTTAATAGCTACCTAATATTCTATACAATGGATAGAAATACTTTTTATCTACCTTTATTGATGAAATTTTGTGTCTCTATTTTTCTTAATTAACAAGTAACATTAAAGTTAACATGTTATGTGCAATTTCTTATCCATTTGTACACTTTAAGTCTAAAATGACATATAACAGATTGACAACAGTGTTTTGCCTATTTGGGTGATTGGAATGGTAGGTGTGTGTGTGTTCACGCCTACATAGTTTCCTTTGTGCTGGATTGTTGCCATCAGAGTCTGCAGACCATACTCTAGTCTTCCTTTTCACTCGGGCACACAACCAGACTGCATTCCCACACCATCTTTGTAGCTTGATATGGTCTTATAACTGAGCTCTATCCGTAGGTTTGTCAGTAGAGGGAGGAATCTCTGTCAGGCCCAGCTCGGTCTGTGGACTTGCGCACTGCCATCCTGGCGATCCTCTTCTCCCCATCAGGCTCGGTGGGCGTGAGCCTGTGTTGAAGACAGCAGGGCCATAAAAAGGGCAGAGCCTGAGTGTCTGCATCACTGTGTGTAGAAGAATCAGTGGCACATACTGGGACCACTTTCTTGATTTTGAGTGAGAAATAAACATTTATTATATTTCACTATATTAGAATTTGGGGTTTGCTTTATTATCACAACTTGTAATAAACCCACCTTTTAAGATTTTTACTATTAAACATATATTTGGTATGTTTACTTAGGTTATATTATGTATTATGTATAATATTATGTATGTCTGTATGCTTAGGTAATATTAAAGAGATTTTTTAAAAAATCACCCAATTCATTCAAAATCTTGCAGACCTAGTCATTTTTTTCTTCTTTTGGTTATATGTTATTTTTTTATGTGGAATTTTTTTTTCAATCAATAAGGTATTTTTTCCTGTCTGGTACACAAGGAGTTCTCCCTTTATGTCCAAATTGTAGGGCTGGTTGATATTCCTTAAAAAAAAAACAAAACTTGATCATATTAGAAAGTTATAATGAAACTATTATTCATGGAATAGATCCAGAAACAATAATGCTCATCATCGACTTGACTGGTATACTATATGCAAGAATTAAAAAAAAATAGACTCAAGAAAGTAGGGAGGACCCCTTTGGAACTTATCAAAAGAGTATGTGATAGATCTTATTCAGTATCATCCAGTAAAGAAAGAGAAAGGATTCTCTTACATCCTTGAAACAATTCACATTTTAAAACTAATACCATAAGAATGCTTTATACTTGTATAAAGTCCTGCTAGTCCAAAACTGATGAGTTTATATTTTAAGAGACTGGAAAGTAATGGCTATGGAGAAAATCATGGGACATAATACCCGCGTAGCCACAGTGTCAAAGTATCATGCAGAGCTATATTTTTACATAGATCTTGTTGGACAGAATTGCCATCTGTCTACACTATGCATGGTACATTTGGCCATACTACCTTTAATGAACTTATGCCACCAGCAACTTTTCAAATGATGGTAACAAAGAAAAAAGATGACAACTTTAGAGAAGTAAGCTTGACAAATGAGTAAATAAAAACCCTGCAAATTGTGTAAATGTAATCCTGCATCACAAATATGAATGGTTAACGGCCATTCCCCTTTGCATTAACCAGCACTAAAAGGCCTACTTTACTTGTGATATACAAATAACTACCTTTAGCATTATTGAGAATTATGCAACAATAAGTAGAAGATAACACTTTCTGGTGAAAGAAGTTTTGAGGTTATATACTGACTATTTGACTTTGAATTACCTGTGGTTTTAGTAGTCTTCAGTTGAAGTCTCATGTGGATAAAATATGGAAAAATTTAGTAAGTTATTTAGTAGTTATTAGATTCTATCTTTCTAATTTTATAATTTTTATTGTATAATGGAGACATATACTCAGAAAAATCTTTCTAAAAAATTTAAATGCAAGTAAAGTTGCTTACTTAGATTGTAAACTAGGAACATATGTAATTAACATGTTATTAACTTTACCAAACAAAATTTAGCAATTATTCTTCATTCTTATTACAAAAACAGGAGTAAATGGATTGACAATAATTGGTAATTTGCGACTTGGGATGTCCTCTTTTTGTTTTTAATATCTCAGCTTCTCCAAAGACATTAATAACAAAATATACGTAGATCTTTATAAAACTAGGGAATTAAAAGAATTTAAAAAACTTTTTTAAGAAACACATTTAGATGGAAGCAAGGGAGGGAGGTGGGTTTGGCTGGCGGGAGAGTGGCAGGGAGTAAATGCAGACAACTGTGATTGAACAGCAATAAAATAATAGAAAACAAATAAATAAAAAATAAAGAGGAAAAAAGAAATATATTTAACAACAGATACTTCAACTTGAAAAAAGAAGATGCAAACCTCCAAGTTAATGGAGGTAAATACATGAAGAACCATTCTTAAAGACTTTATACTGAACTTTGCCCTGGCTGATGTGGCTCAGTGGATTGAGCACCAGCCTGTGAACTAAAGTGCCACTGGTTTGATTCCCAGTCAGGGCACATGCCTGAGATAGGGGCCAGGTCCCCAGTGGGGGTCGTGTGAGAGGCAACCACGCATTGATGTTTCTCTCCCTCTCTTTCTCCCTCCCTCTCCTCTGTCAAAAATAAATAAATAAAATCTTAAAAAAAAAGAGTTTGCCTTTAGAAAAAGATTTTATACTGAACTTATAATTTTGATTTTAGATGATGAATACTGGCTCAAAGAGTTAATGTGACTTGTCAAAAGCCACCCACGATGTGAACGTGGACCTGTCTGTCTGATCCCAAAGCTGATGTTTTTTTTTCTGCTGCATTAGATCCTGTATCAGGAGAATGAATTCTTGACTGAAAATTCACAGAGGAAAATGGAATTGCAGTTGAAACCTTTCGTAGGAGAATAAAAGTTGAGAGAAGCAGAAATAGAAGTTCTACATATTTCTATGCCAGAAAAACAGTATTTGAATTGCCTTCCTCATGCCCATCATACAATGGGCACTGTATCAGTATTAGTAGCGATAAGGATTTTATCTGCTGGAAGTATTACACTGCTCAAAACAGAGCATCTGATAAATTCTTGACTTGCCTTGTCAAATGTTTCATCATGAAAAATGTAAAGGAATCAATATGGGGAATTGCAACTCTGGAAACTATTATGATGAGTAAAGAAAATTTGGAGTGGAAGTGGAACGATCTTTGGGAATAAGTAACCATATCATTTTTGAGTGTATGAAAACCAGAGAAATGAAGGCTGGAGGCACCAGACATGTGCCCAGGACTTTATGAAAGTATATTTCAAAATATTGAAAGGAAAATAGGGCTCTGTTGTTAGCCCTAACAATAAAAATGGCTAAAGAGATATATAGATTATATAAAATAAGTGACTTATGGTGCTATCATATATCTTAACTTTTAGATATAAAGTTTTCATAAAAATAATGTTTCTATAAATACTTCAATGTACATTTTGAATGATGCATTTTCTAATTGCAAATAAAAAGTCTTTTTTGTGGACTTTTGGCCAAGATGGAGGCATAGGTGGATGTACCACACCTCCACACACAACCAAGATTGGAACAACAACAATTTAGAGGTAGAATAACATCCAGAACTGACAGAAAATTTATCTGAATGGAAGTCGGACAGCCAAGAAGTTGAAATAGACCTGTTCATCTAGAGTGGTAGGAGGGGCAGAGACGAGCAGCCAGGCCCAGGTCGCCCACAGACAGCAGAGAGAGTTGGATGCACAAGGCATCCGGGGGTGTGTAAGGCTTCCGGGGTGTGCAAGATCGCAGCGGGTGGACCCTGAGTACACAAGTGGCAGCTGGCAGACCCAGTGAGGTGGCAATTGTAAAGCAAGGCAGTGCGTGCAACCCAGGATCCCAGAGAAGGGACTGAGGTCCCACTGAGAACGGAGCAACCACCATTGTTCCCTCTTGACCCCGCCCCCACATACAACATCACAATCCAGCCACTGGGGTGCCCCGCCCTGGTGAACACCTAAGGCTCCGCCCCTCACCGTAACAGGTGCAACCAGACCCCACCCCCAAAAAAAAGAGAGAGAGAGAGAGAGATGGTTCAAACAGAAGAACAAATCAAAGCCCCAGAACTCATTCTTTTAAGCTACCAAGAGATAGCCAACCTATCAGATGCACAGTTCAAAGCACTGGTGACCAGGAAGCTCACAGAATTGGTTGATTTTGGTCACAAATTAGATGAACAAATGCAGGCTACAATAAGAGAAATGAAGGAAAATGCACAGGGAACCAATAGTGATGGGAAGGAAAATGGGACTCAAAACAACAGAGTGGACCAGAAGGAAGAAAGAAACAACCAAACAGGAAAGAATGGAGAAATAAGAATTCAAAAAAATGAGGAGACACTTAGGAACCTCCAGGACATCTTTAAATGTTCCAACATCCAAATTATAGGGGTACCAGAAGAAGAAGAGGAAGAGCAACAGATTGAAAACGTATTTGAACAAATAATAAAGGAGAACTTCCCCATTCTGGCAAAGGAAATAGACTTCCAGGAAGTCCAGGAAGCTCAGAGAGTCCCAAAGAAATTGGACCCAAGAAGGAACACACCAAGGCACATCATAATTACATTAGCCAAGGTAAAAATGAAGGAGAGAATCCTAGAAGCAGCAAGAGATAAGAGGACATTAACTTACAAAGGAGTTCCCATCAGACTATCAGCTGATTTCTCAAAAGAGACCTTACTGGCAAGAAGCGGCTGGAAAGAAGTATTCCAAGTCATGAAACACAAGGACCTACATCTAAGATTGCTCTATCCAGCAAAGCTTTCATTTAGAATGGAAGGGCAGAGACAGTGCTTCTCAGATAAGGTCAAGTTCAAGGAGTTCATCATTACCAAGCCTTTATTATATGAAATGTTAAAGGGAATTATCTAAGAAAAGAAGATAAAAAAATGTATAGTAAAAGGACAGCAAACTCACAATTATTACCAACCACACCTAAAACAAAAACAAGAGAAACTAAGCAAACAACTAGAACAGGAACAGAACCACAGAAATGGAGATCACATGGAGGGTTAGCAACAGGGGAGTGGGAGGAGGAAAGAGGGGGTAAAGGTACAGAGAATAAGTAGCATAGATGGTAGGTAGAAAATAGATGGGGAGGGTAAGAATAGTATGAGAAATATAGAAGCTAAAGAACTTGTAAGTATGACATATGGACATAAACTAAAGGGGGGAATGTGGGTGGGAGAGGGTGTACAGGGTGGAGGGGAGTGAAGGGGGAAAATAGGACAACTGTAATAGCATAATCAATAAAATATATTTTAAAAAGTCTTTTTTGTGTTTGTGTATTCTCTTCATTTTTCAGCTATTTGTAGTACTTAAAGGGTTATTACAGCTGATATTATTGAAAACACAAGATAGCAAATTAGGTAATGTCCATTTTTTAAGGGTTATTTGGCCAATTTGGTATTTTAAACTGACTTTGTTAGTCACTATCTACATTTTCCTCACTGCTAATAACCATTTATAATTCTTTAGTGTGGCTCGGATAACATGCTCCCTTAACATTGTATCTGTTCTCAGATTTCCCAGCCCCTGAACAGTTACAGAAAGCCATGTGATTAGTTCTGGTCAGTGGGCAGAAGGGTCATGTGACACTTTCTGGTCAAAGTGATAAGAATCAGAGCATGATCTTCTGGCCACCTGTTTCTCAATGATTGCAAACACCACGGTCTCATCCAGGAGGATAGCCACCCGGTTCAGGTAGCTGGGTCACTGAGGCATCACTTGGAGGATAGTTGCCCTAAAGTGGAAATGAAAAACTGTACCCTAAGGTTTCTATGAAGACAGAGAATCAATCCACTCTTAGAACTACTGTGTAAGTATCACCCCCATTAAGTAAAAATTGGGGATTTTTAAACAAAAGTGTTTTTCCTGAGGATCCATAATACCAGTGTTTCTTCCACTTAGAGACCCAGGAGGTTTCTGGATTGGTGTGATCTTCTAAGTGACTTTAACTTTGGAGCCCTCTATCCTTCAAATGGTCAGCTCCAGCACACCACCATTTTTCATGAACAAGAGGTTTTGGGTGTTTTTTTTTTTTTTTAACACATGCTCATTCACTTAAATATCATGCTTGCTGTTTTCATGCTACTGTGGTAGAATTGAGTTGTTGCTACCAAGATGGTTTAGCTCCAAGCCCAAATATTTCATGTTTTACTGAAAAATCCACCAGTGCTTGATGTAGAGTATCAATAAGTAGCATGGGATCTTTTTCATACCTTAACATTGACTCAGAACTAAGACCATTAATGTCATAAATATATTTCTGAAATACTCTCCAGTATATTCTCATAAAAGAACATAAACTTGCACATGAAAAAGTAAAAGACATGTCTCTAACAGTTTATAATAAATTGTGATTTCTTCCTAAACAAAAAGAATATTTTAAACCTAACAAACAAAATATAAAATGAAATATGAGCAACATCATTTGAATGAATCAGGCAACTTATGCTAAAGATGAAATTAGATGCTCTTACAACAGAAATTTCTCTGCATATTATTTTCCATTTTGCTTTAATGTTGCCAATCCATTTACACTATGGACTTGAAATATTTTTTTCTACCCTTTATGGGCCATTAGTGAGGTAGAAAAAAGTAGTAATTTCTTAAGATGCTGTATTTTTTTATCCTGTGCATATTACATAGGAGAGAGATCATAGCTGAAGTATAATTTGGAGCTATGGTTCATCTGAGTCAGTTCAGAGAAATATAAAGGGAAAAACTGGACCATGTGAATCAACATGTGTATGTTTCTGTGTGAGTATCTGTGTCATAAGTGACACAGAATCAAGGATAAGATGTTCTCAGGACTTGCACTTACTATACATGGCTAAATAGCTTTTTTTAAAAAAACAGAACAGAGCTGATAGGAAAAATTCACATTTCCAATTCATGTATGTTGGGTTCACTTAAGCATAGTTTTCAAGTGCAAGTTACATTGAGTAAATATTGATCATAAATGCATTTTTCATAGCTGCTTATATTTCAAATAACCTTAAATAGATCATTGTGGAAATTGAGTTATTTGATTCTTTCTTCCATCAACTCCTATTGCCTTCCTCATCTGTTCTGTAAACGTAGATGATGTGTGTGCATGCACAGTGATTCCACACAACCTCAGACTACAGAAATGTTTATTTCTAATAATATAGTAAGCTCTGGAGGAATAGAGTATAAATCATTAATATTTCTACTAGTAAAGAGTAACTCCGGAGGAAAATGATACAAGTTTTTGCAGTACCATTTACCCTTGTTATTGTACTTTTGTGCTTTTCTTTGTCCATGCTCTTCAGTTTGCCGTTATTCACACTCAGAATGATTTCCGAATGTCCAAGATTCCAATGCCATTTACTGTGATTTGGACTAGACTTCGCTGTCACCTCTATTACTATAAATTTGTCTTTATTTCTGTCATTTCAAGTGTTAAAATGCTGGTATGTGACTGGCCTTACTTTACACTTTCATGATCAAGCATTTCCTTATAAACCAAAGTGTTTTGGGTTTGTGGGCCACATGAGTTATTTTTAGCAGGGTAGATTATCCTGTAACTATGGCCAACACTAACCCTCATAAGACAAAAATATTGTAACCCATCCTGGAAAATAAATATCTATTACCCACATACTGTTTCAGTACTCCCATTACCAGGTTTGTCTTTCTCTGGAATTTTTCCCTTCTATTATATCTTCTTAGAGAAATCAATCAGAGCTTCTGCAGGAACTGAATAAGCATGTCCTGTAGTTCTGTTGGAAACTTGTTTGCCAAAAGCGTATTTGCCACAATTATTGTCACCACAAACAGTTTCGATGCAGGACTAATTACCCATGTGGCAATTGTACTGTAAACAATAAAAGAAGAACAATAAATAAAAGAGGAACATTTAAAAGAACACAATGAATCATGAGAAAATTAATAACAAAATTAAAAAGACTTTATTGAAAATAATAAAGATACCACATGGTTTTCAAAATCTTTTATTTATAGTATTAACCATTATATTTTATTTGTTGATTCATCTTATCGGCATCACCCTTTTCCACTAAAATGTATTCCTCCATTAAAGAGAGGTGCCGGTTTCCAACAACAGAATGGATAATTACTGCTCCTGAAGATTGTTGTACACTAGTAGCCACCTTTGCTATATTTGCCATAGTTTGTTAAACTTTTGGTTTTAGTAGATAGGGGAGATGACTGTGCTTGCCAAAGGATTTGTGAAAGTTACTTTACCATTGTCTGACACTGTGTGCAGCCTGGCTACGATTTCTAGAATACAAAAATTAGGAGTACTGCAAGAACTTCGTTAATGGGGAAATGAAACCAAACTATCAACCGGTTGTTTTATCTTTTGTGGCAAAATCATCTTATGCCAATGAGTTGTGTAGCTAAAATGTCTGCGGCAAAAATGCTTGTGGAAAAGATGTGAAACTGCCAAGAACCACATGTAACGTCCCTGAATCCTCAGTTCCTATCAGTCACATTTGCCTATTTGCTTTTGCTTATACTTTTTACACATGTACTCACACACACAACATCTTTATCAAAAGCAGAAATTTTCAACTACGGTTGCCAAGTATAATCACAGGGATACCTCTGAATAAACACAAACCTATATATGTCCCCATTCCAGATGACCGGTTGTGAGTTCTTGTAGCGCAGTCAGGCAGCAGATGAAGCAGTGAGCTTAGTGAGCTTGGACTGTTGGAGGATGGGGTAAGCAGAAGCTCACTGGTATTGCTGAGGTGCAGTAGTTGCTGGGTGAATTTTCAGCTATCGGTTCTCTTTTCATCCTTGGATCACATCTGCAAGGAATCTTCGAAGCAATCCTATTCCTCTTTCGTCAGTGTCCTGAATATGGCAGTTTTTTGGACACAGCAAGAATGGGGGTTGCTGTTTTTATTTATTTGTTTTGCTTTAATTTATTTCTTGTTCTATTTAGGTTTAACATATAAATTACCTTCTGTTTCAGAAATGAGAAAATTGGACAGATAACAATGACTGTGGAGATGTATATTGTTTAAAATAGATGTCTCTGAGTTTTATTTTGTTCTTCCTCTTAAAGAGCATGGTGGTACTAGATTAGCCCGTCTCGTGCAGACATTCATGATTATTTATTTACAAGAACTGTCAGCACATTTGGCATTTTTAATAGTCAGAATAATATGGCCTTGTATCTCAGAAAACTTTTGATTTAAATGACAGGCAGAGCAATCCAGACAAAATAGTGTATTAATGAAGACAACTACTAAGTCTTAATAGTGCTATAAAGGTTATGAAAGACAATGTTGCTGTTGATTTCCTCACAACTTCTTTAGCCTTTCATGGTTTTTAAAATTACTCTTTAATTTTAGTGGGTGCTCCGTATGATGATTCTTCAGTAAAAATTTAAATAACAAATGAGTTTTTGGAAAGCATTTCCATCATTAGTTTTATAAAAGGAGAGAAAGACATGGATTTTCCTAAAATAAGATCAACTTCCATTGGTCTTTTAGTATTTTGTTCTAGGAATTTAAGTGTCAGGTTAAATGGTCTAAAAAGATTCAGAAAAAAATTCTAGAAAGCTTGGAGACTTGTAAAGAAATACTTAATTCTTCACAATTATGCCTAGATTTGACCTTGGACCTCTGATTCTAAATGACCTCCAAATATAGATTTTCTACTATTTGCTAAAACAAAAATACTGTGCTAATAGCTAGTGATGTGAGTTTGGGTACATTATTGATTATTGTTCATGTGCTGCCTTAAAAATATTTAGTTACATGATTCATTCACTTTGCACTTAATCAGTCTATGAATTATGCGACTAACTATGATAGGGCAACTGTGTAAATGATAAATTTAGTGAATAGAGTTTTCTGATGCATTTTATCTTTCCAAGTACATTATCAAAAATGAAACGTTGCCTTTAATCCTAAGGAAATATAGAGTAACACTTGGCAGCCTGCTACTAAAGCATATTTTTATTCATAAGGGAGCAAGGCAATGCTTACTTTTCAGAATGCAATATGCTTTCTTCTATCTATGAAGCCAATTTGTTATCACATCTATAATGGAAAGCAAATAATATGTCTTATTATAAGTTTACATTCCTCTTAGCTATTACCATAATTGAAGGGATTGTAATGGTGGAAAAAAACAGTCTGTAGAAGAATGGCAAAAAGGATGCAACATGAAGGGAAAACGGGGCTCCTCAATGCCCCAGTGTTTTTTGGTTCATGTACCTAACAATAGGGACACACTTCACACATTCATTTTTATTTCCTATTGTGTAACAGCATAGCTCTTTTAGGTATTTGTCAAAATGAAAGAAAACAATAACAATAAAAAAAAACAAGAGTCCAAGAGAGCTAATTGATTTTTACCAATTTAATTAAATAACTAGAAAAATTAGTGATAATTTTCATTAAATCAACTAAGTAAAATTTTCACTTAATAAAATTTCACTGATTTCAGTTAGCCAATTGCCCAAAGTTGTTAACTGGAGAGACCTGGTTCTTCTTACCAATGCGGTAGAGAATTACAGATCAGCAAATCTCTTAGTGTGCAAGTAAGGTTCACTGGTGAATTTTTTTCAAGGAAGAAAATGGACCTTGAGGAGGTGTAGGGGCAGAAGGCATAGGCTCAGGTTCAGGGCAAAGCAGGGTAAGGGCAGCCAAAGCAGGTGTGGCTGAGGCCAGGGGCCTGAGGCTGGGCAGCCAGAGAGACAAGAGAGTTAGTCCTTTGTTACAAGAACTTACATTTTTGGTGGGATGGTGTGAAAAGTTACATATTGATTGACAGGTAAAGGTGGTGCCAGCTTTTTGGGGAGGGAGTGAATACCCAAATGTGTTAATACCCAAATGGGCTACGTCCCTTGCTCTAAGCTTCCTGTATTAAGTTCTTTATTAGCTTGTAATGGTGAGGGCCCTGCCTTTGTTTCCCTTCTGGGCACTCATTCTGCCATAACAAAGTGACTGGTGGTTTAAATGAAGAGATGAGTCAGTATAATGGTAGTGTCATAGAGAAATAATGTGATAATTAAGGGGTAAATAGTAGAACTCTGTATAAAGTATGTAAAGAATAATAACTTTTAGGTGCTAGTTTACCCAATCATCATGTCAGAAAACCACTATATTAATTATGTCTTTCAATAAGCTGCATGATAATTATCACATACTTTACATTGATAATTGATACATCCTATATTACATTGTGGTATTATGCACTTTGTATTGTACATAACTCTCCCCTGCTGTTCAGTGTGAATGAAGTAGCACTGTCGTTTGCATCACTCTTGGCATACCTACCCAAGTATATTCTTCATGAGGCAGCCAGAGTAATCTTTTTATAAACACAAGCAGGAACCTGTTGCTTCCCTTTGTCAGACTGTTCAATGTCCCATTTTTCAAAAGATCCAGTTCAAAAGAGTCCAAGTGACCCTCAGTGCTGTGTGTGTTCTGAAATATGTCTATGCCCTGCTTTAGTAATACCACTCACCTCTCTTCTCAAAGTGTTGTTCTTATAAGACTCCACATTCTACCAATATTCTAGTCTTCTCACATAATGGAATTAGGACATTTGATTTCCACTTACTTTTGCCAACTTGATGGGGGACTCAAGAGTTGGAAAATTTTAGTTTCAGGTAACAGTTCATAAGCCTAGTAGTTAAAGCATGTGAAAAGCTGTTGTTTCAGGAGATGCAGGTATGGCCCGCCCTGACTCCAGGAGACTACAGCGATTGACCTTTGTGCTCCAGAAGAAACCGTAAGCAGTCAAGGTGGTATCCGAGCCACTGTGTTCCAGGGAGAGAGAGACAAACCACCTGGGGCACAACTAACCGCCCAGGGTGAGAATGCTGCAGTTTTTTGAACCTAATATTCCCTGAGCTTCAAAACCCCTCACCACAGCTTGTTCTCTGTTATAAAAAGGCCGGCTTGAAAGGAAATGCAGGACAATCCATTAAGGTACAAACCTGCCATCTTCTCAGATCGCCAGCCATCTGAATAAAGCACCCATAAGGTTTCAATTCCTGTCTCTGCTTATTGGGTCTGGTAGGTGACAGGCAGCACAAATGCTGGCCTCTCTGGTTTCAAACTCACCTACCTACTCTCTCCATTTGAGTTCCTCACTGTAATGATTTTAAGAGAAATCTTTCCTTTCCCCATTAACTAAGAAACATCTTGCTCTATGTTTGCATATAACCCATATTTCTCTTTTGGCAAGAATTATCACATTTTTAATGACTTGTTCAATCTTCCTAGCTTGCATTAAGATCCATGCTGGCAGGGCCATGTGTATTTGTTAGGTAGCCAAGGCAGCTAGCAAAGCACCAGGAGCCAAAACTGTCCAATTAAGGGCTTTTATTCGCAGCAGGACACTGTGATATGTGGGGCTGAGTCTGAGCAGACCACAGCAGCAAGGGAGAGGGTAGATGGGTTTCTAAGGGTGTGTAGCAGACTCCTGAGGTCGGTGCATCTCTCTGCTGATTTGTCCCAGGTGTTCAGGGTATAGGTGTTTGCAAGACAGTGTAATCTGATCAGGGAGGCTGATTTGGTGACAGAAAGTTCAGGAGATTTATGGGCCTTGTTTCTGGGAAAAGCTCAAGGGAGGGAGGAGGGGCAGTGAGGATTCAACTAGTTTCCAGCAGGATGCCACAGCTGTGCCTCAGTTGCTTCTGACAATGGAGAATCTCGTGGTCAGGTATTTAGCTGGTAACACATACCTTCTTTGTTCCAGCATAGGTGATGGCTTAGGTCCTCCACGTCACAGTACATTCTAACAGTATTCTTTTCATTCAGTTCATAACATCTATAACTCTATATGAGTAGATATGTAAGATATAGTTATACCTTAAATCTCTCAAGGAAATTACGTGCTATTCAAACAAGAATAGCAAGTACAGAGCTTAATAATTTATTTAATCATCAAAATACTTTGCACTTAATATTTGTATTTGTAATAGTGCTAGTTGATTCCAAGTTGTATCATTCACCAATTGGGAAATATAGTTTTGTATCTCAGGAAAAAAGTAGTAGTTTTCCCTTGGTGTTATGCAAATGAAACGAATTCATTCATTTGCAAGTGAATTTATTGATTAATTCATTCATTTAACTAACAGTTATTCATCACCAAATGCCAGAAAGTGAAGGCACAGGCATACATTATTGAATATTGAGTCTTATTTTAAAATAACACTGTAGAGTGGAAGACATGAACCAGCAGGAAATAATTACTATATGCATGATTTTATAATTTTTCTAATAAAATCAAGCTTAGGAGCTATGGGAGCTCTTCAGCTCTACATTGGTTGTTTTCACGTAGGCACAACTTCACAGCCCATTTTCTGCTCACATTATTGACAGAATGGGTAAACAATCATAAGAAGTTGTAGAAAGATATCCTGAGATAAATCCTGTGTCTGCTTGCCTTACACCAGCCTCATCAAACTCATATCTTGCCTAACAACTGTCATCATCATTTGATTTTCTTCCCTCCCCCTGAATATTGGGAATATTATTTCTTACTTTATTATCTACTCCATCCCAAGATTTTTTTCTGGTGCTAACAGACTAGCAGGAAACTGTGCCTATTGTGTCATGGTTTTGTCAAACAATGCACAGCCTCTTAACTAATTATTTTCCTTTAAAAATTACATAAGTCCAACATGTTAACATTATTTTAAGTGTAAATTTCAGATTATTTTGACATGTTATCATCTCAAGGCAATGCATTTCCCAAGGTAGCCTGTAGTCATTGGTTTATTTACTGACAGAATGTTTTCCACAATGAGTTTTTATGATCTTAACCCAACCTAACATATTACTTGCCTATTTTGCTTACAACTACACATTGAGTTGACATCTTCATTGAGTTCACAATAATACCTGGATGTTCCCTCTGGGAATAACAGCTAATTTAGAACACATTAGTATGTATACACGGTTTACATTGTTCAGTTAAATGTGCAATATCTCGCGCATGAGTCTACAGTGAATCATCTGCCATCCAGTACCAATTACCCAACTTTGTTTGCTCTTGAGAGGGTTATGCAAAAATCTGCCTTGTTTTGCTTAACCCAGGTAATTGTGTGTCAACAACAGATTGTGAATGCTGTTACTCCCTCATTTACTTCCTTTATATATCATATTACTCTGTATGTGTGTGCATGCATTTTTGCAAAAATGGGAGTACTGGGGCAGGAGTTCTGTTTGGGCTCTTTAGATACACAACTACACATTTTCTATAAGTTACTGATGGGATAATGATTGGTAATTTGTGTTTTTATTTGACTACTATGCAGGCAAAACCCTCAAGGCAACTACCTGAATAAGGATAAGATGTGGTATCTAGTTGTTCATGTGAATGTATATTTAGCAGGATATAGAAAAAAATCTTAAATTTTATCTAATTTGCATTGCCTAAATAAAAACATTATTTATTGTCTGAGACTTTTATATTGAATTTATTAATATTCTTTATCCAATAGTTTTTCATTCTTTCATATTTATTCATGAAACAAATATTTACTGCACTCTATAACTAGTATATTTCAGCCACTATGTCAAATGCTAGCAATAGTGGTGAACAAGAAAACTGTAGACCCTGCTTTACCTTCTAATGTAAAAAAAAAAATACCATAATCCAGCATTTAAAATTGGTGGAAGTATATATGAAGCAATAATCTCTTTTCATACTTAGATGATTTCTTTATAATCTCCCTTTTTTAACTCTCCTCTTATACTTTAATGCTTTATATATACAAATTAAAGTTATCTTTTTATAGGGTAATTAGCAAAAGCTTCATTGAAGAGATGACATTTTAGATGAAAATGGAAAGATGAGAAGGCAGCTAAGTGAAGGGTGAGCATATCAGGATTTCTGAAAGCAGAAACAGCATGTGCAATGCTTCTGCACCGGGAAGGAGCTTTTCCTGTTAGAGGAACTGAAAGGAGAATGGTGTGCCTAGATAGCAACAGTGGCAAATATTTGAGATGGTACTGGAAACATAGGTTGCAATCAGATTGTACAGTGCTTTCAGACCCATTAAAAAATTGTAGGTTATCCTATGAACACTGAAACATCAATTTTGTGGGGAATTGACATTATTTTATTTAGGACTTTAAAGATCACTGTTGATTTTTGGAGAAGGAAATGAAGGGAAAAATGCATAAAAGTGAGAAGAACAATAAGGAAAGCTGATATAGCAAGCCTCAGCTAAGGTGATGGGTGACATTAAGTTACAGCGACTCACGTGAAATGTAAGTAGAAAGATTGCAGGTAAATTTAGATAGAATTAAAAGTGATTCCTATAAATTATAAAAGGAATGATCGAAAGGGAAAATCAAGGATTTCCTATATTCCTGACATAAGGATTTAGGTAGAAGGTGGTATCCCTTCACCTAGAAGTAAAGACTAACTTACTGGGAAGTCCAGGAGTGAATCCAAGAGTCCTTAAGGGAGGAAGCTTAGAGCTAGTGTAAAATAAATGACTTAAATTTGATAAATTAAAAAAATTTCTATCCAGGTGCAAATATCAAATTAAGCAGATCATATGAACTTTTGTAATGCAGAGAAAAACTGGGATGGATGATTTGGAAAATATTGGCGTAGAGCTTTATAAAAAGGTATGTTGAGAGAGATAAGTAGAGAACCAACAAAAGAGGAAGAACATCAATATTTGGAGGCTAGGTAGAAGAGAAAAAAGTAATCTGTTATCTATCAAGGAGTAAGCTCCTGCAATACAAATAAAATATTGAATTTTTTTAAATGACACAGTGATTAAGAATAAGATGAATACAGAGAAATATTTTTTGTGCAATAGTTTGGACACTGCTGAGCAGGAAAAGAGCAGTTTAAATTGAGTGTTAAGTAGAGAATCTGATTTGAGTGGTTAAAGTGTGATTGCAGGTTAGAAAGAGGAGTTGGTAAGCATAGAGAATGATTCTTGGAAGCTTGTGTATGAAGAGTAACCAGAAAGTGAGGCTGTTGCTGGAGAACTTCAAGGAGATTGTGGGACTTTGTTTTCAAACATTGGTGATACTAGAGCATGTTTATACAATAATGGAAATCATTCCTTAAAAATGGGGGCCTTTTTATTGTTGGATATAACAAAATTAGGTAAGTCCATGAGAAAGCAAGACGAAATAGAATCCATAGCTCAAGAGAGATGATTGATTTTTCAAAGAAACCTCTCTTCTATTAAAACAGAAGGAAAGAAAGAAAAGATGAAAGCCAGATCTATTTGGGGAAGTGATTGTTGAAAATAAGAAAAGTAGCTAAGAACCAGAAGGGACATATCTTTATGGCAAGAAGGCAAGTGACAGATTTGAGATTGAATACCCACTCTCTTTATAATGATTTATTTGTGCAACAACATTCTATAGTATTCGAGTGTCAACCACATATGAGTCTCTACGTGAATAGTTGGGAGACATCACTGAGGAGGTAGGCATGCCATCTAAATGCCAAAATAAAGCTTAGAGTTCTGGGAACCCATTGATGATCCTTATTGGTGATGGCTTCTTACATCAGGCATGTTTCAACAGTTTAGAACAGATGAAGTTTCTAAGTGAAAGATAATATACAGTTTACTTGATCTTCATTAAACAAGTATTGAGATTTTGTTAGGTAAGCTCAATATAAAAATTTTAAAAGATAGCTACAGTGTTGTCACCATTCCTTAATATTTAATATTTTGCTTTTAAAATACTTTTTTATTCTACTTATTTTGCATTTTAAAAATTACAACAAAGCTTTATCTTTATTATATTTAATCTATTAATGAGATTCTGCCTATAAATCTGTCTTTATAGTCTTTTCATTTTTATCTTTTTTTTCTTTGACTTTCCAAAGGTTCATCAGTATTTCCATATTTCTTTGCTTGGTTCAATACAAATGCAGTTAAGTAGAATATGTCCAAAACTGTGGTCAGCTTAATTACCATAATCAATGAACATATGACCAGGGATCTAGAAATTGACAGAATGTAAAACTTCTATAGGTTTTTAAAACCTCAACATATCAATTTGGCTGAATATTTCAAAAATGTTATATCTATCTGAGGAACATGTGAAAAGTGGCTAATAATATAAATAGCAAAATCAACAGATTTACTTTAAAGAAGTTGTCTTGGAAGGAAATTCTCTTTTGTCACTTACGAGGTCATTACATAAAAAAATCATAAACCTTTTGAGGTTAATCTAATACATGCGCATACACACGTCTTCGTATTTATTGTCATTTGTGTTATTTATTTAAATCCTTGAAATTACTGCAGAAGTAAATTACTGCAAAGTAAATTTGAAGCATATTTTGACTGTTTCAAAAATTAAATCTAGTCCTGGCCTGGTAGCTCAGTTGGTTAAAGCATCATCCCAATACACCAAGGTTGTAGGTTGATCTCTGGCCAAGGCATATATAAGAAGCAACCAGTGAATGCAAAACTAAGTGGAGAAACAAGTCAATGTTTCTCTGTCTTTCTGTCTTTCTCTCTCTCTCTCCCACCCCTTCTTCCTTTCCCTCCCCCTCCCACTCTCTCTAAAATCAATAAATAAAAAAAATTAAATCTAACTTCTCGTGGGTAAAATTACCTGAAACTACAAATACTCAAATTAGTTAGAGAGAGGTTCTGAAGATTATTCCCAAAAAGGAGTGTTAAATTTGTGTTTAGCAATGGTGATATTTTCAGATTAAGGCTGCAGCATCAACATATTGAAAAGAAACTGGTATAATTTTTATAATAATAACCAGTGTCATTGTATTATAGCTATAATTTAAGTACAGTTTTAATTAAACTAATTTATTATCAATTCAAAGAAAGATCTTTTATTCTTCTATTCCAGTAAGAAAATTACAAAGTCATTACTTATGCATAATTTGCACCTCCAATTAAGTAAATTGTAGATTTTTATTTTTTGACCTATGTATCATAAAATTCACGGTAAAATTAATTGGGGTTTATTTTAGAAGTTTCAGTAGAATACCAACAAACAACAAGTGCTGGCAAGGTTGTGGAGAAAAGGGAACCCTGGTACACTGTTGATGGGAATGCAGACCGGTACAGCCGCTACAGAAAACAGTATGGAATTTCCTCAAAAAACTAATGATGGAACTGCCTTTTGAGCTGGCAATTCCATTGCTGGATTATACGCGAAGAATCCTGAAACACCAATCGAAAAGAACCTATGCGCCCCAATGTTCATAGCAGCACAAGTTACAATAGCCAAGTATTGGAAGCAAGCAAGGTTCCCATTAGTAAATGAGTGGATCAAAAAACTGTGGTACATTTACACAATGAAATACTATGCAGCAGAAAGAAAGAAGGAGTTCCTATCCTGTGCAACTGCATGGATGGATCTGGAGAGCATTATGGTAAGTGAAATTAAACAGGTGGTGAAAGAAAAATATCATATGATCTCACCCATAAACAGAACCTAATCAACAAAACAAACAAGCAAGTTCATTGCTATAACTAGAGACACTGAAGTAAAGAACAAACTGATAGTGACCAGAGGGGATAGTAGAGAGGTATAATGCAGGAAAAGAGAGGAAGGGTCATCAAGGAACATGTATAAAGGACCCATGGACAAAGCCAAAGAGGACAGGATGAATGGTGGGTGGTGAGGATGGGTGGGGCGGGAGGGAATGATGGGGGGGAAATGGAGACAATTGTGCTTGCACGACAACAATATAAAAAAGAAGTTGGGGTAGAATACTATAACAAAAATAGGGTGGTGAAATAATTAAACTTTTAAAAGCTGCTGGGATATACCTAGAAATCTATTAAAATTTTCTTTTTCTTCTTTATGGAATTTCATGTGCTTGTTAACTTGCAGTTGGTTGATTGAATCTGCTTTATGCTTTTTCCCTAAATGTATCACTTATTGAATATACACCAAAGTTTCTTGAGAATCTAATATCAGCTGTTTATATTTTGTAAAAATTATAATTTTAAACAACTGGGATACGTTTACTTTTAAGCTTCATTAGATTCTTTGTTTATCAAGTCTGCCACCTCTGTCATCATTATTGTCTGTTCTATCCTTCCATTTCTTATCTATCTACCCATCTATATAATTGCTTCTTACTGGTAATGTGATCCTTAGCTCTGACTTTTCTAATGGTAAATATTGTAGACAGTTTAACTTTCATATGTAGACATATTTTTGGATGGGCTATTGAGTGCCATTTTTTTTTTACAGAACTGTTTTTTTTTTTTTAAGATTTTATTTATTTATTTTTAGAGAGGGAAGGGAGGGAGGGAGAGAGACAGACAGACAGACAGACAGACAGAGACATCAATTGCTGGGGGTTATGGCCTGCAACCCAGGAATGTACCCTGGCTGGGAATCGAACCTGGGACACTTTGGTTCCCAGCCCGCACTCAATCCACTGAGCTATGCCAGCCAGGGCTTACAGAACTGTTTTACAAGTCTTCTAAATACTTAAGCTAAACAAAGAAATAACTTGACACATTTATAGCTTGGATACCTGCAAGTCATGATTAGAGAGTAATTTTTAAAATTTTCATCTTTTTAATGTTTTAAGGACAATTTTAGATTTAAAGAAAAATTACAAAGATAGTAACTGAAAGTTCCCATATACATTACACTGTTTACTGTTTATACCTTAGATTAGTATGGTACATTTGTTACAGTTAATGAAACAATATTATTATTATTAGCAAAAGTCCATACTTTATTAAGATTTGTTTAGATTTTAACTTAAAGTTCTTTTCCTATTACAGGATCTTGTCAAGGATGTCAAATGAAGATTCCCTCTTGCCTCCTTAGGCTCCTCATTCTTGGCTGTGATGGTTTCTTAGACTTTGCTTGATTTGGATCCACTTGACAATTTTGAGGATTGCTAGTCAGATATTTTGTAAATTGTCCCTCAGTTAGGATCTGTCTGATGTTTTTCTCATGATTAGACTGAAGGAAGACCACAAGAAATAAAGAGATGTGTTTATCACATCATATTAAAGGTGCATAATATCAACATCATGTGTCACTGTTGATGTTGACCTTGATCCATGGATGATACAGTGTTTGTCAGGTTTCTTCACTATTATGTTACTTTCCCCACTTTCCATACTGTCCACTTTTGGAGGAAGTCATTCATATACAATCCACAATTAAGGAATGGGAAGTTATACTTCACTTTCTTGAGTATGGAATAGCTGCAATCAACTTTTTAAAATAGGTCACAGATAAATAACTTTTATTTTCTGTTGTATATATCAATGTCACGTGCCATTTTAAAGTCTGACACTTTGATTTATATAAAACAAATTTATTACATTTTCATCTCTAAAAAATTAAGTGGAACATGCAAAAGTAGCAAAACCTATTTTTTTCCTAAAATCCCCCTTTTATTATATCTCAACCTATCTTTTTCCTGAGTCTTACCTGTTTGAATTTTAACAAGGACATGGAATTGGAGTGCCGGGAATGGGGTAAGGAAGAAAGAGTTGTTATCATATATGTTATTTTTTACATAAAAATGTTTGCATTTTAGTTTGGATACTTGGGTACATTCAAGTGAATGCCTCTTATGCATCTCTTTATTTCTTAAAAAGTGTGTTTTGTACTCTTCCCCTGCCTGGTATTTCTCAAAATCACATATCAAAATTGTAGAGCCACAAGATGAAATACCCCTGGCTCCCCCAGTCCAGGGAAGAAAACCGACTTGCTCTCTCCCAGAGTTTCTGTGGCCTAAAAAGATCTTCGTGTTAAGTAAGCCTTCGAGGTTTCAAAGTTTAATTGTTATTGTAATGTAACCTACTACATTCTGACTGTAATAAATATTTTAATTTAAAATATTTTTTAATTTAAGAATATCTCATGAACCCTAATAAAATTCCCCACTTCATTCACAGGGGAGATCTCTTCTACCTAGGCTTGGGAAAAGGCTGTCTTTTCTAGCCAAGAAGAGGTTCCATAAAGAGTTTTGCTAGGCTTATCACATAAGTGGGAACGGTTATTCAAATGGTGAAAGACTCAAAGGTGGTTTACTCACTAGAAAAATATAATACTTTCTCGTCCCTAGGCAATGGCTACATTAGGAAAAGAAATCCTTTATTGATTTATTGTTGAACCTAAAATTCTTTGCACTAGTTCCTACTTTGAGTAAAACATTTTTCAGAAAGTCCTTATTAAAAATAAAAGTTCTCTGTTGAAACATCAAATTAATAATGATAATAATAATAACTACTATTTTTAGAGCAGATCTATGTTTTGTAGATACTGAAGCTTGTACTATTTGTTAAGCCCATTTTAAGTAAAATAATATAAAATTGGGAATTAAAATATTTATAATGAGAAAAAAAGTTATAAATCTAAAAATCATAAATAATACAACACTCACAAAAAATTAATTATCTGCCTGGCACACATTAATAATACATTTTTGTCTGTCTCCTCAGTCATTTGACAATAATTTAAAACTATTTTTATATGAAGAGAAGAAATATATCAGTCATTCTACTTCATGATTGATCAAAGTGTTTATTTTATTCTTTGGAGTTTAGAAAAAAAATTCTAGGTTCATAGTTCCTTATGGGTAGTATCAGATAAGTTTTAGAATTATTGTCAACATTGGGAGCATGCTTTAAATTTGGGGCATGTCACCTTACCATGTACAGCGACTAACTTAATTGTCTTACATTCTTCTAGTGCTTCTTTGCATAGGATTTAGGGAACTCATGTATCTCCTATTTCAATTCTACGCCTTACCCTGTTTCACAGGATGGGTAACTTACACCCAGGAGGCATTGAGTATTCTTGAAAATGTTCTCTACATTAGAGCCAGTAATTACTTGACTGAGAACCCCACTAGTACATCCCATGAATCACAACTAATATCCAGCATAATTTTATCTTAGCTAGATCCCCAAAAAACATCTATAGCAACCTCAAAACTACCCTACATGAGAAGTGGGGTGGAAGGTAAATTGAGTAAATTTTCATATTCTATCACAATGAAAATGTTTTATTTTGCAAGTTAATGAAAGCATATGACCGTGGGAATAGACTACTAGGTATTCTTTCCAGAGCATTGGAAGGAGTTCAACCAAGCGAGGCACCCTGAAGCTTAAAACATATCTGCTAACACCTTGTGCTGTTCATTGTGTCAGTGTTTGCCTCATGTTACCCAAATATATCCAGTAACGTAATAGCAGGGACACCCTTGTATGGACTAGCTGGCACGCACCTATTGCAAAGCAAAACTGAGGAACTTAGAACCATAAACAACTGTTGATTCAGAAGAGTCATAAGTCTGGTGCATGAAGGACTACAAGCTAAGGAGGCTTGAGTAAGGCCTCTGTGGTAGGAGACACATAATATCCAAGGGACAGCATTAAGATTCTTACCTTAAAGGCAGAGAAAGTGAAAGAATCAGGGAGTATGAAGACAAGAAATTTTTTAGCTGTGGACCTATAATGAGGAGACAGGACCTTTTAAGTATCAGCCTTTGTCTCTTCTCCTTCACCTTAGCATTCTAACGTTGCCTGAAATTTTGGACTTTTCTTCCTCTCTGAAGTCTCTGAAGCCATTTAGAAAAGTTCTAGACATACTCAGAGAGTACAACTAACTGTGCTTGAGAGATTTTAGAAAGATTTCTTAAGTGTTTGATGAAGAATGAGTAACGGACAGGGAAGGCTGTCTTGGACAAGGAAAAAGCATGGGTAAGAGCAAAAACAGTTGAAAAGCCACCATAGGTCTGGGGATCAGTTATTCCTGTGTGCCAGGCAGGAAATGGTGGTAGAAGGGCTCGGTAGGGATGCATCTGGAGAAGAAAGATGTTTGAGACTAAGCAATTTGTGTGTGTTGGGTGCTGCAGGCTACAGAGAGCTGAAGGATCTTTGGTAGTGCAGAGATAAGAGGATAGGTATTTTGCTACCTACACGAATGGAGCTGGACTGAGCAATGTGGAAAGCATATTATGTCTTTCAGGGGAGGTGACTAAAGCCTCCCAGCACTAATCCAGCAATTTTTTAACAACACTTGGGTGGCTTAAATGAGCTAACACATGTCTATGACAGATCTGATTCAAGAAAAACAAAACCAGTCAGCAAATATTAGTGACTATAGATTAGATTTTATGGTTGAGCCTAATTATTTTTTATACCCAAAACTATTCCAAATGTATAAACACAGATTAAGGTATTAGAATAGTTAAGAAAATAAACTGTTAAATTCTATAGTGACTTCCTCTGTCCCGGAAATCATAGGATGCCTCATGCATTTTAATAAAGAAAGAAAAGATATTGTGTTTAGTCAGCTTACCTGTATAGCATAACTTCTAGAATGATATTTTATTTTTTTTTCCACCACAGGAAAAAAAACCCCCAAATCAAATGTAAAAACAGTTTTTCAGATTCTTTTTACAAGCTTTAGACTGCCCTATGGACCTGTATCCAGTACCCCTATAGCAGACTGCCTGCAGAGGAGATTCCAGTTACTAAGACAACACACAACATTTGCAATACTTACAAACATTTATTTATCTAAGTTCAAGGTCAGTGTGGTCTTAATAAAAATGAACAAAACTAAAATATACAGAACTATTGTTTTCCATCTTGATAGAATGGACTAAAACTATCAAACTTTTCATTCAGACATATTCATAGTGTACTTTTTTGCCCTTTACTACAGGAGTCAATGAAATGAGGGCATATCATTACTCCCAGGAGAGCTGTGGAGAAAACCAGAAATTTTATATTTAGCAATACACTTTAGGTTATGTTTAACACATTTATATAGAGAGGAGAGGGTACTCATAAATGTCTTGGTCTGAAAAAATGTTTAGAACTTTCCATGGACAATAAAATGTGCTGAATTTAACAAGCTGTATTAGGGTCCAGTCAATATATTCTAGGCAGAGCTGAAGAATTTTGACAGTAAATCTTGTAATACCTAACATTCTCTTGAGTGATTTAAGTAATCCTACTTTTGGATGATCCTTTTTGTTCAGTCTTATGTTTCTGATTCCTAAGTATTTACATTGATCCTAGATGATGCCATTGCCACCTAGGAGCGTGCTTATTTTCTAGATTTTTAACTAAGAGCTAGTTCAATGAGTCATATTTCAAAGAAATTGAAACAATCATGAGATTACATGTAGACAAAACCCTTGACAGGGAAAATGCAGTTCATTATTTCTGGCACTTTGTATAAATCATTATAAAATTCGAATAAAAACACATCTGTAAACAGGGCCAACTTTCTCTCTATAATTGGGTGGGCTACACAGATTTTGCTGCACTTGAAAACCTTTGAGTATTGTCACCTTGTTGAATGTATTTTTCAACAAGAAAATACATTTCTTTTTTTTCTTTGTTTTGACTATTTCCTTCCTCCCTTCCTTCCTCCCTTCCTTCCTCCCTCCTTCCATGTTTATATGTCACTAGAACCAGGGAACATCTGTGAGAGTCAACTTCACTTTTTCCCACATATAACATATGCCTGAAGCTTGCAGAAGTCCACCACCACCCAGAAAGCTTTGTTTCTGAGTAATAAACTTTGCTTTCACTTGAGAACCATAGCAAAGGTGTCAGTTTTTCAGTTTTCCTCCTCATAGTTTGTTGAATGTCTTAGATGTATATACTGTTTTTCATTATATTTAGAAAATTTAGGGCCATTGCATCTGCTAATATTTCTTCTTCCTCCTTCTTCCTCTCCTGGGACTCCTACTATGTATATGTTGGTACTCTCATGATGCCCCATCCCCCGATCTCTGTTCACTTATTTTTAATGTTTTCTTAATTGTCCTCAGACTAGAATATCTCAATTGACATATTTTCAAGTTCACAGTTTCTTTTCCCTCTCACCTCAATATGCTATTTAGCCTCTCTAGTTAAATTTTCATTTCAGGTATACTTTTTCAATTTCCAAATTTCTATTTGGTACCTTATTATAACTTCTTATCTCTTTATTAATATTCTTTGTTTGAGAACACACTCAGACTTTCCTTTACATTTTTGGATATTATCTTATTTAGTTCTTTGAACATATTTTTAATAGCTAAAGTCTTTGTCCAGTAAATCTAACATCTGGGCTTCCACAAGGGCAATTTCTATTTTATTTTTGCTCAGTATGAGCCACATTTTGCTCTTTCTTTGAATGTGTCATTATTGGTTAAAAACTGGACATTTCAAATAATGTGATTGGGTAATTAGGAAAGTCAGATTTTCCCCACTCCCAGAATTTGTTTTCATTGCTGTTTGTTGTTGCTTTTGTTGCTATTTATTTGTACAGTGAAATTCTTGGACTGATTCTCTAAAATCTGTATTCTTTGTTGGCTGATATTGCCAAAGTCACTACTTGAGAGCTTAGTGGTAAGCTGATGATTGAAAAAATACTTTTTAAAATGCCTTGAACCAATATATCTCCCATTGTTTGCCTAAGGGATTCTGTGTGTTGAAATGTGACTTCTACTCTGACCATTTACAATCCTGTCTCAGCCTTCATTTGTAGTTTGTGCAGAGTCTTATCATCAGCCAAAAGTAAAAAAATACATACATAAATAAATAAAGCCTTATCAGGTCTTTCCTGGGCATGTACACATTCCCTCACAAGCACATGTTCTTCTAGACACCCCAAAATTGTTATAACTTTTCAGAACCTGCTATGGATATCTTATTGTCCTGATTTTCCTTTTCCTATTGCCCATCTGTTTCTTTGCCCCAACAGGCATCACTGCATCAGGCAGCAAAAATGTGACACAATTAATTTTTTTTTAGACACACACTCTGGGGATGGGGATTTTTTTACAGAGTGAGCTGAGTCAGGTTAAATAATAACAAGGTCTGTGAATGGGACTTATAGGAACTCTAAGGTCAAATACTGATAATTCTCTGGGGTTGTGTTTTTGGGGAGCTCCAAATCTTTCTCTTCCAGTTGCTGCTAGACCACTGTTTTGTTTGGCTACTGTTGTTCCAAGACTGCTAGTTTTCAAGTCTACTGTGGAGCTGGAAAGAAGAGTAGGTGAATAGGGAGTTTTAAAATACAACCATCCTTGCTGTTCTTAATGAGAGTCGACTGTTTCTTTTGAATAAAACTCATCAGATTGTTGCAAGCCTTTTGGTAATTTCCAGAGTTGAGAAAAATGTTATTTTTGACCTTTGATGACAGTGTTAATACTTTCTGGAGGAGTAGATTTCTGAGGTTCTTATTCTGCCATTCTGGAAGTGCTTCTATCTTATGTTTATAGAGTTCTTTATATACCCTGGGCACAAGCTCTTTATCCAATATGTGATTTGCAGATATTTTCTCCTTGTTTGTGGTTTGACTTTTCATCTGTTAATATGTCTTCTAAAGAGTGAAGTATATTAATACAATAAATCAAACTTTCATTTAATAAATTATACTTTTAATGTCCTATGTAAGAATTACTTGCCTAATCAAGATCAGTATATTTTCTCCTGTAATATTTATGATTTTAATTATTATACTTGGGGCTATGATCCATTTTGAGTTAATTTGTTCATATGGCGTAAAGTATGGATTAAAGTTCATTTTAAAATATGGGTATTCAATTTTTCTACCATCAGTTGTTGACAAGACTGGACATCTTATTGATGTATATTTGTATATTGATCAGAAATTAGTTGTTCATATATATATGCATCTATAACTAATATCATAACAACATCAAGTTCTGCAGTCCATGATTACAGTATCTTTCTCCATTTATTTTGGTCTTTAATTTATCTCAGCAATTATTTTTAGTTTCTGTCTAATGCAACTTCTAATCATTCATTGCTAGCATATAAAAAAGCAGATTCTGTATAATGATATTTTACTTTTCAACTTTTGCTGAATCTACTTATTAGTTCTAGTAGTTTTTCACAGTGGCTGTACCAATATGCATTCCCACCAACAGTGCACAAGGTTCCCTTTCTCCGCATCCCTGCCAACACTTTTTGTTTGTTGATTTATTGATCATAGCTATTCTGACAGGTGTAAGATATCTCAATGTAGTTTTAATTTGCATTTCTCTGATGATTAGTGACATTGAGCATCTTTTCATATGTTTATTGGCCATCTGTACATCTTCTTTACAAAAATGTCTATTCAAGCCCTGCCTGCCATAGCTCAATGGGTTGAACGCGGGCTGCAAACCAAAGCATCACACATGCTTTGCACATGTCACGGCACATGCCGTGTCACGGCAAATGCCTGGGTTGCAGGCCACGGCCCCCAGCAACTGCACATTGATGTTTCTCTCTCTCTCTCTTTCTCCCTCTCTTCCCTCTCTAAAAATAAATAAATAAAATCTGAAAAAAAAGAATAGTGGATTCCCAACTTTAAAAAAATGTCTATTCAAGTCCTTTGCCCATTTTTAATTGGACTGTATTTTCTTGGTTTGTGTTGTATAAGTTCTTTATAAGTTTTGGGTATTAACTCCTTATCAAATGTACCATTGGTATATATTTTCTCCCATTCAGTGGGCTGTCTTTTCATTTGGTTTCCTTTGATGGTTTCCTTTGCTGTGCAAAAAACTATTCAATTTCATGCAGTCATATTTGTTTAATTTTTCTTTTCTTTCTCTTACCCAAGGAGATATATCAGAAAAAATATTGCTGTAAGAAATGGCTGAGATTTTGCTTCCTGTGTTTTCTTCTAGCATTTTTATAGTTTAGAGTCTTCACATTTAAGTCATTAATTTTTTTTAGTTTATTCCAGTGTACAGTCTAAGGACATGGTCTAGTTTCATTTTTTTGCTTGTATGTATCCAATTTTTCCAATAGCAATTATTGAATAAACTGCCTACCCAATTGTATGTTCTATCTTCCATTGTCAAATATTAATTAATCCTGAAAGCTTGGGTTTATTTCTAAGCCTTCTTTTCTATTCCACTGATGTATATGTCTGTTTTGATGCCAATACCATGCTGTTTTGATTACTACGTCCTTGTTGTATAGTTTGACAATAGGTAACATGATACCTTCAACTTTATTCTTCTTTTTTAAAATTGCTGAGGCTATTCAGGGCTTTTTATGGTTCCATATACATTACAGGAATATTTGTTCTGGTTCTGTGTAATACATCATTGGTATCTTGATAGGATTGCTTTGAATCTGCAAATTGCTTTAGGTAGTATAAACATTTTAATGATGCTTATTCTTCCTATCCATGGGCAAAGCATATATTTCCACTTATTTGAATCTTCTTTTATTTTTTCCTTCAGTGTCTTATAATTTTCCATGCACAGGTCTTTTATATCCTTGGTTAAATTTATTTCTAGATATTTATTTACTTATTTTTTTATGTAATTGTAAATGGGATTGTTTTCTTAGTTTCTCTTTCTGGTAGTTTGTTATTGGTGTATAAAAACACAACTGATATGTAGATAATTGTTTTTCATCCTGCTACTTTACTGAATTCATTTATCAGTTATAGTAATTTTGATGGAATCTTTAGGGTTCTCTATATATATTATCATGTCATCTGCAAATAATGACAGTTTTTCTTCTTTCTTTCTAATTTGGGTGCCTTTTATTTTTTCATCTTGTCCAATTACTGTGACTAGGACTTCCAGTACTGTGTTGAATAAGAGAGGTGAAAGCCAATATTGCTATCTTATTCATGATATTATAGAAAGCACTTTTTTAGTTTTTGCCCATTGAGTATGATGTTGGCTGTGGGACTGACATGTTTATTAATATATAATATCATAATCTCTATTATCAGCTTAAATAAAGTCTTGTTAAGGCAATAAACTAAATAGTATTTAAGTTTTTTCTAAATAAAATACATTATTCAGAGCTGGTAAAAATTCAAAAATAGTGATATTTTTAGTTAATCTTTTAATTTCTAAAATTTACATCTTGGCGTTATCCTCTATTCTGATTCCTAAGGTCTCTATAAGTGAATAGTGTTCCTTTTGATGTAATTCCCTGACCAATTTGGCAGGAAGAAGCATGAAAAAATTGGCAGCAAAATGGCCCATTTTTAAGGAACTTGAGTATAAAAGAAAACCCACTAGGACACAGGTGGCAAACACAAGGCATGCAGGCTGAATCTGGCCCTCCACCTTGTTTCTACCCAGAGGAGTCACTGAGTTCTCACTTAATAGTCAAGGAGTAGTTACGTTTATACAGTCCAAAAATTGCATTAGGACCTTTGAAAGCAATGATGAGGCTGATGTGGCCCATGGTGAAAATGAGTTTGACACCCGTGTACTAGGAAAGAAAGTCCTAGATTTCTTTTTTTAATTTTTTTTTTACTTTTTATTGTTGATGTTTTATTGTTTGTGCTGTTACAGATGTCCCGTCTTTCCCCCTTCACCTGCCCTCCACCCAACCCACCCCCCACATCCATAGTCAATCTCCACACCATTGTCCTTGTCCATGGGTCCTTCATATATTATACTTCTCCAAGGAGGACATACAGATGGCCCACAGACATATGGAAAAGGACATTCAACATCACTAGCATTCAGAGAGAAGCAAATTAAAACCACAGTGAGATATCACCTCATACTGGCAAAAATGGCTATCATTAATAAATCAACAAATAAGTACTGGTGAGGATGTGGAGAAAAGGGAACCCTAGTGCACTGTTGGTGGGAATGCAGATTAATGCAACCACTGTGGAAAGGAGTATGGAGTTTCCTCAAAAAGTAAAAATAGAACTGCCTTTTGACTGCTGGGATTATGCCCTAAGAGTCATGAAACACCAATTCAAAAGAATATGTATACCCCTGTGTTCATAGCAGCACTATTTACAATAGTCAATATTTAGAAACAACCTAAGTGCCCATCAGTGGATCAAAAAAACTGGTACATTTACACAATGGAATACTGTAGAGCAGAAAAAAAAAAAGAAGGGAATTCCTGCCTTTTGCATCAGCATGGATTGAACTGGGGACTATTATCCTAAGTGACATCAGTTACTGGAAGACAAATACATACAATTTTTCTTATAAGAGAAATCTAATGAACAAAATTAACTGATGAGCAAAATAGAACCGGAAGCATGGAATCATAGAACAGACTGACAGCTATAAGATGACGAAGGTGAGTACTGATTGAAAGAAGGTGAAAGGATTAGTCAGAAAACATACATCAAGTCTTAGATTTCTTGGTCATACTTGTTTCTCCTAAGCAGCTGTGATTACCAGAGAGAATAGGCGAGGTAACAAAAATTCACAAATATTTAATTTATTACACTTACTTATTTACAAAATCTGTAGCAAATGCATAATGAAGTGATGGCCCCAAAGTTTTGAACATGTAGTTTCAATATTACTCCTTTTATTTAGTAGCCAAATTTATTGGCTCTTTTTGAAAGTTAACTCCATTTTTGCATATACCTCAGCTAAAGTGCTTCATAGAACTTCACCTACAGTGGAGGTATTAAAATTATACCACTCTGGCCTTGGTTATTACTACTTAATTAGTTTGCATGTAATATGTTCATGATGATATGAATTATTGACATAAAAAGAACACAATATCTGGATCCATTAGGAGAGGTACCTACCCTATCCAGTCTCAATCAGGTCCTGGATATATGGGATTGCATTTCAACTGTGTTCTTGAACTCCTCTCTCTTTTGATTGTAATAAGGTAAGCATGGATCATCTTCTTCTTTTATAATTGGTCTCTTTCTCTTAATATCTCTTTTCAATTGTCTGATTGTAAATATTCTATTTCTGTCCATTAGATAAATTCCTGCTCTAGTATAATGTATTTGTTTATGAAAATTGCAAGCAATCTACTTTATATATCTTTATACATTTCTTTTCTTCTTATAGAAAGACGTTCTCTTTTTCTTTAAGTGTTCCATATCCTCCCCAACTGATTATAATTTTTTATAAAACATGCTCTGAAATATAATTCATTCTGTTTAATTTCTTTCATGAAAACCAGTTTTGAAATCCAGTTAACCTTCCAAGAACTGCACTGTGTCTTTTATCTGGCAAAGTGGCATGATCCTGGGTTTTAGGTAAAATGTGGATGAAAATGGTTGTTTAGTACAGGGTACACCAAAACAGATTCCTGTTTCCCAAAATGCTAACAAAATTCCATGGTGCATGATTTTTTTTTTTAGTTTTCAAGAAGTAAAATTTTGTTCAGGTCAGGTAGCTCAGTTATTTGGAGTGTCATCCTACACACCAAAAGGCTGCAAGTTTGATTCCCAGTCAGGGCGCACCTAGTTGAGGTTCCATCTCCACTTGGAGTGCCTATGGGAGGCAACTGAGCTGTGCTTCTCTCTTGCATCGAGGTTCCTCTCTCTCCCTTCGCCTGAAATCAATAAAGATGTGTCCTTGGTGAGGACAGCAATAAAAAACGGAAATAAAATTTAAATTGTCTATTTATTATAAACTTCTCCCAAGTCTTATTAATTTGCTGATTATCTCATTGAAAAATATATCCATAAACGAAGAGGATTAAAGCTGATCTTCTTTGGATATATTTTCTAATAAAAAACACAACTCTTAGGATCCATAGTGTGAGTATTGCTGAAAGGCTCTTTTTGTGATGGAAATGGAAAACCTGCATGTGCATAGCCTGTTGTAAAATATCTTTGCACTGGGCCTTGGAGATAACAGAAGGACAGTGGGGCAAAAGTGAGCTCTGATCTTCAGTGGACCATTCAACATCAACTGGCATCACCAACTGTGAGTTATGTGAGGTACAAAGTGCCCAGAGAAGCAGGTGTAGGGACGCTCACGTCCTAAACCTGTAACCCTGTTGCAATCACAGCAGTTCACTGGATGGCACTTCCACCCCCAAAGACTATTTGACCACATTTCCAGAGCTCACTGATATAAAAGACTTAAAAAAAATAAAAGAATATACTATCATTTTCATCCCTATTTCCTCCGACTTCATTATAATCACCTTCTGAGGAAGCACACCTCATTACAAAACCAAATTGCTTGCCTCCCAAGAGCTGGTTTTTAGTCTGGGTGGATTTTACTTATCCTCCAAACAACCAAAAATAATCAAGAAGATTGTCTTAGTTTGACAATGTCTGATGGCTTTTGCATAATAAAGTCAGAAAGGTTTTCTTTTTCTGTTTTTTTTTTTAAGAAAAATTTCTTCTGATAAATGAAGACTGTGTATAATTGATGCATACTAAAAAGTTATTAATTCATGTCATATAAATACTTATAAACAGTTGTATTAAAAAGCAGAGCTTCAGTTTATCAGAATTTAGAGATCTTAATCATATCACTTAGAAATTAGCCGTGTTTACTTTTATATTATTTAATCACCTTTTGTCCTTGAAATCATTTCCCTTGATAGATGTTTGTCTAAAATTTGATAGTATAATCGGCAATATAAGTTTATATAAAAGTCTTTTTAAGGCAGTAAAGTAAATAGTATTTAAAATGTTTCTTTCCAAATTAAAGTAATTATAAAGTGCCAGCAAGAATTTCAAACAACTTTTAGGGAGAAAGCCAGCAGAAATGGTGTCCATGAATTTGATGTAGCCTATAGTTTAAAAATACAGGGGTCAAATTAGTCACTGCTTTTCTATATTCTAGTCTAATACCACCTTGTTCAGTCTTCAGAGACACTCAACTCTGTCTTGGAACCACAGTCTGAACTCATAAGGTCCATGACATCACAGAACTTGAAGATTACTATTCAGATATGCTGGAAATATCTGGAGGAACAGTGTGGTAGGTACTTTTGCATGGTGACACTGGGAGTCTCCTAAGATGAAATTTACCAGAGACAGAGGCAGAGACAAAGACAGAGGGAGGGAGAGGCATAGAGAAAAATCTGTGGCAAGAGCTAACCTGTGCATTGTAGGAAGTTCAGGGGCATTCTAGGCTTCTGCCCAGTAGATCTCTGCACTACCCCCAGTCCCCCTTTTACTGCAGTTACCAGAACCCCAAAGTGCTTTAAGGCACTGCTAAATATACTGTACAGCAAACCTGTCCCTGGTTGAGAACCACAGATAGCAGGGAAGGGGAGTTTTGAGCATTACAGTGCAGTGTTACTTCAATGGTTGTTTGGATCGGCCTGCTCTGTACCCCCATCAGTCTGACCAGGACCAGGAGTGCCATGTGTACACAGATACGTAATTAGGATGAATTCCATAGGCCCCGTCAGAAGCCTATGATCTCATTGCTGACCCATTCATTGTTTAATAACGTTACTTAGCTTCCATGTCTTCACATGTTTTTCAGTGTTCTTTTTGAGATTGATTGCTAGTTTCATAGCATTGTGGTTAGAGAAAATGCCTGATATGATTTCAATCTTCTTAAATTTATTGAGATTTCTTTTGTGTCCTAACATGTGGTCTATCCTAGAAAACCTTCCGCCCTGGCTGGCGTAGCTCAGTGGATTGAGTGTGGGTTGTGAACCAAAGCACCGCAGGTTCAATTCCCAGTCAGGGCACACGCCTGGGTTGCAGGCCACAGCCCCCAACAACTGCACATTGATGTTTCTCTCTCTCTCTTTCTCCCTCCCTTCCCTCTCTACAAATAAATAAATACAATTTTTTTAAAAAGAAAACATTCCATGTGCACTTGAAAAGTAGGTATATTCTGCTGCTTTGGAATGAAATACTCTGAAGATATCAATTAAATCCATTTGATCTAGTGTGTCATTTAAGGCCCTTGTCTCTTTGTTGTTTTTCTGTCTGGAAGATCTATCCATTGAAGTTAGTGGGGTGCTAAAATCCCCAACTATACTGCATTTCTGTCGATCTCTCCCTTTTTGTCCATCAAGATTTGCTTTACATATTTAGGTGCTCCTATGCTGAGTGCATAAATGTTTACTAGGATTACATCCTTTTGATGGACTGTCCCCTTTATCATTATATAGTGTCCTTTGTCTCTTACTATAGCCTTGGTTTTAAAGTTTATATTGTCAGATATAAGTACTGCTACCCCAGCTTTTGTTCCTTTTCCATTTGCATTAAATATCTTTTTCCATCCCTTTACTTTTAGTTTGTGTGTATCTTTTGATCTGAGATGGGTCTCCTGTAGGCAGAATATATATGGGTCTGTTTTCTTATCCATTCAGCTACCCTATATCTTTTGGTTGGAGCATTTAAGTCATTTGCATTTAAGGTGATTATTGATAGATACGTATGTAGTGCCCTTTTATTGTTAGACTCTTTTCCTGTTTTTTTCTTTCTCTTTTTCTTCCTCTTCTTCTTAAAGCAAGCCCTTTAACATTTGTTGCAGTGCTGGTTTGGTGTTAACAAACTCCTATAGCTTTTTCTTGTTTGGGAATCTCCTTATTTCTCCTTTGATTTTGAATGATAGCCTTGCTGGGTAAAGTAGCCTTGGTTCTAGGTCCTTGCTTTTCATTATCATGAATATTTCACACCACTCTCTTTTGGCCTGAAATGTTTCTGTGGAGTGATCTGATGCCAGTCTAATTGGTGCTCCCATGTAGGTAACTACCTGCTTTTCTCTTGCGGCTCTTAGTATTCTCTCCTTGTCTTTAAGCCTTGTCATTTTAATTATGATGTATCTTGGTGTAGGCCTCTTTGGGTCCAATGTCTTTGGGACTGCGAACTTTCTGGATTTGTGTGACTTCTTCCTTCACCAGGTCAGGGAAGTTTTGGGTCATTTTTTCCTCATACAGGTTGTTGATCATTGTTTGCTCCCTTCTTCTAGTATTTCCATGAGGCAGATTTTGTTGCACTTCATATTGTCCAAAATGTTTCTTAACATTCTTAATGTCCTCATTTTTTAAAAATTATTTTTTTCTTTTTGCTGCTTTGCCTGGGTGTTTTTTTCTACTATGTCTTCCAAAACACTGATTTGATCCTCCGCTTCATCTAACCTACTGTTTATTACATCCAGTGTATTATTTATCTCAGATATTGCATTCTCTTTTTCTGACTGGTCTTTTTTTTATAATTTCTATGTCTATTTTCATACTGTTGAGTATCCTTATAATCATCATTCTAAACTATCTGATAAATTGCTTGCCTCCATTTCATCTAGTTCTTCTGGAGAATTCTCTTATTCTTTCATTTGGAGTCTGTTTCTTTGTCTTCCCATTTTGGATGCTTCTTTGTATTTTCCACCTTGGTTGTTAAACTAATCAGCCATCAAAGTGATCAGTTATTAATATAATCAAGCTGTAATCAGCAGTCTGACTTAAGCACCATAAGGTGGGACAGAGTAATTCCTGTGTGCAGGGCTACTGCTTCCTCTCAGGCTGATACCACTTGAACAGGAGTGCTCTGCCTGAGAAAGATGGCTCCTGTCGTATGGGGAAGAACTCAGTGCAAGGATCCTGGTAGCAGTTCCTTCAGTTCTCTCCCCAGAGCCACCAGCCCCAGACTGTCCTCAAGTGTCTCTAGTCCACTCTGTTCTCCCTCTGCTGGAACCTAGGGTAAGTGGCTGCAAACAAAATTTTGTGTGTTGGCCCTTTAAGAGGCTCTCGGAGTCTCCAGCCATCTCTCACTGACAGACAGAAACTTTCCTGCTTTCACAGCTAGATAGTATCTGGGTTCCTTTCTGGCTCTGGTGTTTTAAGCTGGGGAGCCCAGCTTGGGGTTTAAATCTCACACTTTTCAGGGGGAAGCCCCTGGGGTATGTCAGTATCCCTCTGGTACTTCAGCTGCCATCTGTGGGATCCCAGCCAGCCCTCTCATGCCTTCTCCTTACTCCCTATGAGTCACATTGTGCTGAAGTGGTTTCTTCAGTCTATAAGGCTTCTCTCTGCTAGTGTTCAGTTGGTTATTCTGGATGATTTCTCTACAATTTAGTTGTGATTCCAGAATGGTCCTGGGAGGAGGTTAATGTAGCTTGCTCTTAATCCTCAGTCATCTTAGATCTTGTGAGAAGCATTTTAAGATTTCCTTATTAATCAGTTAATGTGCCTTATTTTAAAATACTTTTTCTAATATTAAAACAATCTTTGTGTATATGGAATAAAATCAACTGGAACAAGCTCTATTATCCCTTTTACATATTTTTGGGTTCATTTGGTTAATATTTAGTATTGAACTGAGCATCTATGTATTTTTTTAAGATTTTATTTATTTATTTGTAGAGAGGGAAGGGAGGGAGAAAGAGAGAGAGAGAGAAACATCAATGTGCGGTTGTTGGGGGCTGTGGCCTGCAACCCAGGCATGTGCCCTGACTGGGAATCAAACCTGCGATGCTTTGGTTCGCAGCCCACGCTCAATCCACTGAGCTACGCCAGCCAGGGTAGCATCTATATTTCTTAACAAAATTAGATTGTGTGAGAGAGGGGCTGAAAACAGGAACTGAAGAATTATCTCCTGGAGGGTGGATCCCTTGTAGTACAGGCTTCTCCCCAGTAGGTGAGTGTTCTAGGAACCCATCTGTATCAGTGTGCCAGCTGGCATTGTTGAGAGGCTGAGTTTGGCTTCAGTGATTTTATTTTTGAAGACTTTTTCAACACAATTGACCAATCCATAACAGGTGATTTATGAGCGTACCTGTCCACACTGCGCTGAGTGGTCAGCAATTTTTGACCAAAAACTGCACAACCCCTATCCCCCACCCTGCCGATTCACCTGATCTTGCCTCTGAGCAGCTTATTTTTTGTTTGTTTGTTTCTCAGATGAAAAAAATTCCTTAAAGGGATATATTTTGCCAGCATGGAAGAGGTGAAACAAAAAATGGTAGAAGCACTAAAAGGAATACAAATTGACGAGTTCAAAACTTTTTTCAGTAGTGTAAAAACCGTCTCCCTAGTTGTATCAAATGGAGAATAATTTGAAGGTGGCTGAAGTTTAAACATGTGAGAATATATACACAATATCTTATAAATAAATTTCATGTTTTGGGTGGGTCCCCCCTCATATGTTGTCTTTCTCATACCGTCCTTTTCTGGTTGTGGTATCAAGTTTGTGCCAGCCTCATAAAACTAGATGGTGAATACTGTGTCCGTCTTCTCATGAAATGTTCTGTAGGATTCTAATTCTCATCCCTGGAATGTGTGAAAGTGCAGTACTCATCTCTAAAGCTGTCCTGCTCCAGCATTTTCTCTGTTGAAAATATTTTAAATACCAATTAAAGTATTTCATAATTATAAGACTATTTAGTGTTTATTTTTTCTTAAATCATGCTTGTTAATTTATCTTTTTCTGGGAATTTCACTTTTCATCTAAGATTTTTTTAACTTTATGGTTTAATGTTATCAAATTTTTTTTTTCATCCTTTTAATTCCTGCTACTCAAGGTGTATTCTGCAGACAGACAGCATTAGCATCATCTGGGAGCTTTTTAGAAATGTTCAACCTGGAGTTCCACCCCAGACCTACATAATGAGGTCACTGTTATGAGCTGGATTTTGTCCCCCCAGATTAAAGGTCCTAAACCTTACTACTTTAGACTGTAGTGGCAATTGGATATAAAGCCTTTAAAGAAGTATTTAAGGCAAAATGAGGTCATATAGGTGGGCTCTAATTAAATGTAGTTGTTGTCTTATAAGAAGTGGAAGAGACATGGAGGATCCAGAAGCACAAGGGAGAGGCCCTATGAGGACACTGAGCAAAGACAGCTGTCCAAAGCCAAGGAGTGAAGCCTTAGGAGGAACCAAACCTGCCAGTGCCTTGATCTTGGACTTTTTGGCCTTCAGATCTGTGAGAAAATGAATTTCTGTTGTATAAATCACCTACTCTGTGGTATTTCATATGGCAGTCCGAGAAAATTAATAGTCCTAAAGTTATATGTAGGCACATTAAGTTTTGGGAATCATTCTTGATTTTTTAAAAATATTTATTTATTTATTTAATTTTTTAGAGAGGGAAGGGAGGGAGGGGGAGAGAGAGAGAGAGAGAGAGAGAGAGAGATCAATGTACGGTTGCTGGGGGCCGTGGCCTGCAACCCAGGCATGTACCCTGGCTGGAAATTGAACCTGCGACACTTTGGTTCACAGCCTGAGCTCAATCCACTGAGCTATGCCTGCCAGGGCTGGGAATTATTCTTTAATCTCTCCTGCATCTGCACCAGTAACCACCTCTTCATTATTACTGTGGTTTGCTTGTGCCTTGACTATTTTCTTGATCAGTGTGTCCAGAAATTTACCCATTTTGTTAGATTTGTAAAAGAACTAGCTTTTGGTTCTCTTGACCCTCAACATTATTTTTGCATATTATTTTATTATTTTTTTCTACTTACCTTTTCTATTTCTTTTTACTTTGGGCTTAGTCTTTGTTCTCAGGCAGAATTCTTAAGGTTAATGTAACTGATACTACTCAATGGAGCATAATAGTAATTTTCAAGGTAAACAGACATGTAGATTCTACATAGTTATTAGTTTAAATATGAGGTGTAGTGCTGCCTTATTACATGAGGAGAATGACTCTGTGTCATAGTTGTACAGTGAGAAGCCTAGTTTGTTCAAGCATTAATAAGGGCATAATACTTCTTATCAAAGAGAATAGAAGGTATAACTTTTCTATACTATGCATCGATATTCCAGATATTATCATCAAGTCTTACTGATTTTACTTTCGGAAAATTTCCTATATCTTCCCTCAAAACCTCAGCCCAAAACACTATTAACCCTCAAAAAACAGAGAAAGGAAAACACCTACTCTAATATGATTCAGCATGGGCTTAGATTGCTTCAATTTAGTCTTCACATACAAGTCAGTGTTCATGGAAGAATAGGTGGTATCACTATTTTTAAAAAAGTTTAATAATTGATATTGTATACAGGATAATAACCAAGTTTCTCTCCACATGCTACAGGACTCTATGATCTCACTCACTTAGCCTTGCCATCCTTGTCTCTTAATACTCTTTCTTTTTTCAATTGTATTTTTCCATTACCACTTATCCCTCCTACACCTTCTTCCACCTCCACCCACCTCCCTCCGCCCCCACCCCCCGCAATCACAGCACTGTTGTCTGTGTGTTGTGAGGATTTCCCTTTTTCAGGATGTTGGTTTCATTAAGCTCCCCTGAGGGGCTTCACACGTGCTGACCTCTGGCTTCATCTGGAGTGCACCTTCACCCAGTTGTTTCTAACCCTTCATGGCTCTACCCAAATACCAGGGTCCTGACTTCAGAGACTAGTTCGGGCTCCTCGGCTATAATCTTCAATTGCATTCTAGGTTTTTTCATAGCAATTCTCACATTGGCAATTTCGTACTTAATTGTGTGATTAGCTATTGAAAGCCTGTCACCCTGCTATCACATAAGTTACACTGGCAGGCAGCAGGTCCACCTCATTCACCCCTCTCAAAGTGTTTCAAGCCAGGAGAGTAAGTAGAGACTACATAATTTAAAGCAAGTGTAATAAAAATTTTTTAGTATATTTCTCACACAACCAACTTTAATAAATTGAATTAAGTTATATTTCCTGAAGTTCTAATGAAATTTAGAAAGATTAATAAGTCTGATTATAACACATAATGACTTTCTGCATGATAAATCTTTATTCATATTAGCCCACAGAAGACCTCAGAATAAGCCTTAAACTACATTGCAGTGGTATCCAAAGACCGTTCTTTAACTTCTGTAATGTGAATTTGTGTATGTGCTTTAAATAGGCTATTTTTAGAGAAGTTTTAGATTCACAGCAAAATAGAGCAGAAGACATTCCTTATATCCTGCCTGCCCCCTCATACATGTAGCCTCTCCGAGTATCAAAATCCTTGACCAAAGTGGCACATTTGTTATAACTGATGAACCTACATAGACACATAATGATTTCCCAATGTTCATACTTTACTTTGAGGTTTACTCTTGGTGCCGTACATTATATGGATATTCACAAACATATAAGGAAATTTATCCACTATTGTAATGTACATACAGGGTAGTTTCACTGCTCTAAAAGTCCTTATTCTCTGTCTATATATCCCTCCCTCTCCCAATCCCTAGCCACCACTTGCTGATCCTTTCACTGGCTCCATAATTTGCTTTTTTCAGAATGTCATTGTTGGAATCATAAAGTATGTGGCCTTTTTCAGAATGTTTTTTTTTTCATTTAGTAATATACATTTAAGTTTCCTCATTTTTTGTGGCTTGATATTCATTTCTTTTTAGTACTGAATAATATTCTACTGTCCGAATGTACCACAGTTTATCCATTCCTTTCTGAAGGAAATAGTGGTTGCTTTCAAGTTTTGGCAATTATGAATAATGTGGCTATAAATATTCAAGTGCAAATTTCATGTGGATATAAATTTTAAACTTATTTGTTTAAATACCAGGGGATGTAATTGCTGAATCATATGTTAAAAGTATGTCTAATTTTATAAGAAACCACTAGCCTTTTAAAGTAGTAGTACTATTTAATATCCCCACTAAAAAAGTATGATGTTGCTCCACATCCATGCCAGCATTTGGTGGTGTTAATGTTTTGATTTTTGGCCATTCTAATAGGTATGCCATTGTATTTCACTATTTTTTTAAATTTTCAATTCCTTGATAATGTATAATGTTGGATATTTTTCATATGTTTATGTACCCTGTATATATCTTCTTTGGTGAGGTGCTGAGTCAGGTCTTTTGCCTACTTTTTAATTAGGTGGAGTGTTGAATTTTAAGCGTCCTTTGTACAATTTGGATAACAGTCCTTTATCTGATTTTTTTGCAAGTATTTTCTCCCAGTCTGCAGCTTGTCTTTCTATTCTCTTAATAATGTCTTTCACATGACATCATCTAGGATTTCCCCTATATTATCTCCCAGGAGTTTGATAGTTTTGCTTTTATATTTAGGTTAAAGATCTATTTTGATGTGATTTCAGTGAATGGTGTAAGGTCTGTGCCTTGATTCTTTCTGTCTTTTCTTTGCATGTGAGTGTTCAGTTGTTCCTGTACCATAATTGAAAGGACTGTTATTTTTTCCCTTGTACTGCCATTGCTTCTTTGTTGAAGATTGGGTGTTTGCATGTATGTGGGTCTGTTTCTGATCCCTCTATTCTCTTCTGTTAATGTATTTGTCTGTTTTATTAATGCCATATTGCCTTGATTACTGTAGCTTTATGATAAATCTTAAAGTAGGGGTTTTCAGTATTCCAAATTTATTCTCCTTCAAAACTGTGTTGAGTAATCTGGATCTTTGCCTCTTCATAAAAACTTTAGAATCAGTCTGTCAACACCCACAAAATAACTTGCTCAGATTGATTGATGTTGTAATGAATGTGTAGATAAGTTGGAAGGAACTGATGTATTGACAACATTAAGTCTGTTTGCTCATGAACATGAAACATCTCTTGATTCATTTAGTTTTTATTTCTTTCATCAGAGTTTTGTAGTTTTCCTCATATAGATCTCCTACCTCATATGCTCTCCTTTTTTGTTTTCTTTTTAAATGTAGCCTTACCATAGGCTTATTAATTTTATTTGCCTTTTTCAAAGGATCAGCTTTTGGTTGGTGTTTATTTTTTATTGAATTCTTGTTTTTAATTGTGTTGAGTTCTCGAATTTTTTTTCTCCTGTTTCCTTTGAAATTAATTTGCTTTTCTTTTCCTATTTTTCTAACATTGAAGCTAAGGAGATTAATTTTACTTTAAAATTTTTATTATTGAAGTATAGTTGACATTCTATGTTATATTAGTTTCAGATGTACAACATAGTGATTTGATCTTTACATACATTATGAAGTGATCACCACATAAGTCCAGTAACTGTCACTGTACAAAGTTATTGTAATTTTATTGACTATTTTCTATTTCTGTATATTAAATTCCCATGACTTATTTTATAACTCGATTTATTTTGTAAATCTACTTATTTTATAAGTAGGTTTATTTTGTATTTGATTTATTGGGGTGACATGTGTTTATAAAATGACACAGGTTTCAAGTGTACAACCTTGTAATACAGAATCTGTATATTGCATCATTAGTTCTGCACAGAACGTCAAGTCTCCTCCCATCACCATTTATCCTTCTCTTTTACCTTTCCCCACCCTCCTTCCCCTCCAGTAATCACCACACTATCGCCTGTGTCTGTTTGCTTGCTTTATTTCCTTTTTTTCATTCCTTTCTCTCTCTCTCCCTCCCTCCCTCCCTCCCTCCCTCCCTCCCTCCCTTCCTCTCTTCACCTTTTCCTGCAGTGCCGTAACGCCTCCACCACTCTGACAGCTGTCAGTCTGTACGCTGTATCTATGAGTCTAGTTTGATTTTGTTTGTAAGTTTGTTTTGTTCATTAGGTTCCATGTGTAAATGAAATAATGTGGTACTTGTCTTTCTCTGACTGGCTTATTTCACTTAACATAATATGTTTTAGGTCCATCCATGCTGTCACAAAAAATAAGATTTCTTTCTTTTTTATATCTGAATAGTATTCCATGGTATAAATGTACCACGACTGTTTCATTCACTCATTTACTGATGGGTACTTGGGCTGCTTCAAAATCTTGGCTATTGTAAATAATGCTGCAGTGACCATATGGGTGCATATATTCTCTTGAGTTAGTGTTTCAGGTTTCTTTGGATATATATCTAGGAATGGAATCACTGGGTCATGATGAAGTTTTATTTTTAGTTTTTGAGGAAACTCCACACAGTTTTTCACAATGGCTGCACCAATCTGCTTTCCTGCCAACAGTGCATGAGGGTTCTCTTTCCTCCACATTTTTTCTAACACTTCTTATTTGTTGATTTATTGATCATAGCCATTCTGAGAAGCATGAGGCGATAACCCTATTCTGTTCCATTGATCTGTATGTCTGTTTTTATGCACATACTCTTACTGTTTTGATTATTAAGGCCTCACAGTATAGTTTCATATCAGGTAGCATGATACCTCCAACTTCAAGATTGCTGAGGCTATTCCAGGTCTTTTGTGGTTTCATATAAGTTTTTGGAAAATTTATTTTACTTCTGTGAGATGTAATTGGTGTTTTAATAGGAATGTTGTTGAATCTATAGATATTTTATATAGCATAGACATTTTAGTGATGTTAATTCTTCCTATCTGTGAACACAGTATATGTTCCCATTTATTTCTATCTTCCTCAATTTTTTTCTTTAGTACCTTATAATTGTCTGAGTAAAGATCTTTTACCTCCTTGACTAAATTTATTTCTAGGTACCTTGTTTTGTTGTTGCTGTGATTGTAAATGGGGTTGTTTTCTTAGTCTTTATTTTGATAGTTCATTATTGGTGTGTAAAAATGCCACCAATTTCTGAATACTAATTTTGTATCCTGAATACTTTACTGAACTCATTTATCAGTTCTAGTAGTTTTCTGGTGGAACCTTTAGGGACTAGATGGATTTAATTGATATTTGCAGAATATTCACTCCAATTCAGTAGAATATACATTCTTTTCAAGTGCACATAGAACATTGTGTAGGATAGGCCACATGTTATGACACAAAGCAAGTCTAAATTCAAGAACATTGAAATCATACCAAGTATCCTTTCTGACTACAATGGTATGAAACTAGAAAATAATTACAGTAAGAAAACTAAAAAAATGCACAAACACATTAAGGTCAAATATCATGTCACTAAATAATGAATTGGTCAACAATGATATCAAGGAATAAATTAAAAGTTATCTTCAGGCAAATGAAAATGAAGACTCAACAACCCCAAATCCATGGGACACAGCAAAAACAGTCCTAAGAAGTAAATTCATAGCAGTATAAGCCTACTTCAAGAAGCTAGAAAGTTTTTCTAAAATAATCTAACTTTACATCTAAAAGAACTAGAGAACAATGAACAAAGACCAGGGTAAGTAGACGGAAGGAAATGATAATGATTAGAGTAGATATAAATGACAGAGACTGAAAATGAAGAATAAAAACAGTATGAAAACAGGAGCTGTTTCTTTGAAAAAATAAATGAGATCGAAAAACCTTTAACCAGACTCATAAAGAAAAAGAGGTGGGATCCAAAAAAAATAAATAAAATCAGTAATGAAAGAGGAAAAGTAACAATTGACACCAAAGAAATCAAAAGAATCATAAGAAAATATTATGAACAACTATATGCCAAAAAATTAGACAACTTGTACAAAATGGATACATTCCCAGAAACATACAACCTTCCCAACTGAAGCAGGAAGAGTCAGAAAATCTGACTAGACCAATTAGAGCAAATGAAATCAAAGCAGTAATCAAAATACTTTCATCAAACAAAAATCCTGGACCAGTGGCTTCATTGGCAAATTTTACCAAACATTCCAAGAAGAATAAATACCAATCTTCTCACATTATTCCAAAAGATTAGGAGGAAAGACTCCTAATCTCATTTCACAAGGTCAGAATTCTCCTAATTCCAAAATCAGCTAAAGACACTACAAAGAAAAAAACATAGGCCAATATCCCTGATGAATATAGATGCTAAAATTCTCAACAAAATATTAGCAAACTAGGTCCAGCAATACACTAAAAAGATCATATACCGTGAACAAGCGGGATCAATTCTGGGTATGCAAGGTTGGTACAATATTTGCAAATCAATTAATGTGATCTACCACACAACCAAAATAAAGGATAAAAATTATATGATCATATCAGTAGTTTCAGAAAAAGCATTTGATAACATCTAGCGCCCATTTATGATGGAAAAAAAAGACCTTTTAGCAAAGCAAAAATACAGGGAACATGCCTCAACATAAAAAAGGCCATAAATCACAGACCTACAGCCAACATCATACTCAATGGGCAGACACTGAATGGATTTCCCTCAGGGTCAGGAACATAACAAGAATGTCTGAATGAACTCTTATTTAACATAGGTCTGGAAGTCCTAGCCACAGCAATCAGACAACAAGAAGAAACAAAAGACAACAAAATTGGAAAGGAAGGCACAAAGCTGCCATTATTTGCAAATGGCATGATATTATATATAGAAAACTCTAAAGGAAGTAGATAGACTTTCAATCTTTTTTTTCTATATGCATTCAATGCTAAAAACTTTCCTCTAAGCACTAATTTTACTGCATCCCTTGTTAAACTGTATGTTTGTTTTAATGCAGCTCAAAATGCCTTTAATTTATCTTGCAATTTCCTTTTGACTGCTGTGTTCTTTAGAAATATGTTATTAATTTGTAATGTGAGATTAGATATCGTGTGGTTTCTATTATTTTGAATTTGTTAAGGTTTGTTTTGTGGCCCTGAATGTGGTCGGTCTTGGTGAATGTTCCATGTGAGCTCAAGAAGAACGTGTATTCTGATGCTGGATAAAGTTGTCAATAGATTTCAGTTATATCCAGTTGATTGATGGTACTGATGGTTTCAAATACATTTACCAATTTTTTTTGCCTGCTGGGTCTGTCTATTTCTTATAGAGAAGTGTTGCAATTTCAAACTATATGAGTAGATTCATATCTTTCTCTTTCAAATTGTATAAGTTTTTGCTTCACATATTTCTATGCTCTGTTTGATTCACACACATTAGGATTTGCTATATCTTCTTGAAGAATCTACCTCTTTGTAATTATGTAATGATTCTCTTCATCCCTGATAACTCTTCTTGCTCTAAAATCTGCTCTGCCTGAAATTAATCTAGTAACTCCTGGTTTGTCATCATTAGTGCTAGCATGATATATTTTTTACATCCATACTTTAATGTATATGTGTATTTACATTTAAAATGGTTTTCTTATAAATAACATATACTTGGGTCTTGTTTTTCAAACCACTCAGATAATTTTTATGTCTTAACTGGTGCATTTTAGACCATTAACATTTAAAATAGTTACTTATGTAGTTGTATGAATATCTACCATATTTGTTACAGTTTTCTACTTGTTCTTGCTTTTTGTTGTTATTTTTTCTTCAACACTTATGGTTTTAATTGAGCATTTTATATGATTTCATTTTCTTATTTTTCTTAGCACATTTGTTATATATGGTAACTTAAGTAACAAAGAATCCTAATTTCACCTTTATGTTTCCTGAATCATGGCTGTGATTCATTTTACTTTTACACAGGCATACACATACTTAAAGACACTGCTGCTCTTATTCTGAACAAACTATTGTCAATTATAGATCAATTAGAAATAAGAAAAGTAAAAGTTATTATTTTACCTTCACTTATTCTTTGTCTGATGCTTTTCCTTTCTGTATGTATATCTGAGTTTGTGACCTGCATAATTTTTTTTATCTCTAAAGAACTTTTAACATTTCTTGGAAGCTTATCTACAGGCAACAAATTTCATCAATTTTTGTTTGTCCGAGAAAATCTTTATTTTCCTTTACTTTTGAAGGATAATTTTGCAGGATATAGAATTCTAGATTTTTCCTTCTTTCAATGCTTCAGATATGTCACTTCACTCTCGCTTGCATGAAAATTCAGGTGAAGAAGAGTCATATGTAATTGTTATCTTTAATCTTCTACAGAAAAGTTGTTTATTCCCCCACCAAGGGCTTCTTTTAAGCTTGTTTCTTTATCTTTATTTTTCTAAAGTTTACTATTATAGCTTTAAATATTTTTCTGTTTTAATTGTTTATTTTTCCTTCCAGTATTTCAATGATCTGTAATTGTCCCACAAGTTTTTGGGTACTCTGTTCTGTTGGCCTATCAGTATTTGAAGTTCTACTAAGATATCCTTAATCTCAGAGATACTTTCCTCAGTCATGTCTAGTCTATGAATGAGCTCATTAAAATCATTCATTTCTAATGAGAAAAAATACAAAAAAAGAGATTAGGTGTCTAGGTCTCATAATAGGTTTATTTTGCTAAATGTTTTTTAAATATCAAAAATAAATAAAAGCATTTATTTTTATTACATTTTCTTTATCTCTAGCATTTACTTTTGTTTTTTCTTAAAATTTCTATCTCTCTGTTTACATTGTCTATCTGTTCTTGCATGTTGTTATTTTATTCATTAGAGATCTTAGCATGTTAATTGTAACTGTTTTAAGTTTCTGGTCTGATGATTCCAACATCCCTAATATACCTTAGTCCAGTGTGATACTTGCTTTTTCTGTTGAAACTGCATATTTTTGTCTTTCAGTATGATGATGATGATGATGATGATGATGATGATGATGATTGCTATTGTAATCCAGAACTTAGCATACTAGGTAAAAGGAACTGTGGTGAACAGGCCTTTAGTAATATGTTAGTAAGGTATAGGGGGAGCAAAAGCATTCTATAGTTCTATGATCAGGTCTCAGCCTTAGTGAGACATTGCCTCTGCACAGTAAACTTCACTAGTAGTTCATAATAGTCCCCTCCTTCTCCTTTATGTGGGACTGGATGGCTGAAGTGGACTAGAATAGAGTATTTCTCTTCCCCCAGGTTGGTTAGGCTCTGAAAAATCCCCTACAGTTTAGGCTCTGGTAAGATAGTTTCTCTTGAGGAACAGCCTATCAATAAGAATTAAATGCTTCTGTATATTTCAAAATGGAAATGTTTCCTCCTTCCCTTATTGGAAGCAAGAAGAAGCTTTACTCTGACTTCACAGTGAGAATCTGGTTGAAATCCTGAAGGTAAAACTTCCCAAAGTGTGGTGATTTGATTGGGTCTCCCAGGACGGTTTAACTCAGGTTTGTCTACACTGCACTGCCAGCAATTCACCAATCACAGTTCAGGCTTTTCCACCTAGTACCAATTCCTGCAGAGTTTTCTGCTTGTGTGTTTCTGATCTGGTTAGTTGTGATTCTATGTATTTGCCCATTGATCTCTCCAATTTTGGGGACAGCCCTTCTCCCTATGACCTCATTTTTCTGGTAGATCTAAGAAGCGCGTTGTTGATTTTTCAACTTTGTGTGCTTTTTAGTTGTTGTTAGGATTGAGTGATGACTTCATGCTCCTTGATTGCTGGATCAGATACCAGAAAGCCTTTTAATGTGCATTTTCAAAACTATATTTGATAATGATAGACATAGGTGTTCTCTTATTATGCCAGGTGCTACTCTCAGAACTTTCACATTTTAGCATATTTTAACCTTAGAATTACTCTAGGAAATAGTTACTGGTGTAGATTGTATTTTATTTTTTTTTAAAGATTTTATTTATTTATTTTTAGAGAGGGAAGGGAGGGAGGGAGAGAGAGAGAAACATCAATGTGCGGTTGCTGTGGGTTATGGCCTGCAACCCAGGAATGTACCCTGGCTGGGAATCGAACCTGGGACACTTTGGTTCCCAGCCCGCACTCAATCCACTGAGCTACGCCAGCCAGGGCGTCTATAGATTGTATTTTAAAGGCAAAAAACCTTGAGCTCATAGAGGCTAGGATTGTTTCCAAGGCCAAATAGCTTATAAATGATGGCATAAAATATTAATCCAAGCTGTCTAAATTCAATCTGTTCTCTTAATCCACATATCAGTATTCCTCCCTACACAGCAATTATTTACTCCTTCACCTTTTTCTCCTTTGTAAAGTAGCTTAATTTAGTTCGGGAATCTACCTGTCCCAATATAATCATCTCGTTCAGGAGTCAGTCTCATCCACTCCTAGCTGGAGCTGATCTTCTAACAAATCATAACATTTGTGTTCTCCTTGTCTGAAGCTGGCTTAGAAATGGACATATTACAAAATTCTAATAAAAAGACATGGGGGAAATCCCAGGAGACCTTTTGAAAAGACTTCTCTTTTTCTGCTGTACATTATTCTGTCTGGATACGGTATCTGGAATTTCGGCACCCATGTTGCGAAATTAAAATGGTCAAGTTGACTTGCTGAGGTTGGTAGATCAGTAATGTGGAAGGGTGTTGGATTAATTTAACCCTGGAGTCACCTTTGTGAGTTGTTTTTGCATGAGACACTCACATTTTCTAATTCTTGAACACAGTTTGGTAAAGACTTCCTATAGCTTGCTGTTGGGAGTAGCTAACCTGATACGCAAACCAAGAAAACAATAGGAAAAACATAAAGTGGTTCTTAAAATCATCATTTATCAAATAGAGAAACTTTCTGCTATAAGGTCCAGAAAATTTGGTTCTTGGAAATAAAAGAAACATATAGAAAATTTGAAGCAATATTACAGGGGAAATAATGCATAGTAATTAATATTACATGGGAACTAATCCTTAATAATTAATAAGGCCCAAAACAGGTCTAATTCTTTGTTTCATTTCATTATTCCAAAATTTATAAATCACTGCCTTAAACAAATTATATTTTATTTTTCTGAATTACATTATTCCCCACCAATTTTTCTTTGTCTTGCAATATAATCAATTTCCTACAAAGGAAATTCACCAAAGAATAAAATTAGTTTTAATTACTCTACCTCACTAGTTAGACTTACAACATTCTTAATCTGTGTAATTCTAAGAGAAATAAATTAGAATTAGATTTGTTCCAACTAAAACACTTCAGAAACAATTTTAGATATTAGAAGTGGCTTTTTATTCCAGTTACACTTTAATTATTCTGTAGTATAAAACAGCAAAACAGAAATTTACATGATATACATTTTAAGAATATTTGTCAAAATTTAGTTTTTAACTCATAAGTATTAACTATTAGACATGAGGTCTGAATTCATGTTTCTTTTAATTGTTTCATGAATATAGTGATCAAGTGGACGTTTCACCTAAATATCACAGCATAATATACCACTATTTAGTGTTTGACACCAATGTGTACTAGTAAGAAAATAAAATTGCCATTTCCAAGATATTATCAGTCCCTGCCCTTTGTAACAAGGTTTTAAAAATGCATTTCCTAGAGATTCTTATTCACTTATTTTCTTAGATTTTTTTTTTAAACCATAGACCCAGTGATTCCCTCTGATAGCCTTTCCTCATTTTATTTTCAATAATGACTCTTTGGGGAGCAATGCTACGGGGAGTGAAATTGATCACCCATCACTGTTTCTGATGTGCTGTTTAACCAAGCTGGTGAACCATAGACTGTCATCACAGAGGGTATCAAATCAACTGTGTGTGCCATGCCGCCTGCACTCCTGCGCACCTGACAATAACGAGAATCCATTAGTGTATGAGGCAGCCCAAGGAGCTGCTCAGTAAATTTCAGACAACAATGTTTTATGTAATCCTGGGTAATCTAGGTCACTAAAGAAGTTGAAAAACAGTGTCCCAAGAATGTGACTTCTGATTTAGATCATAACATTCAAAAGGCATTTTAGCATTTCAATTATGTTAGGCAAAGAAGAGTGTTTCCGTTTTGGACCTAACTACATGGTGCCCTTTAAGAAGATTCATAATTATCAGTAGCAGTACTTTGTCTTTCAAGTCATTACCCCCAAATTGAGCTGTTTTGTTCACTTTATTCTAAAATTTTCTTTTTTGACCACATGTCCTTATTTTGTTCATTTAGCATTTGGGGACTATTTGAAAGGCAAATATTAATGTTACATTTACTGGTTGTCTTGTTTGCTCCAAATGTATGCTAAGTGTGATTTTTTAAATTTAATTTTCATTGTATTCTTTCCACTACTGTTTAGTCCTCTTATGTCCCCTCCCTTCCAGCAATAACCACACTGATGTCCATGTCCATGAGTCCTTTTTCCTTGAGGGACTGGGTATGATTTTTTTTAAAACTTAAAAACTAGACATAAATTAGCAAAATGCACCTTTCACATCCTGGAAAAACTTTCTAGTAAAAAAACTACATTTTTGTACTAAACAAATTATTTACTAAATATATAAAAATATCCAAAATGCCCTGAAATTTTCTGAGAACACCTATAGCATTGCTGATTCATATAATAAAATAATTATTATGTGTTAATATGGAGAAAAGGTTAATATGGAGTATAATGTGGAGAATGTTTCCAAATCCTTTTTAGAAAAAACAAGTGGGAGAATTTTTATTAAAAGCTAAAATACAGTTTTTATTTGAAAATAACATGAGCCTAGCATTTTAAAGTAATATACTGTCTTAACATATCTCATACTTAGTTGAACTGAAAAAAAAAGCCTTTCCACTTCCCTGTCAAAATCGATCATTTTCTTCTTCTTGATAAAGCCTCTGTTTTAATCCTTTCCAACTTGTGTTCTTGTTTTGAAGAGAGTGCCTAGAACATAATAGATAATAAAAAATTTTAATGGGAAGATCAAATAAATGAAAAATTGCTCCATGCACTAATTGTTTTCCTTTTTTTGCAGAAATTTTATAACATATTGGATAAAATTGCCAGCATATTTCACAAGAATTTTCCTTGTTCTTGGCTGTGTTAAATTTACAAAACAGTTTGTGTATAAAAATATAAAAGAAACATCATGGGACAGATAGAAAGCAACTTATTTGAGCTTCTTTGCTTGATAAGTGTGTTTAGACATTGATGATGTTAGAGCTTTTGAAGTTGCTGTAGGCGGAACTGCACTAAACCTTCCAGATAGTCTTTTAACTTTATATGTGCATTATGTGAGGTAGCTTAATGAAGAAGGAGGGAATATAAGAAAGAATAATACTCACTTTAATAAATCATATATCCTTGTGCTATTTAAATGTTTCTTCAAGGTTGATTGAAACTTTAACCTCAGTCTCAATAAAAAAGAAAAGCTTCAAATTTGCCAGACCTTGAATTTTTACAACACTATGTTGAATTATGCAGTGATCAGTCAATTATTCATCTCCCTCAGCCTGAGATAGCTGTGCTTTGAAAAGCATGCAAAAATGGGGCTACAGAATGTGATGCTGTGTCAACACATTTCACTTAGGATTGCTTACAAGACAAATTTTTGTTTCAACATTGATTCTAGTTTTCTTGATGTTTGCTTCTAATAAGGTACCTGTTACAAATCAATTTCAGTTTGCATGCTTTAGTTTGTGATTCAGGATGATACACTGCCAAAATGACATTACTGTCTTTTTCATAGATTTCTACGCCCGTATGAGAAATAGAGATCTTTCATATTTCAAGGTAATCTTAACACAGCACCGCGAAACAAACCTACTTTTCTGCTAATGGAACAAGCAAGAATGGATGAACTAGTTCTAAACTCCAGAGTAGATTTATCTGTAGTAGTTGGAATTCTTAAGATAATATTTTATCAAGGGAATAAATAGAAAGAAAGATGCAGAAATAGAAGGGTGTTGGCCTCTAACAAATACATTGACAAAGGACGGATTCTGTCAGGGAAGCAGAGGAGGAGGGAAGCCTCACCGCGGTCATCGAGGGTGCGCACTTTGGGATTTGAGTCCCAGGTGGAATCATGATTCACCAGCTCTTGAAGCCAGGGGAAGGAGAAGGGTCAGGAGATTTACCTGTCTGAGCCTTAGATTCCTCACTATTAACAGGGGAAAAACACTTCATGGGGCAGTTATGCTGATTATCTAACAGAGTGTATGCTGAATATTTAAAACATAATAATTGGCCCAAGATGGGCACTCAAATGATTGTACCTATTTGTATTAACTAATGGTCAGAAGTGAAAAGGGAGATTCCCAGAGATGTTTGGACCCCCGGACACACATTTTTCTAAACTTCTTAAACCTGATAAAATACTCTTGTCTTAAATGGTTAATGAATACTAGACACAGTACTCTGTCAAAAAATCTGTTATCATGTTTACATTTAATTGGAAATATGTAGAGCGGAAAGGGTATCTTGTATTAGTTACTTGCTCTGATTACCCATAATGCCAGCTTCGACTGTATCACATTCCCTGTCAATGCCGTTATCTTGCTCTGTTTTTATAAGATCTTCCCAGCACATCTAGAACATTCAGACACCCACCATAAATTATGAAGACCAAATCGAAGTCGATTTCTGTTCAAAGTGAACATATCCCAGCAACTCAAAACTGACAATGGAATCGCCCCGTGTGTTCCAGGACAGCTGGCATAGCAGGACTGAAAGCTGGGGCCCTATTCCGTCCGTGTGCGCCGTGTGCATGGTTTGAGTTTTCCCGTTAAAGACTTAAGAAGCTTGAGATTTTGTGTGTGTGTGTGTGTGTGTGTGTGTTCAAAGGCAATACTATACAGGTATACATTGCCAAAATGTTTATTTATGTTTTCAAAATACTATACAACTTATTTCAAATTTAGCAATGGAAAGTAAACAAAGCGAACAATATTAAAAATATTGAATTGCCACCTTTAATAAATCAAATTAATCATTGTGCTTTCTTAAGAAAATATAATTATATGTAATTAAGGGTATTACAAACCAGTTTTACAAAATGTATGATATTAAATATTTGAGATATATAATGATTTCTTGTTAAATAGTTTTCAAAATAAACTAAAGCAACTTTAATAAGTAGAAAAAGTTGCAAATGTACATCATAGTCCATATAGAAGAACATTTGGGGGAGAAAAAAAAACAAACTCGTGTGGAGTTTTTTTACTATGTAAGATGTAAGCTTGCATGCATCATTGCTTTCCAAGGTGTAATTCTCCCTTGTTAGAAATTCTGAGTCAAACTCAGTGGAGCAGGGGTTAATGAAATGAGGATCAAATGAATCTGAGCATATGCTCCATTAATCTCAAAAAAAAAAAAACTTCCCCATGTCGTTTATTTAAATAACAACTCAGAATATTTAAAACTGAAATAAAGTTAATGACCACTGACCTCTTTCATAGGCCAGTGTTTACTGAGATTTTCCCAACTTCAAGAAACAGTCATTTTAAGTGAATGCTCTTGCAGTGTTTAAAGTTTTGAAAAGATAAATGTGTTCCTTCTTCATTATCCAGAATTCTATCAGGAGAAAAATCCAGTATGTTAAAGGAACACAGCATGGCAAGCAAACAAACAGGTTTGGGAACCAAAGATTTATATTCAGGCTCTGTCACTTCCAAACCTCTGCATGACTGTGACCAAATGTCCACCTTCTAGATACCTGTTTGCTAGTTCAAAAATGGTGTTGATCATACTCGCCTCAAATGGTTATCCTAGGATGAAATGAGGGACAGATTATAAAATACTCCTTATGTTCCTTTAGCAGCTGACAAATGCTCAACCACGGTATTTACTGACCTATCATGAAGGCCTGAAAATAAAAGGGAGAAATTACTGTTTTTTAGAAATCTTCCAAACTACTCTAAAAACCTAATGTGTTTCTAACATTCATCACTTTTGACCAGTTCTATGTGTTATTTAAATTAACATATGTTCTCTATCGTCTATGCTATTTCCTTTTAACCTTCCCTTTTTATTTTGTTAATGTTCTGTCTATCATAAACATACAAAATACAGGTTTATATCATCTTTCACTTTGAAAAAATGATTCATTATATGTTCTTCAAATAGCTATTTTTTAAATGGGGCCATATGTCAGATTCATCTGTGGAGATGTCCAAAAAATACAGATAAATGGTCCCCGTGCTAGATTTGAGTCAGAATTCCCAGAGGTGGGGCATAGGAACAATTATTTAAAATTTTAAAGAGGTAGTTTCCTAGGTTATGCTGATACATTAAGAATCACTGAAGTAGAATATTTTATGCTTCTTTTATGTAGTGCTGCTGATATATGAAGCCCAGCAAATAGTTAGCCAGGGACAAAGAGTAAAATATATACAATTTATTAGAAGGGGTAGTTTTATTTCTGCATTTATTTATTAATGTCTTACCTTGTTCCTAAAAATTAATCAATCCAGTTTAAAAGAGATAGGTACATTTGAATGCTAAATAGAATAAGTGAAGATAGAGTAAGACCAAGGATAGAAAATAAAAATGAATTTGGGCTGAAAGTTAGTATAAAATATTCAATGCATAAAGACATATGTACTTGCTTGATATAGGTTACGAATTTTACTCTCAGCTTTGTCCAGCCAAAGAAAATAAAGAACAATGAGCATTTGTAATGTTTATGTAGTATGTAACATAAAACTAAGCCAATAAATAAGAAAGCACAATTATTTGTGCTAGGGAGACCAGAGATCAACTTTTTCAGTTTGTAGATGATATTAGGTCCAAGTAATTAGACACATTTGACATGTATATTTTTTAGAACAGGAAAACATAAAACTTCTAGAAAAAACAAAATGTTTACATCTTTATGTAGTGCAAAGATCTTATAAATCAAGTCTGTGCCCACATATCAGTCTGAAAGTTAACTTCAACTCTGGTGTCTTATATATAATCCTGTAATTCTAAGGAGAAAACTTCTGAACATGGTTCTGTAAATTGTAAAGCTAATCTTAAATATCTTAGAACATCTAGATTTATTTTTTTTCTAGGAAAGCATTTTGGTCTTGGAATGAGTTACTACCTTCCCTCTAATCATACCAGAGGTAATAACATGCTTGCTAAAAGGGCTTCTTCTATTAAAGCTACTGCAAGTGATGAGACCATTATAATTTAGGGTGTGTTTCATCCTTTTGTAAGAGGTAATTCCACAGGAGATGACTGTAATAGATACAGTATGCCATGATGTAGTATACAATGATAGAGTGTAATATAGCATTGTATGACTGTAGACCTTAGAATGACAGTCCCGGCCAAACAACTTAAGACGATCAATTTGATTTACACATGAGGCTGATGCAAACCACGGCCCATGAACATCCTGAAACCCATTTAGTCCTCCATGTAGTGATGAAGGCCTGGAAAATAGTCATTTTCTTTCCATCCTTTCTTGCTGTTCAATTTTGGTTGAGTGCCATATAATGTACTGAAATAAACTGTCAACATGCACTGCTGTTGCTCATTGGCAAAAAGCTCTGCAGCTCTTTGGATGGTTGACAAAGTGTCTATGGCATCAACACAGAATCTTTATAAGTATAAAATTAGATGTATATCATGCTATAGTAAGATGCTGCTTTGCTGATAACAATGCCATACATATATACTTTTACACCTATGATTTTATTTAAATTCAATTCAACACATATTTATTGGGCAGTTTATGCCTGAGTGCTATGCTGAGTGCTAAGGATGCAAGAATGAATAATACATGGTCCCCGCACTTGAGAAAATCACAATATAGTGGGTAATACAGGTGTAAAACCAAATAAATTACAATAAAACATGATAAATACTTTTAGAACAAAAAGGAACTGTGCTATGGGAGCTCGAGGAAAGAACCCTTCTAGGAAAGTTACTGAAGAGGGGACACCTAGCCTGGGTCTTATAAGAAGGAGAGATTTTTTTTTCTATTTTAAGCATTAGGAAAAGCACATAAGTCCTGAAACAGAACAGTTTTGAAAAGTCATGCTACTTTGACATGTACAGCGAAGTGGGGACATGTGAGCTCAGTACATGAAAAGCACCGGGCTAAGGGTCCAATGAATGGAAGGAGAAGCTGTGCTGTGATGGATGGACAGTGAGTGCACGCTGTGAGTAACTTTGTATGCCCGGATCCCGAATGTGGATTTTACTTTGTAGCCACCAGATAGGCAAGTGTGGTTTTAATGTAGAGAAGAAGCAGGATCATTTGTTTAAAGATAATCATCCTGCTGAAAGGATTAGAGAAAGGCTGTGACAGGAGACTGCTGGAATAATTTGAAGACATGATGAGGAGAGACTTGAAATAAGACCATGACAGTGAAGATAAGAATAGAAGCCAGACTTGAGAGACATTTTTAAAGAAAAATCAAAAAGATTTGGCGAGTAATTAAACTTAAGTCAGTGAGAGTGGGCAATGTCCAAGGGATAATAAAAGTTTTCATCTTTGAAGAATATAAAATGAAGGCTGACCTTCTTGACAAGAGGAAAAGGCATCAGTCAGAGTATGTTCTCAAAATATTAAATTTAATTCAGTTTTGTGCATGCTCGATTTAAGGCACTTCCAACAACGTAGGTTGTTGGTTAAGTGTTGGAAGTACTGCCTGGTTCTCAGGTGGACAATTTTGGCTGGAGGTAGAGACTGCAGATTTATCTGCTTGTGGAGTATAGCTTAGGGCATAGGCACAGATCAAGTCCTGTGACAGGTGCACCTTAGGTACCTCCTCATATACTCTTATTCTTATCTGTCTCTGGGACTCTCGGCTTATTCACCACCATTGCCATCCAAGCCACTGCTGCAGTGATCAGTGCTGTATGGACTTGGACTGTCTTTGTGCAGAGGCACCTCAGACCCACACCTTATACCTTCTCCCTCTTGCCTCAGGAAACCCCCTTTGCCACCGTGATGTGATATGTGAGGGGTCTTCTTGGCATCTTTGCATGCACAAACTAGGAGTGGAGGGGACTGAGTGTTCTGTGGGATGATCAATGGAAGTCGAGGGCCAGCAGGTAAATTATTTTCTCTTCCTCCTCCAAATGGCCTTCTATTAGTTCATACAGACTCTAAGAACATGACCTTAGGTAATCTAGCAATGAGTTTAATTTGATAGCAAAAGAGGTTTCCAGCATAGTTGCAAACTCCTCATCCTATTTCTCCATCTTTCCTTAAGTCACTCCTCCTTCGTCTCATTCTTGCTTTCTTAGGATTCTATGTCCTAATTAAACAGTGTTAGAAATGTGCAGGAAATAGAGGTGGGAGGAACTAGATGATCTGATCCAAGTGTCTTTATTTGATGCTGTGCTTATGGTGGCTGAGTTGGGATTGACTACAGCATGGAGGGAAGCAAGAGTGGGGTTTTTAAAAGAAAAAGCATAGGGTTTGTGAGGGGTTAGGGGAGGAGTTAGTCTCTTGTTCTTCTAAGCAGGTGCCTTAGGGTTCCAGGATGTGAACTGGGACAGTGGATTAGGTAAAGGGCTGGGCTGTTCCCCGATACAGGAGGGTCAGTCTGACCACCAGCCATTGTGGCTTGTGCCGGATGTCTATTGTGCGTGGTGGGAGAGAGTTTCAATTCAGTGTCGGGCTATCAGTTGAGTTGGGACAACTGAGTCATGAGTAGTCCAGCAGGTTGGAAAACTGGCCTGACTGGGGTGGGATCTGGTTTGACTCTTTCAAACAGCACTTGAGACTATCAAGGCATGCTCTTTGCAGAAACGAGATTATCACACTGGGAAAGGTGTATTTTTTCTGGGACCAAATGGGAGAGACAAACCACTGAATAATTTGAAGCTGTAAATTTTAATAGAAATAATTATTATAATGAGGGCTTACAGCAATAAAGAATTGATGAGGAAGAAATAAAGAGAATTTTCACAAATATAGGAATAGCAGATATAAAAAGGAGCTACCCAAGGTTGAGGTCCTTCAGGCTGAGATCAAAATCCTGTGGAGCAGGTACAACACTGGCTGATTGGATGGCAGAGAAGTTGCCATGCTGCCATACTAGTGGAACTTTCCAGAAACTTGTCCTCGGGGTTGCTGGAAAAAGCTGTACACAAGGAGGTGTATCATCAGAGGCACCCCAATATAAAAACACCCAGATGGGTTGCTGAGGAAAGTTGCTGGCTGGTGGGGGTTGCCAGGCACCATGTGCCACAGACGTGGACACTGCAGAAGGCCTCAGTGCTGTGGAAGTTTGGTGCTGAAGACCTGTGTGCACCATAGGAGTCTGCCAGGAGAAAGCCCACCCTGCAGGCCCTTGTGAACTGTCACTCCAGCATCTTCTACTGACAAAGCTTAAAATTATAACAGTTGGCAAAGGAAAAATATTTGAAGGGGCTCAAATCCATTTTCACTGAGCAGACAAAAAGTGTAGCAGGTAAACACCAATACATTGATCACTGGCACACAAACTAATATAACCACCTTAGAAGAGTATCACAGGTAAGAACATAAGACAACAATAAATGTAGCCAGGTATATCATGGCATTGTAAAAGCGTATAGAACATGAAGAGCCACAGTGGAAGAAACATGGAGAGAAGGATGCTAGGAAACTGAAGGAGATCAGTCTTGAGAAATAGGATGTGGTTAGTCACTTTGGAGAAGTGAAGAAGGATGAAGACAGAGTGAAAGCCCTTGACTTTGTAAATGTGTAGGTTATCAATGACATCAACAAGTGATGTATCAATAAATGATTTAAGGAAGAAGCCAGAATGAGAGGAAATGACAAGTACTTGGATGTCACAGAAGTGTAGAGACTCAAGAGATTGGGGACAGAGGGGAAGTACAGTAACGTGAATGATAAGTAATAGAAAGCACTTCTGTTGTATTATTGTTGCCACTTATTAAATTAAAAAAACAGCTTTGGTATATTTGTGAACAGAGAAGAAAAAGCATGAAGAAATAAAAGTTGGAGCAGTGAGAACCTCATGTAGAGGAAATGGCAAAGCCTTAAATGGAAAAGGAATCTACCCTTTGTGACAGCATGGATGGAACTGCGTGAAAGACAAATACCATATGATCTCTCTCACCTTTAACAGGAACTTAATCAACAAAACAAACAAGCAAAATATAACCGAAGACACTGAAATAGAGAACAGGCTGACAGTGACCAGAGGGGAGAGGGAGGGAATCTCAGGGGAAAAGGGGAAGGGTTTGCAGGAACAAGTATAAAAGGACACATGGACAAAAACAAGGAGGGTGGAAATGGGAGGGAGGTGGGGAGGGCTGGGGGTATGGGCTAAGATGGGGGTAAAAGACAGAAAGCTGTACTTGAACAATAATTAAAATGAAAACAGAATACTTAAAAAAAGAAACCTCTTCTCTGAGAAAACATGGGAAGGGAGGGTGATACTGGCGCACTGCACTGAAGGACTGAGCCTATGGAAAAAGCTCAAGGCTACAGTTAGAAGACCTGGCACATGACTGTTTGCCTTCCTAGTGATGGACAGCAGACCCTAGACAAGTCGCACTTTTACTGTATCTCAGGTTTCTACATGTTAAATGTATGTAGATTTGTGATAGGGACCCAATACTATCTAGCATCCTCTTGAGGACTATTGTTCCATAGCCGTGTTTGACTCTCAGTTTCATAGTTGGAAAATAAGAAGCCAAAGATAATTATTTGCCCCAGCTTATCCTAGAAGTCAGTGATAAATCTGAGAGGTGCATACAGAACTGGAACACTGAGACACAAAGTGCACAAAATGTTTTGTTCAAAATCAATTTTATGTGAAGCACCTGAACAATCCAACACATGAAGTGTTAGGATAGTGCATCAAATGTGTCTGTAATGCAGAAATGTAACACCTCTGGAACACAGTCTAGCATAATGACAGCCTACTCAGTAACTATGATGTTCATATGGAATACAAACCAGGTCTGAAAAAAAAAAGCGTATTGTAGGTTTATAGCATGGATAAGCGTATTGTAGATTTATACCACGGATAAGAAAGGGGGAAGAGAGTCAAAAGGAACTTACAAGTGTCTGAGGCAACTGTAACCAATCCTTAGAAATAATAATTTCAGTAGTTTCATAATTAATAGTAATACAAAGGGGATCTTAATGAATTTCCTCCTTCAGCCTCTGCATATGATGGGCAAAGATCCTCAAATTCTGGGCTCCTCAAACCTTACTGGGCAAGCAAGTCACCTGCAAATCTAGTTAATCATGTGGATTCTAATTTAGTAGGCCTGAGCTAGGTGTGGGGCCTGAGATACTGCCATTCTCACAAACTCCAACAGACAGACCCCACATTGAATAGCAAGAAATGCCAGTTGGCCAAACTGAAGGGATAATATGGAATACATGGAAAACAACCAAAAAAACATACAAATAGCATTGAAAAAATTTCTAAGGCATACACTAATCTCAGAGGCTCAAAGGAGATTTTTTAATGCATAGTTTATATTTCAGCATTGGTTTTCAAATCTTTCTTGTAGTTGCCTTTAAAAACATTGATAGCTATGTTTGAAGCAGATTCATGAACATAAGTGACCATCTAGATAACTCTTTCACATAATTTTCCTGGCAAATCAACCGATATCAGATAAACCTAAATGACTAAGGCAGATTCTGAGGGTCTATTACAGACTGAAAATGACTAAGGAGAAATAATTAAATGTATTGTGGGAATCTTGAACAGAAAAATGATAAATAGAAGAAATCTTGAATTTCACATAAAGCCTATAGATTATATAATAATATTGTAACAATGGTAGTTTTCTAATAGAAAACATTATACTGTATATATTCAAAAGAGTGCTAGGGGAAGTGGTGTGGGGGAAATAACACAACTGTACAATTTATGGGTTTTCTTTAAGTGTCAAATTAGTTCAAATTTAAAAGTTTATTTTCAGTAAAACCAAATTTCTGCCCTGACTGGTGTGACTCAGTGGTTGGGCATCATCCCTCACACCAAAAGGTCAGTAGTTCAATTCCCAGTCCAAGCATATGTCTGTGTTGCGGGCCAGGTCCCCAGCTGGGGCATGCAAAAGGCAACTGATTTATGACGTTTTTCTTGCACATCGATGTTTCTGTACTTTTCTTTCTCCCTCCATCTCTAAAAATAAATAAATAAAACATTTTTAAAAAATTAATAAAAAATTCGAAAACAAATCCCTGTGCCCTATTCTAGACCTATGGAACCAGAATCTTTAGAGGGAGATGAGATGAGGAATGTGAATTTTCAACACATTTAAAGGCCATACTTTTCCCCTAAAGTTTAAGAACAACCTACAACATAGCTTCTCCTGAATGGGTCTTGCTGTTATCCTACCTATAAGGCAGAGAGGGGGAACGGGCGGTTACAGAAGAAACAGCTGATCTAGCATCTTGGTTCTACACTGCAGCCTGTGTCCAGTCCTCTCATTTCAGGTTGTGCATCCACCTTCTCTTCCCTTGTACTGGTGCCATATTCTAAAGCAGTCTCATGTATCCTCGGACTAAAGATTTTACCTTGTCAGAACCTATCTGGTATTTTGTTAGCTTACATAAAAGCCTTCCTGCAATTTTACAGGAAGGCGAAATCTACTTTAGAGTATATTGAGACTCTAAAATATACTTTTAAAAGACTCTGCTATACAGGGAGCCTGTGTGTTGAAAAGAAATGTTGGCTTTTCTAAAGTTGGATCCAAATCAATCACAAATCTAATTCTTAACACTGCTATGTCAGTCATTTGCCACAGTGCTGTGCCATTCATACTGTTAAATGAACATTTTCATTTCCCAGAGGAGTGATCTGCTGTCCATCCTTATAATACGGAGCATGGTTCCCAAGCTATTTACATCAGCACTGCTACCTTGCAATGGACCTATTTTCCTAGTTTACATAAAACGAAGGATGCTTTTAAATCAACTAGAAAAGAACAAATCAACGTGCTGCTTGTGATGAATCAGAGAGATTGTGTGACAATGAGAAGATGCATCAGGCATAAGAGGAATATTATGGACACCAACTTTAATAATGTATAGCATACATTTAAACAGCCTTATTTGGAAAAGATCCACACTGACTCCATGCATCCAAAGGGTGATTTAGAGGAGTTTTTCTGGTGCATTATGATTATGTGACTGGAAGCAGGAAATGATATTTGTAGTTTCAATCATCTAATGAGGTCTGTCCTAAAATGTAGATCTTTTAAAGTGCACTTTTTGGAGAGATGTTTTATGAATTTTTATGAGCTTTAATGTGTAGGTTTAGAAGCTAGTTTGTTTTTTTTCAAATGAAGGATATTGAGTAATTTTTGTGTAAATTATCTTCCTTTTTCACTCAATAAATATCTTAAATAAGTGACAAATTTGTAAATAGAAAGGAATAGATTTTCCTCATTGTTTTTCTACGGCCACTGAGCAGAAACCAATCTTACAACAAGTGAAAATTACTCTGAGAAATGTTTTAAAATCAAATTTTCCCGAAGTAAGTAAAATAAAAATAGTTTCATGGAGCCAATGTTTCCTACAAGCATAGATTAAATATGAAGATGCTAAATAATTGGTTCCTCATGTATTTTGTTTTTATTCACTATATTGGCCTACCAAATGAAACAAAAACTAGGAAGCATCCGTGTGGATATATAGACAGACCCAATGCAAACACACACAGATGTACTAGAGTGAAAGCTTTAACATATCCTCATTATTCAGGTAAAGAACAAGCTAAATAGCAGCGCCAACATGCTGTAAATCCTCAAGGCTGACAGAGAGGTGGTTATGACAGCTTTCACATTATCTTATTGCAGAATCGAGGCAGTAGTCACAGCTGGCTCATATGTCAAAATGTGTCAGGACTTAAATGGTAAAACAGGAGTGCAACAGCAATTGGCTTTTCAATCAATAACACAATCAATATATTTCACAGATATTTTCCCATATCTAAATTACTTTGCAGAGATGAGGGAGCCCGACCGAGTGTTTATAAATCAATACTACACACAGCTAAAGGACATCTGCTCCTGTTCTTTCACTTCAAGGTGCTGTTTGCCTTTTCTTCCCAACTCTCTTCTTATTTAAAAATGTACTTTTGAGGACAAACAGCCCTCTTGTGCACACAAATCAGCTTCCTGCTGCATTTTGTGCACATGGTGTTTTTTAATAATTTCGTGCTTGAGCATTCAACTAAGTGGAAGGAGAGCTTTTCTTAGCTCAGAATGCTTTGACTGTTTGAATTAATAAAGTAGCTTTCAAATTTCAAGTAATATATGCTACATAAACTTCAAATAAATAATATCAAAGTACAGCAGCCAGACTCACGAGTTGAAATAATAACCCAGGGCATTATTTTTTTCCGCACATGGAACAATATTCTCGCTGAAAATTGTATATTGTATTTGTGCAGATATGTCACAAATGAGACAAATGCTGTCCTCTACAAATCCATCCCCTTTGCAGAAAGATATGATGGGGACAAAAAAAATCTACAATTTAATGCAAAAGTCTAATACTGACATATAATTTTATTTCCATCCTGTATATCAAAATGAGGTGAAGTGTGAAGTATGGTTTAACGAAAGCTGCGGTATTTTGAGTTAAAACTGCCATATCTATCAATGGCCTCTATAACGCAAAGTAATATTATGTTTCACACTGTCAGTGCTTCTTTAAAAACAGAAGGCCAGATTGCGGTACAAGTGGAATACAAATTAAATACATCAATCCATATACTTTTCTTAAGCTTGTGTTGCTGAGAGGAACATTTCCCAAATAGCTTACACAAAAACACAGGCAACTGAGGCATTAATTGCTTCTATGTGATTTAGGGACATGATTCCAAATGGGGCATGGAATGGAAGATGCTCCTTCAATCCAAGCTCATTTGTGTTTTTTTTTTTTCTGTATATTTATAAATAAGAGTATTTGCTGCTTAGACCAATGACTAGATTGACTGGTTTGCCTATCAAGTGGGCAATGCTTTATGAATATATACTTTGACTGATATGGCTTGCGCTATCAAAATTCCATGTCTTTTTTTTTTTTTCAACCTGCTGCAAAACGCTTCAATTTGTGAACCTCCTGAATTTGCCATTGTGGCAAGGCCTGTCTGAAATCCAGCCCTTTTGTGAAGCCTATGTCATCCTCCAATCAGAATTAGATACATCTCTTCCAAGTCTGCACATCGTGTTTCTCATGATGCTATGAAGTAACTTAAGTTCTGCCTATTGTTTTTGTAATCGTTTATGAATGATTGCTTCCCTGCGAATACATTAGAAAACTCAAGCATTTGGGATTTGCCCTGGTCACTTTTTGATTTCCTACTTCTGATCAAATATTGAGTTGCTTCATTTATTTTTCTTTGAGGAAGTATGTGTTCAAGGTATTTAAAATCATTGATAGGAAACAATACAAATGGATGTCAAGCTCCTAAGAAAAATTAAATCTCATTCATTTTCTTCACAGAAATACTCATGAGCCCCTCCTTTTATAATAGATACTGGGATATAGCACTGACCAAAACAGACAAAAATCCCCACCTACATTTTAGTTACATTTGGGCAGTAATGAAAAAAAGTGAAGTAAGTCATGATGTATATCATTTTTTATACAGAATTTTTAAACATTTAAGACAAAATTTAAGGCCCATAGATTGTCACATTTTTTTCATGATTACTTCCTATGTGATAATTGGTACATACTTACACTTAAAAAATTATTCCTTGTTTATCTAAAATTCAAATTTAACTAGGTGTTCTGTATTTTTGGGGAACCCTAACTTAAATGCTATTTAATAAATTGATAATTAATTTACTATATTAAATGTGTTAATATACTATTAATGCAGACATTAAAATTTGTTTTTTTATTTATTTTAAAGTGTTTTAAAATTACATTTGACATGCAATATTATATTAATTTCAAGTATATGACATAGTGATTAGACATTTATATTACCTGCAAAGCAATTGCCCCAATAGCTGTAGAACCTACCTGATACCATACACAGTCATTACCGCATTAGTGACTATATTCCCTGTTCTATACATTACATTCCCATTACAGTTTTCATAAATGGCAATTTAAACATCTTACTCCTTTTCCCGTTTTCATTCATCCCACCAATCCCCTTGCATCTGGCAAACATCAAAATGTTATCTGTATCTATGAGTTTATTTCTGTTTTATTTGTTTATTTTGTTTGTTAAATTCCATATATAAGTAAAATCATATGGTATTTATCTTTCTTTATATTACTGATTTCACTTAGCATAATTCCCTCTAGGTTCATCCATGTTGTTGTGGATGACAAGATTTCATGCCTTTTTATGTCTGAGTAGTATTCTATTGTATATATGTACCACATCTTTTTTTTCCAATCATCTATCAATGGACACTTAGGTTGCTTCTATATCTTGACTATTGTAAATAATGCTGCAATAAACATAAGGATGCATATGATTTTTTGAATTCATGTTTAGGATTTCTTCAGATAAATACCCAGAATTGGAATTGCTGAGTCCCAGTTTGTCTCTTGTTATAGGTTTTGTTTTAAAGCCTATTTTATGTTATATAAATACTGCTTGTTACCCCTGCTTGTTTTTTCATTTCTTTTGCATAAAATAACTCTTTCCATCCCTTCACTTTTGGTCTGTGTGTGTCTTTTGATCTGAAGTGGGTTTCTTGTAGGCAGCATATTTGTGTCTTTTTTTCTTATCCATTCAGCCACTCTATGTCTTGATTGGAGCATTTAATCCATTTACCTTTAAAATAACTTTTGATAGGCATGTGGTTACTCCATTTTATTCATATTTTTAATCTTTGTTTTCCTTCTTAAAAAAGTTACTTTAACTTTTTTGTAAATACTGGTTTGGTGGTAATGAAGTTCTTTATCTGACTTTTGATTCTAAATGATAGCCTTGCTGGCTAATCTTGGGTAATTGTAAATTCTTGCTTTTTACCACTTTGTTTATTTTTTAAAGATTTTATTTATTTATTTTTAGACAGAAGGGAAGGGAGAGAGAAAGGGAGGGAGAGAAACATCAATGTGTGGTTATCTTGCATGCACCCCCTACTTGAGACCTGGCCAGCAACCCAGACATGTGCCCTGACTTGGAATCAAACTGGCAGCCCTTTGGCTCTCAGACCAGGGCTCAATCCACTGTGCCATACTAGCTAGGGCACATCACTTTGGATATTTAGTGCCAATCCCTTTTGGCCTGCAAAGTTTCTGTTGAGAAATTAGCTGACAGTCCTATGGAATCTCCCTTCAGATAAATAACTGCTTATCTCTTACTGCTTTTAAAATTCCCTCTTTGGCTTCAATTTTTGGCATTTTAATTATGATGTGCCTTGCTGTGGGCCTCTTTGGGTTCATCTTATTTGGGACTCTCTGCCCTTCCTGGGCTTGCATATCTATTTCCTTTGCCAGACTAGGAAGTTTTCAGTCATTATTTCTTCAGATAGGTTTTCAGTTTTGCTCTCTCTCTTCTCCTTCTGGTACTTCTGTAATGCTAATGTTGATATGCTGGCTGTTGTCCTAGACACCCCTGAAAATATCCTCATTTTTTCAGATTTTTTTTTCTTTTTGCTGTTCCAGTCAATTTTTTCTGCTAACTTGTTTTCCCAGTCACTGATTAGGTTCCATGCTTTATCTAATCTACTGTTGATTCCCTCTAATGTACTTTACATTTTAATTATTGTATTTTTTATTTCTCAATGGTTATTTTTAATGTTTCTATCTCTTTCTCTTTTTTTAATGTTTCCTATCTTTGTTAAAGTTTTCAGTGAGTTTACTAAGTTTCCTTATAACCAGTGCTCTGAATTCTGCATTTGGTAGATTGCTTGTCTCCATTTTGTTCAGTTGTGTGGGGTTTTTTTATTGGTTTGTTTGTTTTTAGTTTTGTCCTGATCTGTCATTTGGGACATATTTGTTTGTCTCCTTACTTTGGCTGTCTTTCTGTGTTTGTTTCTAAGTATTAGGTAGAGCTACTGTGTCTCTCAGTCTTGGTAGAGTGACCTTATACAGTAGGTGTTCTCTGTAGTCCAATGGCAGTTTCCCTGATCACCTGAGCCTAGTGCTCCAGGTATGTCCCCTGTGGGACTTGTGCATGCCCTCCTGTTGTAGTTGAGCCTCAGTTGCTGATGGCATGTCAAAGTGAGAGATGGTCTCTCAGCCTGATCTGTCATGAGGACTATAATGGGGGAGCTTCTGTGCAGGGGCTGACCCAATGGAGCAGAACTCACTTTTGTGGGGCTGCAGTACTTGCTGAATCCATCCTTTGGGTATATTGTATGGAGAAATAGTTGGGTGATGCTCTGGTTTTCTCTGAAGCTGGACACTGGGTGTGTTGGTTCTGGGACCTCTTGGGAAGGGCTCTGGTGCAGGTCAAGGGAAGATGCTTCCTTTTTTCTGCCCGTAGCCACCTGGTATGAGCTACAAAGTGATCTGCAGAGGCTTGCCACTTGTGCTGGGCTTCAAAATCCCTGGGAGACACTAAGCTGAGAACTGAGGCTGCTGTTTCTAGTGCCAGGCTGGGGGCCACTTAGTAAGAGGTATGGTGATTTCCTAGGCCAGGTGCTGCTTGTTTGGGTTTTGTGAACCTTTGAGAGATTTTAGGAAGTTCACAGCATAAGCCAAGACCAGCCACTTGTACTGAGAAGCCACTTGAAGTAGCTGGGTGGGAATATAATTTGAGTGGGGTGAGATCTCAAGAAATCACTAGGGCAAGGCAAACACTGTTAGCTAAATTGATGGACACTCAAATATGGTGCCTGCCTGTGCCTGTAGAGGGTAGGCTTAGCAAAGGAATAACGGCTTCTACCAGAATGTCTGTCTGGGAGAAAGCTGCTCCTACAGCCCTCATGCTGAAGCCAAATAATTCAGTTCTCCCTGTGTGTTCCTCGTGCTTTTTGAACTGCTATTCCAGTGCTGGAGTTCAGCCCAGTGAATCGTTAATAAGTCTGTGCACAGGCCTTTTAAAAGAATGCCTGGGATTCTAGAAGCCCTCTGTTCCACTCAGCTGCAATTCCTGCTGATTTTCACAACCAAAAGTTGTGGGAACTTCTCTTCCTGACAGTGGAACCCTGGGCAGGAACCTATATGCCTTTGCTCCTCAGAAAGAAACTCTGCAGCCAAGATATTTTCCAGAGGTTTCCTTCTTTCTTTCTTTTTTTTTAATTCTCACATAAGGATATTTTATCATTGATTTTAGAGAGAGGAAAGGTGGGGAGAAAGAGAAAGGGGAGGGAAAGAGGGAGGGAGGGAGGGAAAGAGAGAGAGAGAGAGAAAGAGAAAGAAAGAGAAAGAAATATCCAGTGGCTGCCTCTTTTATGCTCCCTGACTGGACATTGGATCCACAGCCCAGATGGGAAATGGAATCCACAACCTTTCAGTGTATGGGACGATGCTTCAACCACCTGAGCCACCAGGGAGCCTCTGGAGATCTATTGCCATATGTGGGTGTGGGACCAGTCTGTTCCATTTCTCTGACCTTCCTGTGAGTCTCCATGTGGCTTCTTCTTTACATCCTTAGGTACAGGAGTTCTGTTCAGCTAGATTTCAGGTGGTTCTCAATCAATGATGGTTGTTCTGTGGTTTAGTTGTACTTTTAATTTGATTTTGGGAGGAGAGTACAATGTTTACCTCCTCCACCATCTTGATTGGAAATTAAATGAAAATAAAACACATAATAGCATGTAGAGAATAATGTTAGTTTTATTTTTTTAAACAAGGAATATACATGTGTATATTATATGTATACATGCTTGGTGTACCACAGAAATAATTAGAATAAACTTCTAAATATTATTATTTTTATTTCTTAAATCCTTCATTATAGACAGTCAATATGTTTTTGAATACTCATTTCTAAAATAAAACTTTTTTATATACCTCACAATAAAAATATTTATTGAAGTTATTGAAGTGACATTAGTTAATTAAATTATTTACGTTTCAGCTGCAGAATTCTATAATACATTATCTGTATATTGTATTGTATGTTCACCATCCAAAGTCAAGTCTCCTTTTATCAGTCCTTATACTCCTTTTACTATCTTCTACATCCCCTTGATCCTTTTCCCTGTGGTAATCACCATACTGCTCTCTGTGTCTATGAGGTTTTTTTTTTTTAATTTTTCTTTTTTAAATACATTTTATTGATTATGCTATTACAGTTGTCCCATTACCTCCCTCTTTATTCCCCTCCACCCTTCATATCCTCTCCTACCCACATCCCCCCCCCCCTTTAGTTCATGTCCATGTGTCATAAGTTCTTTGGCTTCTACATTTCCCATACTATTCTTGCCATCCCCCTGTCTATTTTTTACCTACCATCTATGCTCCTTATTCTCTGTACCTTTTCCCCCTCTCTCCTCTTCCCACTCCCCTGTTGATAACCCTCCATGTGATCTCCATTTCTGTGTTTCTGTTCCTGTTTTAGTTGTTTGCTTAGTTTGTTTTTGTTTCTGTTTTAGGTGTGGTTGTTAATAATTGTGAGTTTGCTGTCATTTTACTATACATGTTTTTTATCTTCTTTTCCTTAGGTAAGTTCCTTTAACATTTCATATAATAAGGGCTTGGTAATGATGAACTCCTTTAACTTGACCTTATCTGAGAAACACTTTATCTGCCCTTCCATTCTAAATGAGAGCTTTGCCGGATAGAGCAATCTTGGATGGAGGTCCTTGCCTTACACTTGGAATACTTCTTTCCAGCTCCTTCTTGCCTGCAAGGTCTCTTTTGGGAAACCAGCTGATAGTCTGATGGGAACTCCTTTGTAGGTTATTGTCTCCTTATCTCTTGCTGCTTTTAAGATTCTCTCCTTATCTTTAATCTTGAGTAATGTAATTATGATGTGCCTTGGTGTATTCCTCCTTGGGTCCAACATCTTTGGGATTCTCTGAGCTTTCCGGACTTCCTGGAAGTCTATTTCCTTTGCCAGATTGGGGAATTTCTCCTTTATTATTTGTTCAAATAACTTTACCACTTGTTGCTCTTCCTCTTCTGGTACCCCTATAAATTGGATGTTGGAATGTTTAAAGATGTCCTGAAGGTTCCTAAGCCTCTCCTCATTTTTAAAAATTATTATTTCTTCATCCTTTTCTGTTTGGCTGTTTCCTTTTTCCTTCTGGTTCACTCCATTGATTTGACTCTTGGTTTTCTTCCCATCACTATTGGTTCCCTATGCACTTTCCTTCATTTCACTTAGTGTAGCCTTCATTTCTTCATCTAATTTGTAACCAAATTCAACCAATTCTGTGAGCATCCTGATCACCAGTGCTTTGAACTGTGCATCTGATAGGTTGGCTTTCTCTTCATCACTTAGTTGTATTTTTTCTGGAGCTTTGATCTGTTCTTCTGTTTGAGCCATTTTTTTTTTTGTCTTGTCATGCCTGTCATGTATGAGGAGTGGAGCCTTAGGTGTTCACCAGGGCGGGGGAACCCAGTCCCTGTTGAGTAACGCTGTATGTGGGGGTGGGGTCAGAGCCGGGAACAATGGCACTGCTTCACTCTCTGTAGGGTTTCAGTCCCTTCCACCGATTCCCGCAAGCAAACTGGGCCTTTCTGGTGCTGGTTCCTGGGTGGGTGGGCTTGTGCACATTCTAGGACCCTGTGGGTCTCTCCAATGAACTCTCCTGTGAGGCTGGGAATCTCTCCCAGAACCTCAACTTCCACAGGTGTTTTCAATTGGTGTTTTGATGCACTATTTCCTGGCACTGGAGCCCAGGGTTGCAAGGTCTGTCTTGCTCCCCAGTTTTGCCTGGTTTATCTTCCCGTGAATGTGGGACCACCCAGTCAGCTGTGCCTCACTTCACAATCGCCGCCTTGCTGAGTCTGCCCATTGCCACCCCTCACCCGGGGTCTGCCAGCTGCCGCCCTGTGTGCCCAGGGTCTGCCCGCTGCAGTCTTGCGTGCCCGGGTTTGTCAGCTGCTGTGTTGCACACCTGGTTCCATTGCTTTTGGTGCCACAACCCCTCCCCACTCAGCCTCCCAACTCCGCCCCTCCTACTGGTCTGGATGAAGTGTCTGTTTTAACTCTTTGGTTGTCAGACTTCCATATAGTTCAATTTTCTGTCAGTTCTGGTTGTTATTCTGTTTTTAATTATTGTTGTCCTTATTTTGGTTGTGCAAAGAGGCACAGTATGTCTACCTATGCCTCCATCTTGGACAGAAGTCCTAAAATAAAACTCTTATAACAATTAATATATGAATTCACTTTACAACAAATTGGAAATTATCTCTTATAGACAGGTTGGTAGCTTTATGATGTTTCAAGTTTGACTAATCACTTAATAGCAACAGTAGCACCAACAAGTAAATTTAATTGAGTGCTTACTATGTACCAAGAAAACACTTTGTACGAAAATCAAATATAACCTCAATTTAGATGATAGGATCTGTTTATATACTTTGGCATTATGCTAAATGCACATGTGCAAAAACTCGGACAGAAAACATTCATGTTCAGGGATAAGGGCTCTGAAAATGTTATGGTGTCTTCAGTCAAAAATGTAAGATAGAAATATACTAATGAAGAATATAAACCTGGCAGTAAGCAGTAGTTTTTGCTGAGATACACGCAAGAAAATAAAGGAGAAATTTCTTCATTAGGTATTTGGAATTGCATACAGAAATAACCTTTATAAAATTATCCATAAGCCTTACTTCCCATGAAATTCCCCGTAAATTTTCATGAGCAATCTTGAAGTCCTTTCCTCCCCCTCATTGTTTGCATACTTGTGGTGGTAGCAAATATCCTTAAATATGGTGAGGGAAACCTAAGAATGGATACTTAATTAATCCAGGATACAAGTTCATGCCTTCACATTAGCTGCAGAATGATTTAGGCACAAAGAACCTTCGATTTAACCCTGAGGAAGCAGGGTAGAGTGGCAAGTCTTGGACTGCTCTTGAAGACATCAACAAATATATATATTTATACTACATAATGAGGACTCAGTTTGGTATCTCATTATCAAAAAAATTTAATACAAAGTGAAACAGTCAAGAGGGTTCAAAAATATTAATTGATAATGATAAAGAAGAAAGTTGATTGATTAATGATAGATTCAATTTGAGTCAAGGGTAACAAATACATGAAACTCGTAAGTAGCAACAAAGGAGAATTGTTTTGTTGACAGCTATGCAAATAAGCATCGACCCCTATGCTCAGAGCCGAAAATAAAATTAGTGTACTTTTTTCACATTACCTGTCAGCTTGGGTTTTATAGTAAGTTACATTTTGTTGGAACTCAGAGAATACTTGTTGCTGGAAGAAGCTCGTCTTCTTTTAACCTGTGATTCCTAGAACACTATGAGTATGGTTGAATGGAGGGCTGAAGCAATGGCATTTGTAATTTAATTTGGGTCAAAGAACATTTAAGGAACCAAATATAACTTTCATGGTCTAATAACTCTTGAAAACTCTGAAATGCTGGTTTAACAGTCTTGTTGTATACACTTGGAGACATAAAGTTTTTAAATATTTTAATTATGTAATATGTCAAGTATGTATAAAGATACAGGGGCACCTATCTACCCAACAAATAGGTTAACATTTTGTCATCTTTGTTTCAGAATTTAGTTTTTAAGTAATAAATATTAGAGATGTCTTTGAATAGTCCTTTTTATTGTATTCCACTTCATTCACTCCTGAAATATCCCAAATACACCAAATTAGATGTGTATCGTCCCTTTAACATGGTAAACTATTGCTATGAATTTCATTTTCCTATATAACAAATCAATTTCTAATATTTTAATTTTCATAATTATATCATACCATATCACTGCAACATGATTTTCCATAGGAAAAAATGCATTAGAGATTTATCATATTGATTTTTGTACAACTTGTATATTAAATTTGCTGCTTAATATTCCAATGATTGTACAATTTATTCATCCATTCTCTCATCAAGTGACATGTTAAATTGTTTGTTTTGCTAAAAAAAATGCTACAATCAACTCTTCTTGCACGGTCTCCTTGTACATATGTGAGTGTTCCTTAGAATATATAACTCAAAGACATTGCTTAATTTATGTGCATTTTCAATTTTGCTAGCTATTGCTAAAATGTCTTGTTATAAAATCTTACATGTGCTGTTTGCAGAATCAAATTTTGTATGTTTTAAAAATATTTCAAAAAACTTTTTATGTACTTTATTTCTTCACTCTATTGGGAAGTTATGTTTGTACATAGTTTCTTATGAGTGTTAATTAACATATTTTTAAGTAAATGAATTGCAATTTTGACATTGCAATTTATTGAATATTGCATCATTTGCTCTGACCAGTGTGGCTCAATTGGTTGGGCATTGTCCTGCAAAGCAAAATGTCTCTGGTTTGATTCCCAGTCCAGGCACATACTTGGGTTGCAGGCTGGTCCTATTTGGGATATGCTAGAAACAACTGATCGATATTTCTCCTCCTCTTTCTCCTTCCCTTCCCCTCTCTCTAAGAGTAAATACAATGTTAAAGAAAATAAAATGAGCCCTGGCTGGCGTAGCTCAGTGGAGTGAGCGCGGGCTGGGAACCAAAGTGTCCCAGGTTCGATTCCCAGCCAGGGTATATTCCTGGGTTGCAGGCCATAACCCCCAGCAACCGCACATTGATGTTTCTCTCTCTCTCTCTCTATTTACCTCCCTTCCCTCCCTAAAAATAAATAAATAAAATCTTTAAAAAATATCAACTATTTACAAAAAAAAGAAAATAAAATGAATAGTACATCATTTCCTTGCAGTGCTATACACACTTTCACATATAACAAGTATGCATACATGCATATACACACATATACATGTATATTTAATAAACATAAATTATAAACTACAGCAATTTAAATAAAAAGTACTGATATGGGGAGAAACAAATAAAATAATAGAAAATATTGAATTGCCCATATATGTTATATATTCCAAAATATATGTTATTATATATTATTTTGTTTTCCCTTATATCAATACATTTTTCTTTAAATTACTATAGTTTTTCTCTGCCTAACTTATTTCACTTAGCATAATACCCTCTAGATCCATTCATGTGGTTTCAAATGACAAGATTTCATTTTTAGTGCTGTTTAATATTCCTGTGTGTGTGTGTGTATGTGTGTGTATATATATACACATACACATGTGTGTATATATATATCCATTTGTCTATTTATGGATAGCTAGGTTGCTTCCATATTTTGGTGATTGTAAATAATGCTATAGTGGACATAGGGATGCACATATCTTTTTAAACTTTCCTTTGGATAAATTCCCAGAAGTGGAATTTCTATGTTATATGAAATATCTATTTTTAGATGTGTTAGTAAATTCCATACTGTTCTCCATAGGGACTGCACCAGTTTACAGTACTACCAATAGTGCACAGGGTTCCCTAAAATAGGCTCTTGGAAGCAGAGACCAAAGTGATGGTTACCAGAAAGGAAAGGACAGGGACTGGATGAAAAGGAGAATGTGGGCAATGATATTGTGGTAAGTTTATACCATGTCAGATGATTACTAAAATGAATGGGGTAGATGATTACTAAAATTAATATATTGTAAGGTATAAAAATGTGGAATCACTATACGGTACACCTAAAACTAATATAAAATTGTTTACCAAGTATACTTAAATAAAAATAATAAATTTTAAAAATCAGTGTAGTCTTATCATTTGTCTGTACAGCTAGTAGATAGAATTCCAGTAGCATTACTAGTCTGTTTCTTTCTTTTCTCCTTCTCTTCTAACTTTTTCCTCCTCTTATTTCTTTTCTCTTTCTTTTCCTTTTTTTTTTTAAATTTCCTCCTTTTCCTCTTTTCTCACCTAGCTTCCTACTACATTCTCTCTGCTACCTCCTCCTTATCTCTACTTCTTCAAAATTATTGTGACTGTCGTTGGTGCTTTATTCATCATATAAATTTTGAAAGTTTATCAGATTTCAATAGAATTTGGTTGACTTTCATTTGGGAACATGTTAATTTGTTACATAATAAATCTTCCTATTTAAAAGCATAATCTGTCTCTGACTTTATATGTATATTTTCATATTTTTAAAAGGTCATACTTTTTTCTTTTTTAGTCTTGTAAATGTTTTGTAAGATTTATCCCAAAATATGTTCCAAGTGTTATTTTTACTTGGCTACTGAAATTTAAATACTCTTTATTACACATTCAAATTTGTTTTTTCTGGGAATAAAGGAATGTTTCTATTTTTATATGGTGAGCATTTTTAGATTTTGTTTGAATTTTCACAAGTTCCAGTAGGTTGTCTAAAGGCCATTGCATAGTTTCTCTGGGTATAACATGGGTAATAAATAATGAAAATTTGTTAGCCTCTTTATAATCATTATATATCACTTTTTTCTTGCTTTATTCCATTGCCTAGAAATTAAAAAGCAACATTGACTAAAAATGGTGATGGTAGATATTTATTCTGATTTTGAAAGATATTAGACCTAAACTTTCATCTTTAATAATGTTATTGCTTGTTAGGCACCATTTTTCAGTTGGAAAAATGTTTATCTGACTGCTAATTTTACATATATACAACAGCATATGGCCTTAAAATTTTGGGGTATTTATTGAGAAAATGATTTTTGTTAAGTCATTAATTTAATGAAAATCAATAAAGTTATATTTATGTTTACTTATATCATTTCAAAGAAAAACAATTATTACATTTTTCAATTTCTGAGTAACTTTGTCAGACTCATTGAATGATTTTACATATTTATATTTATATTTTGAGCCCTATTATTTTTATTTCATACTTTTCCTCTTTAATTATTATATCAATGTCATACTATTCTCTTAACAATATTTACATTATTTTCTTCTTTTTATATTCACCTTAAGTTTTTTATGCAATAAATGTTATCCATATTCTGTTATCCATATTCATATTTCTTTAAAATAACTTATAAATTCATCTGGGTCCAATACATTTATGTGGGTAGAATTTTAAGTACGGTTTTAGTTTCTGTAATGGCTATGGACTTGACCCTTCAGCTATACCTTTTTTTGCTAGAGTCAATATCTGTGTTTTATGCATTTCTAGACAAATGCCTATTTCTACTAAGATTACAAATATATGAGTATAAATGTTTCATAATATCCCAAATAATAATACTAAACCCTCTATTATATGCAGTGTTATCCACTGTGGCAGAGAATACCTGATGCTAACCTTCTTGCAAGTAGTTTGCACACGTGTGATATGTTTCGACCAATGAAGTTGGGAAACATTATATTGATAATTTCCGGATCTAGCTCTGAAATAGCCTACCATATTGTTATCATCATTCGCTTTGTTTGCAACCAAATAAAATGGATGCAGCAAAGCAATCTGTGGGAGGTGAAGGCCAAAAGATGAAAGATTCACTTTGATACAGATAGATATAAATTTATTTTATATACCCTCCTTGTGATTTATTCTGTATCTAAAAGTTCTTGCCTTTGTTTAATTTTGTGATGGAGTTTTAAGTTAGCACTTGGAGGAGAACAATCCATGATGGGCACATCAGCTTATTAGAAAGAGAGAAGGATGAGATACAATCACTATTACCCCTTTTATCTTTTTACAACACTGAGATTTTCAGTTTTTATTTTTTTGTTCATATAGGTGTGTATAGCAGTCAGAATGAACAATTCTGACTAATAAACTGTGAAAAATATCCCTCTTATTGTTATATTGTCATCTTGTAACTAATCTTGTGAAACAAGTTTTTCTATTTCATTCTAGAAAGTCTGATTTTGGTTTGATTATTTCTCCATTTTATCTTTCTTACTACTAAATTAATATTCTCTTCTCTACACTGTTTGAGATGATTTCATTACATATTTTCTAACTTCCCAAGCCAAGCATTATATTAATTTGTCTGTATTTTTTCTAAAATATGAATTTGATACCATTAATGTTGCTATAAGAACTGCTTTAGCTAAACCCTACAAGATTTATTTTACTTGAAATAGTTTATCATGTTATGTTAATATTTGATGAGGATTCTGATAATTTCTTAAATGATGATTTACTTAGAGTGAATAAATTTTCAATAAATGGTATTTTTAATTACTCTTTATTGATTTATGGCTCAGTGTCATTGTAGTCATACATTGACTTATTCTTTGGTATTTTCTGATATAAAATTTCATCATAGTCCCTAGCCTTTTGACATTTTTGTTAAAAACCCATGTGCTTGAAAGAATGTGAAATAATTTTTTAAGTAATTAATATTTCATTTTTGTTGTTATTCTATTATAGTTTTCCCATTTTTTCTCCCTTTGCCCTTCCCTGCCCATCCTGCCCCCACACCCACTGTTGTCCATGTCCGTGGGTCATTCAGGCATGCTCTTTGACCAGTACCTTACCCTTCCTTCCACCATTATCCCCCTTCCTCATCCCCTCTGGTCACTGTCAGTCTGTTCCATGTTTCCATGCCTGTGGTTCTATTTTGTTGGTTAGTTTATTTTGATCATTACATTCCTCTAGGTCAGATCATATGGTATTTGTCTTTCACTGCTTGGCTTATTTCTTATTTCTTATTTCAGTTCCATCCATGCTGTCGCAAAAGGTAGGAATTTCTTATTTCTTTCTGTTGCATAGTATTCCATTGTGTAAATGTACCACAAAGTTTTTTTAATCCGCTAATTTAGTGATGGGCACTTAGGCTGTTTCCAGCAGTTGGCTATTGTAAATAGCACCACTTAAGAACATCGGGGTGCATAGGTTCTTTTGAATTGGTGAATTGGGATTCTTAAGGTATATTCCCAGGAGAGGAATTGCTCAGTCAAAAGGCAGTTCTCTTTTTAGTTTTTTGAGGAAATCCCATACTGTTTTCCACAGTTGCCACACCAGTCTGCATTCCCTACAGTGTGAGGGTTCCTTTTTCTCCATGTCCACAGCAGCACTTGTTTGTTGATATATTAATGATAGCCATTCTGACAGGTGGGAGGTGATATTTTATTTTGGTTTTCATTTGGATCTCTCTGATAGCTAGTGATGTTGAGCATCTTTTCATATGTCTATGGGCCATCTGTATGTATTTGGAGAAGTGTCTATTCAGTTCCTTTCCCCATTTTTCATTGGATTTTTTTATCACCTGGTGTTGAGTCCTGTGAGCTCTTTATATATTTTGGAGATCAAACAGTGTCAGAAGTATCATTGGCAAATATGTTTCCCCATAAGATCAGTTCCCTTTCATTTTGATGATGGTTTCTTTAGTCATTCAGAAGGTTTTTAATTTGATATAATCCCATTTGTTTCTTTTTTCCTTTATTTCTCTTATTCTAGGAGATATATCAGCAAAAATATTGCTGTATGGGATACATGGAATTTTATTTGCTATGTTTTCCTCTAGAACTTTTATAGTGTCACAACTTATATCAAAGTTTTTTATCTATTTTGACTTTATTCTGGTGTATGGTGTAATTTGGTGGTATAGTTTCATTTTTTGGCATGTACCAGTCCAGTTCTTCCAATAATCATTTATCGAAGAGGCTATTTTTATACCATCATAAGCTCATACTGCCCCCTTGGTCATATATCAATTGACCATGGAGACTTGGGTTTATTTCTGGGTTCTAATTCTGTTCCATTGTTCTATGTGTCTGTTCTTATGCCAGTACCAGACTGTTTTGATTATAGTGGCCTTGTACTATAGTTGGATATCGGGTATTGTAATCCTTTCTACTTTGTTCTCCTTTCTCAAAATTGCTGAGGCTTTTTTGGGTCTTTTGGGGTCTGATATAAATTTTTGAAATATTTGTTCTAGACCTGTGAAATGTGCCATTGGTGTTTTAATAGGAATTGTATTGAATCTATAGATTGCTTTGGGTAGTATGGACATTTTATGATATTAATTCTTCTAGTTCATGAACACGGTATATGCTTCCATTTCCTTGTACCTTCCTTAATTTCTTTCTTCAGTCTTCTGTAGTTTTCGGAGTATAGATCTTTTACCTCTTTGGCTAATTTTAATCTAGGTATTTTATTTTTCTTGTTGCTATAGTAAATGGAATACTTTCCCTGGGTTCTCTTTCTGATACTACATTGTTGGTGTACAAAAATGCCATCAATTTCTGAATATTGACTTTGTATCCTGCTATTCTGCCAAATTCACTTACTAGATCAAAATTTTTTTTGGTGGAGAGTATAGTGTTTTCTATGTACACTATGTTCTCATTTTCATATAATGACAGTTTTATTTTTTCCTTTCCAATTTGGATGCCTTTTATTTCTTTTTCCTATCTGATCACTATGGCTAAAACTTCCAGGAATACGTTGAATAAGAGTGGTGAAAGTGGACACCCTTCTTGTTCCTGATCCTAAGGGGAGAGCTTTTAGTTTTTCCCATTGAATATCATGTTGGCTGTAGGTTTCTCACATATGGCCTTTATTATGTTGAGGAATTCTCCCTCTATTCCCACTTTGCTGAGTGTTTTTATCATAAATGGGTGCTGAATTTTAGCAAAAGTTTTTTCAGCATCTATTGATATGATCATGTGATTTTTGTCCTTCATTTTAATTATGTAGTGCATTACATTTATTGATTTGCAAATACTGTCAAACTGAACTCTCTACTCTATGCAGTCTGTGGCCTGCTAGTTGTGCTGAACTGGAGCTGAGAAATCCCTTTGCTATGAGCCTTTCTGATCTCTCTGTCTAGCTGAAATCAGTGGGAGCAAACTGCATTTTCAGTCTCTTCCGTTTGCTGGCAGGGAAGCTTCAAAAGTGGGCCCTGCCCAGCATGCTTCAGCTACCCTTTGAAAAAGTCTTCCTGGGCACACCCATTGCAGTACTGAGTCACTGCCAGGTTTTCCACACACACACACACACCACTTCTCCAAAAAGCCAAAAGTCTCTTGCAGTCACAAATGGCTGTGGCCTACCCCACCCAAGAGTAGATCGAATCCCTCTCTGTCTCTCAGGCTCTCTCCCACTTGGTGTTTGCTGCCACAGCTACAGGTGTGCTGCTCACTGTGTGTGTGTGTAACCTGGATCTGCCTGACTTTGTGTTTCCAAGTCATTCTTGGCCCAGGTCTTGGGGTTTCCTTCCCTGGGAGGGGAGGGAGCCACAAACCTGCTATTTCTGGCTAGGCTTTCTGTGGCTGTAAACTCCACATATGGCATATTTCCCCCTCAACCTATAAAATCTCCTTGCTGCCCATTGTGAGGAGTCTTCTGTTCTCCATGAATTTCAAATTTCTTATCAGCTAAGGTTCCATTAAATGTTTAGTTTGTCAGCAGATCAGCTGAGTATCTGAGCTGGGGATAAGAGCAAGTGGACTCAGCTTCAACTTGCTTGGCCACCATCTTCCCCAGTCCCAAAATAATTTCTAATATGATAATTTTTCATTGTTATATTAAAAACTTCTAATATTGATACTCACCTGATTAATCTATCCAGCAATGGAAAAAATCTATGGAAAATTTCCACTTTATTTTTAAAATTTTAATTTACCATTAGTTAATATTTTTCTTTACATGTTTTCATTTCATATTAGTAGGACAATGTAAATTTTAATTATTTTGATTCTTCATGATTAGAAATCTTTGTACAAATATACAATGGCATCTTTTATTACCACAGTAAGGTATTTGTATAAAGTCTATTGTGTCTTAAGTTAAATTAGTTAAAGTGTCTGTCTATTAATATTTTTAATCAAACTGTGATATAATATTTATTAAGATATTTAAATATAGAAATAGATGAAAATATTTTTAAAAAGACAGTTTTGATCTCAATAAAATATCTGTAAAAGTGAATATTACCAAAACTTAATCCAGAATTGAAACCATGAAACTTAAACTATTATATCTGGCATTAAATCATTAGTGGTGAAATATCAGAAACAGACTTATGGCCTAAATATATACTCTAAAAGTCATATATGTTTTAAATTTGTACAGCAACAGTTTGAAAAATTTTGTTCAATATGAGGGTCCCAAGACCTAAAAGATACTTAAAATATGAGAGCATAGTATATATATATACTATGCTTAGTTGAATGAAATTGCCCCAAAACCCCCCAGGGGTGTCCAACCCACAGTCTGTGGGCCACATGAGGCCCAGGGTGCCTATAAATTTGGCTCAGTGCAAGATTGTAGTTTACTTAAAAACTTTTTTTTCCGCTCATCAGTTTTTGTTAGTGTTTATGTACTTAATGTGTGACCCAAGACAACTCTTCTAGTGTGGCCCAGAGACACCAAAAGTTTGGATGCCCTGCTTTACAATGATTTTTAACATAATGAAAATTGAAGCATAAATAATGCTTCATTAATTAGAAAATTTTATGAATTAGAATACCTATTTTAGTGGCAATCTCAGATAAACTTTATTTTGTTATATGGTACTTATGTCTCATAAAATTTTACTTCTGACAATTAATATTCTTCTTGTTAAACTGGATATCTGAGAGATGATGGGGATAGTTAATGAAATTTTGAGTTAGGAGATGATTAACCTGTTTAATTAGACTTCTATCCTTTCCCCCTAAGTTTTTGCACGTGAATAGATTACCTTTTATATTTTCAAGATAGTTCATGACCTAAAATTTTTCAGACTATGTGAGTTCTAATTTTGACCCTACCATTGATTCAACTTGTCACTAATCTTCCAAAGATAAATCATTAACCCCATCTAGTAAAACAGCAGAGGTTCAGTCTTTCATATGCTGAGTGAATGCATTATGTTTTAAAGGAATCCCCTGGGTGATACCCACTTCAGTTGCCCTTTTGCTCCTCCAGGCTTTGTCTGTTTTCTCGTAAAAAGGAACAGTTGGGACTTGATGTAGTTCCACCTTTTGTCTTCCAGCTTTCTTCTTAAAGAAAGAAAGAAAGACATTTTGGCTTTAGACTATTTAATTATTCAATAAAAATCAAACATCTCTCATCTAGATTATTTTTAAACTACGGAAAAGTTGATACCCTCAGTAGGACTTAGTAAGGTACATAGAATGTGTTTTTTAATTTGACTTTATGTATTTAACAAGCCCTTAGTTAGTTAGTGTGGATTCATAACTACTTAATTTATTTCACAGATGTCCAATACAATCTCAAGGAAATCTTCCAGAAGATGATGTATTATAGAATAAATTGTACACCTAACACCCATATGATTTTATCAAGTTCAATAAATTCTATGAAAAATGAAGCAACAAAAAAGGAATCTCTCAGAAGGAACCATTTCATTCACTTTAGTAAAAGTTCTCTCTGCTCCCCAAATTAGTTTTCTTTTTAAACTTAAGGCAGGATTAAGGTCACTGATCACAAAATACTTTTTAAGTTAATCAGTCATTATCATTACTAGTTTCCTATAATTTGAGGTGATGCGTTTAATTTAGAAAACACTGCACATAAATATATAATACAGTCACTTGCTAAAATTATTATTAATATAGTAATGATTAAAACAATTTGTTTCTTTCTCTTTTTCTCTAACTTATTTGCAACAATGTAGAGTGTTCTGGGATTCAAAGGGTTAGATATCCTGGTGATAAAAAAGGGTGCTAAAATTTTGACTTTGACCATGAAATTTGTTCCAGTCTTCTAAAGAAACATCACTAACCTGTAAAGGGATTTTAACAACATGTCTTTCAAAGTCAAACAATGCAATTCTTATACAGAGAAGGACGCATTGACTGGTAATGAGGTGTGAGAAGTTTCAAATAGCTTGGTATGAGACCAAGGTTAATATAATTATGGACCACAAACCCCAAGAAATCATTCACTCTCTTAGTCTGAACTACCAGCTTGCAATAAAAGGTGGTCTTTCAGTTTTCAGTGCACTGATTTAAAACGATCTATTGATCTGGACCAAAGAAAGATGAATATACTGAGGAACTGAGGCCGCCATCAAATGATAATGAGCAGAACTGAAGGAATGTAGCTGTGGAACAGGGGATCTGCCGTCTGCAAAAGGCTATGACAAAAGCTGGGAGTTGAAAGAACAATGAGGAAAATTCTGAGAAGACTGTCATTCTCCTGGTCCCCGACAAAATGCATTAAAAGGATGTCAGGAACTACAGAGACGAATCATACAAGTGGATAAACGATGGATTCTTTGCAGTGCAGACCAGCAAAGGAGCCGAAGAGATCACACAACTTTGGGAACTGTGGAAGTTATACTTGTTTCTCTAGATTGTTTTTTCCTATACCAAGGGAAAATGAAAAATGTCACAAAAAAGAGGCCATCAAATCTTTCAATTATGGACATTTTTGTGTGTTTTTTTAATCAGGAAGCATTAATATTAAGATGTGTGTTTCACTAGTCAACATGCATCTTCTCATTTTTCATTACTCATGGACACAAATATGACATAGATAGTTTCTCTTAATAAATATATATTGAGAAATGGTGCTTATACATTTTTGTGTGTTATAAACAGGCTAGCTTTAAAACATAGATGCCAGAAACCCTTTGTGTTAGAGGCAGAAAACACATTTGTTAGTATAATTTTAAATGGTCCTATTTGCATTATATTGTATATTTGGTTATTTCAGTGACTTGTGTTTTGGGTTTAATGAACTTTGTTTCTGTCTCATTCTTCACTGAGAATTTTCTTAGTTATAGAGGAGAAATTATTTTAATACTCCTCTCTCCAACATAAAAATAACATGCAATAACATTTGTTCTACTTAAACATCAGCATAGATATTATATAAACACTTAGGTTAGGATTAATCACATTTACCAGTGATTAATTAGCATGTTTAGATACCTTAGTAGTTAAGAATTAAAAGCAACATGAAGGAAATATTTTCATTTTCTCTCCCTCCTACCTCATCCTGAAACGCCTTACCTTATCACCCCTCCAAGCTCCCGTTCTCCTTGTAGTGCCTTCTGGGGTATTTCACAAGGAAAAGAACTGAGGTGTGTGTGACTCAAGGTCATGTTCATGAGAAAACACCAAGCACCTATGCTTTTAGCTTAGAATCCAAGGCCTTAACTGATAGTGGGAAAAGGAATAATCACAATTTTGAAAGAGTTTGTGTAAAGTGGTAGGAAGTACATTGTTCCTGACTTAGGGAAACTCCAGTGTAAATCTTGGCTTTGCCAAATATTTAGCTAAGGTTTTGACTTCTCCCAAGTCTCTCTTGTGCAAAATGGGAGTAAAAAGATTTACTCAAAGGTATTATGGTAGTCTTTTATGGTCTATATATTTAGTTTTATACTGATGAAATAGATATATACCATATGTGTATATATTATCTATGATATGTATTACATTCAGGGTCCAGCAGAAGTAATGCCTACTTGAGTGTGGTTTTATTATTTACTTATTATTGTCAAAGACATTGGAACATTTCACCTAAGATGTCATATGGTGTGCTTAAGTGTCATATTGTTATGTTATAGAATTACATGCTTATAATTTTGTAGTGAAAGATTTTGTAATAAAAAAGGGGTACTATTTGTGAAGGGCCCTGCCAGGGTGTCCAACCTGTGGCCTACGGGCCACAGACAGCCCAGGGTGGTAGTGAATGTAGCCCTGGGCATTTACCATTTTACACAAAATGATAAATTTCCTTAAGATATTATGAGGTTTTTTTTGTGGTTATGTGTTGTAGTGTATTTAATGTGTGGCCAAAGACAACTGTTCTTCCAGTGCAGCCTAATAATGCCAAAAGGATAGACACCTATGTTGATATGTGAGTATGTATGTACACACACAGCAAAAGGCATGCAACAAAAACAGCAATCGAACACCATGCACCTCACCATTGCCAGTTCCCTGAACAAATAAACTTTTAACATTTCTCCTTGCTTCTTCAAGTATTAAGTTCCGTATTTCCAAATAATGAGCTATAATACTATTTTATAATTTTTAAATAATCCGATTTCTGACATAGAAGATAAAGATTTAGCTCTTAACTTCCACCACCCACTCCCATACCCTCTTCACATCTACACTGTATAGTTATAGCATAAAATTTACATAAACCAATATTAGTGCTTTCTTTTAATGATTACATAGTATTGTTTGCAGATGAATCATGGAATTCATAACCAATAAATTCACTTCTATGTCCCAACATTTTGTATTCTGAAATGTACAAGTGCCTCATTTTATAATTAGGTGATATTCTGACATTAATAATTCACCCCTACATTGTACAAAAGGACTGTAAAAGTCTTATTTATATGGTGAAACACATGAGATATTTATTATTTCCTTGTGTCTGTATGTCTGCATACGATGTTTTTCTTTGCATCTGCTGCTTTCCAACTGTGCTGACAAGATGTTGTCATCTCTTTAACTGGAGTCTCTTTCTCTAGGAAATGCCTTTGCCTCCTTTGGTTGATCTTCTGTTTCTTCTTGCTTTGTTTACCCCTTATTTTACAGAAACACATGTCCAAAAAGCTTCTTGAATAAAGCATCCTGGAACTTTGAGATCTTGCTTGTTTTAAAATATATTTTAACCTCATATTTGAGTGACATTTTTTCTGTTATTACAGATAATTCCTCCTAGATAGTTGAAAGTCATTTTTCATTATCTTTTAGCTACCAGTTTTTAATTAATGAGTTTAAAGCAATTGATTACTGAGAACTTGTATTTTTTTTATTTCTCCTATATCACTCCTCAATTATAGAAGCTTTTTGATTCTTCACTTTTTGTTGCCATTGGTCTAGTATTTCTCAATGTTATGCCTTAATTTGGATGTTTTTTCATTAATATTTTTGGCTACTCAGTGGGTCCTTTCAATTTATAATTTTGTGCCTTAGAAAAAAAAGTTTGCATTATTTCTTAAGTAATGTTCCTCCATTCAATTTTTCAATTTTTTAGCTGTTTTGGGTATTCCTTTCAGTTATACCTTGAAAATTAGGCATTTATAATTTGATTACCCTATATATTTTTAAATTATTTTTATGATTTGAAGAAATACCCACAAATCTTTTAAAATATCTCTTCATTTTTTTAAGTATTACTATGATTATAATGTCTAGTGATTTTAAGAGTTCGTTTTTCAGCTCAAGGCATTATTTTTTCTTTTATATTAACTTCTTGTTTATACTTAACATCTCTTATCTTTCTCAAGACATTATAGTTGGTAAAGATTTTCTTCTCCCTGCATTACATTATTTCTTAGTTCTTTTTTGTGGGGTGGGGGGCATATTTTGCTTCCTACCTTTCATGTTGAGATTATCTCTACATGTCTGGGTGAGTTTGGCTGATGATTCCTAATCAAATGTGTAGAACTACACATTTGAAGATTGTGTAGAACTACACAATCAAAAGATTGCTAGATGTTGCATGTGTGGGACTTGCTGAATGGTGGGCTGCATCGCAGGAGAAAAGGGTGGAACATTTTACTGGGGAATCTCTCATGACATATCTCTCAGTCTTTTCTCCTGGACCAGGCAGCTTTCCTGAGTAGAATCCTTTGACTCCTGTCTGCATGATATGTTATGTCTAGCCCTCTTGTGTTGGACTCAATCCCTAATCTCTACTTTTACAGATACCCACTGTCTATAACCTTTGGGCTTTCCAGGATTTTACAGTGTAAAATCCCACTGCATATTGTTGCTTATGAGACAGCTTCTTCATCTTCATTAGATTCCGTTGCCATTCATCTGCCCATTCCCCCACTCTCAATTTTCCAGAATGCTCTGATTTTTAACTATTTGTGTCTCCTCTTGCATTATTTTCTGGCTTTGTACATTTATAATTTCTTAATGACTATTTTACTGGCATTTTAGCAGGAATTTATGTGGGAATTAAGATAATTACTTATTCAACTTGCAATAATTGACTACAATAATGCCAGTAATTTTATACTTTTTTCTATCTTTGAAAAAGAGGATAAATTTATTTAAAAATAATCTAATATGGGTTGTCAACATAAATAAATAAAGAGTGGAACTTCACTTGCACTGGAAGCAAGGGAAATAAAACCCCACCATTAGATTTTATCTTTTTCACTAATCCCAAAGAAACTTTCAGTAGATATTGGGGGCTCCAGAACTCTCTTTAGACTCCACACAGTTATGCCATATAATGTCGGTTTAGTTCCCGACTACAAAGACCACTTTCCTTACTTTAAGCATAAATCCCTTATTGCAGGAATTTTTTTGACTTGCTGGAAGAATGTGCTCCACACATACCTCCAATTTCTTGTAATCTCACTGCTTCTTCTCTGACTGAGGAAGCTGCTACCTCTGATGTAGGAAACCATCAAATTAGGAGTCCTGTGCAACATTCTGCACCAGCTACATGCATAATTATTTCCCTTATTTTCTCTCTTCTCTCCTAACTGTGATCTGACTTGACACTTTGAGCAAATGTATTCAATTGGTGGAACTTCAAGCACACGTGTAATCCAAAGGCATGCAAATATGAGAAACGTGCTTTCCAGCCTCTGTAGTAAGCTCTGGGAAAAGGCTGACCTAGGTGTGAAAAAAGCTGATCTATTATCTAACCAAACATCTGTTTATCTACCTACATCTGCAGCAACTTGCTTTTTCACGCTAGAAATATAACTTGGATATTCCCGCTCCTCTTTTTCTTTTTCAGTACATACAATTCTAAAGGATTGAGTCCCTCAGCTGTGCTCATCTTATCTAGGCTTCGGAGTGGATCAATCAAATGTTTGGATTGATTCATGGTTTTGGTTTCACACAGTGAGTGTAAAAGTCAGATACAGCAGACCTCCTTGTCTGCAGTTTCACTTTCTGGGGCATCAGTTACCCACAGTCAGCCATGTTCCAAAAATATGAAAAAGTAAATTCTAGAAATACCAAATTCATAAGTTTTAGATTGCACATTATACTAGGTGGTGTGATTAACTTTCCCACCATCTGGCTTCATTCTGCCTCTGATGTGTGTTATCTCTTTGTATGGCGCATACGCTTATGTGCCCTGCCTAGTGGTCACTTAGTAGCCATATCCCTCTTGAGATAGACAGTCAAGGTCTTGCAGTGCTGGTGTTAAGTCACCCTTAACTTACTTAATAATGGTCCCAAAAGAGTAGCTATGCTAGCAGATTGGATATGCCAAAGGGTGCTTCCTTATGCTAAAGGGTGCTTCCTTTAAGTGAAAAGGTACAAGTTTTTGATTTAGTAAGGAAAGAAAAAAAATCATATGCTAAGGTTGCTAAGATCTATGGTGAAAACAAATCTTTTATCCATGAAATTGTGAAGAAAGAAGGAAAATAAATCTGTGCTAGTTTTGCTGTTGCACATCAAACTACAAAAGTGACTGCCACAGTACCTGATACATTCTTAGTTATGATGGAAGAGGCATTGAAATTGTGGGTGGACGATATGAACAGAGAGAAAGCACATTCACATAACTTCTATGACAGCATATTATAATTGTTCTATTTTATTAATAGCTATTGCTGTTAAGCTTTTGCTGTGCCTAATTTATAAATTAAATTTTATCATAGATATATATGTAGAAGAAAAGACCATCTGTGTAGGGTTTGGTATTATCTGTGGTTTCAGAAATCTGAGGTCTTGGGATGTATCTCCTGCAGATAAGGGAGAAATACTATAAGCACGCGGAAAATTGAGATGAATAATTGGTAGAACACAGTCTCTAAAGACAAAGAATATCCAGAAAATACTGATACCACTTTTAAAGGACTTAAGTTATTAGTCAGTTTATTAAAAGAAAACTTTACCTACAAAGAGTAAAACCCATTTTAACTAGTGTAGAAAGGAAATAATATAGAAGGTTATTAGTAAGTTCATAGAAGCTCTGCAGAGCCAGAAAATCAGAAGTGAAGGCTACCCTACCAGAAGACTCAGATTGCATTAAAGCAGCAATTTCACCTGGTGTACCACAAGAGGCACACTGATGTATGGAAAGATTTTTAACACAGGCAATACCTGACTATTTAGTCAGAGGCACTGACCTGTGTTCCTTTAGACTGTCAAATAAAAAAAAAATGACAACAGCTGATACAATAAACAGCCATTCACAATAGATGACAACAGTAGCCATCTGTTGTGAATGAATCAAAATTATACCTATATTTTTGTCAGACTAGCAAAAAATATGATAAGTAATAGAAGGTAATATAAGTAAAAAATAGGTCTTGGAGTATAATTTCTAGAAATTAATATGTCAGAAATTAGTATAACTTTTGTTTTTAAAGATATAATAAATTATTGTAGTGTAACATGCAGTTCTAATTACTATTGTATTTTGACATAAAAATAAAGTGTTCTTAAAGCAGCAATTTCCAGGCAAAACTGAAGTGTCTCTTACTGATTTACTTATTTTGGAAGCAGAGACACTATTAGATAATTTTATTTTGCAAATATCTCTTTCCAAATACAGAGAACCAATATATTCTATGAGGATTTACTATGAGGGTCACCTAATATGAATCTCACTTTAGGTCTGTTATAGCATTTTTTATGTTATCTCAGTGTAAACTGCTTATATTAATGGAAGATTGGCATATGTACTTGCTGTTGTTTTCTTGTACTTATTGTAATATTTATAATTTTTCTAAAGTTATTTTTTTATCAGTTTGAGATTTGACTGGATCATGTTCTTATTTTATAATAATAAAGGATGAGAGTTATTATGAACCAAATTATTGACATATTTCCTGTGTCATAAAGTTTAAAGAGAGAGTTGCAGGTAAATGGTTAGAGAGATGAAAGGAAGTTGGAGAGAGGAGATTAATAAAGATGAAAGTGAAGTAATGGAAAAAAATTTAGGGGAGTTGAAATAAGAAAGAGAGGAAAAACGTTTGATATGAGAAATGGAATATTGGAAAGAATTTAGAAAACAGAAGAGAAAATAAATTTACATGGTATTATAATCTATGAAGGAAATTACATTGGTAGTTTGTTGATGGAAGAGAAAAGAAATATTTTTTTTTCTTAAATGTTTGTAAAATAAATGAGGTCTAATCACGTCTTTAGATGAATGGAGTTACATGGATTGAGGATCTTACAGAAAGAATATGAGAATATAACTGTCATACTGAGTCACATCAATTCTTATAGATCCAGCATAGCTTCTTTGATGTTTTTCAGGAAAACATGCTATTTGCCCTCTACACCTGAACCTTGGGGCATCTGTGATCCTTAACTTCCTTTTGGTAACCCATTATAAACTTCATTCATGAATTTATCTAAGCCCTTCCTGAACCTATTTATATTTTCAGACTCTATAACCTTCTGGGGTAATGACTTGCATATGTTTACTACCAACTATGTAAAGTACAAAGCCCAAGTCCCTTTTATCTTTTACGCTACCCTGGGCATCCTCTAGTCCTGGTGCTCTTTAATTTGGTGAAAGGAATTCATCTTTACCTTTCATGCTCTGGCAGTTTGAATATATGCAGCCTCATCTGTAGTTTTATAAAACTGAGTATTCCTAACCTTTACAATGTTCTGACATTGAAGCCAAGACTGTGCCACATAATGTAAAGAGCTTTACTTTTAATTAACTGCATGCTCTGAGGGAAATTATCTTGTATTTGTAGATCTCAAAATTATCTGTAAATCAAAGTGCTTAATAATCTCTAAAGTTCCTTCAATCTTCCTTCCTTGCCTTCCTACCACCCTTTCCACCCCATCTGCAAGGGGTAAAAGATGTGGAAGGAAGGAATAAAACTGCAGTGTAAGTGAGTACGTGATCTTCAAAATCAAACCACCATGATTTAAATCCTGTTTTCTCCACTTCTTAGCTCTATGTCTTTCATTAAAGTACCTACTTCTCCCTACCTCAATTTCTTCATTAGTAAATCAGAAATAAGGATAGTTTGAACTTCATAGGGTCATTTTTGTTAGAAAATTGTGTGTGTATAACTGAAAATAGCATCTTCTATATAATAAGCACTATATTAAAGTTAACATGTGTGCACACACTCAGAAAGAGCAACCATACCTCCTAACTCCTGAGCCCTGGAGCCCTTGCACACTGGATCCCATTTCACACTGACTCATTTCACATTGGCTTGCCCAGGTGACTTGCTTTGGCCAATGGGCCATCAGCAAATGTGAAATAAGTCTGTTTGGTAAGTGCTTTTGCATGTGGGTTATTTCTGTTGGAAGGTTTTCCTCAGGCCACCATGTGAAGAAGTTCAGTTTGGTCTACTTGAGGCCACATGGAGAGAGAAGTTCAGTCATTCAGCCTAGATAGCAGGTGACCTACCAGCTAAATACAACTGCATGAGTTTGCTCAGGTGAGTCAAGCAGAAAGGTGGCCCAGCTGACCTATAGGATCATGATAAACACAACTTTTTCTTTGTAAAATCAGTACATTTAGAGTAGCTTGTTACATAGCAATATGCAACTAAAGATTTGATATTCTCTAGTTCTTTTCTATAGGCTAGTCTTGATGGTTTATGATAGTGACTGAAAATTCAAATAAAGCTAAACTAATAAATTCTAACCCCATTTTCTATAAATGTGTACACACTGTATGTACGTATTTGACAAACAAATACAATTGAATTAAATTGAACAGATAAGTGAAGTCTGATTTAGTGTTTCCTGGGAAACAGGCTTAGAGACAGAGATTTACATGCAGGAAGTTTTACTGAGAAGTATTCAAGTGAGGGATGCGGAAAGCAAGAGTGGGCAGGGGAAGTTAAACTGCAGTGCACTGAAGCAGGGGTCTCAACAGATCACACACAGAGCTCTGGAACTGTGATGGCCCTTCTCAGTTGTTCCCAATTTAAATAAGAGGGCTGAGCCTCTGTACCACCGCTTCCATTAGTCACTGCCGAGGATTGCCCTCAGGGACAGACTTCTAACCTTGGGCGAGGCACCTCTTTTTACTGAGGCACATTTTCTCTTTATTTAGTGCATATGTTAACTAATAATATATTAAATTTAGTACATATTTATATTTAAATATACTTAATTTGTCAATATATTAGATATATAAAATATATGTGTAAATTATAGACATTTAATATCTTATATCCAATATATAAAATGTAATGAATTTTAATGCATAATATATATTAAACATGTAATATATTAAATATATCAAATATATCTTAAACAAATGTATATTAACATATACATACATATTAATATAGGAATATATAGTAAATATATCTATTTACTGAAGCATATTTTCTTTTATTTACTATATATTTGATATATATTAATAATATATTGATTTTTTGTATGAATTTAATATTTAACATATTAAATCAAATATGTTAAATATATATTTGATTGAGATATAATTGACATATAACATTGTATCAGATTCAGGCATACAACATGATGATTCTGTATTTGTATGTATTACAACATGATCACCACACAGAATAACAAATTGTTTTTCCTTGTGATGATAATTTTTAAGATCTGATATCTTAACTTTCAAATATGCAATATAGTATTAACTCTAGTCACCATGCTATACGTTACATTTTTAGGACTCAATTATATTATTATTATTATTATTATTATTTAAAGATTTTATTTATTCACTTTAGAGAGGGAAGGGAGGGAGATAGATAGATAGAGAGAGGGAGAGAAACATCAATGTGCAGTTGCTGGGGGTTATGGCCTGCAACCCAGGAATGTACCCTGGCTGGGAATTGAACCTGGGACACTTTGGTTCCCAGCCCGCCCTCAATCCACTGAGCTACGCCAGCCAGGGCTATATTATTATTTTTTTCTTTAATAAAATATGGATTTTATTAGTCAACTACAGTCATAATATAATTATTATATATTTCCCTTCTTTATTCATTCTACTGACACAGAGCAAAACTGGATGTCAGTCTAGTTTTCCTCATGTGCGTCAGGAACCTTGGATTGTCCGCAGAATCCCGGCTGAGGCATACAGCTGAGACAGACAAACTGAATCTTCTTTCCCAGGTGTAGACATTGCAAGCTTTGGAATGATATCCATGGGTGGTCCAACTGTACAGTGAGGGAGGGGATATCAAATTTAAGCATAGTCCCATGCTTGTTTGCTATTCAGTAGTTGCATATTGTGTCCAGTGCTCTGGTGAGAGCCATTTTCCAATGATATATGTATGTTTCTCACTGTCACACTTAAATGTTTTAGCAACCTGTGGGAAATTGCAACATTCTGCAATTTCATGTCATTGACACCAATGCAACAGAGGTCACCATAGAATGCTGCACCCGTTGAGCCTCTGTGGATGGAGAGCTTTGTCCATGCTGCCACAATCACATTGTTACCCCAGGAAAATTATGTTTTCCAATGGATCTTGGGCTGAGACCAGGTCTGAGTTTTGCACTGACACACAGAGATTCAAACCTGCAGGTGCTGGTGTCTCACTCTTCTCCATCAAAGTCATACAGCTGGTTTCCAACGTCTTCTGATACAATGTGCAATGTTCTGGTCCACAGTGGGGGTGGACATGTTCATCTCTAGAGCATGATCCTACTTTTAGAATTTAGGTCTTGTAGATGATTTTGATTTCCTGACTGGCCATTGCCTCCAAACACCCAGATGCCAGATCCATAAGGCACACATCTGAGAAGCTCCCATTTGAATTCAGCCCATCAGTGATGAAGATCTTCCTTTCTTGACATCACAAACCAGGGGTAAATATGAGTAGCTGTGGCCAGTCCAGGGATAGTAGCTGTTTCCATGGAGGACCGAGGTGTACCATGTTGCTTTCTTGGGCTGTTCTCTGGGCATCAAGACTGGCAACAGCTTCATGGTGTCCCCAATAGACTAAATTTCTGAAGAGGAGGTCCTGTTAAATTAATTTAAATGACTCTAGAATTCACCTACCAAAGGACCCAACATAAAGTAGAAGTTAGTGAGGAATGAGTGAGTGAAGAAAGAAAATAAATAAGTGGATATATTAATGGATGAATACAACCAAGTACCTAACGTACTGGCTGACCCCCAAAGATTAAGCCCAGAACTCAATAATGAAGGCTTCTTGTAGGTAAAGGGGCTTCTGCAACTGCCCCTGTGATAGTACTATCCTTGAATGACAGCCATGTAGGGAGGGGGCAGATTAGGAAAGAATGGGCTAGTTTCTTTAGCTCAGAATTCAAGGAGGGCCCTGGCTGGTATGTCTCAGTGGATTAAGGACCAGCCTGCAAACCAAAGGGTAACCGATTTGATTCTAAGTCAAGGTATATGCCTGGGTTACGGGCCAAGTCCCCAGTAGGGGGTGTGTGAGATGCAACCACACATTCATGTTTCTCTCCCTCTCTTTCTCTCCCTCCCCTCTCCTCTCTCTAAAAAAATCAATAAGCATATCCTTGGCTGAGAATAAGAATTAATAGTAATTAAAAAAATACATACATATAGGAACCACTAAGTAATGATGATTTAACAGAAGATTATCTGATTTATTTCAAATAAAATAATCTAAAATAAGCAATCCAGAGCTGGTGTGGCAGTCCTTTCCTGTCTTCTAGCTCTTTGCTTGGCCATCCTTAGTTATGGCACTCATTGATCTAAAGTGGCTGCTGTAGCTTCAGCCACTTCAGTTACTAGAATGGAGTAAGAAAAGAAGTGATCCAGGTATTCTGAAGAAATTTAGTGAAACACTCAACATCTCATTTACAGCCGATTGCCCGGAGCTCAGTCACATGATCACAGCTGCAGCACGGAGGCTTGTTTAGCTATTCGTGTAGCTCGGGGTCTCTGGATGACTGCTGATTCTCCATCAGGTCCAGTAGCTCTTTACTGTTTGGTGACTTAATAAACTAAAAGACAATTACGTGCCTGATACAGACCCAGAAAAGAAGAAAGGGGGATAATAGCATACACATTCCATTTAGGAGATGTATAAAGTAGAAAACACTGAAATCATTAGCCCATCAAAATGATGAAATCCTACTAGGTAGGAATAGTGAAGCTTCTTAACCTAGAGGTAGAATAGATTCGTTGATTACATTATCTGTTTGTTTTACTTCTGCTTTCTGGAGGAACCCTCCTGCCATTCTCCTTTCTGGCCCTGTGCTTCAGAACACATGGGAAGGGGTTCTTTCTTTACTATGACCCCCCATGGCCATTTCTCTTGTCGACAACAAAGGGTGTCTCTTCTTGAAGCCTGAAAAGATTTGAAGGCCCATTTTTCAATATAGTGTAGGTTCAGGTAATATTAAAGTTTTATTAGTAATAGACAGTTGTGGTTTCTTTTGGCTTCCAGATCTGGTAGTTTTAAAACCTGATTGTACCTTGAGACCACTTAAAGAATAGGCTTGGGTGGGAACACAACACACTTAATCTGATTTCTGCTGCTAGCCTGCCTCCCATTGTCTGACAGAGAACTATTAATGGAAAGCCTTTTTAAAAGCTTTGGGACCAGTGATTTATCTCCTGGTATGGCTGCTTCTTCAGAGTATCTTATAAGTGCTTCAGTTTGGAATACAGGATGGTTGTGTTTCTTTCTTTCTTTTTTTTTTTTTAAATCTTGAAAGGCTCAAAATTTAATGCATTTAGATTTTAGGACTCAGAGAATACCTCCCTGGCATCTCTGCCTAGAAATAAACTGGATCAAGTTTGAATTCATCAATCCTAGAACTTTGTTGAAATCAGCAAGAAGCAGCCAGCTCAGACAATATTCTAATTTGTCCACATTTTCCCTTAGGCCATTTAGTTAGATTTCCAAAGAAAGGCAGGTAGCAGTTTGACCAAATATTTTAGCCAGCAATATTGGGGTTGTTAAAGTAACCAGATTAGCCCCTAAATGGGGTTGCTTGTGCTAAGCCCCACGTCAGCAAACCAAAACTTTTAACTAAGTTTTATGCTAGGCTCACCAAGAAAAAGAAGGCCAGCTACAACCAATCAGTGCTTTCTTGCTCCGCTCAAGTTACTTGACCTTGCTCCAAGACTTCCCTTCGGTCCATGTAAGGAAAGGAACCCTGCTTTAACCAATCAGCCAGTGCCCAGGGTAACTTTCTTGCTTCTGCTCCCTTCTGCCTATAAAAATCTCTTTCCTTGTATAGTTCTTCAGAGCTCTTTGCTATCTGCTAGATTGGAGGCTGCTCAATTCATAAATCACTGAATAAAGGCAATGAGATCTTGACAGTTTACTCAGCTGAATTTCATTCTTTAACAAAGCATGTTTCAGGTTCTGATATTTCAGTGTTTCCTCTGCATGTAGCATATTAGAATTCTGATAGGCTGAGGGTAACAGAGACCCAGAAAGTAGTGGCTTCAACACACACACACAGGTGAATTTAGTTCTCTCTTTGATATTAGTGCTAGTCTAGGACTGGTGGGTGTGACCAGAGTGGCATCAAGAGCCCTGGCTTCTCTCTTTATTACACACCATTTCCGTGAATGGTGCATGTGCTGAAGTTTACTTGAAGACACAAGGGGACTGCTGTGGTTCTGATCATTATGTCTACGTGACGAAGCACAAGAGGGAAATTATTAAATGGAGCCGACAAACTGGAAGGGCCCTCCTTTTTTTGTTTCTCTGACTTCAGTCATCTTGCTTAATGGACTTCCTAGTTGTTCCACCCAATACTTAGATACTATTGTTCAATCATAGTCATCTGGTTGGCAGAGCTCCAAGAGAGGCTAGCAACCACAGTCTTTTATTCTGGGTGGCAACGTGCCCATCTGAAAATTGGGTTCTGCTAGTACGAGGGAGGAAGAAGAGAATGGTGGTCGAGGTAGGCAGCTCACAGAGGAAAATGAGAGAGGGAAAGAGATATGAGCAGAAGGGAGTTGATTTATTATGAAACCTGCAGTATAAAGATATTGTTCTGTTCTCCTCTGGCTAAACCACTGGGAAATTGCTGTTGGTATCCTTTCTAGGAGATCGATAAACTGTGGTGTCCATTACATCACACCTAAGGCAGAGATCTAATTTGTCCAAGTTAGGATACTTCAGACCTGAGAGCAGACAATATTTATATGCTGGAATAATAGACATAAACTGGAAACCTCTTGGGTAAATCAAGATATATGAGCACTGTTATACTAGTTATGAGCAACCTCAGTACCTCCTGTCATTTACCTTCTTGGTAGCCTAAGGCTAGAACTAATGTTACTCTAGTGTAATAGTAGTGATAACCAATGTTAGATCAAAGCCTGTTCACAGATATTTTCCTTGCTATTTTCAACAAACTTTTGACAAGTTTAAAAAGAAATTTAATTAACAATTTTAGAAATAAGCTTACTTAAGCCAGTAGTTATACTAATTGCTCAAATTCACACTAGTAAAGGGTAAAAGCCAGGGTTTTAACCCAGGTTTTCCTGATGCTAATTTCTGCTTTTGACTCACCACCCTATACTGTTAAGAGCACCACTCTGTCTTTAAAGACATGGGTGTCTTTGTGAGTCAGCAGTATGCCTTCTCTGCAGAATGCTTATGCACGGGAGAGTTTAGGGCACTTTCCATCAATGCTAGGGTAGTGTCTCAGACCTCATGGCCTCATCCTGGACTGTAGTTTACCAAGTCATGTAGTATTAATTGGGCTTGTCTAGAGTTGGAGACTTTGTGGACTGTTTGCTGTTACACTGTTCTTCCATAACCATAAGAGATGTCACCAGTCATTATTGACATTTCCTCCCACTTGGCTTGACTTAGCCTCACAGTCCTTCTCCACAGAGCATTTCAAACAGCCCCCTCAAGAATGGGCATGAAAGGAGTGACGGCAAAATGGTGGAAGGCAGCTTGTAGCCCTCATCCTGTCACAGAAACATTGAAAACAAGCAAAAAACTATCAGTACCAAATTTTTCAGAACTCTGTAGAACAGTCAAAAGTTTATACCAGCCAAGCAAATGATGAATCAAGAATAAAGGCAGATTCAAGATAGTAGGACAGTTTTGTGTTGTGTTTACCTGCCCTTGCCCCACCCCTCACCATGGCAGTGCATGTCTCAGATGGCTTGGTTTTAAAGTGGTAGCAGCCTGTGTTTCCAGGGGAAACACTTTATTACCCACTGGGGAAATAAAGCAGATCCCTTTGCATATTATTTTGCACATCTGTTCTAACCCATCTGGGGGCTCCTTAGGATTAATGCAAGGTGCTTGTTTTTCTATTGCCTACTGGGAGCTCAAGTGGTAGGCATTGCTTAAAAACACTGAAATCTGGGCTAATAGTCCTCTGACAGGGGCCAAAGATTATGGTCAAAACAAGCAATTGATCACCCAAGATCCCGGAGCAAAAGCTGGGAAGAGCTTATTTGGGAAATTAGAACACTCAAAAACAGCAGCTACATCATGGACTCAGGAAGCTGTGCACATGCCCAGGCTAAGATATATCCTCAGAGGATATCTGAGGAGACCCTAAGCTTTCATGAGGAGCTGATCCATAGACTCAGTACAGGTCTGGCTTAGTGTGGAAGAAGTGACCTGTCACACAGCCCATATGCAAAGACTGGCTCCTTTAAAAAAAACTTGACTCCTAGCATTCAAGGATATCTCCATCAGAGCATTTGTGAAGACAACAGTGAAGCAGAGACACACAGGTGTACATGACAAGGCGTGCTGTCTTTACAGGAACAGCTTGGGGTCACAGAACAGGTAGATTACTGTAGCCTTCAGCAACTGAATAGGGAGCAGGCCCTGTGGAAAGGGGAGAATCTGATTTCCAGAGTTACTACATTATAAGATTTCAATGTCCAGTTTCCAACCAAAATTAATCACAAGGCATACAAAGGAACAGGCAAGGGCAGGTAAACACCCATTGTGAGGAACAAAGTAATCTGACAGAAGTTATCCCTACAGAAGGTCAAACTTCCTAGGCAACACCTTTAAAACAATTGCCTCAAGTATGCCCAAGTAGCTAAAGGAAGCATAGTTAAAAAACTAAAATAAATCAGAAAAATGAAGTGTGAACAAAATCAGAGTATCAATCAGAGGGTAATTATAAAAAAAAACAAAAAATAAGCCCTGGCTGGCGTAGCTCAGTGGATTGAGCTTGGGCTTTGAACCAAAGCATCGCAGGTTCGATTCCCAGTCAGGGTACATGCCTGGCTTGCAGGCCATGACCCCCAGAAACCGCACATTGATGTTTCTCTCTCTCTCTCTCTCCCTCCCTTCCCTCTCTAAAAATAAATAAATAAAATCTTAAAAAAACAAACTTCAGTTGAGAAGTATAATAATTCTAAGAAAAAATTATTAGAGATATTTAACAGCAGATTTAAGTAGGTGTAAGAGTCAGTGAACTTTTAAATAGTGTTATTTGTAATGATTAAGTCAGGCGCAGAAAGAAAAAGTGTTAAAGAAAAAAAGAGAACAGAGCCTGGGAGTATGTGGGAGACTATCAAGTACACCAGCACACACAGAATACCAGGAGAAGACTGAGAAAAAGAAAATGGAAGAAAGTGTACTTGAAAAAATAATTGCCAAACAGTTTCCCAAGTTGATGAAAAACATGAATCTACACATCCAAGGTGCTATGGATTGCAAGCAAGATAAATTCAGATATCCACATGGAAATACGTTATAATCCAACTGTTGAAAACAAAAGACAAAGGGGGACCCTTAAAAGCAGCAAGAGAAGAGTGAGTGGTCAGATACAAGAAATTCTCAAGAACATATCAAAATGGAATGAATGTCAAAATCACAATGGAATGAAGGCTGAACTTAATAACAAAAGTAACAGTAGAAAATTCACAAATGTGTAGAAATTAATAATATATACTTGACCAATGGGTCCCAGAAGAAATTACAAAGAAGATTAGAAAATATTTAGACAAATGGAACAAAAATAAAACATACTAAACCTGATGGGAAGCAGTAGTCGTGCTCAGAGGAAAGTTTGTTAACTGTGAAATTGACATTAAAATGATTTAAAATCAATCATTTAATTTTACACTTTGAGAAAGGAGAAAAAGAATATCAAATTACATCCAAAGTTAGCAGAAAGATAAAAAAGATTAAAGTGGAGAAAAATAAAATAGATGATAAAAAAACAATGGAATCAATGAAACTAAAAGTTGATTCTTTGAAAAGATCAACAAATTAAAAAAATATACACCCAGACTACACCCTCACTGGTGTGTCTCAGTTGGTTGGGTATTGTTCCTCAAAGCAAAAGGCCACCAGTTCGACTCCCAGTCAGGGCACAAGCCTGGGTGGCAGGTTTGGTCCCTGGTTGGAGCACATAGGAGAGGCACCTGATCAATGTATTTCTCTCTTACATGGATGTTTTTCTCCTTTCTTTTTCCCTTCCTTCCCATCTCTCTAAAAACACACAAATAAATAAATAATATAACCAGATTAAATAAGAAAAAAAGAAAAGCCAAAAATAAATAAAATCAGAAATGAAAATGGGGGTATTACTACTGACCTTACAGATATAAAAACTATTGTAAGAGAACACTTGAATACACACCAATAAATTAGATAACTCGATAAAAGGTAAAAATTCCTAGAAACACAAAAATTACCTAAACTGACTCCAGGTGAAAGGAGCAGACAATAGAAATAGATCCACCTAAAAATGGTTAATTGATTTTTTTAAAGTGTCAAGTTAAAGGAAAAGCAATAGTGCTTTAATCACATGGTGCTGTAACATCTGAATATTTAGTTAAAAATTAAGCTTTAGTTTGTAGAATACACAAAAAATAAATTCCAAATTGATTATAGAACCAAACATGAAAATTTAAACTAAAAAAAAAAAACCTTCTAGAAGGAAATGTAGGAGGAAACCTACAAAATCTTAGAGTAGAATTTTTAAGAATTTTGATTTTTTAAAAATTTAAGAATTAGAAAAATCTACTTTTAATTAAGTGCTTCCAAAAGTGTTTATGTGGGTAACCACTTATGTAACCCACCCTTTTATTCTTTTAACATCGTTTCTGTTAAAAGTGTTTTTGGAAAAGATGCATTGACTAATGTGCAACCTGCGAATACGCCGCATGTTTATGGAGAGTTCAGGAATGGAGATGTGAAGATGGGCTTGGAGACGAGAGTCCCCATTTTCTCAGGAGGCCGGCACCTGAATAAACTGCTTTCCCTTTTCACTGGCACCTGTCTCGTGAGTCTGGCTTTCCCTGAGGCAGGCAGCCAAACCTGTGTTTGGATGCACTTATGTGCATTTACCTTTTTTGATGGTCACCAAAAACTGTCTAAATAAATCAGCGTTCCAGACTTATTTTACATGTTGATAAGGTACTAGTTTATATTTACAGGTCCATATGAAATAAAGGATAATAGGAACAGAAAAATCAGAAAAATGATAGTCATCATAAAAGTTGGGAAGATAATGAATACCTTGGTATACATGTGGCCAAGGTTTTTTTTGAAACATAATATTTATTGCTTATTAATATTAAGAAAGTATCAGCTTGTTGATATAGGTTAGTGAATATAATTTTTAAGTGGAGGGGATACAAGTTAGAATAATATTTATACAGCACTAGGCTTCAAAACAAGAAGAAAATAGAAGTTTAGAGCTAGAGAAAACAAAAACACTGAAATAAATACAAATCAATAATTTCAGGAAATGATATGTATAAAGTTATCTGGGATAAATGTGAGATATATTTAGGTTAAATATCCAAATATAAGATAAATTTGGAAATAATGGAGTACAAAATATTTATTATGAATTTTTGAAAACAGAACAAAAACATGCTTGCCTAACACTTGAAATTTAATTTCTTATAAACCTCCTGCTAATTAACTTTTGGTTAATAAAATGAAAACTTTCTAAGAAATAGGAAGAGACATATTTGGCATGAAATTAACGAAGTGGGGACTTTAGGGCCCTTTCCTGGCAAAGACACTTTAGTGAAGACTGGGAAAGGGTCATAGCCGTGTTTTAGGTGGCTATATGATTTAAAAAGAAATCCCAATATTACTTAAGATTTAGGCCCAGAGTTTGTTCTTGGAAACAGGTATAGGGAGGGAGCTTCAGAAAACAAATGAGCACACAAAGAATTTGCAAATACTTTAGTTTCTTTTCGCTTTCTAAAAACATTTCACAATGTCCCTCCTCTGCAATCTCAACAAAATGTAAATTGGTTTTGCTTCGTTGCAGAGAGTGAGCATTTTAAAGGCATTCTTTTCATTTACCCTGTGTCTAGTCCTGAATCCAAGCTTCAATGCCTTTCTGATTTTATGGCCTTGTTTTGTTGACTCTTGTCTCTGGGGTCTCACTGTGATCCAGAATATGCCGAGGAACTTGGATCCTCGAGATGGAAAAAGCTGTGTTTAAGCTTTATTTAACTTACTCAGCTCACCAGAGTTGGACAGGCATTTCTCAAAAACACTTTTCAATAAACTCAATTAAAAGGGTTATATAGCCCTCGAGCAATTAATGTAACTTTATGCCAGCCTGCATCAGAATCCAATAGAGAACTGCAGTGTGGCTCTGTCAGGAGTTTTAGGCACACCTGGCCCTCTGGACATTGGGCTTTAGCAAATACAGGATATTTCTGAGGCTCGGTATAAGTTTGATGTAGCTTCCTTTTTGTTTTGTAAGTCTTAGCTGCAAAGATTACTATTCCACACAACTTAACTCTTGTCTATAATTTAGCAATTTTTCTTTTTGTTTCTAATAGTTATAATTCACAATTTCTATGCAATGCAGGCATAATCTGAGATGTTCCCTACCCTTGATCACTCAGCCATTCAAAGACTGAATACAGCCACTACATAAGAAATTGAATGGCAGAGTTTGATCTTAAAATGCATCGATTTAAGAATTGGGTGGTATTAAACTGCATGTGGATCATGTGAGATGTGCTGGGAAGAAAGGCAACATGATACTTCCTGTATGAGTGCTCAATGAAGGGTCACATAATAGCCAGAAATTCCAAGGCCTGGACCCCTCACACGGGTAGGTTTTATATATCTTACCATCCAAAGATTTTTGGTCTATGTACCAGACATGTCCTTAAAACATATGCCAGAAAATCCTTGGAGAAAGTCTACAGATTGTAGAGGTTAAGTGAAAGGGTAGGCACTGGGTTTTGAAGATGAGAGATTTTATCTATGGAAGAAGAAAAAGATATTATTTTAAGTGGTATTTGCTGAATTTTTGCCAATTGCATAACTCTATTTATGAACACATCCTAATAGCTGTGTTTGATTATTAATATAATCTTGAAAGAAATTAAGCTATGCAAAGAGAACACTTCTGCAGAAAAAGTTAAAAGGAGTTCCTTTACTTGAGAGGAACAAAGAATAGAAGAGAAGGAAGGGAAAATGAAGGAACAGGTGGAAACAGGCCAGGTAAATGATAGTCAGTGAGAAATTCCTTGAAGTGGGAAAGACTAAATGACTTTTCAGAAGTTTGCTTAATGCTGCTGATAATTAACTTTATTTTATTATTATCATTATTTATTTCATAGCAATGTGATTCATCATCTAAAAACATGCAATAAATGTTATATAAGAGATATGCTCAAACCATTAAGGAAAACAGGCTATTTTTATAACTGAGTCAACATGAGAGGAGAGTACAGGCAAAATGGAAATGAGATCAATTTTTAGCAAAACTAGGAAATAAAGCAAGAGATGGAAAAATGATTGCATGTGTTTAGAAATTTACAAACACATTGGAAGTGAGGTACCAGAAAATGAGACAGAGAATAACCAATTTTATTTAAATATAAAAAGGAATTATTAAATTAATTAAAACCTTTCGTATAGTATATTAGTCAAGGCAGTGTACACTAATTGTTTGAACAAATACCGCCACATTTTAGTTGCTCAGTACCATAAAGGCTGCTTTTTTTTTCTGAATACTTTCACATAGCCTAATGTGGGTTGGAAAGCTCTTTTGGTTCGCCCTCCTTCAGTCAGTCACTAAAGAACCTGTCCATTAGTTGTCTCTGACAACTCAGCATCCTGCACTTTCAGCTATGTGATTGGGAGATAGAAGACTAGAGAATTATATTGGTGATTTTAGGAATAGACCTGGAAAAGCATACTATTCCCATTCCATTGGCCAGAACCTAATCGCATGACCCTAAACTAACTAAACTGAGGCTGGTAAATCTTGACTCTTCCTGGGTGGCCCCGGTATGCACCTGGCCTGTCTCTGCCACAGGTATGTCTCTATCTACTGCTATAATCATTTGGAGTGAGAAAGGGAGGGACTAGAGTTTGGAAACAGAAGAAGTTGAAAGCTCCACTTGTAATTTCTGTAAAATCATACCTTAGGTTTTGTATTTCTAATGTCTAGATTTATATTAACAGATCTTAAGGTCTAAGTTTTAGTTGATCACTAAAGACACCCATTTTGACACCTAAATACAGGTACCAATTCCTCTTTTAAAATACATAGGGCAGGGGCTGGCATCTTGGTATACTTTGCCTTTTAGGAACAAAGAGGAATTTTTTTAAGCTTGAAGACCTATTGTCTATAATTTAAGGCACTCAGCTTTGGTACTTTACCAGCAAGGGATCAATGGACAATTTGAAACAAATAAAAGTATAGCTGTGTTCCAGTATTATTTTATTTACAAAGGCAAGCATTTTATTTGAAGGTCAAAGCCTGCCAACCTTGATTTAATAATTGTTGACCTTCAGAAAAATAAACACAGAAGTACTTTAATTTATAACATATATGGGGAGTTACATGTAAATCAAATTCCTGTAAAAGTTCTTTGAAAGTTGTATAACTTCTTTTGTTAGTGATAAGTTTTTGTTTATTAACCCCTTGAGTTATTTTTGGTGTAAAAATATATTATCTTATATTGCATGCATTTACCCTGAGTCACATTAGTACTTGAACTACTATTTTATAATGCTTATGTTTGAATTTTTTAAGCAACAATTTTTTTTATCAATGTAATAGGACATCTGCTTTCTCAGTGTATAGATTAATTTGCATTACAGTCAGGCAATTCATATAATTAGTTCAAAGTGTTTTCTCAGTGGAAAAATTATAATATTTTGAAGAACCCTTAAAAGGCAAGCATGAGTATAGGCCAGAGTTTGGAAGGAAGCGTTGCTTTGGATACCATTGGAACCACTTGTGAGCCAGAAAATAGATGGGACACTATTGCCATCTTAAAATTGGACCAAAACCCAATTATTTAAATAGGCTCAGACTCACTGACACATAAGAAATTAAGGCAAAATGTGGGAAGTTCCATTAATAAAGGCCCATAGTTCTTTCCTTCTTTCATTTGTTTCTTTCAGCAGATTTAGGTTTCTATCTTCTGTAGGATCTAGCAAAAACTCTAAGAAATAAACCACAAATACTAATATTCTAGATTTTCCTACTATTTCTCATAACACTAAGATTCAAGAGCAACTTAATATCCCAAAGTATGCAGAAGGCCTACTACTTCATAAAGATCACCAATTCTCCAGCTTGGAATAGTTAAGTTCTCAATTCTGTATCATCTACTCTTCCAATTACTTGTTTTAGAATCTCTTAATTGTACCATTTCTCATTTTCAAATTAGTTATCTGTTATTATCCTTTTGCTTGTACCTAACAGAAAACTTGACCAAATAGCTTATGGATTAAACCATTTCCTGATGCAACAAGCATTCCGGAGTTTGGTGGTTTCAGGCTGTTCCAAGTTGGGGATAGCTTCTCCAAGACTAACTTCTTGTTCTTCTTAAGGTACGTGAATGTCTGCAGCAAATCTATGCGGCACAGCCTCAACTTACAATATCACATCAGAATTAGAAGGAAGCTCATTTTTATTTTTGACACTACTTTCTTTTAATTAGGAAAAAAAGCTTCCCAAGGTCACTTTCTATGAAATTTCACTGACCATTATGTAATCATTTGTCCATCCCCTAGGTGAAATGCAGGGGGCAGACAAAATGTGAATTTGACATTTTCAGTTCCTAAATGAAAGGTAAGATCAAGCAGCAAAGAGGAGGGGTTGGGCTGTGAATTGCTTTTGAGAACAGTGTCTGTCACAGCTCTTAAGTGGATAATCATCAAGTGGCATTTTGGTTTCTGGTAGAAACTTATAAGCAGGCGATTTTTGTGCAATAGCTGACTCAAATCTTTTATGCGGCCTGCAGCTGAGTGTAGTAAGAACACCCATCATGTGCTATAGAAAGGACTAAACCCTATCTTCTGCAATAGCCCAGCGGGTTGTCTATCTCCCTGTCCAGGGTACTGGCAAAACTACAGTCCTGCATAGCTGTGTTTTATAGCATTGCTCATTTGCTGATGATAATTTTAAGACAATTCTTAAGAACCTCTGCTTAGAGTAAACATGCTTGAATTAGATTATGAGACACCATGGTTTAGGGCAGTGTGGTGGAATTTGTCATTTTGGGGTCCTTTCACTAGCACATCAGTCTCTCCCCTAGGCAATCCCCCATTGTATGTAGCCCTGGTGGGAGACAGGAGCCACCATCAGTCTGTAAACTGGAGGATTCGAATATTCACTGTCTTCTCCTGGACCACCAGGAGTCACCTAAGCGATTTAGGCTTGGTCTATCACACCTATCTCCTGCAGATCTGAATTTTTAGGATGCAGGAACATGGGGATGGTGAGACGCCATAATTAATACAAGCAGTAGAATTTAAATACGTTATTTGGTGGTTCCTGTTTCCAGTCTTCATTTTCCCTGCTCAGTCTTTAAACCTCATTGTCCAATCCTTCATTAATTATGCCAGCTCCAGATTATACGTTTAATCAGTTAAGATCTCTGTTAAGGTCTGCTTAAGTTAGATGAGGCAAATGCAGTGTTACAGGCACAAGTCCGTTGCCGGCACCAGCTCCATGCTTCAGCTGCACGCGTTTGCTCTGGTGTGAGTTCCCAAGGCTTCGCTAGTTAGTGCCCATGGCTTGACTTGGGCTTGCTTCTCTTCTGGCTGAGTTTATTTCCCTGCCTCTAGGTGGAATTGAATAAGAGAAATGGCAGGGAAGGAGTTGAATTAAATACCTACACTGAAAGGTTTGTTTAGATAAATTATGTGAGTTTTTGTTATCTTCAATTTTATGGATTGATTGCTCCTAAAACATTCCTTCCGCTAATTTCTAGGCAAGTCTTAGTGGCTTGAGTGGCTTGAATGGATCAGAATAAGCACTAAACACCTTTTAAAATCCAACTATGGTGGACTGTTTTATACAGTATTAGAATCTGGGCTCTCTAGAGACGGGTTGGTCCCCTGCATTAGGGCAACAGGTCTCAAGAGCTTGAAATCAGGTACTCGAGGTCAAGGGCTGTGAAGCCTTATCTTGCTCCTTATCTCCTTGCCCCAGAGATAGGTTTTCTGCCTTATTCTCTGAACACACTGGCTTATACATAATGTGGCGCAGGGTTCCAGGTTATTTTTCTCTGCAGCCATGGTCACCAGAGCTGGGCAATCTTCATGGCCAGGTTCTTTTGCTTTTATGGTAATTGACAATTATAATGGCATATAAATAAATATAACTAATGTTTTTGGCACTTTTAATGTACAAAATGCAGAACATTATTATATTTGATTCTCGCAGAAGCTTGGAAGGTAAGGAAAGACATATTTTATTATTTTCTTTTTAGTGAAGGTAAAAACATTTCACCAAGCATAAGTGATTTGTCTAATATTGCTGAAATGATAAATAGATCCAGAATCCAAACCTAGGTCTGGCTCCAAAAGCCAAAGCTCTATGTTCTAAGAGAACAATCCATTTGTGGTAGATGAAGAAATGACTTAACTTTTAATACCTAGATCAGAAATATCGTAAATTTTATGCCTTTGGTCAAAGTTTGACCATTGATTTTAATTATGACCTGAGGACTTGTAACTGAAAACTGAAAATGGCTACAATAAAGGAATTCTGGGAAACAGAGGTGTTGGAGAGACAGGAGATTAGTGCATAAGCAGGAAAACATATAAATATATCCATATTATAAAATATAAAATTCACACCAGAGCCAGGAAAGATTGTAAGAATAAGACATCTAATGCCAATTAGTCTAATCTCTTTATTGTGGAAGAGGAGAACTTTTCAGGCACTCTGCAAGAAATTTGTTGAACATTTGTTTATATAAATTTCATATAATTTAAGCCACCTTATGGGAATGATTTTAAAATGCCAACTTAGAAATTTACAAGGTAGAAAATTGAGACTCAGAAAGGTTTGATAATATGTTCAATGCTATTAGATCTGTTAAGCAGTGGAAAGTGAACTAAAGCTCAATAGATTCTGGACTATGCTTCCCCCCACACACACACAATCTATACAATCCACTTTAAAATCATCATCAATGTGCTGTTTTCAAAGGGGGAGAAAAGATAGTTTATGTTTCTAACAAAAAAAGCTCATTTCTGACAAGATAAATAGATTGAAAACCTTATTAGATTCATTTAAGGGCCAAAATTAAAAGAAAACTAAAAGTGCAAATGTTTTATTTTACCAACAAGCTTTAAGAGCAAAATATTGAATCTAGAACAATTTTTTTGTAGGTAGTTCAGGTTTCTCTAACACATAGGACTAATTTTGAGTAATAAAATTCAATAAATAGTGTGCAATTACTAGAATTAATAACAGTCGGGACATGCGTACAAAATGCTACAGCAGATGGATGATATGTGTACTTCAAACAGCACAATTGGCAAGCAGAGAAGTTAGTAAAAGCAACAGAAAAACACATAAACAGTGATCCATTAGTTATATTAAGATGGAAAGTCAACCAAGCAGGCTCATTGATGTGGTAACAAACACTGGGCTGGAACAAAGATAAAGTGGATGTTCAAAGGAAAGAATACCAGGAAAAGACTAGGAAGCTATTATTATTATTATTTAAATAGAGTCTTTAAAGAGAAGAGATAAACTGAATATTCATAGGGGACACTTGACAAACAATCTCAAATGCTAGGCCTGATTTCAATAATAAAGTGGTAGATTAAAATACATGAGGCGATACAAATATAATAAATGTCCATATATCTTACACTGGGTATTTCAGATTAGATACAAACAATCTTATTTCAAGTATTCTTTAAATCCAACTGTGAATTTTGCTATAAAATTCAACTCAAGGACAGTATAGCTTGAATATATAAAATTAAGTTATATGAAATACAGACCAGATCTTAAAGCACAGGTTTTTGGTTCAACTTTCTTCAGAAAAAAATAACTTTTTGAATGGATTATTTACCAAATGTTGTTAACAACACTACAAAGCAGGTAGCACATTATTATGTTGTTTCAAAGGTGAAAAAATGAGGCACAGAGACTAAGCAATTTGCCTAAGACACAGATATTAAATTCTAGGGTATGAATCCAATGTGTTTTTCTAAGAAATAAATCTTGTGGAGGGTCTTACTGTGTTTGTTCTGTAGAAGAAAACTCTGGACAAGGATTGAAGGATAGACATAGCAGTTATATAATTCTCAATAAATGACTTAAACATTTGTTTTTTAAGATTTCTTTATTATAATATGAGTCCATTGAATGCAATGACTCCTAACTTTTAGAAGTTCTTTAATGAAAACTCTGTTCTATAATAAAATATTAATAAGTCTGTCTTTTTAGAAAAACAAAAGAAATAACTAATAGTCAAAAACTCAGATGCTATTTAATATATAGTTTTTTGACAAATATATAAAATAATGAAATAGTTGTTACTGGATTTATGAGATAATTTTACTTAAGTTCAGGCAGGTAAATATAAAGAGTTCTATGAAATACACGCTTTAAAAATTATAAATTTTGAATTTGGTTCAAAAAAGATGTTTTGAAAAACTGAACAAATTCATTATTCAGGAAGAAATGAAGTAGAACCTAATCAACAAAACAAACAAGCAAGTAAAATATAACCAGAGACACTGGAACTAAGAACAAACTGACAATAACCAGTAATCAGAGGGGTGGTGGGAGGGGATAATGGGGAGAAAGGGGAGAAGGGTTTTCAGGAACATGCACAAAGGACACATGGACAAAACCACAGGGGGTTAGGATCAAGGGTGGGAGGCAGGGATGGCTGGGGTTGGGGTGAGTGGTGGGGGTAAGATGGAGACAACTGTACTTGAACAACAATAAAAAATCTGAAAAATAAAAAAATGAAGAAACAGATAATTGTTAAAGTCACTAACTATAAAAATGCACCAGAATTAAACATTTTTAGAGTTTAATAGTATAAAAACTTAAAGAACAGAACCACATACCACTTGAATATTTTAAAGATAAAGAGAATGAAAGAAGAACCCTTTGAACGTTTTTTATAAGCACCACATACTGTCAACATCTATAGCCAGCAAACACAACACAAAATAGACTGTATGTATATAGGCATGCATGTATTCCTCAAGAATACCATATTTTGTTTTGGGAATTCCTTACTATCAACATCACATACTGCATAAAAGATCAAAAGTTTCATGTCTCAGATTTTCTTTTTTGGCATCTTTTGAAGTTAATTTTTGTTTTCATCAGTTAAATGACTTGTATCCATAAATGGGATAAGCAGCATTTTAATTTTTATTACTTATTAATGTGATAATTTTCCACAGTTAAAAGAATATATTGAAATTTTATCTAAGTTAATAATATAAAACATATGTACTTGAACATGGAGATTTTTTTAAAGTTGTTTTATTGTATTATCTTTTCTGGTCAAATCTACAAACCACTTGAAATTGAATTTTATGACTGATGTGAAGTCAAGATTCATCTTTTTTTAAAATTATGTATATCCAACCAACAGAATCCCATTTATTAAAAAGCCTGTCATTTCTTCATAACACTCTATTTTATATTAAGTGACCATAAATATGTGGAACTATTTCTACACTGTCTATCCTGTTACAGTGGTCTATTTGTGTATCCCGGGATGCTACCAAACTGTCTTAATTGCTGTAGCTTTAAAATAGATCTTCATGTCTGGTTGTGCAATCTTATGTTGAATGTTTAAAATTTCTTGATCATGGACTGAGTAGCCTAAGCAAAGTAGATGCTATCTTGATAAATTCAGTGAAACTTGGGAGAAGAATGAGGTGCTAGAATGTATGCTTTTAACTTTCAGTATCACGTTTTAGAGGAAGAGGGCTTTGTAAGTGGCAGAGTGTGTTCCCCAAATGATTTGACTTCCCACAGGTGTATTTTCTGCAGGGCAAAGACATTTGGAAAAATATAGTCATGATCAGTTAACTAGATAACATGCAATTTTTCTTTTCCATTTTCTTCATTCTAAATAACACCTAAAGTTGTTTTATGGGCAATGTAACCTGCCAAATAATTACATTTCTCAGCTTTCCTTAAAGACAGAACTGGTTGTCCGATAATTTCTAGAGAAAAAATTGCTCCCAGTTTTCTTGTATACTTCCTCTCTCTTCTTGCTTGAAATGCTGTCATGACATCTCAAATACTGAGCCATTGTATTTTTACAGGGCCTTACGTTTGAGGAAAAAACTTGAGGGTAAATATCACAGGCCAAGAGAAGTGAAGCAGAAAGGTGAAAGTATGGATGTAGTTTGACACAATTAAATTAATTAGACATTCTTGGACATCAGCTTCTGGAGTTTTTGACATGTGAGAAACAGCTAACACTATTTGTTGGCCCTACATGTTCTGGTGTGGTTCCTTTTATGCAGCCAAATGAAGTCATAAGAGGAACAACTCCCTGTTTTTCACTGCCAACCTCTTTCTTCCTCCTGCCCATAAGAGTTATTTCACAACCTGTACCTATCAGGGACCATACCGTTACTATTTTAGTGTTAAATCGGTCTTTCAATGTATTGATGTTATACTTTTATGTAACATGGCTCATTATTTGTTAGTTTTAAGAATAGTTTTGGACATGAGGAAGAGTTCTAGTCTATCTGTAAAACATGGTTGCTCTAACAGAGTTGCATTCCTCTGAACAGTAGATAAATAAATGGGTTTAAAGTAATTAATCATGGAAAGCTGCTAAGTCAGGCAAACCAATGCATACTTGCCTCTGGGAAAAAAAAAAAGAGCAGGCATAAAATAAAGCAAATGAAAAGGCACCAGTAACAACAACAACAAAGTTAATCACTGTTAAAATTCAATTTTAAATTTAAAATATAATTTAAAAGGTAGATAGAAGCCAAATTTGAAATGAATTAGCTAAATCTACTTTTAACATGCACAATTGCTCTTCAAGTTGTTAATCTCTACCAGATTAAAATCATTTTAAGAAGCTACTGTTTAATAAAGTACAGTTTTGGTGGGTTATTTTTTAAATTTGAGAAAGACATGGAATAAACTATTTATCTTTTCTGTCACTAATGTTGGAATATTTTCCACCTCTCACTTAGTGACACTAATTTTCTTCCATCTGTGGAGAACTAAATAAAATATGAGCTGTCGTCCGTTATGCTTTGTACAAATGGCAAATGCAAATAGTTAGCTCACTCTTTTCAGTGTTAAATATTGTACCTTTTTGTTTTCAGCTTGTGCTTATTTTTAACAAATGTTAAAGTTTAAATTGAGCATATCTTCTTTTAAACTATATTAAGTAATGAATTAATAAAACAACTGAATAATACTTAATTTCAGATATTCCCCATCATTTCTTTGGGTTAGCTATTATAAAAAGCCAAGAAATTAATTCCATGGGAGGAAAATCTTAAAATAATACAATTCACTTACTCTTTGATATTTTTACACTAGTAAAAGATCATGAATTCCATGCTTAGGAAAATCCAAGTACTATATACATAAAATAATATATAGATAAATACATTAAAATAATTGAGTTGGTGATAGGTAAAGCAAAATCATGTGATAGAAAATATCTAGGAGGGCCTATTTTTGATATTGTTCTGAGGAATTGAGCTGTGATCCTATATTAGTTAAGATAAATATACAGTTCCTATAACAAAGTCCCAACTGAATAATAGTTCAAACATTTTTTTTTCTATATTATGTATCAGTCCTTGGTTATCAGTACATGTTGTTGAGGTCCATTTTTCTTCTATCTTTTGGCTCTTCTCCAATCCCCCACCCCCAGGATATTCTTTAATTCCCATATCATTAGCAAATAATCTTAAATCTGAAAGGGTCACCTCAGGCAGAGAATCAAAGAAAAATGGAGGAAGGAGGCACATGTCATTTCATTGCAGGGACACTACCTAGAAGTAACTGAAATCCTATTTATTTTCATCCCATCGGCCAGCACATGGTCACATAGCCACATCTGGTGCAAATGAAGCTGAGAAAAGATGTCTTTATTTTAGCCAGGTACAATATTTGCATTCCATTACTAACAAAAGACTGGCCTTTGGGTTGACAGACTTTTACCTGAAATGAAAAGAAGGATAAACTCTGTTTAAATTTTGAGAGACAGTTTCAGACCATTTATCTTTAATTACTTTCTTATTCTGCAACACTCATTTTAGCTTCTGTTTCTGGAATAATAATTGATAATTATTAGACTTTCTGTTATTGTCTCAAAGGTGCCTGAGCTCTGCTTACTTTTGTTCAGTCTTTTATCTGCTGTTGTTAAGATTAGAGCCCCGGCTGGTGTGTCTCAGTGGATTGAGTGCTGGTTTACAAACCAAAGGGTTACTGGTTTGGTTCCTGGTCAGAGCACATGCCTGGGTTGTGGGTGGGGGGTGCAGGGGGGGAGTTGACATCTCTTACACCAAAGTTTCTTTCCTTTTCTTTCCCCCTCTCTTCCCCTCTCTCTAAAAATAAATCAATAAAATCTTTAAAGTAATTGGAAAATTTTTACCGATTCATCTTTGAAGTCACTGAGTTTTTCCTTCTTCATTCCACATCTACTATTGTGCCCAGGCAGTGGGCCTTCTCTCTCATATATTGTATTTCTACTTGTCACCTGATTCTGTAAGTAGTTTCTATTTCTCTGCTGAGAGTTTCTGTCTATTAGTACTAACACTGATTAACGTAGGCTTGTGGTTCGTGCTGTTAGACTGCTTTCAATCTCACCATCTGAGTCATCTTGGGATTGGCATTCTTATTATTTTTTTCCCAAGGTGCTGGCCCGATATTCCCACTTCTTTCCAGGTAAAGTTATTTTGATTATATCCTGGACATTTTGAATATGACATTGTAAAAATCTGAGTCCTTATAAAATTCTTTGAAGATTTATTGTACATTTTTTTCTTGTTTGTTTTAGCAGGAGGTTGGCATGGTTAGGTTAGATCAAATGTTTGATTTGCCTTCTGTATGCGGTGCTTCTAAAGTCAGTTCAGGTTTCAAAGTCTGGGCTGTGCTGTTTGAGTTTCTCTGTGGCTGTTCACTCAGGGATTTGCCTGGTACTTAGGTGTTGGCGTAAACAGTAATTCAATTGTCAAAGCTTTTATCATGCTTATTGATGTCTCTTCTGTTAGTTCACAGATTGGATGAACCCACGTTTTTGTCCATTCAAATACAGTATTTGGACATCCCTGTCTTCATCTTTCACCTCCCCAATTTCTCAGCCATTCTTTGGGTCCCTAAGGCCCATTTTCCCAGTCTTCTGACCCGTATGCTACAGTATTTCACTATGGTTTTAGCCTGCTGTGCTTGTGTGCAGTCTTGCCATGTTGTGGCCATTCTCTGGCAAAGCAGAGAGTAAAGAAAAGAGACAAAAAAAGTGGTGATCCTTCCTACACTTTTGGACCATTGGAATCCTTTTTTTTTAATTCCTCTGGACATAGGGATGGTTTTTCCCAAAGTCTTGGACACCCTGCAAAGGGATTAGAGTAGCTTCACTACTGAGGATTCTTCCGGGCAGGGGTGACGCAGGGAACGAAAAAGGCAATTCTCTTCCCAATCCACTCTCCAGCTAGCAGAGGTCATTTTTTGTTCAGTCTTCTGCCTTGAAAAACAGAATTTTCTTTCTAATTTTTATTGTCTACCTCTACTTGAACTCTTAGGTAAAAGCCAGGAGATAAAGGAGAGAGGGGAAAAAAAACAGTCATGACCTTTTCTTCTTCAAGTTTGACTTCCCTCCCTATTCATGGGCTATTGTTGACTTTCCAGAGTGAATGCAGTCAGACATCCTTTGTAATCTAGCTAGAATTTTTGTTGCAATCGCAGGGAACGATAGGCTGCAATAAACTGATTTCATCTGGGTCATGATTAGAAATGTTTTACAAATTCTTAGTATTTTATCATTAATGATTTATTCATTATGCTATATTTAGGTTTACATTTTTGCATTACAGTTTGCAAAGTATGTTTTCTGGACTGTAATGATAAAAGGGGAATTTGAAATGTTTGGATAGTAGGGAAGAAAATTATGGGGAAATTTAATATAGAGTTTACTTACTTTAGATCTAATATATATTTAACTTACTTTATATCCATTTTTAAGGAACAGTATGTGAAAGAGACCATCAGTTTCTAGGGTTTCTGTTTGTGAGTAATCAAATGGTGGCATTGTGCCTATCTGACATTCCTCATTACTCTGTGTCAATGCTGAGCTGATGTGGGTAAGCTTCTCCAACTGACTTCTCAATGTTTATTCTCTAGAATTAAAACTAACTTCATAGAAGAAACATAGCAGTAATAAAAACACATTAAATGGTTTTGCCACTTAATAAAATATTTATCCAAACTAATCATTTTTGCACTCAGTTCAGACTGATACAACCTCAATATTTCCCTTGAAATACTATTCTGCTTCATAGCTCAAGAGGTAGCACCACACAAAATAGACAATAGAAAAGTACAATAATGCAAGGCACACAACATAAAATATTTTAATAGTAATTTGAAGTCCTGTTGAAAATTTTTTCTTGTGTACTTCAACATTTTGAAGGATGCTTTCAAAACTAACCTTTCTTTATTCCATCTCCAAGGTAACTATGCATAAAATATTTTGATACAATGAGGAGGAACATTGTCTAAACAATTACTTTTTCCTGTTAGTAAACTTTGTATGACTCTATTACTCATAAACTAAATTTGGATAAAGCAATGGATATAGCAGACATTCAATACTATTCTGGATGGATATAACCCAATCTATATAGCCGTATATTTCCTGGAATTGTTTTCAAGAAAAATCATGCGCTTTTTCAATGAACAGGAGTCCTCACGCACAAGGTTAACCTCAGTGCTTACAGGTCAGGCATTCCTATCCTCTCATGTCACTGATGCCGGTCGGAATCAGAGTTCGAACTAAGTTCAATGAACTTCTAGTGAAAAATACAGAATGTTTAAAAAATCATCTAAATTATAATGTGAACTATTATAATGATTGTAAAACAAAGACATTTAATGTAATTTATGAAATGCTGGCTTTCAGTAAGAACCTGCACGGAGATGAGAAATGTGAGATAAATAGGAATATCAAATTACTGTCCTTATGTTCAACAAAGTTATAACTTTAGAGAGATATGTTTAAAAATTAAGTGATATCTTCACTAGTGGCCATATGAAAAATCCAATATCTATTGAGAACTCACTAACTGTCTGGTCCTGTTTTCTCCATTTTAAAGTTTTTATGCTATTTTATATGAAGTTTGTATTTTCCTCACAACAAAAACAAAGGTAAAGACTCAAAAAAGGTTTAATAAATTTCCAAACACAGTTGGTACTCAAATTTCTGTTTGTTGCCTGTGAAACACTATGAATGCTCACACAATGTTTTGGGGACACAGGCAGTTTCTGGAAGTGGGGGAAGTTGATATTGGTAGGATTTCTTTAGAGTGCAGGAGGGGCACTGTATTTTGAAAGGTGAAAATAAGCTAGCATCTAGAAGTTGAAATGGTAAAAATTTGCTTAAGGAACTAAAACTCTGGGGTCGTAAGATGTCTGCAGTGGATTAGTGATATGGAAAGAGTAAAAGAAAGATAACCTTAGGTGGAGGAGTTTGTTTGACACTCACTAGGTAGTTGGTATCCACTGAAATTCATTGAAAAGAAGAAAGATGTCATGGCTCATCAAGATAAATTCTAATGTCTGGGCTTAGACATAGCACTGGAAAAAAAATGGAGGAAAGGAGTCTGAGTTGAAAAATATTGTGAGTTTAGGAAAGAGGATACCAACAAGCAGACAAATGTGAGGAATTTTAGGGGAGATAGACTGTATGAGATTTTAAAACTTTCTGAGTATATATTATATGTGGTACACAGGGAGACAGTAATTTACTCGGCTGGCCAAAGAGTTTGCTTGCTTTTTTTCTGTAAGAGGGCTGGAGCAGCGCTTAGTTGTCTTTAGCTTCATTTGAAACAATTTCGTTAGGTTATACTGTGACAGCTGTCATATCAGCATGCATTTAATTAAAAACTTATCAAAATTAAGCCCTGGCTGGTGTAGCTCAGTGGATTGAGTGCGGGCTGCAAACCGAAGTGTCGCAAGTTCCATTCCCAGCCAGGGCACATACCTGGGTTGCAGGCATGGCCCCCAACAACTGCATATTGATGTCTCTCTCTCTCTCTCCCTCCTTTCCCTCTCTAAAAATAAATAAATGAACCTTTAAAAAAACCTTATCAGAATTGGTGAATTTTGTGTAGCAATTTTAATATTGAAGATGGAAGAAAATGGGCAACATTTTTGGCATATTATGCTTTATTATTTTAAGAAAGGTAAAAACACAACTGAAACACACACAAAAAGATTTTTGCAGTGTATGGGGAAGGTTCTGTGACTGATTGAATGTGTTAAAAGTGGTTTGCTAAGTTTTGTGCTGGAGATTTCTCACTGGATGATGCTCCATGGTTGGGTAGACCAGTTAAAGTTAATAGTGGTCAAATTGAGACAATTGAAAACAATCAACATTACACCTCATAGGAGATAACTGATATACTCAAAATATTCAAGTCAATAAAGTTTTTGGTGAAAATGAAAAAATGTGTGTTTTATTTTATGGGAAAAATATAGACTTTTTGGCCAACCCAATAATAATAAAGTTTGGGCTGTTATAATTGAGAGAGCAGAGGTGCCTTTAGGGGACAACAGGTTAAATGGCTTTGAAAAAATAATAGTTTTAGTGTTTGGAGCTTTCAGTTTGAGGTGTGATGGAGTAAGTTTGTCCATTTATCTACTAAGACATGGAGGTTTGAGCTGAAGATCTAGGCAGCCACAAAGCACTTCATGGGAGGCATATTCAGATACATTTTCATGGAAACTTATGTAGTGGATGGAATCCCTTACGAACCCAGTGCAGAGGAAACAAGGAAAAGAGTTGTTAAAGCATCATAAATTTAGGATTCCAGAAACAAATAAAAAAATCAACAGAAAAATAAAAAACTGTATTTCTTATACATTAATGCATATAGCCAGATTTATAAAGCAAGAAAATAATTGTCACTTCCTCTGTTTTTTTTTGCTTAAATGCTATTATTGTACATATTCTTTCACTTAATCTCCACAACATTCCTGTTGTCATTATCCATTTATAGAAAAGAAACCTTCTATAAGGTTTCTGGGCAGATGAACTACCCTCTGGTCACACAGCCAATGAATGGCTGAGCTGAAATTCACACCAAGCAGCCTGCATTTAGATGTTGTACTTTAATTTTTATGTTATGCTACCTCTTGGTTATGAAAAATAACTTGTTTTAATACAGTCTTTATTTTATAAATATGTATAGTTGGAGATTCATAGTCATTCTCGTTTGTAAATCCTCATTCTATTCTCGTTTTCTTGATAAGCAAAAGTGACCAAGTGGTCGAGGAGGATTAAAGGTCAAGTATGAGAGATTTCCAAGTGGGGTATAATCTCTATGAGGTCATACATCACTGCAATAAATAGAGACATGGTGCTGTTGACTCCATTTTCCAAGAGAGACTCCTTATTCAATAGACATAATTTAACTTTGTCATATTCCTAATCAGTGCACGTAATGAATTTCTTAGTTTTAATTTATTCATGTCGCACAAAATGACTTCAAAGTGTGGATCTTCCTAAGAGATAATTGTTTTTCTGTTAGCAAACAAACTCTTTATCCTTGGCATGATGACCTTTGTCATGCTTTAATACAATATTAATGAGTAGATTAGGGCATCTATGTATTTAGATAAATGTTGAGAAACTACAATGCTCTTTGTTATACATAGAGATTCAAGCAAAAAATTAAGGATTGAATAAGAGGACACCGGGAGCTTCTTTGGAAGGTGAAGGACTACAGAGGAAAAGATAGTCGAGAGACCTCAGAACTGTAATCCCAGGAGAGGTGCTTAATGCTATGCACTGTACATCATAAACTCTTCCATCATGCTGCCAGAGGATTCAGTAAATATTAACTAGCTGACTTATGTTCTGATGATAGTGAAATTTGCTTTTGGTCAGACCTAAATATAAAGGCTGTGGGATTCTTGCATATGAGTCACACACCTAAAGAAGCAGGCTTCTACTTTTATTAAAAGAAGGCAGAATAGCAGGGAGGCCATTCTGGGCTCTGGATCCAGACAGCTTAGGTTTGGGTCTTGGCTTAGGCACTCATCCCAGCTCTGTAATGATAGATGTACTCTACATTCCCCATGGTTTTTTTTTTCTTTTTGTGAGGGTTAAGTTAGATTATTCATATAAGGGGCTTAGAATAATGCCTATTGTATGGTAAATATTCAATAATTTTCACTTCCCTTGATAATGAAATTTGAATAAATATTTAAAGAATATTTGCTTAAAGTGGTGTTCACTTACTCATCTGCCTGTGGCGGTTCATTGGATTAATTCTTTATTCCTAATGACCTCTGTTTGATTTATTCTTACTTAGTAATAATTTTTATTTAGTCATTCCAGTATTTTCAGATGAAATTACATTATTTTAAAGGTTTAAGCTCCTTTGTTATACTTATTTTCTAATTTTTATCTTTTGTTATCTTTTTTGTTATAGTTCTTTGTTATTAAGGTTTACAAAAGTTCATCTATTTTACTGATTTTCTTCAAAGAGCTGGCTTTTGGTTGTATCTATGAAACCTACTTCCTTATTATTTTCTGCTCCATTATTTTTTGTTTTTATTTCTATTTTTTAAACTGTTTTTTCCTTTCTGTTATTCTTTTACATTTTGGATGTGTAGGTTGATTCCTTTAATTTTAGTCCATCTTCTTTTAAAATTAATGCATTTATATCTTAACATATTATAAGCAATATTTTGGCTACATCATACAGGTTTTTTAAAGCTCTTTTTTGAAAACATTTTAAAAATCATTTTATTTATTTTTAGAGAGAGGGGAAAGGAAGAAGAAAGGGAGAAAAACATCAGTGTGTGGTTGCCTCTCATGTGCCCTCTACTGGGGACCTGGCCTGCCACCCAGGCATGTGCCCTGACTGGGAATCCAACTGGCCACCCTTTGGTTCACAGGCTGGTGCTCAATCACTGAGCTACACCAGCCAGGGCTAGTTTTCTTATCATTTCATCTCAATCATTTAACACACAATTATTTTTGATCAATCTATGAATAATGAGTATCTCTATCTTTCTTCTGAATAGGACAAAATTCTTACTATTTTCTCCCCAGGCCTTTTACCCATATCCTGCCTCATACACCACTCACCTTAAGATCATCTGAAGAGTTTAGTGATGGAATTACAATAATGTTTAAACAGTGCTATATAGAGTATCATCCTTGAATATTTCTTCCATTGGAGACATCTTTGTTTGGTTGCTTTGACATATAAATGCCAGTTTAAGTAATCATTGAAACAGGTTTATAGTTACAGTTTTTACAAACTTGTTAAATGCTTTTTTAGAATCCCAAATTTTTAGAAAAGCAGTCTTTTTTACTCTACAAGCTTTTATGATGTTTTATTTATCCATGTGATGCTGGAATGTCATGATTTGTCTAATTGTGTTCCATTTTTATGAAACCTGTATAGTATTTAGTGCACCCTTCAATCTGGAGACTATTTTTTTAGCTACCAACTGTTTTCTTCTATTATTTCATTGATTATTTCTATTCTTTTATTTCCTTTTGGAGCTTCTAATTTTTAGTTAATTAAAAATATATTTTATAGCAATTTTCATTTCATTGAAAAATTGAGAAGGTACAGTGATTTCAGGTTTGCTTTTGCCCTCACATATGCATAGCTTCCCCCATTATCAATATCGCCTGCCAGAGTGACACAGATGTTACAAGTGGTGAACTTACATTGACCCTTCACAACCACCCATAGTCCATGGTTTGCCTTAGGGTTCTCTTCTGATGTTCTGCTTTCTATGAGTTTGCACAAATGTATGATAACATGTATCTATAATTATAGCATCATGTAAAGTATGTTCTGTGCCTTAAAATCTTCTGTGCTTTATCTATTCATCCCTCCCTACCCCTCACCCCAACCTCTGGCAACCACTGTTCTTTTCATTATCTTTTTATTTTTGCCTTCTCCAGAATGTTATACCAGGTCTGTGCAGAAAGTGTCCAGCCATGTAATATGAAAAGCAGAGACATTTATTGAAAAGATACAAGATACAAGAAACATTGTACATAGGACAATGATGCCTCAGTCCCCTTCAGGGTAGGCACCTTGAGACCTCACACAGTTCTCCCAATCGACAACAGCTGTCTCATTGTATTTTCCTGAATCTCATCGATGGACTGAAATCTTTTCCCTTTCAAAGATGACTTTAGGGAAAGGTGAGAAGTCGCAGGGTGCCAAATCTGGGCTGTTGGGGGGCTGAGTCACCTACATGATTTGATGTTTCTCCAAAACACTCTGCACAAGATATGATGCGTAAGCATGATGCATCATTGTGATGAATCTGACAGTCACCAGTTACCCATAGCTGTGGCCTTCGCAATCACCCACATAGTTTCTGTGGAGGAGTGTTCAAGTTTAATGCAAAATTTGATGCAGATTCATTGCTCTATTCACTCAGTCATTTTGAATATGATGGCCACACAGTACACATGCTCACTCAACAGCATCTACTGCCCCTACTGGTTAGTACAGTGAAGTCATCATTGTTCACACATGAGCATTCCAGTCCACTCTCCTTTGCTGAATGGTCATGCAGACCATTCTTATGATATTAACAATAGCTGGACTTTCTTCAGACAGACCTTGTATACTTAGATTCATACAATATTTAATCTTTTCACACTGGATTTTTCACATAGTGATATGCATTTTAATGTTCCTCTTTATCTTTTAATGACTTGATAGCTCATTTCTTTAGCATTGAATCATATTCCATTGTTTCGATGCACAAAAGTTTACTTATCCATCTACCTACTGAAGTATCTCTTGATTGCTTCCAAATTTTGACAATTATAAAAAAAAGTTGCTATAAACATCTGTTTGCAGGTTTTTGTGTGGACATACATTTTCAACTCCTTTGAGTAAATACCAAGGAGAGTGATTGCTGGATAATATGATAAGAGTTCTTTTGGAAATTTTATATGGTAAATGTTAGAGCAGAGTTGTCAAACTCATTTCACCGGGGGCTGCATCAACCCCACAGTTGCTTTCAAAGGGTTAAATATAGAGCTCCTTGGCCCTAGTTAAGAAGCAGTTACATTTATACAGTCCTAAAATTACAATTTGGCCCTTTGAAGGCAACCATGAGGCTGATGTGGCCCCTAGGGAAAATGAGCTTGACAACCCTGTGTTAGAATATATAGACTGTTAAGATCTCCATCCCTTGTCTTTCTGAATCATTCTGAGATGACACAGAATTTTGATATACCATCAAGATGACATCTAAAAGCCACTCTGAGGTCATATGATTTAGTATCAAATGTGTTAGCTCTCTTCCTTGCTGTATGACCTGAGGGTTAATATTTAGTTTTCCTAGCAGAAAAATTCCTCACCAGTTAAAATAAAATTAAGTGGAACTACTGAGATTAAGTCAGATAACGCATTTGAAGTATATACTATGCCTGTCATATAAGTTTTTGATATTTGTAACTGTTACTGTTGTTGGTTTGTTTTCCTGAAAATTTTGGAATTCTTAATATGGGCCTAAGGTCTCTAATGTGGATGTATCTACTTATCTTTTCTGGGAATTAGTAGTTACCTAAGGCATGGGCCCACTGGTTTTCCCCAAGCACTTGATCCACTGCTATAATTTGACTATAAACATCACTCTCACTAATGCTGAGGACAATCGGGGAAAGGAAAGTCTGGCCCACCTAGCTGCTCCAAATGCACCTCCCCGATGCATTTGACATTGGTAATTGACTCAGGACCTAGTCCTCCTCCAATGTTTCTATCTCTGGCACATTCTGCAAGTGTTTAGTGCTCAAGTATTCTCCACATTTGCTTTTCAATATATTTATGTATTTCCTAACCATCAAAAAATTTCCCTATGTATGGACCTCTCAAAATACATGAAATCTTCAAATTCAGTATAAATTTACTCTTTTAAAATATATGTTTTCTGTTATTTTGTGGGATTTGATGTGGAAGACTTGAACCTTCTTAAACTAATCTCAAGAGATAGTTGGGAGTACCCTTAAAATAAGTTTTTCAGAGTATATTTAATGCTCTGCCCACCTTCCATGCCTAGGGTTCTGTAATCTATTCCAAGCAAGTGGCTCTCATGGAAGTGTACCCTTTGATATGGGGCTTTTTATAGTGGTTCCCAGCTTGGTCATAGGCATCAGAATACAGCTGTGTTCCTGGGAGGGCTGGTATCTATTGATTAAAGACCAATACAGACCTTCTCACTATTTGATTTCAAGGAATCAAACAGTTTCCCAAACCACTTTCCTGTCTTTCAGCCTTTGCTGTTTTTTTTTTCTTTTCATAGACAGTAATAGAGCTGTTTGACATTAACTGCTTTGCATTAATATTAGCCACAGCTTGACTGGCATTACGCCATGTTCCTTACAACTCTCCATTACAGCATAACGTTTTCTCTTTTATGGCAACCTAGAGATAAAATGCAAAGAGCTCTTCCATATTAACAAATATATATAATTCTAAATAATCAACTCCTATTTAAACATTTAAAAAGAATCAAATTCCATTTAGCTGTTCATTTTGAAAGGTAGAATAAAGGGACTCACAAAGATTATTTAGAGGTCTTCCTCTGCCAAGTATTTTAAAATATTTTATTCTTTAACCCTCAAGATAATTCTATAAAGTAAGCATACTCTCGTTTTACTAAAAAAAAATAGTTGAGGTTTCAAAAATATAAGTAGCTTGTCAAAACACCAAGAAATGCTGCACGATGGGTCAGAAATATAAAGTCTGCTAGATAGCAAAGTCCGTACGTTCAATTTCACATAAGCAATATATTTTAAGGTGAATATTTATACTGCTTTTTTAAAGTTATATAAATGTAATATACTACAACAAAAAAATATATAGTACTACAAAATAGACAAGAAAATGATTGCAGAGTGAGATATTTTTACATTGAGGAGAGGGGCTTATTTAAAATGTAAATGTAGGGGCCTAATAAAGATTTTATATAAATCTTTATCCTGAGAGTAAAAAGAAAAAAAAAACGTTAATATTCTGATATATAATTTCCTTAATCTAGTTGACTTTAATAAATAATGAAACTCTGATATATTTAAATTATTTTATTTTAAAATTGTAATATATAAATTAAATAACATTTAAATCTCATAATACATATAGATTCTTCTATTGCTCACACTATAAAAATAAATCTCAAAATATAGGGATTAAAATTATAATGCCTGTAAGATTAATTTGTATTATTATGTGATCTATGCTTTAGCTAAAGCACTGAGTGATGTTAATATATTAAGAATAGTATCATAATACTGGTAGCAAACAGAGTTGAGCTTTGGTACAAAGAGGGAAATGAGATTCCCAGATCAATTTCAAAGCATTGTATTGTTTGAATGATTTCAATCGCCTCCTCTGGGACCTCTTAGATTGTGGGGTTCAGATAACTGTGCCTTCAATATACATGGACATTTTCATGACATGAACAGTAGTAAATATGACTTATAGGATTTATCATTAACGAAGAAAATATTCATTGGAAAATCAAATCATGAAAATGCCATATATCTCTATAACTTAATAACATTACTGCAAATTAGATAATTTGATGACAATTACATATGTGGATTAACACTAAAGAGAGTCAACACAGGCTACTATTTTTAAAATTTTTGTAACTGTAATGGATTCAAAATATATTTATAGAATGAGTTTAGCTAACAAATCAATTGTGATAATACATTCCTTAAAAATAACTTATTTTATTTCATTTTAAAAATGGTATACTTTCATAACTGAGCAGAAATGAATATGTCTCCCAATCATAGAGTATGTGGTTTTGTGGTTTTCAAATTAGATGATAGAAATAGGAACTTATTTTTAGTAATCCAAAGGAAAGAAGAAATATTTTAATGAGGAATGTCTGTTTGAAGATTTCATTGAGAGCACAATTGTATTGGATGATGTAAGTAATCTATACTCTGAGCTAAAGGTAAAATCTTTCCATCACATTTTCAACCAATTAATTACTTAGTTTTCCAAGAGCTTGAAATGAATTTAAAAGTGTAAATATAATTTAACCAAAGATTTTTTTATTTTTACAAAGCCTAACTTAAACTTGTTAAACTTATTTAACTTACATGAACTCGTTATTCACTGTAGCATGTGTTCTAAAGTATTGAGGGGATTCTATTTAGTTCAAATCAACCAGTAGCTTTACCTAAACTTAAGAAAGTGAAAGCATTCTCATAAATAATAGTGCCAGAAAACTAAACTGTTCACTTCCATTTCAGCTGGCAGATCCTGCATTTTATTGTTCTCAGTGTACTAATATGCAATTGTGTAACTGCTTTCCCTCTGGAACCTCTATAAAAATAGATGCATATCTTAAAAGCTGTCTAAGGAAGTAGGGTTTTAAGTAAACAATATAATAACTTGTCTTAAGGCTAATCAGAGATTTCAAGTATCAGAAACAAGAGAAGCAGTTGAATTGAATTTTTAGTTACTACTTCTTTAAGTGAAACAAATATTGCATAAACCTTTTGAAATGTAAAATAATATAGCTTGTTTGAAATTCTGATAATTATGAAAGGTTAGAATTTTATGTGGATAACTCAGTTTTTCTTTAAGTGCCTCTCATACACTCTTTAAGCTAATGGACAATACATTTTTGAATGCATGGAATTACAAATAAGTTAGTACACACAGAAAGTATTTTGAGAAGTATTGAAATATAATGGATATGTAGATAATGACACATTTCAGTTGATACTTTGCAATGATTATCTACCAAGCAAAGTGTAAAGCTTGATTGAACAAAAGATAAAGTTAATACTATCTAATAAGAACAGACTATTATAGATCAGTGAAACTACAAAACAGAATTATAAGACAAGGGGCAAGCCACATTATCTAAATTAACATTTTTCCAGCATGAACAAGAAGGGCCACTGTAGGAAAGCAAGAGCTAAATAGTGTGGCCTGCATTTAGTCAACCTGAAGTAATTATTAATTTATGGTTGTCTGTGATTTTAATGAAAATGAAAGCTGTGAGGAAAGAATTGAGAGAGATAATGTGCCGTGAAATTGAGTTTCATTTATTTAGGGGCCACCTTTTCTTTTTTTGTTGTTGTTAAAGGAAAGAAAGTTAATGCAAGATGTCCATATTGAAATTTCACTAGGATTGTGTAACCACCCAGTTAAATGGTAATCATTATATCCAAGGCAGAGCTAATGCAAAGGAAATTGAAGACTGGATTTAGGGCCTATTGACGAGGGCAGAATAAGAATCCACCAATAGGCTACAATTAATGTTAAGGTTACAGTTATTGTGTTTATAAATATGATGAATCCAATAACTATAACACCAGGTATTTTTTAATGTTGCTATGAAAGTGCCCCTTTTGATGGTGGCATTGTTGTAAAGATTATATTTTAAGAGTAAAGAGGAGACCACAGGAGGCAAAACAAATCATCAAAATGCAACCTCTTTCTTTGATCTCAAAGTGTTTCTAAATAGTCATAAGAGTGACAACCTTCCAGAGAATGGCAGACTGGTCTGGTATAACAGTATGGAAAGAACAGCAGTTCATGAACTGAATGTTGTAGCTTTTTCTACAAAAATAATAACATTTTAGGACTAAAAGTCAAGTGATAGGTCTAAATTTCTCTAACTAATTACAATAGGAAAAATAGTTTCTTCTTCAATGACAGAAATATTTATTTTCCAATATTTTAATTTCCAATGTTAAGAAATTATAATAGTAATCTAAAATTGGTCTCATGTCAGCATTTATTTCTATAGTAGATGTGAAAAGTTATCTTTGCTTTAGAAAAACTTAGGTAAATTTGATGGAATGAAATGCATTCAAGACACTTGATTTTTCTTGGAAATATACAATATATTTTACTGCATTTATGTTACGTTGTAAGTTTTCCAGATTGGATATAAATTTATCTGTTAAGAAAATATTGACTATAGGGTATTGTGGGAGACACAGAAAATACCTACTATTGACCTTAAACAAAGAGTCTGACATTTATTTCTCCAGCAAATGATTTATTTAGGAATGATAAAGAACTACAATGAAGAACATGCCTCCATGGTGGGCCACATGCAAGTCTGCTAAAATGAAGGACAGAAAATATTTATAGGGAGGAAGAAGAAGTTGGGAGGGCTATTACAGACAAGTTCTTCTTGTTGTGCTTCTTAATCAATGTTTCATCTTGCATGGCTCTCCACCTTCTGGCCTCCTTACATTATTTTAAATAAGGTTTCAGTTTACTCAATTTTTTACATTTTCTCTTTTTGATCAATGTTGGGAAGCCCTGTCTGGTTTCAGGATCTGTAACTGCCCCATGGCTAAGGCTGACTAAGTGACCTTCGGACCATAAGCCACTAAGGAGACAAAGCTTATCTCCCTGGCAGGACTGTAGCTTCTGCTCCTTTTACTTCATCCATAAATGGCCCCCAGTGTTTGATCGAGTAGCCAATGATGGGTAAGATTCCCCAAGTGGGGAATGATCTAAGACAGGCACGATCACGTGGAGGACACAAGGAAGGACTTGGGGGGCTACAGCAAAAGAGGGTGACGGACCCTCGCCCCTCGGCTTTGACAAAGCCTGAGTCCTCATTCTGTCTGCAAGAAGTCTCCTAATCTCTTGGCTGCCTTACTTCCCCTGCCTGACTTAAGCCTGAAACAATGACAGAGGGTGGTACAGCCCTGTGCTACAAAGGGCAGGCTTCCCAGGTGATCAGGCCTAAGAAAGAATATGTAAAATCCTTGAAACCTGCTTTATTAAGAATTCTCTCAATTAAATGATAAAAGTCTAAGCAGGAAATGAGTTTGTTTCCCAAAGTTTTGTAGCCCTTTAGCTAACAGACCCTGACTCAGAACAGTCCCTCATAGTTCTTTGTATGCTATCTATTGTTTGATCCTTACTGCCTGATAATGATTAATGAACTTTACCTGTATTCCTGTGAAAATTGAACCCCAATAAAAACCTGTCAAGGCAAGGGTTGGGGTGCTCTCCCCTTGAGAGAGTGGCCCTGCCGTCCCTTTTCCTCCACAGGACTCTGTAGTCCATATGAATTTATCTCGCATCTAATCCATAACGCCACGGACACTGAGGGCCAGTGTCCGCATCAGATCATGATCTTGTCTAAAAAATATCCTTCACTAAGAGCTAGATGTTTTCTTGTTTCAGTTAGTGGTCTTTTGTCCCTTCACACCAGAAAGGACTTTTCCTATGTGTTGTGTCGCACAGCAGAGGGAAAGGGCAAAGATTTAGTTACTTATTGTGATCACTTTCGAGTACCAAGGAGTGGGTGGACGAGAGGTGTCTTAGATATCTCTCATTTAAAGTCTGTATCTTAGAATAGATAATATAGCAAAAACATACTGAGAACAGGACAAATTAAACAAGTGATTTGGGAAGACATAATTCAGGACTAAAACATGAAGCAATCAGACAATACTGTTATCTCAAATAAAACTGTTTGGAACAAAATGTCCTACTAATAATACAGTTTGTACACTGCAAATTCATAGAATATGGAAGTTAAGATGAGACCAGAGTTGGTTAATTGTCTCAGTGAAAGAATGACATCGATGAATTTTAAGCCTTTTAACTTTTCAGAAAAGGCAAGTGAAAGATTAATTTGTCACAAGATCATGCTGGGAATGTTTCTGAATGGCCATAGTCAAAAGAAGAGCTTTCCTCCTTTTTCAAGGGACTGGAAAATATGGACAAGGATATCATCTTTCTGTGAAAGTGAAGGAAGAAGCAACAGTGAGAAAAAGGTGTACATTTTCCCTCAAGATATCCTGCTCCAGACATCTTGGGAAAACTGTCTCATTGGATGCTGACTGCATCAGGTCCAAGAAATCTATAATTTCAAGTCACCAGATGGTGTGCAGGTGCAGTCAGGGTTAGATGCTTTCTTTAGATGTGTCACATGAATTCAGGAGTCTATTTGCTGGAGTTTTGTACCAGGGTTGGTTGGCAGCATGTGATAGAGGCCTTTTCAGTGAGGTTGAAGAGTGTGTTTCTGGAGTTGTCTTTTCCAATAGATGAAATATTCAGGTTGCAAAGTGTGATGCTTAAGGTTTGTGTCTCCTGAGAGTGCATTGTGAAAAGCTTGCTCTACCAAAATATCATTATTTTTTATAGAAGCAAGTAGGTCTTTACAGGGTAGAGTATGTCTCAATTTATCAACAATGGATCAAAAGAATCAGGACCCAAGTACCTGGCACGGCCTATAATTATCTCAAAGGGTAAGAGTTTATAAATTCCAAAAGGAGCACATCTGAGATTTAAAATGTCTAATGGCACTACTTTTCACCAGTGTATCTGGCAGGTTTCTATAAATTTTGCCATCTGAGTCTTAGGAATGTCATTAGTGTGTCAACTAAACTTGAAAATTGAGGATGGTAAATGCAATAGAAGTGTTAGATTGACCTAACAGCATAGACTTGTCAAAGCATCTGATCAACAAAGTCAATTCTCTGATCATATGAAGTTTGAGAGGGTTTCTCCAGGTAGATGATCTTTTATAAAAATCTTTAGTCACAGAAGAGGTACTAGCCTATTTACAAAGTCCAGTGAGAAAATATGCAGGTCATGACTAAAACATATTTATATCCATGAGATGGCAGAAACTGTTTGAAATCCATTTGTAAGACCTTGAATAACCCATTAAATCATTCAAAATGTCCAGCAGCAGTGCAAACAGGCTTCCCTGGGTTGTACTTTAGACAAGTGAGGTAGGCACTTTCTGTGGCCTTATTAATATTTGCCTACCAATATTGATTCATGAATGTTCTCACTCTGTCAAATGGACCAGTGATTTTAATGCGTGTACAATGGTTAGGAGAGAGAATTTTAGTTTATAATTTGGCTTAAACCAAAGCTTTATCTTTTTTATGAAATAAAATATTATTGGATTTCCTATCTTGTTTCTCATGTTTGTGGCCAACAGGTAGGGTTTATACCTCTTTGTTTATGGGGCAGTGATTGATTCTGGGAAAAGGTTTTGAGAGTTCTATTTGAATCTTGGTATGAGGTACATTGTGGATTCTGCCAGTATCAGTTAGAGACTTTTCCCATGAAAAGGGCAACTGATCCAATAAGGACAAATAATCAGTGCTCCCAGATTCAGCTATAGTGCCACCAGAAATGGAGCAAATAAAATAATCACCTGATTAGCTATTTTGATGGCTACTGTGAAAATCTAAAATTATTTCCCTCCTTCGAGAAAAAGAAATTATGGCATGTTACTTTTCTAAGACATCTTGGCCTTATAAATGAATAAGGATGGTGGAACTAGGAGAAAGGGGTATCTCTCAAAAGGCCTAAACATAAATGAATAAGTTTAGAGACAGAAACTTGTTGAGGTTTATTAGCGATCCCCACCATTTAGTACTCCGAGGCAGGGGCTGCTTCATAGCATGGGGCCGAGCATCAAAAGTGTGGTTCTGCTGTCAGTAAGGACACAGAGATTTATTTCCAATTTAGCAAGGGGTTTCTCTGAGTCACTTCAGAGAGAAGATAGGGAAAAGCCACAGTAGTTCCTTGGAGCACCACCATTAGAAGGTTATTGGAAAGGCTGCTGCAAAAAGCTGAAGGCACCTGAAGTGCTTAAATCAGTGACAATCTCTTTTCAACAGATTGGATCTTTGCAATAATGGCAGAAACTAGTAGACTCTTGTCTTTGCATAGGGACCTTTCATTTGCCAAAGTTGGAAATTAAGAATTTTAGCTGTCTTACTTTTAGGTGGTTCATTTAGGGTATGAGCAAGCTGATTTGCCAAATTAACCAAATCTACAGTTTGCTTTCCATTCTGATCCTTTAAACTAGAAGAAAAAGGTCTGAGCCCATTAATAGCTATAGAATTGGAAGCTACCTGAGTAGAATGGACATCTGAAGAAAGACCAGAATTTTCTTTGAAAACAAGCTGATGTCAATTATAATCATCACAAACATGTTCATCAGCCCCTTGTGGACAAGGCTGAATTTTGTTTCAATCAACAGTCTTAGGAAAGTCTACTGTATTGCTCTGTAGGTGTCTCCAGCGAGTGTTCTAACTTTTGCCAAAAGCTAGGGTTTTATTTTTTAAATCCCATCAGGATGTTCCTATTGGGCAAGCTTCTCCAGTGTTTGCCTTGGCCCCGACAAACAAGCATAAGCTAACTAATATAAATCTGAAAACCCAGGTTGGTAAGTTTGAATAACTGTGTTACATTCCTCAGCAAACCTCTAGAAATACTCAATTAGTTTTGGAAATTCTTTACTATGGATTGCAGTTTGGCTTTAGTCCAGAGAACATAAGAAACTCCGGGTTAGTTGGAGTCCTCATAAGACTCGACTTGAACAGGACAAGGACTGATAGGTTCCGAGGAGGATATGGCAGCCAGGTTGGCCCAAACCAGAGTCGAGGGAAAGGAACGAGGTGGCACTGGAGGAAAGGAGTGTGAGGCTTTGTAGGCTGTTTTGTCCTTTTGCAATTGTTTGTTTACCTCAGTTAATCTTAACATTCTATCTGGGAAACAAGACATTTTACTTAGACTTCTGTTAATATTTGGAAGCCTCAAAAAAGCAATTGAAAAAAAGCATTCCATAGTTTTGCCAACATCAGCGCTATGGTATGACTACTCTGGCTCTAAGAAAAGTAAGTTTGGGGATTCCAAACGACTATTGGTATTCTAAGTTATTTTTGCTCAAATTAGTAAGAAACAAGCAAAGGTGGGGAGGGAGGGTGAACCATGTTTTTATACATAAAATTGGCTATAGGAGCAGATGCCCTCAAAAGTAATTAGGGAACTGGGATCTCATATTTTAGAGATTTTTCTCTAAGGGCCAAACAGACTGCAGGCAAAATACCAACCAGTTCCAGTAGGAACGGTCTGGTCCCAAGAGTTAGGCCAAAGGCTGAGTAGCACAGTTAGCCAAAGGAGTACTCACAGGCAAACAAGGCGTTTAACAGGAAAGTGCAAAGCTTTTAAACAGACCCCAAGTAGATCCCACAGAGCTTCAAAGCACAAAGAAAGTGGCAGCTCAGACCCAAGAGAAAACTTACCCTCAAACTCCAGGGTCAATGAGAACCGGGGAGCTCCACAGGCTCTGTGGGCACCACACCCGTTCACTCACCATCTCAGGGGTTTTCTCTGCAGCCCGTTATGAGCCACCAAATAGGGTGACCTTAAACAAAAGGTCAGCCAGATATTTCTCCAGCAAAATTGGTTGACTTGGGAACAAAAAATAATTGTAACCCAGAACATGTGAAAGTTTGCTAAAACAAAGGGGTGGATACTCTGTCATTGAATGAAAGAGGAAGTTGGGAGGACTATTACAAAACAAAATTCTACCTGTTGTGCATCATGATCCATGCAGGGCATGAGAATTCCCTGTTCTGGCTTCCGTACTCCATGTAAATGAGGTGTCTGTTTATTAATTTTTTACACTACTCTCTAAAAACTCAAATGCTGATAGTCAGTAATCCCCACCTTGCTTGTCTCTTTCTCTCCTCCCTCCCTCCCTCCCTCCCTCCCTTCCTTCCTTCCTTCCTTCTTTCCTTCCTTCCTCTGAATCAGCAAACACTTATTGGGCATTTATTAAGTGCTTGGCATTGTGCTATAGTGTTAGGAATACACATTTAAGTAAACATTACCTCTAACATTAAAAAGGCTACATGAGTACAATGAATGCAGTGCAGCACACAGTAGGTTTCTGCAAAAGAATAAAGATCTATTGAATTGGTGTCTTTGGTTTCTTTGGATATATTCCCAGAAGTTCAATCTCTGGGTCTAAAGGCAGATCCATTTTTCATTTCTTGAATTATCTCCATACGGCTTTCCACAGTGGCTGCACCAGTCTGCATTCCCACCAACAGTGCAAAAGGGCTCCCCTTTCTCCACATCCTCGCCAGCACTTGTTGTTTTTTGATTTATTGATGATAGCCATTCTGACAGGTGTGAGATGATATCCATTGTGGTTTTAATTTGTATTTCTCTGATGGTTAGTAATGTTGAGCATCTTTTCATATGTCTATTGGCCATCTGTCCTCTTTGGACAAGTGTCTATTTAGGTCCTTTGTCCATTTTTTAACTAAATTGGGGTTTTTTTGGTATTGATTTTTATAAATTCTTTATAAATTTTGGATATTAGCCTCTTATTAACACATTGGTGAATATGTTCTTCCATTCTATGGGTTGTCTTTTTATTTTATTGTTGCCTAAGCACCCCTATGTTTATTGCAGCATTATTTACAATCATCAAGATATGGAAGCAGCCCAAGTATCCATTAATAGATGAATCGATAAAATAACTATGGAGCATTTACACAATGGAATACTGCTCAGCCATAAAGAAAAGAAAAAAAAATACCTTTCATGACCGCATGGATGGACCTAGAGAACATTATGCTAGGAAGCCAGTCAGAGACAGACAAATACCATATGGTTTCACTCGTATGTGGAATCTAATGAACAAACTGAACTAACAAGTAAAATGGAGACAGACTCATAGATGGAGAGCAGGATCACAGCTATGGGAGGGGGACTTTAGGGGAAGAGGGATTAAGCAAACAGATAAAAGGTCTCATGGGTATGGACAACAGGGTGGAGATATGTGTGTGGGGAAGAGGGTATAAAGAGGGTAAGTGGCAATGGAAATAAATACAAAAAAAGAATGAAGGTTGAAATAAAATTTAGAAGACCAGAGACTTGTTTGCTGAGGTGATAGAGAAGGATTTGTGTTGGTGTTAGCTTTTGAAACGTACCTTGATGGGTCAACAGGAGGATGGAGCATGGAGGATGTTTACAGAAGAATATGAAAGGCAAATGCTTGTTCTTAAATGAGAGAACTGAAATTCAGAATAGTATTTTTTAGGAGTTGCCAGAGGCCTAAGATACTGGGAATAATGTTTAGTAGAGTACTCTTGAAAAGCTACAGTAGCATATGAAACCTAGAATTCAATAAATAGTTATATGACTCATCACCTGGTGCTTGAAGTGGGAAAGGGGACGGGACAAGCAAAGGAACACAAACAGGAGACTCCTGGGCATGGACAACGGGAGGGACTGACTGTGGGAGTGGGGAGGAGAGCAATGGGGAAGAAGGCAGGACAGCTGTAATTGAACAACAATAAAATAAATAAAAATAAAATGGGTTATTTTTGAATACATATTTTTAGAACTAAACAGACATTTAAAAATATAGTATTATAAATAGATTATGTGCTAGGTATATGTTCTCTGATGCAATTAAATTATTGGAGGGGTGCTAATTAATTAGTAAATTAATAAAATATCTTAAAGTTTTCAATTTGCTGAAAGGAAATTAAGTTGCATGCATTTCTATGACACCACTTTGCAGCAGGAAGGAACTCGTCTTTCCTCATATCTCTTTAAGAGGATGTTGAGGAAGCAGGTATTAAAAAAACTTAGAAAAGCCAATTAGAGCTTCTTCTTGTTTGATAGGTGGCAAATAGAGTTACAGGAGGACAATGGGAAAACTGAGCTCTGGATATGTGTCAAGTAGTCCCTCGCTAAGCACGGTACAAATGTCATTTTATAGAATCCTTGCAACATCCCACTGAAGTGTGTATGTATGTTCCCATTTTACAGATGAGGGTGTTGAGAAGTAAAGAAGTTAAGAAAGCTAAGTTAATTGATTGTTACGAGAAAAAAAGCTGTGTGAACTTTGACACCAGGGGGAGCTGCAGAAGCTTGGAAATGAGTTCAGGATGAACAAGTTTCTGTACCACCTTATGTTGGATTGTAACTAGTAAATAAGTAACATCTTTTCAATGATAGTGATCAGATTCAAATTTTGATTAGTTGTTTAACACTTGTGTGATCTTGGGTAGGTTACCTAACCACTCTGTACCTGAATTTCCTTACCTATACAAAAGGGAGGGGGCACATTAGCTCCTCCAAAGAGATATTGTGAGGGCAGAATGAATCAGTGTGGGTAGAACCACATATTGCAATGCCTGGGAGATAACGGAAAGTTAAAATATATCATCCAGTATGCTGCTTTGTTTTTTTTTGTTGTTTGTTCATTTGTTTTTAGTGGTAAACATTAAGCATATTTATGGTTAATATATGAAAAAGAAAATCGGCCAGATTTAAGGCAATAGGACAAGGTGCAGGCGGGTAGAATTGAGATATAAAGTTCCTTGTAGAAGAAAATATATTAGCCATTTTTTGTTTGCTTTATGTAAATATTTACTGGTTCTAACGTGCTGGGAAAGCAGTGTGGGAGCAAAAACAGCAAATAGGTTATACCGTGTGAGGGAAAAGAGAACTCTAATTCCCAAAGGGCCAAGTGGGACACCAATAGCAAAATTCTGGATGGTCCTGAACTCAAAGATCCAAAGTAGCTAGGTGTCTGCGTAATGTTTCATCTCAGAAAAGAGAGTTAGTTTGTATTAATACATCTTAATAGCTAATTACACATGTGAGTATATTTTGCATACCTGAACAACTCTCTGTATAAGACTGATTTTTAAAACCCTGTATGGACTTGGGATAGTTAACCGATGACTAAATATTACTTCAACTGCAATTCCAAAATTTCAGGCATTAGAATCTCCTGAGGTAATAGCTTCCCAACTCAGAAAAGATTTGTCATACTTGATAAAAGAAAAGCAGATGATAACTTATTTGAATGGAAAATATTCTTTTGTCTGCTTGCATAAAGTAAGGAGAAACAGAACCCCTCCCTTGAAATAGAAAAATCATTTTAATACTACCTGAGTTTATCTTAACTTTAATGTGTGCTAAGTTACTGAATAAATAAAAATCAAAAACTTTGCAGCAGTAACATAGAAAAACTTACAACTTGTTCCCAAACTTTCCTCTTTTTCTTCTTATGCCTTTTCATTTCCTACCTAGTAACTTTTCTTATTGCTAAAAAGGACAACTCATAATTACCTAAAAAATAAAAGTGTAATTTAAGTCTTTTCTTTCTGCAAATCTTGAGCTGAATGCTCTTTCTCTATCACGTACTTATCTTGGACATGTCTCTGGTAAAAAAAACTTAGTACCCTCTCTCAAAGGAGAAACTCCCTCCCTTGGCGCACTTTCCTCATTTTGAAAATGTAAGACTGGTATCTGGTCTTCAGAGTTTGTACAGAAAATGTCCATTGGTAGCTGGTTCTTCAGAGTTTCAACCATGCTTCATTCATTTTAGGGTATTAGCCCATTTTATCATTTAAAGTAGTTGTGCAAAAATGCTGGTTGAATACTGAAGACTAAGAAAACCATGGCATAACAGGCTCAAGGTTTTTTATTGTCCAGATAATTCTAAGTATTTGAAAACTCATGACTCAACTTAAAATAAAAATTAAGAGTTGTTGTCATTCCTATATATGTTAAGTATATTTGTCCATCTATGAGTGCATGGATAGGTTGGGAAAGGTAAATTTTTCTAATAGGAAGACTTCCAGGAAAAATATTAGTATGTCCACTGTTACCTCCATTATTCCATTAAGTTTCATCTAGAAAACAATAAACAATAGAAAGAAATAATTACTGAAAACAGTATTATTATAGATGGGTTGAAACACTTGTTGGAACAAAAATAGAATTGATTTGTACTAGCACCAAGCAATTTCTTCAGAGTTCTTTCTTATTGAGGAGAAAGACATAATAAGCTTATGTTGTTATATCTTCAGTTGGTCATATCCTAATGGCAATTTAATTTTTATATTCACACAGTGATGAATGGGAAGGAATTCCTTGCTCTATTAGATATTTAAACCCAAGAGAAGATCTATTTCATATTCTTGAGTCAAAGTGCAGATATCTGATGCATCTGTAGAGACCAGAAAAAAGTAGTCCATAGCAATAATTGTATTTTTCATTCTGTATTCCATTATGAATACTTTCCAATGAATTTCCCCTCTGGATTTGTCTACCTGCTAGAGTTCAAACACCTCTTTAAGCAAAGTGGCAATAAAAAGCTTTAATAAGTGCAAGCCTCATGGAGTGAGGAATCATTAGTGTAGAGGTGCAGAAAAACACACTTTCTTATTTGTAGGAGGTGTTAGGAAAGCAGAGTGTGGAAATAAGAGTCATCAAAATGCAAATATAATAATCTATTTAAATAAACAAATCTCACGCTACTATTGTGTACTAAATCCTCTTTCCCCTAATCTCCCCTGAAGTAGAATTTTTATTTCTTTTTCTGTACTGATCTGAATTGTTGTTTACTTTTGACCCTGTTGGAATACTCCCACATTAGCAAGGTTTGCACTGCATAAAAGGAAGAATTTTGATTCCCTAAAGGTGATAATTCTGTAGATGTCTGTTTAAAGGGGGAAGGAATTTCTTCTTACTATTGGCCATCTTAATGGTATAGCTATCTTACACAGTTCTAGAAGAAAAAGAAAAACCATGGCACTTGGGACTACAGAGTTTCAGAAAATTATTATTTTTTATTTACTCAGGTCGGGGCCATGGGGCTGAGAAATATAATTGAAATGAGAGCTCTAAGTCATTCTAAATGAAATAAATAAAACAAAACAAAACAATTTCCTTAATCAAACAACTAGCAATATTTTGCCACCTTATTATCAAGTTAATTCTTAATTAGATATAAATGATAGGTGCACAGAAAATGATGCATACATCATAACCCACATAGCTGCCTATCAGAAATTTTGTTAGGAGTCCTGTATCACAATGACGTGTTAGGTGGTTGTGAGAACCAACGGTAGTGTCCAAATAAAGAAATACCATTGATCCCATCAAAGCAAGTAATAGAAATGTCTGAAAGTAAACAATGGAGTTTAAAAAAATCTTGAAACGTTTTTTAAAAGATCTTATTTGCCACTGAGATATGTGTCTAGGTGCATATATTCGGAGTTAATTTAAGAAAAGAGTGGAAGTAGAAATACGTATTTGACAAGAAATAATATTTATGCATATAATTTATGGAAGTACATGAACTTTTTCTTAGAGCTGAATGATGTTTCTTGTTGCTTAATTTGCAATTTGCATTATTCTTTATTTTTGTGGGTAAATGTAATATTGAGAGATGGAACAGATGGGTAGATTAAAGTTTGAAAGTGACACTCTTCTCAATGTTTATGCTTTCAGTTGATTAGAACACCACATTATAAAAGCCAAAATCATGAATTGAATTTCTATTTATTTTTTTAATTTATTTTTTGCTGGTGAGTCATTGATTATATCCATTTACAAGTCCACATGTCGTAAATATTGTTGAAGAGTGACTAAAACACAAAGTACATTTGAATAAATATGATCCAGAGTCCCCCTCTGACAGTCTGATTGTGGGACAGCACTACCAATTAAATATGGATTATTTATTTGTAATAACTATTATCCACTGAGTCCTTACACTGTGCAAAGCACTTTTTATTCTCAAAATAATGCTCTCATATAGGTATTTAAATGATGTTTCCAATTTATGGAAGAAGAAACTGAGGTTAGGAACATTTTAAATTTTCAGTAATCTCAAAATTGCTCAGTGAAAGAGCTAGGATGTGGATGTCTGGTGTTTGATGTGAAATCCAACCTTTTAACTAGCTGTGTAGCTAATGCTACCAAAAACAAATGTAAAAACAAGAAAATTTTAATAGTGCAATCTAAAGATATTTAAGGGTGAATTAAATTATAAAATATTAAAAATGAATAAAACTTGTGGGTGGCTGTATCTTCCACAAATCTAATTCAGCTGCAAATACAGGCTCTAAAAATAGTGGTTTTCAATGGAACCGAACAGAGAACCCAGAAATAAACCCGAGTCTCTTCAGTTGATTAATATTCGACAAAGGGGGCAACAACATAAAATGGAGTAACAATAGCCTCTTCAACAAATGGTGTTGGAAGAACTGGACAGCAATGTGCAAAAAAAATGAAACTTGAGCACCAACTTACACCATACACAAAAATAAATTCAAGGTGGATAAAAGATTTAAATATAAACCTCGACACCATTAAAGTCCTAGAGGAGAATGTAGGTAGGAAAATCTCAGATATTTCATGCAGCAACATTTTTACTGATATGTCCCCTAGGGCAAGGGACATAAAGGAAAGAATAAACAAATGGGACCTCATCAAAATAAAAAGCTTCTGCATGGCTAAAGAAAACAGTATTAAAATAAAAAGAGAACCAACTGTATGGGAAAACATATTTGCCAGTGATACCTCAGACAAGGGTTTAATCTCCAAAATATACAAAGAACTTACACAACCCCACTCTAAGAAGACAAGCAACCCAATAAAAAATGGGCAAGGGACTTGAACAGACACTTCTTCAAGGAGGGCATACAGAGGATCCAGAGACACATCAAAAGATGCTCAATATCGCTAGTTATCAATGAGATGCAAATTAAAACCATAATGAGATACCACTTCACACCAGTCAGAATGGTCATCATAAACAAAGCAACAAATAACAAGAGTTGGAGAGGTTGTAGAGAAAAGGGAACCCTAGTGCACTGTTGGTGGGATTGCAGACTGGTACAACCACTATGGAAAACAGTATGGGATTTTTCTCAAAAAACTAAAAATGGATCTGCCTTTTGACCCAGCAATTCCACTGCTGGGACTATATCCTAAGAACACTGAAACACCAATACAAAAGAACCTATGCATCCCAATGTTTGTAGCAGTACAATTTACAATAGCCAAGTGTTGGAAGCAACCTAGGTGCCCATCAGTAAATGAACGGATCAAAAAACTATGGCACATTTACACAATGGAATTCTATGCAGTAGAAAGAAGGAGCTCCTGCCCTTTGCAACAGCTTGGATGGAACTGGAAAGCATTATGCTAAGTGAAATAAGCCAAGCAGTGAAAGACAAATATCATATGATCTCACCTTTAACAGGAACCTAAACAACAAAACAAAAAAACAAGCAAAATATAACCAAAGACACTAAAATAGAAAATGGGCTGACAGTGTTCAGAGGGGAGGGAATTTCAGGGGAAAAGGGGAAGGTTTTACAGGAACAAGTGTAAAGGACACATAGACAAAAACTAGGGGTGGGTGGAAATGGGATGGAGTTTGGGAAGGCTGGGTGGGTAGGCCTGGATGGGAGTAAAAGATAGAAAATTGTACTTGAACAATAATTGAAATAAAATAAAATAAATAAAAAATTGTGGTTTAAATGAGATAGTTTTTATTTATGTTTTTGCTTTCTTATTTTTAAAAAGTGCAGAAGTAGACAGTCCAGGATATACATGGAGGCTCTCCTGGCTGAGCCTCATCAATGTTCTAAGCTCCTTCGCTCTTTTCTCTTCATCATGTGTGAAGCATCTAGCTTTCAAACTTAATCTGTGGCTGCAAGATGGCTGCTGAGGCCCAAGCAATTACAGCCATATTCCAAGTAAGAAGATTTAGAAACAAAGAAGAAAGAGATGAACTAAACCTACCTGCCAATTGAGTAAGATACCTTCATACAGAATTATCTTGAAATCCCCAATCAAAATTTCAACCATAAGTATACAGTTAAGAAGTTAGTCACCTGGCCACCCCTATCTATAGTGGCAGGTGTCAAATGAAAAGTTTCAGCTGGGCATGTTGCTATTCACTTGCTACCCTCCCCCCTCCAAAAAATGTGTTGGAAGGGAAGAGTGAATGTTTATCTTATAAACAACCAACAAACTCTCCCAAATGTCTAAACTTATGGAAATTCTATTTAAAACATTATGTTTAAATATGTATGCATATATGTATGTTCATATGTTTCATGTCTTTTTTTTCCTTAAGCAAGACCCAGCAAATATTTTTATTAGCAGATTATAATATCTGTTCCTAATAAAGAAAAAAAAACCTGTAAGGGCTATCTTATGTTCAGATAAAGGTAACTTTTCTCCAAAGCCAGCAGTTCTTGATTTCTCCAGCAAAGTCCTGTCTGATTGGGAAATTGGGAGGACATGGGTACATGTCAGTCCAATGTGGTATCTCAGAGCAAAGGACACACTAGCTTTTTAATTTTGTTATTATTAGTAGTAGTCTTTAAATTTGGTGAAGGATTACTAAATTGAAATAAAAGAGACATGTTTAATTCACAGTACAGTTAGCACATTATTCTACTTTTGACTTAATAACAACATTACTGTGATTTTTATCAAGGCATACAAAGTTCACCACCACAGGTCACTTCTGCTGCTTCGGTTTTTGGAGAGGTTAACTCTGGACCACTTGAGCAAACAGAAAGTTTGAGCATTAGTAAAGGGAGTGCTGAGGAAACAAGTTCAAAAGTACTAAGGGGCAGTTTTTTAAGACAAAAACAGCTCCAAGGTCTCCACTCTTTTAATCCCACGTGGAAGTTTCAGTTCCAGACAGAGAGATGCCATTTAGTTCATTAAGCAGGACTCTGGGTGGGATGGTCCCTCGGACTGGCAGAAGGACCAGAATGTAACCAGTGGAATGAGGTGGATCTCCACTGCAATCCACAATGCTTTTTCCAAAGTTGCAAAATCCACTAATGGTCAGTGTATTTCTGAGGGTTTTGTTTCTCTGAGCCAGCATTCTAAGTTATCAGTGACTGAAACTATCAGGAATATTTGGAAACACAGTAATGCTTAGGCCCATTGTAAGGAGGAGGTTGTCCTTACAACTTCCTTTAAAGTTTAAATGCCAGGTGCTGTGGAAACATTATTTGTCTTATTCTGTCAAGACGAAGGTCACATTTTTATGACCATTGATGTCACTCTGTTTTCCTCCTAATTCCTAGTATATTTTCAGGCACTGTGCCCACAATGAAAAACACTCCCTTTGTTTTCCTATGGGATCCCACTCAACACAACAGTGGCTAAGGAGCCAAATGATTTTTTTCCTGCTTTTGGTTTGGCACCCAAAACTGTTTCACCTCTGCAGAAGCAGTTGCAATCAAGAGTGCTTTTTGATCCATACATTTGTTTCTCTGTTTTCTTCTTGGTATTGTTTTTGTTTTTCTTCAAACTCACCAGTATAATACAGGTTTTAAAATTCACCTCTGAAGGGAGGGGAGGCAAATGTGCTTTTTGTAAAAGCTGGGAGACCATCCACATTTACTTGTCAATTCCTTTATTTTATCTCATGAAGGAGTGATAAGCAGAAACAATGCGACCCACTGTACTTTTCTTTCTGTAATTATTCCGTTTTTCAGTTTTGCACAACCTGATGTTTTCAAGTACTTGATTTTATCAACCACTTCAGATATATTTTTCATATAAGAAGATTTCATAATTTCATGGCCTACTATTACACACTTACAGAAATCAGGAGGAAAACCCAAAAGTTAACTTTCAGTGACTTAGCTTTGCTGGTCAAAAGCAGTAGCAGTTGACTTTGGACCTGGGACAGGTTAAAGAACCAGTGATTGTTAAGAAATTATATTAAGGAGGTGTACAAATGCCTTCATAGGTGATGATGAATATACATTTGACCAGGGCCTGAAATACATTCATCAACATTTTTCATTAATACATCTGCTATCTTTTTTATATTAATGTATTTTTTTTCTTCAGGGTGTTGATTCCAGTAGTGTAATTGCCATGGTCCTTGTAGGATGACTGATAAAGAGCCCCTCTAGATGAACATTGTCTATTCACTTATTTAATTTAAAAAGTAAATCTTAAATTATCAGGAAAATGAGCTGAAATAAATTTCTGCTAAATTCTTTTTGAACTGCCTTTTCTTTAAAAAATTCATATAATGTCTTTTTAAAAGACTTATGAAAATGCAGTCAGTAAATTACTTTCATTCTCTGCAGACAGATGATTATATAAACCAAGACTAAACCTAAATAGTAATGGTTAGTTGGCTCACAGTTTGAGTGAGGTCATAACTCCAAACAATTTTCTTAAACTTTATCATCAATAACACATCAAAATTAAGGACTGAGACTTCTTATTTAAAAACCCACAGTTTATGGGAAAAATACCACACAATAAAACTGTATGCATTTGTATACCTCCTTAGTGGTAGGAACATATGATTAGTTTATAAAGTCACTTAGTTGACCCATGGGCTTTGAGAAGCTGCAAAGCAGACATTTGCAATGAAAAATGTTACTGTGATAGACTATGGCCTGGGTGGTTTGAGGAGAAGCTACTAGAAGAAGAGGGCAGTAATGGGATATTAACATAAATATTTACATGTGTAATAAATAGGGTAAGTCCCTTCTCCAACAAGTTGCTAACTAAATTGTTCTTACACACTTAGTTGGGAAGAGCCATTTCTGGAGCGGTAAAATCACACCCATTCTCGGATGGGCCTGTTTCCGGAGAAGTGTTCTGGTCTATCATCCTCCTATTCAATTTTCCTAAGATTCAGTGTTATCTGTTGACTACCTTCATAATGCATGTATGTGATCAAAGCTGCGTGCCTGTGCACGTGTGTTTGGTGTGTGCGTGTGTATTTTTAAGGCCTGAGTAAAGTCTCCTAAATCCTGTGTCAGCAGAGACCCATTTCACTTTTGTCAGAAGTGATGCCGGACCTTGATGAGCACGTTGAAAACAGTGGAGATAGAGAAGCGCCCCGTGTAGATTAATCCAGTGCACAGCTGGGGCTGGGAAGGCTAGCCCATTCTGGGGAATGAAGAATGGCTGATCAGGGGTGGAGCTGCCCGCCCCCCTCTCCACAATGTACTAATCCTCAATTTGGCACTGCTTTAAAAGAAAAGAAATCTAAATTGAGGCCAGCTGATTTCTTACTGAATCAGCCAGCTGGATGTGGAGCCAATTTCCACAGCTTCCACGCTGTGGTAGCCAGGAAATATTTTAATTGAAAGAACTCTATGTTGACAAATATCGAAGACAGCCTATTTATAACTTTTAAGCAATATTTATGGAATTCCCTGATTTAATAACATTTCCCTTTAAACTCAATTGCAAAATAGAAAAATTGTTAGGCAGAGCCAAAGCTAAATGATGTGGAAGGGTAATAAGCAAAACCAGGAAAAAGGAAAAGGAAATAACCAGTAACTGTTGTACACAAATCAGTAGACACATGTAACTGAGGCCAATAATATAAATATATTCCACAAAAATTGTTTCAAGTTGTGATTATTAAAAATAATATAATTTAGAATGTTTACTATTCTAACATTAGTGATGCTGTGTTGTTAAGCACATAGTCTTAAAAAGTATGTCTAAACTATGTGCATTAGGTGGGGAATTTTGCTAGTTGAACTAATTAGGCTCCTTTATTCCCCTTTTAAGATGAAGCTTGTGCTTAAAATAATCCAAAAACACAAACAAAATCCAAAACAAACCTTCTCACTTCTTTGATGCAGTGATTTGAAAGTGCCAACCTTGATTATAAGGATGATATAATATTATATTTTTTAAAATTTAGCCCCTCATTTCTTAAAAATTATGGCAGTTTACTTACTTTGTTCCACAATTAATGATATTTACATTTTGCTGTTATTTTTCATCAATAAATTTTTAGTGTTTTGCCTTTAAAAGTTACTTCTTCTTTGTATAAATCTATTTTATCCTTTAATAACAACATTTTAAAAATATTTAATGTGATGCACACACTGATTTGTTTCTTATAATCAGGAATATTATTACAAAGCTACTTTTCACAGCCAAAGAGGAGTGAGAAATTGGAAAGTAAAAATTGTGTTTGGGACATGTTTCATTTTATGTTGAAATGGTAGCGAAGTCCAAAATTGATGATGTATGCAGCTCCAGATACCTGTTAATTACTAATACAGTCACATGATGAATTCAAAGTTGGGAAGATGCTATTACTGAATTTACTTGGTTGGGGAGCTGCTGTTGTTTTTCCATTACTGTTATGGCGATGGAGAATTCTCCAGCGTGGCCGTGCTGCTGACAGTGGTGTGCTGTGAGGCAGCTCTCCCTAGTGGTCACTGTGCTATAACCATGCTCAGTCTGCACCTCTAGTGCAGAACACACCCATAGAATTCCTGGATACACGGAGTCTGGTCTGTATAGATAAATAAATATGAAGAAAGTATCTGGTGTGTATGTTTTAAGAATATTGTTATCTCAAATGATAAGTTGATGTTGGAGTGGGGATGTTGAAAATCCAGTGCTATACGTCTCTTTCAAAATAGAGCAATTATCTGTGAGCACCATCACTCTCCAAATTAGTTATTCTTTACGGAGGTAAATAGTAAGACGTGATAGGAGAAATATTTTAGTTCATTTATGGGAGAGACAGAGGAATATTCGAGTTCATGGAATCTGGTACAAAACATGCACAAATAAAGCCCAAGTGCAAATTTTTAAAAAAATTTGGCAGAGAACTGTTGAGAGTTATTTAATCTTAGAGGGATATGCCTGCCACAGAATTTCATAAGTAATCATATTGGGGAGATAGATGCACCTCATTACTCACTTTCCATTTTTATGAAAGGTTCATCCACGTGTGCAATGATGCATTTATAGGTTTACACCCTCTTTAAAAAAAAGAGGCATTTTGCATTTAAATTGCCTTTCCTATTCCTAAAGCAGCTCTAAGGAGGAGTGGGCCTTAAAATAACAATATGTAATAAAAACAGAACACTATGGAACATAGTTTGAAACAGCATATTATGGTTTTATTTCTCATGATTAGTTTATTAGATTGCTTGCATTTGGTTCCATGAAGTTGTGAGGTAATAAGTGTAAGTCAAACAATCCCTTCCACAGTCCTTGAGGCAAAGTGATGGACAATGGCATCATTTCTGGGGACACAGCCAGCCAGTGAGGGGAACTAGCAGGCACATCATCTATGCTAGGTCTTCAACTCTTCTCACTTGAGCAGTGAAGAAAGATCAAAAGGCACAAGAGAAACAGAATCATTCCGTGTGCACCCCTCAACACCCTTCTGTTTTTCTCCATATCTGGAATGCCATAAACTTTTTTTCTGAGCAGGTGTACTTAAAGTAATTATCCAGCTTCTCATATTGTTGTCAAAGGAAGTAGAGATAGTGTCATAATATTATTTGGGGGTCGTGGATTCTTTATCAGCCCCAAAGGCTATGGAATAATGTTCAAATGGTATAGTCCATGTGCTTATTGACTAGGTGACTGTTTAAATCTATGAATAAATTAACACCATGCAAGAAAAGGAGAAATTCTCTTTCCCAATCTGCCTCTGCATCTACATAGGTTTTTTTTTTTTTTTTTGTCTCAGCTTCAGTGAAAGAACAGATGAGAAGACTAGGGCTCAGCACAAAAGTTGTAGCCTCTACTTCAAAGTAATACAGGAGCCTCAAACTAGCATATCATTAAAAAAAAAAACTACAGGAAACATAAAATTCATACTGGAAGATGCTCATTCATGTATTTATAATCCTGGACCAGCAAACTTCTAACAAAGAAAGTAGTGAGAGAGGGAGGGATTGGGAGGAGAGACAGAGAAATGTTTTAGAAAGGAAAGCACAGTTCGCACTGGCCTGCGGTGGGTTACCTGAAACCTACACCCTCTACAAATTCTGAGGTTGTAATTCCCACATGGAAAAACTGAAAACAAATGAAACAATAGCAACAAAAAGAGAAGTTATGTTGTTAACTTAGAAAGACTAGGGTGACGATGGTGCCACCACTCCTTCAAGGGGGAACGTTCCTTTTCTTCCTCTATCTATCACACGCGGGCTGAAAACTGCAGAATAGCTGCACAAAACTAGCGCATGTTATGTACGTGATCAGGAGAGTAAGTACATCATGTCCTACTGAGATGGAGTTGCAGTTGTTACTGTCGTCGTAAGGAAGCTTTCATCTATTCACACTGCACTCCTTCTTCAGAGGGCATCTCAACACGAAAACCAAAATGGAAAGAGCCCGGAGATGGTCCACCTGTTCATGAAGGTCTGTGCACCTCACTTTCCCTTACACGTTTTTAGGGTGATGTTTAAAAAGTTACTATTTTATCATTGCATTAGATTTCAATGTTTTATATATTGAAATCTGTTCCATATTATTATCAATGCATATTTCTAATTTATGTTTTAATATGTTTCATATGAGAAGTAATGCAAGAGAGTTTTATTTTTACTATACATGCAGCTTATTATTGAATGATTTTCTGAGAAGTGGACAGCTACGTGCAAAAAAATGAAACTCGAGCACCAACTTACACCTTATACAAAAATAAATTGAAGGTGGATAAAAGGCTTAAATATAAACCGTGACACCATTAAAGTCCTAGAAGAGAACATAGGTAGGAAAATCTCAGATATTTCACACAGAAACTTTTTTACTGACTTGTCTCCTAGAGCAAGGGACATAAGGGAAAGAATAAACAAATGGGACCTCATCAAAATAAAGAGCTTTTGCACAGCTAAAGAAAACAGTATCAAAAATAAAAAGAGAACCAACTGCATGGGAAAACATATTTGCCAATGATACCTCAGACAAGGGTTTCATCTCCAAAATATACAAAGAACTTACATGACTCCACTCTAAGAAGACAAGTAACCCAATTAAAAAATGGGCAAAGGACTTGAACAGACACTTCTCCAAGGAGGACATACAGAAAATCCAAAGACATGAAACGATGCTCAATGTCACTAGCTATCAGAGAGATGCAGATTAAAACCACAATGAGATACCACTTCACACCAGACAGAATGGCCATCATAAACAAAGCAACAAACAACAAGTGTTGGAGAGGTTGTGGAGAAAAGGGAACCCTAGTGCACTGTTTGTGGGACTGCAGACGGTACAACCACTATGGAAAACAGTATGGAACTTCCTCAGAAAACTAAAAATGGATCTGCCTTTTGACCCAGCAATTCCACTGCTGGGACTATATCCTAAGAACACTGAAACACCAATCCAAAAGAACCTTTGCACCCCGATGCTCATAGCAGCACAATTTACAATAGCTAGGTGCTGGAAGCAACCTAGATGCCCATCAGTAAATGAATGGATCAAAAAACTATGGTACATTTACACAATGGAATTCTATGCAGCAGAAAGAAAGAAGGAGCTCCTACCCTTTGCAACATCATGGATGGAGCTGGAAAGCATTATGCTAAGCAAAACAAGCCAGGCAGTGAAAGAGAAATACCACATGATATCACCTTTAACAGGAACCTAAACAACAAAACAAAGAAGCAAGTGAAATATAACCAAATACACTGAAATAGGGGACAGACTGTGACCAGAGGGGAGAGAAGAGGGAATTTCAGGGGAGAATGGGTAGGGTTTACAGGAACAAATTTGGAGGACACATGGACAAAAACTAGGAGTGGGGGGTACTGGGGGGAAAGAGGGGAGGGTTGGGTGGATGGGCTGGAATGGGAGTAAGTGGGAGAAAACTGTACTTGAACAATGATTAAAATAAAATTTAAAAAAAGGAATGATTTTCTTATTGCTATCTTCAGAAAATTTAGCATTATGGAATTGTATCTGAAAATTATGTTCTCTAGCTACATTCATATATTTGCCCAACTTTTAAAAATAAGTTATTTAAAGTATAAGAATATAGTATACATACAAATCGACTACCTATTTAACTATGATTATTATACTCTTCAAACTTCATATGTGCTTTTTAACCTGTTACCTAAATGCGATTCAAGGCTATCATTTCATTAAATGATATTTTATGACTGCTTGTTTCAGAAGTGCTAGCTTTAGTAGTGACTTTGGTATAGCCATGTTCTTATGATTCTGATGAATTATAGCATTTTCTCTTTTTTAGAAATTTATATTTTACTTCATATACAACACTATTTACAATAGTAGGCCCAGGATAATCTGTAATAATATTGGCATTGTGTGTTCCATTGTGTGTGCTAAGTATGTCAGGTGCAGAATTAGCACCTTGTGCACCAACAGAGAAGTACCTGTTCTCTGAGCTGTCTTCACCATAAACTGTGTCGCTACATTTTTACTCCTGTGAAAAATCTCTTGGCATTTTATAAATCAATTGTATCCCTTCTCAAACAGTGGCCATGCTGTTACATAAATAGTGGGTTCCAATAATGGCAAATGCATATACATATTTCTAAATGTAGGTGATTACAGCATGATTAATAAAAACACCTTTATCTAATGGTTTACAGAGTCTGTATTTTTACATATGAACACAGCACTTTATCTGACATTACTGAGAGATTATACAATATTTGTATTTCAGATATTTTTAAATATCGATGTCTTTCAGTATTAGTGTAAGAAAAATTTGAAAATGAAAATTTAAACAGCTCTTAAGATTAACTATAGAATTATTATATGAACAGTGTTGTTTTGACTATTAGTGACACTGGCCCTTTAAAAGCCAATAACACATAATCAGCCATTCCTTGACCATTCAAATAGAAATCTAAGGACGTTTTCAGTTCAATAGTTGCATTGCAATGTGAAATGAGGTGTATCAACAGAAATAACCCTTTCAATTTTACCTAATCCTAGGAAATAAAAGCTTTAGCTAATAATAACCCATCCTTACATTAGAAATGTAATTCTAGCAATGGGAAAATCTGAAATAGCTGACCACACACTATTCATCATGGATTGTCAAACAGCCATCAGTTCAAAAATAGAACTGAGGCGCCAAACTAGTAGATACGAAAATAGTTTATTCGGAGGTCCTCTTTCTATGAAAAGAAAACAGCATTGGAGAACTCCCCAGTTCACCCCTTTTAGAATTTTAACATTCAAAATTATACTTGGTTTCTTCATTTATCATTTAAAAATACTTTGTTTGACACATATACACAAAACCAGGAATAATGAGATGTATTAAAAGGAACTTCTGTACATAAACATAAAAATATGTGTTAAAAATTCTGAGCTAATTTTCAGCAAGGTGATAACTACTGTGTAACCAGAGGAAACAAATTGCTGAGAAAGCAAGCATAAAGTATCTTTTATCTCACTCACAAGAGACTCATGATTTAGCCCACTGAGTAGCAAACTATTTATTTGACTTTTGGTAAATTTAAGATTATTTTAATAGTTCATCTGGTGATATGTATTTTAGCAATTGATATAGATAATTAGAATATATACTTACATACAAAGCCATTTATTACTATTAGTTAATCATGCCTTTTTAAAAATAATAAACATGTTGATCTTATACACATTCAATCTCCATAAGGCAGTAAATAAATACAAATTTGTTGATGTAATAAAATTGTGTAATATGAGATTTTACCAAGAATTTTCATTTTAAAATGAATTTGATAGATTAAAATTTTATACATATAACATAATCCAAGTAAATATCAAGAAGTTGAAAAATTAAGACATTACCTACCTTTCAGTAACTTTCCAACATTTTTTTTCTCAATTTCCTCCTACCAATGGGTTCGTTTTCACATTAATGATATTGCTTTCTTTAAAGAAAGAATAGTTTTAGCATCTATGAATGCATTCTTAAATAATATGGCATATTTTGCCTGTTTTTAGAACCTGTAAAAATGTAATATTTTATGTCTTGCTTTTCTCTTTCAAAATTACATTTATAATGTCATCATTGTTGGGTTTAGCTGTGGTTGATTCATTTGCATTGGTGTATAGAGCAATTTATGTATTCCACTATTGATGATCCTTTAGATTATTTCTAGTTTTAGGCAATTCTAAACAATGCTTCCTTGAATATTCTTATGCATATATCCTGGTGCATACAAGATGTGTTTATTATGGTTATATATTTGAAAGCACAATTAATTAATGGGTTAGAGCATACACATTTCTTTAATATTATGAAATAATACACATGGATTTTAAACTGTTTATGACAATTTACATTCTCAACAGCAATGAGTTTCCAAAGTTAATGAGTAGTTTAACAAATGCATAAACCTGTATAACCCAGACCAATTTAAGGTATGAACTCTCATTATTACCTCGGAAAGTTCCCTCATATCTCTTCCCGCTTAATATTTACCTTCATCTCCACAGAGGCATGCGTGGCTGTGATTTTTCTTCACTATAGGTTGGTTGTGCCTGCTTTAAAAATTCATGTATGTGGAATCCTATGATATATATTATTTTAAGTAAAGTGTGACTTTTTTTTATTTGGCATATCAACTTGGAATTAGTCCAGGTTATTATGTGTATTAGAAGTCTGGTTATTTTTATTCTTGGGTAGTATTCCATTATGTGAATATACAATTTTTTATTTGTTTATCCATTCTTTTTTTTGAGGGGCTTAGAGGCTATTTTCCCTATTGGTGCATTATGAATAAAGTTGTTATGAATACTTTTGATATGTACTTTGTTTGTTTTTACATGTGCTGCATTACATTTTCTTAGAAAAATTTGAGTGGAACTGTTGGGCTGTAGTGGAGCACATACTTATATTTAAAAAAGAGTGACCAGGCATTTTGCATAGTGCTAGTTTCTCTTTACTTCTACCCCAATATATGGAAGTTTGTATTTCTCCATGTTCTTGCCAACATTTGAACTAACAACAGTTGACAGTTTTCTAATCTGAGCCCTTCCTGACTGATGTGTTGTGGTAATTCATTGTGGTTTGCATTTGCAATTCTTTGATGTCCTATATTTTTATATTTTTTCTTTAATGATTATTGTGTTCTGTTTTATTTCTAAAAACCCTTGGAGTACCCCAAGTTAATAAAATATTTTCTTGTTTTCTTGAAATAATTTATTGTTTTAGCTTTTTAATCTAGGTCTAGAATCCATCTCAAACCAACTTGTTTGTATCATATGAAACAGAATGAAAGATCTCTCTCAGCCCTTCCATCTCTCCCTTTCTCCCTTTTAATTCTGTTCCCTTCCCTTCCCAACCATCTTCCTCCTCTCCCTCCTTCTCTTTTTCTTCTTCTCCTTCTCCCCCCTTTTTCTTTCTTCTTCTCCCACTCCTCCTCCTTTTCTTTCTTCTCCTTCATCTTCCCTGTGTGGATTATACAGTTTTTTCAGACCCACTTTTAGAACAGACTTTTCCTTCCCAATGGGTTTCTTTACTTTAGTTCCTTCATCAAAAATCATATATAATCCTATTTCTGAGCTCTTAATTTCATTCCATGAACTACTGGTTTATTTTATGCTAATGTGATGCTGTCATGATTAGTATATGTCATAGTAACATAGGCACTGTTATATTCCAACTTTACTATTTTATTAAAGATTGCTCTCTCTATTATGTATTCCTGGAATTCCACATCAATTTTAGAATCAGCTGGTCAATTTCTCCAAAAATGTCTGCTCAGATGATGATTGAGATAAAATTGAATTCATATATATCAATTTATGGACAATTTATTTCTTACCAATATAAAGGCTTCAAATTCATGAATATGATATATAGTTGTTTGCATGGAAAATAATACAATAATTAAAACTAATAATAAAGAATAATTTATGTATTTCAAGTACTCACAAGTGTAAATCTACTTTTGCCCCACACTGTGTATCTATCATTAATTAATTTATTTATTAATAAATAAACTACATTTATTAATTGTTAATTACCCTCGGCAAAACATTGTAGTTTTAAATGCAGAATTCTTGTATCTTTTATTAAAGAGCAGAAATTTTCATAAGACTAAAAGTGATCTAAAAGCCTGGGACATTAATAGAAAGATGATATTAATATCACTTTCAGACCAAATGTAAAAAGAAAGCTTCCATTTTAGAACCATACAAGGAGCCAGATTAATTCTCACTAAGACACGGCAATGTTCAGAGGAGCGTTTTAAAACGTGAAAGAGTGTGAAGAGCACAGATCCCGAGTTCGTGGAATATAGTAGTAGAGTGTAAGATGAAGCAGAGGTGGGGAGCTTGGGTTCAAGGAACAGAGGCACGGCACTCTGGGATGATTATGTTAATTGTGATAGGAAGACCTTTGTCTTGGGAATGAGTAGTGTAATACATGTGTGAGTCTCAGTGGATTCAGTGAAGATAATGTCTTACAGGGGTGTCCAGCCTTTTGGCATCTCTGGGCCACACTGGAAGAAGAAGGGTTGTCTTGGGCCAAATGTTAAATACACAAACACTACTGAAAACAAAAGAAAATCTCATAATGTTTTAAGTAAATTTACAATTTTGTGTTGGGCCGCATTCATAACCATCCTTGGCCACACGTGGCCCACGGGGTGCAGGTTGGACACTACCATTCACCATTTAGATGTTTGTTTCAAACACAGGAGTTATCTGGTGTTTGTTTTATTTGGTTTCTGTGTAGGCAAGAGTTCTTCACTAGTAGTATATGTGTGAGGAAAAGAGAAAAAGGCAATAGAGAATGATAAAAAACTGATCGTGATCAAAAAGATTTGGAGGCATTAACAACTAGTAGTAGCTCTGGCTGGTGTAGCTCAGTGGATTGAGCATGGGCTGTGAACCAAAGTATCGTAGGTTCGATTCCCAGTCAGGGCACATGCCTGGGTTGCAGACCATGACCGCCAGCAACTGCATGTTGATGTTTCTCTTTCTCTCTTTTTCCCTCCCTTACTTCTCTAAAAAAAAATAAAAAAAAATAAAAAATAAAAATAATAATAAAATACTGCGGTAAAAAATATTTAAAAAACAACAACGGCAACAACAACAACTAGTTGTAACAGATCCAGCCTTCACCATGTGGGTTGGTTTATGATGTAGTTTTGGGGCTCACTGTTGATTGATGCTGTTTTTCCGTATTCAGGTGGAAGCAGTTTCAGATTGAAAAGGTTAAAGGCTTGAGACAATGTTGGTGTTAATTCAAGGGGAAGTTTTTTTCCTTCTAGAGGGTGAAATATTGTGATAAAATAGTGTAAATACACCACTTTAACTCCAACTCGTCTCCCAGAAAGCTTTGCAAAAATAATTCAGCTGTTCTCTAATACTTTGACGTTTTTTAATGCAAAGGAATAGAGTTGAGTATATAATAGCTTCAAAATATAAAAAGAAGGGAGTAAGATTTAGAATCATTTTCCTAAGAAACAGAAGCAAATTGAATCATCAGTTGTAGAAATCCCAAATTTCACCAGGTACTGACTTTTTCTGCAGACCTCTTCAGCACTGCTCAGCCTGACAAGGAAAGGACACTCTAAATTTCGTGTAATCCCCTAGGGGGTGACATTTGCATGGAATGTCAAGTTCTGGGAACTTGCTGTTAATTTCTGTGCTTTCTCAGATATTTTTAATTTATTATGAATTGGTAGATTTGTGTATCTTCTTTCTTTATATGATACGATATCATTTCTAACTTATTTCATGCTGTAGCCCCCATCAGGTTTCAAAGTGACCTTTTGCAGCACTGGCAGATCTAAGGTTGTATCAATTATGCATTGCAATGTATTATCAATCATAATGTTACTCATCAGACTGCTTTTCTGCTCTGATCAAATGCGTCCTCAGAAGTTATAATCCTATATTTGAAAATATGGTATGAAGGGTTTTATTCTCCTATCAATGAACGCACATAAATTTTTATTTCTACTAATATTAATGGGTAAGTTACATGTATGTGTCAAGTATATAATAAATCTAAAAAAGAATATTAGGTAAAGATTTATCATTAAAAATTTTAAAGATGATTAAAAGGTACAATGCCCTAGCAGAGTTTTAATACATAAATTATTTAAAAAATCATACTTAAAGATATTTACAGTTGAGAGAAAGACATTTTTAAATTTTATAAGTATTCCAGTTAAAGTCAGTATGATCCTTACCCAGTATCTCAAAATTAAAGTCAGTATTTCAAAATTAAAGTGAAAGACTATTTTTATTCATTTACTCAGAGACCAAAGACTTGTTTTCCAAACAAAATTGATCAGTCCAACCAGATGAATGATTGAACAAATGTTGGGTTGGAAATCTCTTATTATAAACAAAAGTAAGCAGAGGTAAATGTAACGTATTTTTAAAATTTATTTTGTTGTTTGCACAGCACTTTCCTTCTTATTCAGTGCTCCTCGAAGCATGGCCTGTATCAGAATGTACTGTGGTACTCGACAGTGGGCAGGAGAACGGCCATTGCCGCCATCCCGGCTCTGCACGTGCCTCTAGGGATTCATAACAGAACCACTGCTCTAAAGAGCTTCCATTTGGTCTATCTCCTTCATTTCTTTAATTCAAAGAAACCCCATTTCTATTTGCTCCTCTGTCCCAATAATGTCAATTTATTATGCATTTTATCATCAGGGGGGTGTTAGAATTTAGGAAACAAGGAAACATCACCGTTTCTCTTTGCTATGCTTTGTATATCCTGTAAGGGCTGTGCTGAGGTCTCGGGAATGGAAATACCACCTGGAGCTCAGCCCCCACACTTCCTGTTGTCCAGCTCTGTTTTACAGCGACAAACTGCAAGACCACTTTGGTTATTGAACAGTTATCATGTAGATGAAGCTGGTAAAAATGTAACTTCTTTTCAAATTATGTAAAAAGATATTTGAGGTCTAATTTAAATTTCAAGTTAAATTTTTCTTAACTGATTTCTTATTTCCTATCTTCTGATTGCATTTCACCAAGAGGGAAGGTGGTTTTCCACAGTCTTCCTTTAGAGGGTAATCTGTCATGACTGTTATGGGCATTAAAGTTTGAGGTAAGAAAAAAGTCTTCCTCCACATCTCCAAATGCTTAGAAAGACGTTGTGTTTGAAGCGCACAGTTGTTATAGGCCTAAATTTACTCCCCAGCAGCCCTGGTTTTCCAAGCTGGCCCTCTGTCAGATATAAGCTCCGTTTTAACAGTCAGCTGTCTTACACCCATCCTCAACCGTCACAGCACGCAGTCTCTGAGATGCAGATCTGATATCTGACCCATGCATCACGGCCATGTTCCCCCATGGTTTTGTGTTACTCTCAGCTGCTGCTGAAGCCAACTCACACTGCAGATTTCTGGACTTCATTTACTAATTTCACATTGCACTGGGTAATACAAGACTGTTTTTTGGAATCCCTTGGTCCCCTTGTTGCCATCTCAAAATGACACCCAGTAAACAACTAGGGATCCCATTCAAATATAAAGTGAAAAAGAATGATGTTGTTGTTAGATTAAGAAACCTACATACCAGGCTCAGGATCTTTGCTGACTTTGATGGCTGCTCTTGCCTCAACCAGAATGATGTCAGTGTTCTGGGAATGGGGCCTGGAGAAGAGGTGCATCTGCCCCACTTGCTCATATGCATGCTGGTCATACCAAACTGGTAAAAGGCACTTTCCTGTGACACGGCAATGGCACTGGTGGAGCAGTGAGAGTGATTGTTTTCATGTACATCTTGAAGGGCACTCTGCAGTTCCTCCTGGAATGTATCTCTGATAATTCACTCAAGGCATAATTTCCAGTTAAGAATATGTTGCCTATTACTTTGTGATAGGCGCTGACTAAATAATGCTGGGGTTTTCTTTTTTCCAGCATTGTCCTCCTCTAATGTTGCCACCATGAAAGTATATGAAATAAGACAGCCTTTCAGTGGCTAGCAAATCAGGGCAGGAAAAGCAGCGTTCTATTTCTTTTGTGTGTGGTAACATAGGAGGTATCAAAAAATTGGGTAAAAATGAGAGAATATCATTTGAGGGGCACAAATCCAGCAGAAGTGAGAATATTGGAACAATTTGAGGGTGAAGTGCTTATAACATCATGCATTGAACCTGAAGGACAGAACAAGGATAGAAATAGGTGAAGGAATACCTGTAAAAGGCAAGAGAAGAATGAGAACAGCTTTGAGGAATACATGCAAAAATGCGGTTGCTGGCTTAGTTCGTCAGCCAGAGTGGATACCCGTTTACTTTCCGTCCTGTGGGAGCAGACCTGTAGTCCAAAAAGTCAGACTAATTTAGATTTTCAGCTTTGTCCCTTTCAGCCATTTTTGCCATTACTGATAACTTCAGTCTCCCTTTGTTTACTAAACCTTTGTCCTTGCAGATATTTTAGGTGATCCTCAAAGCAATTAGTTCCTTTTTTTTGTTGTTCTACTTTCTTCTCTTTGGCAAACTCCGAATGGTTACATTCAAAATATTAGTGATGAAAATCAATGCCCTTCCCTTGTGACTTTCATCAGTAAATTTCAAACCCACATTTCCACACTCAAATTACAGAGGATATCCTGTATCTATTCTCTCTTTTTTCCAGAGTAGCTTCTCTGATCCTATGCTTGTTTTTTTCTCCTTTTCATCTTTACTCTTTTTCCTCTTGAGTACATTGTTTTTCTGCACATCTGTCAAATGTTCTGTCATGTCTTCTTTAGTTCTTTACTGCCACGGAGTTTAGTGCTACCCATCTGAAGGCCAAGGTTGACTCAGACAAGGCTGATGAAGAATCAGAGAAACAAGCTGCCACACCTCCATGGACTTGTCATTTCTATCTCTTGTTTTCACTGCTTTTTATTCTTTTAAGCCTGAGTACAGCAGTGCCCTTCTTGTTATTGCTCATAGGACAGGAACAGAATCACCCATTTAATTTAATTTCTTGGCTCATGGTTTTATATTAAAAGTTTATTTGTTCACTTCAGAAAAATAGCTTTTTTTTAAGTGGCAAGCAAAATAAAAATTCTAAGCCAAACACAAATAACAGAGATGAATTTTGTTTGTATAACTTAATATATAACTTCAGTATAACTTAATAGTATGCTAGAATTGGAAAGTGTTTTAAAAAGATTATTCTATAAAGAACTTTCTGCTATGGAAGAATGAAAGTAAGTAAGCTAAGATCATGTAGATGATATGTCTAAGGTGGCTGGTATGAGAATCTATTTCTCCTCATTTGAAGTTCAATGTTTCAGAAAATGAACAACAAAAATAGAGGATAAAATATATATTCTAGTATTAAATTATAAACAAAGTTATTTGTGTAGATGAATTTAATGGACAAATTTCACATATTGAAGGTAAATGTAAACATAATAAACAGTGAAATACCTGTGTTTCAAGAATGATTTTGAGCAATATTAACTGGAAATTAATTTCACTGAGCTTAGGTAAGAATATTGTCATAAAACCCAAGACTGACTAAGAAAATAATGATTAATGGCTATTTATTGAGCTGAGATGCTAGATATCTTGTAGAGAGAAGCTAGAATCAATGTAAGATAGGTTTTATTTAATATCTTCATTATGCTTGAAAATTGCAGGAACTAAAATGACAAAGTATCCTCAAGAATTGATTCATGAGAAAAAGATTAAAATCACATAGTATTTATAGCTTTGCTAAAAATGACTTGTGGGTAATGATAGATATTTACAATGACTGAGATTAATTATTTAAGGGCTTAAAACTAGATAAAAATAAACTAATTTGTTTCCCAATTGTTTTTAGTGTGCTAGAGCATAATGCATCTTCTTTAGCTCCAAATTGTGGAGAACACCACTACTTTAAAAATTGGAGATTGTAATAACAATAAGCATTCATGGAGTTACTTCTATACATTAGATGTTTGAAGCCACCTTACATGAATTAACGCAGTCCTCATGATAATCCTCAAATGGGTATTATCATCCTCAAGGACACCGAAGCACAGAATAGGAACATACAGTGATAGTAATAGGACATTTCAAAGGTGTCACACCTTGTATTTGGTAGAATCAGGACTTAAAATGAGGCAAATCTACTCCAGCATGGGGGATAGAGTATTGTATTGTCTCAGATTATATTTCCAAATAACTATAAAGTACCTATAGGAATTATTTTGTGTCAGATATGGAAGATTTTATACATTCCATTTATATAATGTTGAGCACCAGGAATTGACAGCAAGGACATAGACTTGACAGAAAAATAACATTTCAACTTGTGTATTTCCTTCTCTTTCATTTTTGTCTCCAGTCTAATACATTTGGTTATTGACCCCTTATTGAATTTGCCAGTTTACTATACCTCTCCCTGGTAAAATTTCCTGTCAATTAGTTGCCATGTTGTGCATGAAACATTAAGTCACATGGAGTGGGAGATACCAAATAATAAATAGCACTTTTATTTTAAAGACCCATAGTCAGTTTTCGCAAAGAAATAATCCCTGAACACAGAACCATTTTCTGTGGAGGGATATTTTTGAGTCATAAGCATATGGACTTTCTAAGCCTATGTGTGCTTATAACTTTAATGGATAAAAATACTATCTGACTTTCATAAATAAACCCTTCCTACTTGGGGCGCATCTAGAATTGCTTAAACAAGTCAGGCGTGGAGCCAGTTCGGTTTCTTTTTAAGCCGCCTTGGTTATTTGATTTGATACACTTATGAACCACAAGTCCTGGGAGAATAGAGTTATGAAAATCTTATAGAATATTATTTTTAATTGAATGTGCCCTCTTAAAAGAGCATTTTAATTGAGATTTAATAACTCCATAAAAGATAAATCTAGTTGCCATGTAATAAACAGTAATTAATTAGTTAATATCAATTAAATACTAAAAATATTAATTTACATTTAACACCTAACTACTGTAATTTGCTATAGCTATCTTATTAAATGCTAATTAAATTCCTAAATATTCTTACAAATTTAAAGCATTAATAATAAGAACATAAGTACATATTTACTGTATCTGCACTTCTGAGTTCATTACATGGAAATGAGATTTATCTTTTATAGTAATTAAATATGCTTACGCAAACCTCAGTAACTTTCCCTAACACATACCATAACTGTTTTATTAATTTAAAATTAAATGCTCATTTAAGGTTTTTAATCTACAGCTGCCTCAAACAATTTTCTACAGGCAGAGCAAAGGTTATTATATGTTTAATTAAACTTTATTTTTTTAAACTTTGGGCTGAAGCTTTATAAATATGACTTTTAGTTTCTCACTATATCCAATATTAAGTTTTGAGAATTGTATTTATTAACACTTTTATATACGTCATGTTTCTTCTTTGCCCTATCTTTGTACCTTTGTTCTCCATCTACTAAGACCATAAATATTTTTTTTGCCTGTTTAATTCAGGTTGGCAAAATGTTTTTCTTTCTTTTTCCTTCATTAAAGAGCAGAGCTTTTATTAACATCCTATTCAGGTGTTTCATATTTTCATTAATTACCACTCCATTGTTACAGAAATATCCCCATCAGGAAAATTAACACATAGAAAAAGAAAAGAAAAGGGCCCTCTGACATTTGTAAGCAAAAGTGAGTCCAGTTGCAAATGTTGCAAAGGCTGTAAGCTCTGCCAAGGTTGGAGCTTCAGGATGATTTTTGAAAGACTAAGAGAAAATACAGCCCTTGCATGTATCAAATGATTTAGAATCTCAGTCCTTCCAGATATGATGGGGGACGTCATAAAGACGGGAGGCTGCTGAGCAGCCAGGAGAGCACATTAGCTATTAACCTTCCCCCAGCCGATCAACTTTATTTTGCAATCTTCCCTCAGAACCATTAGAATACCCTGAAGAAATAACTTTCCAATTAAAAAGGATCTCAGAGAACAAAGCCATTTTATCTCTGACTCCTGGTGTTCTTTATTCCAATAATTTAAATTGGAATTGATTTTTCAATTTAGCCGTTGACTTGCTATGGACACACAGCTGAAAAGGCCGAGTGGAATTGCATGGCTGAAATATTTGTCTTTGTGATGCACTTCTCATAAATTCACAGGAGCCCTTTTATTTTTAATGCATTTGCTTCTGCTGCCTTTGCCTTAGACAACAGCTTTTTAGCACAGCATGGGCAAACTGAGAAAACATGTCCACCGTGACCCGGGGCCTCATCCTCCAGTCCTTGAAGATCTGTCCAATTGTTACATCCTTTGGAAAATAAATAAATGCGATCTATCCAGAATGAGTGGGATTCTTGAAGCCCACATCTTTGTTTTCTAATTTACATTGGAGATTTAATTTCTGGAAAGAGGAAAATACCTGTTTTAGCATATTTTTCATCAAGAATATATTGTAATGAAGATGAAACTTTAGTGTAATTGCTTTAATTATTGGTAACAAAAAATAATGAATTTTCAATTAACACTTAATAATTGTGAATTAAATACCCCAAATATTAAATTGTTCTTTATTACCCTTTTATATAGAAGTGCTAGAAATAGCAAACTATTAAATACTTGATTTGTAGTCAAAACTTTCTTGTCTGTTCATATTTCTGTTCATTTTTTTCCTGTGACCTTATTGAAATGCCATAGTCTTTGTGATGGTCTCCTTCCTGTTTCCTCACCCTGTCACTCCAGCAGGTGTCTCTGCTTTCCTTTGTCTTGTAGGCTCCAGTCGTGTTCTGAGATCGGTACTGATGTGAATAGCAGGTACAGGAGGAAATCCTGAGCACAAAACATTGTTTAATTTTTATCAAACACCATATTGCTTATTACTCATATCCCTGTGGTTTTTGCTATGCATTGTCTTTTACATAGTTGTCTGAATGCACAATCTTAGACCTGTCCTTGAATTTTTTTCTTTTCTTTCTTTTTTTTTTTTTTACAATATCAATAGCAAAGAGAACATGGAACCTGCTAGAATGTAAAGGCCATGAAAGCACAACCCTTCTAGGTATTTGTTACTCACCACTCTATTCTTTACGTCAAAATGGTGATTGACACCTATTTGGTACTCAGAGTCTGAAGAATATCTCAGTTGTACTGTGTTTCCTCTCTGTGACTTTTCTTCCCTCCAACCAGTTATAAATTATTTCAGAGAGAGAAAATATTTATAGGAAATATAATAAATGCAGTTTTGTACTGACTGTTGTAACAGAACCTATATTAGCTACCACTATAAAAAACATATTTTTATAGCAATATGATGTGGGTTTGGTATTCACCAGTGGGTACAGCATGATTTATGCCACTTTTGAATTTATCATGATTAAATTAACACATGGCCACTGTGATCACACGCCAATGAGGAGTATGAATCTCTTGCCAACAAACATCAAAATGCAGAAGAAATGTTTGTATAGCATTTATTCATTTAATACATTTATTGTGTCCTGTTATGTGTTTGGCACTACTGTAATACTTGGGTACACCAGTAAACAAACTAAACAGAATCCCTTCTCTTTGTGGAGTTCACAGTTTAATGAGAGGAAACACATGAAGAGAAGCATAATGTAATTTAAAAACTGATACAGTGAGTTAAATAGTTCTGAGAGATGAAAGATGATGTTGTAGGTTAAAATGTGACTACATCAGTGTCAGGGGTTCCTGGGCAAGTGGGAACAGGGGGAATGGCCACAGTTAAAAGAGGGCTGGTCAGAAAAAGGCCCTTTGAGAATGTATCTGAGAAAAGCCTTGGGCAAATGAGGGAGGGAGCCACGTGGGTAACGTAGGGCAAGAGCCTTCCAGGAAGAAGGAGCAGATTGCCAAGGGCTCTGACCAAGGAGTGTGCTTGGAAGGCTTGGCGGCAGCATGAAGCCAGTGTAGCTGGAGCGGAGTGAATGAGGCTGGGTGGAGTTCAGGCCAGAGAAACTGACACCAGAGCCTGGAGGACCTTGTAAAGCAACTGCAGGGACTTTGGCTTTTATCCTGGGAGAGAATGGGAGAACTGCTGCCAGCTGCCACTGTTCTGGCCCTGCTCTGCATAAAGGAAGTATCCCCTGCAGCAACACCTGACTACATGCTGCCTTGACTTTTTTTATGGGGGAGTTAGGGGTGTGGGGTGAAGTACGGATTGAGAATTGCTCAAACGAAGGAAGACTTGTATATGCATTCTGATCGCACGTTTTGCACAGATCACACCTTTTATTTTCCTGTTTCCTCTTGACATTAAGCACTTATTCTGCCCAATGTGTTTGTCACCCAGTGTTACCAGAGTCTGTTTCCAGGCTTTTCTCACTGAAACACATGACTTGAGAACAGCAATTGCTTCTGTCCATTTTTCTGTTTTCAGGGTCTGACACGGCATAAAGGCTCCATTAAGTATTTAAGGAAATGTTGAGCCTTAACTGAGATTAGCAGAAACAGAAAAAAAAAGAAAGGTAAATTGTGTAATCAAAGTGCTACGGGCTTATTTTTTCTATAACTTGGGGTCCTCTGGCTTAAATTGCCATGCTGGATTTTTGCTGTTAAAGTTATTGAGTAAGAAAAGTTTGTGGGAGTTTTCCCAATGTAGACAAAGATTATGTTGCAAATACTGTTTAGGATTCTTTCAGAAAATCTATTAATTTAAGGTTTCTCTTATTTGTATAATTTCAGGAAATTTGCCTGATGTCTGTATACTTTCAAATTTACTCACAGATATGTAGAGGGAATCTCTACTTGCCTGACTCTGAGAGAATTCTCCATTCAGTCAATAGTGGAGAGTGAATATGAAAATGTCTGCCTTCTAATGACGATTCTGTGAAAACTGCAATCTTTAGAATATCTCCTCACTATAGATCACAGGTGTGGAAAGTAAGGATAAGAATTTTTTGCCTTCTGCACATTAATATTAGGAATGGAATAAATGCATGTGTGTGTATACACACATACAAATACACACACACACACACACACACACACTTTGGAAAAATTCAGGCTTTGATTGGCTTATACTGCTGCTCATTTCCCTGTGGGACACCCAATAATGTGCGTCTTCAGTGGGTGGGGCACTACTTGCTTGCACGACAACAGCATAGCATATAGACCTACGAGGCATCACGGGTTACAGTTTTTCATTGTATTTCATGAGACACATTTACTCTACACAAAACAGAGTTTTTAGAGTCATTTGAAAATTAAGTTTTCTGAATTTAAAAGAGGGTTAGTTAAGAGGAAACACATTTGGACCCTGCATTGACAGTTCCATTCGTATTTTCAGTATATTCACCTGACCACCAGAAGTTCAGACAGAAGTAATATAAAGAGGTGGGATTTTGCTCTATATCCACTCTGTACTACTCTAAATCATTACGGTCAACTGCAGACGCACTTAACTCTCTAGTGAGCTCCTATCTAGATCCTTCACAGTGGAGGCTCTAATACTCCCCGTCCCTGGTTTCACAGTATTCGTTCACGTGAAGGTGTCCCCGGTGCTGCAAACCCCATCCCCTCTTCACTTTCCTAAGGACATTGCCCCAGCAACCCTTCCATCTCTCTCCCGGTCCTGCAGTTCCTCTTTATTGGATCATTTCAAATAGAATGAAAATACACTGAAATTTCAACCCTCAACCACACATCTCTCTTGATCCTGCAACTCCCTCTAGCTACTATCCTATTTCTCTGCTCTTATTTACATTAAAGTTCCTCAGAAAAGTTGTGTGTCATTTTCATAATTAATCTGCTTTGTCCTTTTTTTCTTTTTAAACCCATTCCAGGCAAGCTTTTGTCCCATCACAACTACTCCACTGAAAATACTCTTGTCTGACCATCAATCAAACTGGGTCTGACCCAACTGATTGCTCCTTCCTCTTTCTTTCTGCCCCCTCCTCCCAGGGCTTCCCAGATGCCACACATTCCTGGTTCCTTCTCCCTCACCTACCACTCATCTTTGACCTTCTGACCTTGAACATTTGGAGGGACTCAGAGCTTTCCTCTCCTTTATTTTGATGTGTTTCCTTGGTGGTCTCATTTTGTCTCCGACAACACACTGATGCTCCCGGCCTAGACTGCTCCCCTGAACTCTAGAATTGTATATCTATCTAATTGTCTACTTGCTAATGCTATGTAGTTTGCTAGAAGATATCTACATATTATCACAACCAAAATTTAACCCCTAATTTATCTTCCCAAATTAGGAAATGATAACTCCATACCCCTACTGTTTACACCAATAAATCTGAGTTGTCCTTGAGTTTTTTTTTTCTCTTCACCTCACAGTTAATCCAACAGGAAATCATGGGGCCTTTACCTTCCAAACATATGTAGAATCCATTTACCACCACCTTGAGCACTGCCAAGGGGCTCTCTGATGCAAGTTTGATGCAAGTTTCTCATCTTGGCTACTGCAATGATCTTCTAATTGGACCACTGTTCATCCCCTGCACTCTATTACCTCTTCTCTATACACCAGCCAGAGTAGACCCTTCAATATGTAAAGCAGAACAGGCTGCTCCTCCATTCGTGACTGCCAAGGGCTTTTTATCTTATATAAAGGGTGTCAAACCCTTAAAATGCCCTCAAGTTACTCTTGATTACCTGTGGATAGCCTATATTAATATGGTGAGAAATATGAGGGAAATAGTGAGGGAAAAGCCCAAGCTTCCACAATGTGCATTCGACTGCCCTTCCTTGCTTTCTTTCTGCTACCCTGATCTTGCCTTTCTTTAAACAGGTTTGGAATGCATCTACCTCAGGGCCTGCATACTGCCTGTTCCCTTTTGTTCGCATGCATATCCCTCATCTGCCTTAATTCACTCCCTCATTTCCTCAAGGATTTTTAAGTATCTCTTTTCAATAAATACCTTCTCTGACTACCTTGTTCAAAGTGCACCTCTTTCTCCAAATCTACCTATCTACTTCCTTGCTTTACATTTATCTTTGGTAACATTTATCACAGTTTCACACACCATTAATCGTTTGTCTTTCCTCACTAAGTATGGAGTGCATAAGGGCAGAGACTTGTACTTGATTTCTTGGGGTGAATATTTGTTGAAAGAGTGCATGCTTAAATATCTATCTCTGATTTAAGAGTTTATCCACTGTTTGCAGATTATTCATATTTGTGGCTAAAATAACTGTTCAAAGTTTATTTCAAATAATGTTTTTGTGTTTTTAATTTTTTTAGATTTCTTTTTACTTGTTCAGTAAATGTGTGCTGAAATTGACATGTTAATGTAGGAGTTATTTTTTTCTTCCTTCCTAATATTTTTAGTTGAACATACATCTGCATTCTCTTTCATAAATTTATTTGGATGTGGAGATTAGAGTTCTATTTGGGGTTGGAACACAATGTAAACTTTATATTAAACAGAAAACTAAATTTTGATAGCTGAGGCTTTTCTCTGGCAAATCATTGCTCACCAAACTCATGTAGACTCTATTGAAAAATATGTTCTATTAATTTAAGTTAGTTATTACTTTTGCAACAGGGCTTTCTGTTTCTCAGTTTGTTTGGACGACTCTTCTCTAAAACAATGAACTGTCTGGGGCAGGTGATTTAAAGCATCTAAGGGTAAGTGTTGGTCTCTAACATAACAAATTCTTCTGAAATCCTTGCAGGCAAAATGCCTCTATGTTTTAAACAATCGTAAAATTATTCACCTGAAAAACTGACAACATTGTTAATCTCCAAATAAAACTACAAAGAAAAATATTGCCTGGTATTCCCTAATTTTGGGGGTTTTTAGTAATTAACAATGGGAGCCATTGCTTTAAATGCAGAGATACTTCACCAAAAAAGACACCTAAATGTTGAAGGCAACCATATTGAGCATGTAATTAGACAATGGAACTGGTATACTCTAAAATAAGATTACCGATGTTTCCTTTTCAGACACAGGGTTGTAAACAAAGCTTGTTAGTTAATAATGGGGAAAAGTACAGTGAAACTATCAGTCTTCATAATGTTGATATAAATGGCTTATGGACAGAAGCAGGGAAATAGAAGAAGAAAAAATTTTGAAGGAAAGGTAAGAAATGTAACTTAAGGGAGATAGACATTTTATTTCAGAGAAAACAAGAAAAGTTTTTAAAGTATCAAAAATTAAAATTTCAGAAAAACAGATCTTAATAAATCTATTACAAATTAGAAGATGGTGGGGATCATTTAAACACTCTAAATCTTATTTTTAGGTCATAAATATAATGTAAAGATGATAAATAAATTGATACATAAGCATATCATTTAATATTATGAAGAAAATTAACAAAAAATAACACTAGAAGACATTAAAAACTGAGTTTACACACGGAAATGGCAGAGTGGAGCTAAATAACTCACTTTTGCTTTTCATTGCTATTTCTTCTGAACTTTTTGTTTTCTATGTGGATACTATAATTCTAACAAAGATTTTTAAAATAAAGATAAAAATATGTGGAAAGCAAATTATTATCTAAATTTCACTCACAATATGAATCCAAAAATGGGCGTTGAGAAGTAGAACCAAGTGCAAACATACATGCAGAGCATGGACATGCCCTTCATGTGTTGTTTTCCTGCTGAGGAACAGTTGCAAGTATAGGTAAAGGTGACAATTTACCTTAATATTTAAATTTGTTTTAATTGTGAAGTTTGTCTTTTCCCCTCAGTTCTATGTGTAGAAAGGAAAAAAACCCTACTTATTATTATATTCACCAACTGCCAAGAAAAATATTGGACTTGGATCAGATATCTAGCAACGGAAAGCATTAGAGTTGCTCCAAAAAAAATAATGATTTGGAAGTATATTTTTAGTAGAAAAATAAGAATGATTTGAAAAACAAACATTAAAATAGCAAAGTTGAAAACAACAGCTGGATTGTTTGATCCTTAGTGAACTTTTCCATTGAAGTTTGGGTGAATGATGGAAAAGAGAAGAATAAAGCCGGGCTGGGGTATAAGATCAGAAGAGAAAGGAAGCTTTTATTTGCATGTTTCATCTGAGTGAACTTGAAGACTATTATGACATTTCCTACAGGTACTTAAAAGTAAATCTGAGTTTAGAAGAAAAAGAGGAAATTCAGTGAATAAAACTCTTTGTGTAAAGCTTGTACTTTTACTTTTCTTAAAAATGAAAATTTTGAAATATCTGATGTTCTTTCCAAATAATTTTAACACACTTAAAAAATCATCAAATAAGCACGAAATGGCTGCTCTGATTCCACAGAGGCCTACTTGTCTACTTTAAAATGTTGGCTTTCCAAAATGTTTATTTTACTCTAGTAATAACCCACTGCTGCCCTGAACTCCACGGTAGTGTCAAGTGAATAGAAGGGGAGCAGAGTGATTTGTTTAAGACGTGGACGAGTGTAAGGGGAAAGACAGATTATCAACATGTGTACATGATAAACATGGGTGAGTTAGTGCAGCTAAAAATTTCCTCTCAGAGAATAACCTGAAATATCCTGGCATCTTGGAGAACATGTAGTCATCTTCCAGTTAAAATGGCATGCCTACTTCATATTTCCTGAATACCTCCCCATTCAGCTGCTCTGTTTCTCTGTATGTATCAAGACTTTGGATAGAATTCTTGTTGCCAGCTCTTGGTGTCTCGTGGGTAATACAAGTGGATCTAAGGTGGCATGCCCTGAAACCCTTCAGTTTATGTTGTCAATTAGATTATTGTTCCAATCACTTCTCTTCCTCTTTGCAAGTGTTTCATAACTCACACTCTGCCATGGAACTTTGCCTTGCTTAACTTGAAGCAGAAAGTGCTTGCCTACCCCTGTGGCATTGGGCTGATCATATGACTTGCCTTGGCTAATAGAATGTGAGCAGACCTGAAGCCAAAATCAAGACCAGTAGAGCTCAGGTGAATATAACAGGTCCAGCCAAGTCCAGTTAAGCCTGGTGGAGTCCAGCCAAATGCAATAGCAGCCATCCAATTTCCTAAAAAGCATAGCTCCAATGTGACATGAGCAAGAAACAAATGTTTGATGTTATAAACCACTGAAAACTTGGGGTTGTTTGTCGGTGCAGCAAATGCTATTTCACATTGCTACTTCTGTATATGTTCATAGTCGATACCGGAAAATAAGGTTTTAAAAAATTTTGCAAAGGAATAGAAATCAGTAGAGAGGCATACTGATTTTTAAAATTGTCAGAAGTATCGCTTTCAGTTTTCATTCAAATATCCATTAACCCAAGCCTGATCTCACTGGTCTCTTTCCTAAAATTATTCTTTGAGAATCTGATGGGAAACTATAATTCTAACTGAAAGTGAACCTGCCTGATACTGTATAAATTAAAAGTAAACATCAAGTTATACAATTTTGGGCATGAGGTGGATATGATTTCACAAACTATTAGTCATCAGGCTATGTCTTCTAGCCTTGAAGTACTCCATGTACACTGGGAACCCACTTCTTAGGTACTTGTGTTTCTTTTCCTTAGCCCAGAGAATCTTTCCATGATTTAGTTTACTAACCATGAACTTCTTATGGGAATGAGAGCCTTTATTCTTTGTTAGTAAGTTATAAAACCCAATCACTTCTAGTCTTTACAAAACAAACATCTCACTAGATCACATAGTTGGGAAAGCCAATCTCGTTGTTTTCCCCTCCTCTTCCCTCCCTTCCCTTCTCCTCCTGTCCCCTCCCTCTCTTTCTCTCCCCACAATCTCAGCTTTCCTTATCTCTGCTTCTCTGAGCTTGCTGGCCTCATTCTTCCTTGACAAAGTAAGTCTGTCTCCATCAAATATGAAGGATGGCTGCAGATCCTCAAGCCCACAGGTACAGGTTCACATTCCAAAATTAATAGTACTCTGTGCTAGCTTTGGAGAAGAGCCCTGGGGCGATCTCTGATTCGCTCAACCTTGGTAACTTGACCCAGGGAAACCTCTGATTGGCTCCGTCTGAATCGTTTGTCCATGAATGCGACCCACTGTGTTGTATGCCTAGATTGACTGCCCCAGTAAGAACACACAGAAGAATTAAAGATTTCCACAAATGAATAAAAACAGACTCCAAAGTAGGCAAAACTTTAAATCACTCCTCTCTAGTATATACCCATCACTGTGTATTTAAGCAGCTCATATCTGAGAGGGAGAAAAACAAATCTTATATATTTTTTCCATTTTCTTTCTTTGATCACCCGTGACTCTGGCCCCTGGGAATCATGACTTTACCCATGCCCAGGCTTCTTTATTTACTAAACGGTTTTCTCCAGCAAAAGCTATCTTTAGTTTGAAGTGACAAGAATAGTTTCAAACTAGTTTCTGGATTTACAAAATTATAATGGTGTGAGATTGTAGCTTGTATGTAAACAATACATTCTCATAGAATCCTAGGAACTAACTTCAAAAGATATAGACTCCATCCCTCAGGCATCCCAGCTCCAGGAGATTTGCTGGCCTTCAGTTGTGGAGCCAGGATGATGTAAAGCCAGGATGGTGGGCATTGGACCATTTTCACTTGTTATCAGAATAGACTGTGCTCATCTGCACATGGAGAACTTTTCAGACTCCCTTCATCTCTTTGTTCTGCTTCCCCTCTCTCTCCTTATAAAATCCTCTGTCTCACTAAGATCTTAAAAAAATATTTTATTGATTTATTTAGAGAGAGAGGAACGGAGGGAGAGAGGAGAGAAATACCAATGTGTGGTTGCATCTTGGGTGCCCCCTACTGAGGACCTGGCCTGCAACCCAGGCATGTGCCTTGACTGGGAATTGAACCATTTGGTTCGCAGGCTGGCACTCAATCCACTGAGCCTCACCAGCCAGGGCTGCACTGAGATGTTAAGATGGCTTATGAGACAATAGTCTCCCACCTTCCAGGTTAGCAGCACCTGCAATAGTTTTCCTTAACATCCAAACCTGTCTCTTGACTTTTGGCTTTAAAGTGTCAGGCAGCAGAACTGCATTCAGTTACAATCTAACAGAGAAAATGTTCATAATAATAATAGTTTTTAGATTTCTTATACAAGAATACTATTTTAAAATAAGTATTATAAGTGTTTGAAAATTGCTAGATCCTGGAGCATTGGAGTAAGAGGTATTCGGCATTTACCAGGAAGAAAGAGTGAAAGTAGGGGGAAAATAGTAAGAGCTTGCAATGAGGCAATGGAATCAGCTTACAGACTTTAGCCTTTTATATATAATCCTTCCCTTTGACTCCCAAAGTCATTAAAATCAGGAAATGACTGGAATCTGTGAACTTTGTGCAGGAAAAAATATAGAAAGGATGGGTTCCACATCTAAACGGAGGCTTAGCTAAGTTGGTGCACAGGGCAGTTGGGAGATCCTCAAGGGAAGTGCCAGCCACTAGAGCTCTCAGAATGGTGTGGTGAACTCTGGATTCTCCCAGGCCGTAAATGCCAGAGTTTATCACATCAAACCTAAATCCTTGAGGAGCAACAATGCTATAACTGACTTATGGGATAATAGCTTCTAACATTAATATCCCTGTGAACTAATCAGGGAATTATCTGAATTCTTTTCATTCCATAATTGCAAAGTATTTTTAACTGCCATCCTAGCACCCCTCAAAGTAGGAACACTCCTCTGCCCCAAGTATTGGTTGAATGGCAAAAGAATGCTCTTTGTATGCATCATGCTGTTTTTGTTACAGAGTATGTGGTCTGGTCTTCTCTACTATGTGCAATGCAGTGTTTAACTTAGCTTGAAACAGCAGTTTATTTGCTCATGTTTCTGCTGGTCAGCACCTGGGGCTGGATTCAACTCATATATTCAGGCCCCACCCAGGGTGGAGGAGATGTGTGGGCCCTCTCTCTCTATTCTCTCTGATCCCGACATACTAGCCCAGGCCTTCCATTTATTTGATTTAAGAAATATATATTTTAATCATGACAGAAGAGTTCCCAGCAATAAGAGAAGGCAAAGCCCAATGCACAAGTACTTTTTAAGTCTCTGACTGTATAATAATTATAATAACTCAGTGATCAAAGCAAGTCCCATGCCCAAGCCCAAAATCAATATTGGAGGTCGACACACTACACACTGGAAGACATGAACATAACGATGGATCATAGAAACCTTATTGTTACCAACTATGAAAAGTTTTGAGTCTATGCTACAAGTCTAGTGTCTTTAATGAAGCCTGTCCTTGAGGATCATTGTGTGAGTGCACACGCGTGTGTGAATTCCTCCCTGTTGTCACATAATGGAAGAAAGTTAAACCCTCTTGTATCAGGCTCTAGTTATGTTTTGATATGAAATGAAAATTGCCTCTATAAAGTTATTATTTTTCAAAAAATGACCACAGTAATATTGTTTCACAATATTCACAATTAAAATGCCTACCTATTTTTCTCAGTATTTGAGTATTTTAAATATGTAGGGAAAAGTTCCATGAGAGCGTTAAATGCACATGTTTTGTGTCTAGCACATAGCTTAGTGCATGTTAGATGGTAAATATTAGCTTGACTAAATGAATGGGTGAACTCATTAACTAAGTTAAAGATGAACTATTGAACAGATAGAAAGAAATCATTTTACCTGGTCAAGTATGTTAAATAAAACATAAGTAGTTTGGCTTACATGTTTTAGTGTAATAGAATAAAGCTGGTTTCCTTCTCTATACACAGCTTGAGTCATGCATTACACTTGAAATTGTCTTTGACATGAATACTTTGTATGGTTGCAAAATAAACTTTTCTGTCCACATGTCTTCCTAGCATACACTGGCTCCACTCGAAGTCACAGCATGCCCATAGCTGCACTACCATTGTTTTCAAATTGATGTGCCAATCCAGCCCTGGTGTTTGAGCTCGTGAACTTCCTACCAGAAATCTCTGTTTGAAAATCTCTAGGCAGGGCAAATTTAAAACTTTCAGAAGAAAACTTATCTTTTTTTCTGTAATGCTATTTTATTTCTCAATATTTTCCATCTTGAAGCCCCAAATTATTTTTATGTAGTTGCCCAAACCATATAACTAGGACCTCAATTTCTCTGTCATCATTGCCCACATTTAATCAGTCCTCCTAACTGATGCCTATCACATTTACTCCCTGCTGTTTATCCTCATGGTCATTATCTTGGTAAGACCTGGTATGATCTCAATAGCTGAAAAACAACGTGAAGCAGACAAACAACCCCTCTACACACTTAACCCATCCTTCCTTATCTAGTCAGTCCTGCCATCAGAGGTCTGTCAAATTGATATTTCTAAACTTATTATCTGATTATATTTTTCCCCTTGTAAATGTATTTAGTCATCATAACCCTTCTAGAAATAAGCCCACAATTAAATGTTATTATAGAGGCACTGCCTTATCTGAAAAAACCCCATAGATTCCATCAGTACCTTTTCTTCTAGGAAAACAGCATATACATATGATAGCAATATTCATATAATAGCAATACAGGGTAGGTTTTCTACATATGCCTCATGTATTGGTAATTTTGTTGCTTCTGCCAGAAGCATTCTACTCAACTCTACTTGTCCACCACTCACTCCTTAAGTATAATTAATGCTAGTGTTGCCCTCACCGACCCTGCCCCTCTGCCCACTTAGGTCCTCCATTGTTTATATTGCTGCAGGAAATGGTCCACAGCTCTTAGGACTCATTTCATTGTGTCATGATTGCCGGTTCATATGTTTGTTTCCATGATTTCTTACTGATATTATAAAGTGTATTGATTGCTGTACCAGTCAGAGTTCTACCAGAACAACAGAGTCACTAGGAAATATATATGTTATGAGTTTTATGACAAGGAATTAGCTTGCACAATTGTGAAAACTACCTAAGCAAGTCCAAGATCTGTAGGGCCGTATCCTAAGAAGGGCAGGCTGGGACTCTCAAACACTGGCTGGAGCTGCTGGATTTTCTTCAGTCCGGATGCCTGAACTCTGCTCTTAAGGCTTATCAACTGATTGAATAAGGTCCAGCCAGATTAACTAGGATAATCTCACTTACAATTACGATCATAATTACTGATTAGCAACTGAATATGGAGTTTAATTACAACTACAAACTGCCTTTACAGCAATACCTAGAACAGAGTTTAACTGAGCTCACAGTTGCCTGGAGCCTTGACAAGCTGACACACCAAAAGACCATCACAATTACTAATATAACTTTAAACAGTCTGCATTATTTTAGAATAAGAAGAATGAAACCAGGGAGAAGGACTACTTTTTGATTTAGAATTGATTATATCTTAATGTAAAAATGATTAACAATTATATAATTGATTATTCTGAAATTTTAAAGCTGTCCAATTTATAAGAGCATTGAATTATATTCAGTAAGACTACAGTAAATAATATTTACCAAGCATGGAGTTCATTAGAATTGTTTAAATTAGTGAATTGTGTAGAGCAGAGATTTTCAACATTTGTCATCTCATGGCACACATAAATCAATTACTAAAATTCTGCAACAAACTAAAAAGTATGTTTTTTGCTTATCTAACATAAATTGGGTATAATTTTGATTCATTCATACTTAATGGCTATTGTTGTGTTGGCTGTTGTTATTTTTTTATTTGATAATCTAAGAGAAATGAGGTCAGTGCCCCTGACTAAATATGCAGGTACTGCATGTTTTAAATATTCTTGTGGCACACCAGTGCGAAGCAGCACAGCAGCTGAAAATCATTGGTATAGAGAGGTATGTATCCAAGAAAATATGAAATATTGTTTGGTATGCTAGAGAAATAAACATAGAATTTAAATGCAGGATATAGGAAACAAACATATGGACTTTTATGCATTTTTTAAAACAATTTTCTTTGGATAAATCTTGCACTAAAAACATATTGACTGTGTGAATTAATTGCAAAATACTATCAAGATGATGACAAAAGATATATATCGGCATTCCTAAATAGGCCTTTATTAATATAAGCCCTTATATGTACTTCTTTCAGTAGTCATGTATAAAAAGAAAATGTTTTTTAAGGAATAAATATTTATAGTCTGCCTTAAAACAATGTATATTTAATATGCAAAGTTTTTCACAGTGTAAAATTAGTTTTGCAAAGCTAAGCATGAATCCTGGATCATAACTTTAGGCATCAGGATGAATAAGTTGAAATATATCAGGCCTGATATGATTTGAAAACTCATATAATTATTATTAACCGATATTCAAATTATTATTTTTTCAAAAGAGTGAAATCTTAAAATCAAATTTGACATACATTTGAGTGCTTACAAAGCCTACAGTTTTATATTGTATTCATATATTTTTACAGTACATGAATACATGTATAAATATGTATAATAATAGTGAAATACATAACTTTACACGGGTTAATATTTATCACTGCAATAATTCATTATATAAATGATGTGCTGACCAATATCAAAAAGTGTGAAAATAACTTAAAAAGTTACCCCCTGAAAGAAGTTTACAGCCTACATTTTTAAAAGTTAATGTACATTTTCAGGGCATTCACAGGTAGAGGAAGGCAATAGATACAGTCCCCTAGTCTAGCACATCCATACTCATAACATCTATTTGCTTTGCTTTGTCAAAACATATGACAAATCATTAAAGTGTTTTAATAAATGTCTGGTTTTCCTGCTCATTCATCTTATAAATATTAATTAGCCATGGATCAGGCAATTAAAGTTTAATCAATTTGCACTAATTAGCACCACATACTTGCATAAAAAGATAAAACCAACTCTTGCATCTGGCTGTTATTTGCAGTTTTTGTCAAGTGCTGATGAGTTTAATCTTGAAGGGAAGATTAAGAAGAAAAGAAAAAATAAATTAAGAAAGTAGTGTTAATTTTATTAATTTTTTACTCAAAGAACTAGTCATGAGTATCATGGAGATAATTTCAGCAATATTACCTGCTTTTTTTATTACCAAAACCTGATTCACCCACTTTTTCCTCATAACCCTAAAAGAGAGGGCTCTGTCCTGTACTTGTGGCACTGCTATATGCATTTTATTTAAGTTTCACCACGAATTCAAACCTCATGCATTTCTATGCTTTGTGACTTAAAAACTTTTAAAACGAGTGGTTTCATAGTCATAGACATTAAGGATCAACTTTCTTCCTTTGGAATAAATGTGAATGGTCTCTGTTGAAGGAAAGATTATAAAGATGTAGCCGTACAAATGAAATTGAAATGTTCATCACTAGAAATTATGTGCAACTGTTATGATAAGAGACATTTCTGAAAGACTTAAAATTTGCATTCTGATCTTTTGTGGGTATTTCGTAGCTGAATACATTTTTGTCCCTTCTAGACTTTCAGAGACTAACTCCTGCTCCTCTGTCTTTGACGTCTGAATTTGATTAAATAAATTACGCTGCCAATCTAGTGCGGAGACATTGTACAGTGCATTTGCATTACTATTTTGTGTTTTAATAACCAGAGAAAATAAAGTGTTCCATTACAGCCTATTCATATAATTGACAAGGATTATAGGGAATGGAACTAGTCTTTAATCACTGATGGAAATTTATCTTAGGCTTGGCAGGTAAAACTACATGTTTTAAGATGATTTAGCATTGTACTAAAAAATAGAGTGTGATTCATAAAAAAGCTATGCACCATTTACATGGGATTTTTTATTCAGTTTATGCAAGAATAGACCAGTGAATGGTTATTGATATTTTTCAAATAAAGTATGTATGATTCATTAAACTCCCTATTCCCCTGTGAACAAGCCACTGCTCTGTTAAGTACTCATTGCGTACATATCCCATAAAGAAAGCAAAGGCAGAAAAAGGGGGTGTCATACCTCAATGCCTTCTTTTAAAAAAAAAAGTGTCTAAAAAATGAGATCACCTACAGTAACAGATAGTTTTTTAAACTACCATCTGGATTTCAATACATATGATTATTCACCCTAATGTAGAAAACATGAATATGTTCTTTGTTAATAGAGAGCATGCATGTTTGTATAGAGATGTATACCTGTTTGTACTTTCAAAATAAAACTATGAATCAAATTCTGAGGCTCCAGAATCTGTATACTATGAATGAAATAGTGTATAAAAAGTACTCTTTAAAATCTAAATCACTATAAAATAACAGAAATTTGTGGGGCAAGGAAAGAAGTTATCACTGCTATGCTTCATTAGACTCCTCATGATTGTCTTCCTTATCTTCTTAGATGAACAACATTTAAAGTCTAGCCTTATATTTGTAGGTAGAAGAAAGCCAGCATACTATAGTGGCGAGATTCGAGTATAGATCTGTGTTCTGTCTTCTTCAAGGCTATAAGCTTTAGGCAATACTTTTAATCTCTAGTTCTCTATCTCCCTTCATACAAAATAGGAGATCATTATGTTTTGTTTAACAAGTTATTTATTGACTGCATTTTGTTCAAGAATTTGGTTCATGAACAAAATGCGTTTGGTTATCTAAACCAGATAACCAAAACACATATCACTTGAGAAGTGATAAAATGAACCGGGTACATTACATCTAGAGAGCAAAAAGCATAATTTTCTTCAATGTTTAAAAATATACATTATTGAAGAGGATTCCAAACCTACTCTGTTTGATTTCAGGAAGTAGAAAACATGTATAGAAGCTTCAGGAAGATAAACATTTACTGCATTTACTTCCCTAGAAAATGACCCCCAAGTCTGAATGTATGCCTTTTAAATGGTTCATCCCGGAAGGAAATGAATCCTATTGATCCTTTGCGAAGATACTTTGTGGAAGATGTTGCTGTTGCCAAAGAAATGGAAAATACAACATAAAGATATAAAAGATAGTATATTTGAACAATACCCTCCCTTCATAAGAATATATTTATAAATTGCCTAAGTTTTTCCATAAAGAATGCAGGTTTAATTTCCCTATTTATATAAGAGTAACACAAATTCCCACTGTCATTATTAAACTAGACTCCCAAAATTGCATGCTTCCCCTTACAAACTGGGCACCTAATATTGACCAGTTCTATCTTTCTTAAGCAATCTTCAAATGGCTGGGATAAGTCAGTATTAAAAAAGAAAATGAAAAAGACAAAAGGCACAGTTTACTGATATTTCAATAGCTTAAAGATATTCTTAGATTCCAAATATTTTTAGAAGAATAAATCCATGTAAAAATAATGTTGGCTTTAATTTTTCTTCTCAGAACTTCTCATTCCATTGTACATTTTTGAGAGAATATAACTGAGAAATAATTGAATCTTCAGATCTATTTTAGCTCACCCAATAGAATTTCCTCATTCTGTTTATACACTATTCATTAGAGGAATGAAGATTATTAAGAGTAGCTGAATGCTTCTCTTCTTCAGACAATCTAATGATATTAGAATATCATTGTTTATTATCTGAAAAAATAGAGTATTCAGGCATAAATTATATAATCAGATGTATTTAAAGAAGGAAAATAAAGGATTATATTCAAAGTGAAATAAAAATTATGTATTTCTTTGAATTCTTGGATATTCATCCTATCCTCCAATAATATAATATTATAGGTATTATATACTATAACTAATTAGTGAAAGTATAAAACAATTTATTAAATAAATGATGTCCATAGCTTCAAGAAGAAATATTTCTCTTATAGCTTTGTATAAAATTGAATGTTATAATAATTATTTTTATCTCAGTCAAATTTAGATGAACATAATTTTTTAAAGTTTTATCAACCAGTTCATTTATTTATTAAAGCATTAATAATTATATCAAGTTCTACTTATCTAAGATAATTAAATTTTACCTTTAAGATGTAAAGAGGAACCCTGGCTGGCGTAGCTCAGTGGATTGAGCGCGGGCTGCAAACCAAAATGTCACAGGTTCGATTCCCAGCCAGGGTACATGCCTGAGTTGCAGGCAATAACCCCCAGCAACTGCACATTGATGTTTCCATCTCTCTCTCTATCTCCCTCCATTCCCTGTCTAAAAATAAATAAATAAAATCTTTAAAAAAAGATGTAAAGAGGAATAAATATTCAGTAAAGAAAAAGAGAATTTTTAAGAAGTGTTAAATAAGGTACATGTGTTCTCCATCTGGTAAAACAGAGAGACTAGAACAGACTATGCTGTAATTAACTCAGATAGAAGGGGTGTTGGGAAAGGAAGTAGGAAGAATGGGCAGAAATATAAATGCATTCTCTTCAGGTGATTTTTTTACTGAACTTAATTTCATGTTAATAAAATGTCATGATTTTTACTCTTTAAGTTATGTAGTAACTAGTTTGTTTTTAATGAAGAAATATATTTTGATAATTTTTTCCATGTCACTTTGTTTTGAGTAATTGCAGGCATTGGTAAAGCTTTGGCTAGAAGAATGTTTTAAGCACACACACATTCACAGAATTCTATTACACTGAAAACCATTTGTCCAGACAAGCAAACATTTATCTGAAAGAATATCAATTGCACCAAAGAGCTGTGCTTATTTTCTGGAATTTAATGGTATTCTATCCCTGGAAAAGCATGTGTATTTTACTCTTTCATGACACAATTCATGAAATTTTCCTTATAATTCCCTTTGATTATTAGAAATCCAATGACTAAGAAATCCCTTTGTTCCCTTGTAACCTTTTCTCATATTTATATGTTGTACCCATCATGTGTACTCTTTATGTACTCTGTGAATATTTTGCATTTCTTTAACATGTTTTCCAATGACAAAACATAATTACAACACTCTACAAAAATAGATCTTGGAGAGTCATAGAATAGTTGGATGTTACACTCACCTCCTTCCAAGACCAAGCTAGAATTACAGCTAAAATATAGAGGAAACAACCTGAATAATCAACTGAGGACTTCTGAAGAGAAGAACCAAGGGATTACAGAAGAAGCCATATCAAGACTGGTAGGAAGACTGGGGAGACATGAAAAGGCTGGCCCCACTCCCACTGGCAGTGGCTGAGATTCTAGAGGGATGCCTCAGCTGCAATGATTCACATCACATAAACAAAATGAAGGATAAAGATCACATGATCATATCAATAGATGCAGAAAAAGCATTTGGTAAAATCCAGCACCCATTTATGATAGAAACACTCGGCAAAGTGGGAAAAGAGGGATCATACCTCAACATAATAAAAGCCGTATATAAAAAACCCACAGCCAACATCTTACTCAATGTACAAAAACTAAGTGTTTCCCTTAAGATTGGGAGCAAGACAGGGATTTTGCTTTCCCCACTCTTACTCAACATAGTCGTGAAAGTCTTAACCACAGCAAAAAGAAGAAATTGAAGGCATCCAAATTGAAAAGGAGAAGGTAAAACTGTCCTCATCTCCAGATAACATGATTCTGTATATAGAGAGCACTAAAGTTTTCATCAAAAAAGTACTAGAACTGTGAAATGAATTCAGTAAGTATCAGGATGCAAAATATATATTCAGAAATCAGTTGCATTTACATACACCAATAATGAACTATCAGAAATGGAAAAGAAAAAAAATCTTATCAAAACTGCATAAAAAAACTAGGAATAAATTCAATGAAAGACATGAAAGAATTGTACTTGGGTAATTATAGGATCATGAAAAAAGAAACTTAAGATACCAATATGATACACTACTATTTTCATTGAAAGGGAGAATTAATAACATTAAAATGTCCATATTACCCAAAGTAATCTATAGACTCAACACAATTTCTATCAAGTACCAAAGGTATATTTGACATAACTGGAACAAATATTACAAACATTTATATGGAATTATAAAAAACCCAGAAGCACCACAGTAATCTTGAGACAGAGGAATGAAGATGGAGAAATCATGCTTCCTAATATCAAACTATACTAAAAGGCCATAGTAATCAAAACAGCATGTTACTGGAAATACATAAATAAATAAAACAGACATAGATCAATGGAATAGAATAGAGAGCCCAGAAATAAAACCACACATTTATGGTCAATACAATGTGGTAAAGGCAGTCTATTTAAGAAAGTACGTTGGGAAAATTGGATAGATATGTCAAAAAAAACTATACCACCTTTTTACAGCATAATCAAGGAAAAATTCAATGGATTAAAGACTTAAAACCATAAAAATCCTAGAAGAAAACATATGCAGTAAAATCTCAGACATTTCTTAAAGCAATATTTTTTCTGACATATCTCCTCTGGTGAGACAAAAGAAAAATAAACAAATGAGACTACATCAAACTAAAAAGTTTTTGCACAGCAAAGGAAACCATCAACAAAATGGAAATTCAACCCACTGAAGGAGAAAATATGTTTTCCACTGATACATCTGATAAAGGGTTAATATCCAAAATTTTTAAAGATTTATACAACTTAACACCAAAAACAAAAACAAAAACAAAAAAAACCCCCAAACAATCCAATTAAAACATGGGCAAAGGACACAAATAGATGCTTTTTTAAAGAGGACATACAGATTGCCAATAGATATGTGAAAAGATGCTCAACCTCACTAATCATCAAAGAGATGCAAATTAAAACCATAATGAGCTATCACCTCACACCTGTCAGAATGGCAATCATCAATAAATCACAATCAACAAGCATTGGTGAGGATGTGGAGAAAAGGTAACCCTCATGCATTGTTTGTAGGAATTCATACACTGTGGAAAGCAGTATGGAGTTTCCTCAAAGATTAAAGATGGAAATGCCTTATGACCTAATAACACTAATTTGGAGGAATATGTGCACCCCTATGTTTATTTCAACATTATTTATAACAGCCAAGATTTGAGAGCAGGCCAAGTGCCCACCGGTAGGTAAGTGGATGAAAAGCTGTGGGACATTTACACAGTGGAATATTACTTGGCTGTAAAGAAACAAACAAATAAGAGAATCTTACCTTTTGCAACACCATAGATGGACCTGAAAAGTACTAAGATAAGTTAAATAAGCCAGTCAGAGAAAGACAGGCATCATATGATTTCACTTGTATGTGGAATCTAATGAACGAAATTAACACAAAATAGAAAGACTCATAGATAGAACAGACTGAAGCTGTGAGAGTGGAGGGGGTTGGGGAGCTGGTTGAAGAAGGTGAAGGGATTAAGTTAAAGAAAACACTCATAGACACGGACAACAGTTTGGTGATTACCAGAGGAAAGGGGAGGTAGAGGAAGGTAGAAGAGGGTGAAGAGGGGACAAATGTCGATGAAAGGAGAAATGAATTGGGGTGGTAAACACACAATACAATATACAGATGATGGATTATAGAATTGTACAACAGAACCCTATATGATTTTATTAACCAATGTCGCCCCAATAAATTCAATAAAAACAATAAATAAAAATTAAAAAGAGCAAAAAGAAAACAAATAAACACTGTACTATGTCAAGAACTCCACTAAAACCCCTGTGCTAGAAATGAGTGTGATGCTTTTCCATCACCGTTGCATGAGACTACCGCTGTTTAAGAGCAATTGTAATGTCAGGTTGTAATGACTGGAGCCAGATACTATAGTAAATCTTAAACCAACCCTGTTTTCTTCCCCCTTAATGTGGTGACTAGAAAGAGTCCTTTTAAAAGGAGACTATTTTTTTACGTTAAACAAAAATCTAGAATATCAGAGAAAAATCCATTTAATAGAAGTGTAACAGGAATTTCTTTTTTTGCTTTTCAAGAAATAGATATAGTACTTTTTGGTTATTGACCATCAAACTAAAAGTGTACAAATTATTTACTTCATATTAAAAACCTGATAGTAAACTACAGGATATGCTTCAATTCTGATGTTGGCAAGAGTTCTGTTTAGTGACATCTCCAGTTCTCTTTCAGACACCTGCCTCCTCATGAAGTCCGAGTTCTTCCTCAAGTAACCGGGGTCTTCCTGTTACTTTCTCTTCTTAATACCTCATCTTGAAGCATTTTCCAGTGTGCCTCTCCAGTTTTCACCAAACTCAAATCAAGATGTATGCCTTTATTTCCTTTTTCCCCGAGATCAGTCTGCGTACTACCAGATCATGTTTCAGGTAGAACTGGCTTTCTCTTTACTACTAGACAGTTGGGGAAATGTACTGTTTTCCTAAAGGGAAAAAAAAAAACATTAATTTTGTCCAGAAATCTGAAAGGGCATATGAGGGTTGCTAGTCTCAGTTCCATGATGCCTGTAGACTAACCTGGGGTAGCCCAAAGAGCTGGTATGGATCAATTAGGAATATTCACCTGGGTCCTGATGTCTTAAATTCAGTTGTCTCAGCTGGAATGTCTTAGAAGGCTTTACTCACTGTCTGAAATCTCAGTGTTTCTTTGTAACCTCTGTTTCCATGAGACTAGGTTTGTATTCTGAGTATTGAGGTCTCAAGATAGTTCAACATGGTAGCTGTCTATCAAAAGGAACACTCAGAATTTGTCAGCCCTCTGATAAGTATAGGGCAGAAACACACACATCATCACCGCCATCTGTTCCACTGGACTAAACATGAACATGGCCAGCCCATATTCTGCGTCTGAAAGTGACAATAGTGAAGAAATTTCAGCTACCTGGGCCACAAATTATTTACATTCCTCCTGCTTTCCAAACTCACTCAGCCTCTTCCATAACATCCTAAATTCTCATCCTATTATGCCATCAAATTTTAGTTTGGTAACTTATTATCTCAGTAGATCCAAGTGTGGGTGTAATCCCTTGGGTGTGACTTCTCATGGCCTGAAAACTGGGAAATAAAGCTATCTTCCACACATGACATGAAATTATAAGGTTTGGATAGGAAAACTTCAGTAGACATTCCCATTTATAAAGGGGGGCAGTGGGGACTACACATCTCTTATGAGTGCATAACATTCCTGAAAGCCGGTGATGTCTATATGGCTGGTTTCTTGATTAAGGTATATAGCCTTGTTCCTTGGAAATATTTTATGTTTTTGGCAGTTGTCTTAGTTCAGGTTGCAATAACAAAGTACCATAGACTGTTGATTTATAAACAGAACTTTATTTCTCACAGTTCTGGAAGTTGATAATTTGAGATTCAGGTGCCAGCATGGTCCAGTTCTGGTAAGAGTCTCTTCCCAATTTTAGACTGTTGAATTCTCCTTGTATTCACCTGCTGAATTCTCCTGCTCAATCCACCTGGCCTCTTATTAGGGCACTAATCCCACTTAGGAGGGCTCTAAACTCATGATATAATTACATTTCAAAGGCTTCAGATCTACATACCATCACATCGCTTATTAGTTTTCTACATGTGAATGGGGGCACAGACATGGAGTCTATAATAGTAGTATTTTAAATAGAATTAGTTTTTCCTACTTTTTGATGCTAGTATATAAAAATTCAACTTATAATTAACCATATAACTTACAACCTTGCTAAATTAATTTATTGGTTCTAAAAACTGTCTTGTAGATTCATTAATGGTTTCATATTGAATATAAGTGATGAGTGTGGCTATTCTAGCAATGATTATAAATTTATGAGAAAAGTGCACATTATTTTATTTGAAGTAGCACATTAGCTATAGGTTTATCAATAAACACTCTGAACAAAAGGGAGGAAATTCTCTTTTATTCTCATTTGCTAAAATTTTTATAAAAAATTGGTGCTAAAATTTGTCAGTTTCTTTTTCTGCACCAATAAAAATGAATTTGTGTTTTTTTTCTTCATTCTGTAAATATGCTAAATTATGTTGTTTGATTTTTGACTAGTACATCAAAATTGTAATCCTAGAATAAACCCTATTTGGTCATGGTGCATCATCCTTTTTATGTATTTTTGCATTCAGTTTGATAATATTTTGCTCAGAAGTTTTATGACTATGTTCATGTGGAATATTAGTCTGTATATTTTTATTTATTTTTTGCAGTGTCCTTGTTGGGTTTTGTTTTTAGGTTTATGACAGCATATATATGAATTTGGGAAGTAGCCTCCTTCTTTATTGTGAAAGAGTTGTAAGATTGATGTTATTTCTTTCTGCTATGAATATTTAATAGAATTTAGTTGTAAAGTCATCCAGGCCTATAGATTATTTGTGTGTGCATGTGTATTAATCCAATTCTTCAATAGAAGTAAGAAGATTCATATTGTCTGATTCATTTTTATCAGTTTTGACATTTCCCAAAGGTTATGCACATTTCTTCTAAGCTGTTAAAATTATTGGCCTTAATCTATTCACACTATTTTGTTATTATCCTTTTTATGATTTTTACATCTGTAGTGGTAATCTGTCTTTCAATATTAGTATTATTGGTTTTGCTCTTTTCCACTTGATTATTCTAGTTAGTAATTTAACAATTTTTTAAACCTTTTTAAAGATCCAGTTCATAGCATTGTTGATATTCTCTATATTTATATCATTTTTGCTGAACTCTGCTTTTACTATTTTAGTTTCTTCTACTTACTGTGACTTTATTTTGACTGTAATTTTTTTTGTTTTTAAGCTTTTTAAGGTAGTATTAGATTATTGACCTCAGCTCTTTCTCTTGTTTTAATATTATCATTTCAAGCTATATATTTCCCTTTGGATTCTGTTTTAGCTGCAGCCCACAATTTTTGATATATTTTCTATTTATTATAGTTTAGTTTTTATTTTCTATTTTTCATTTAATTTTTTTAAACTTCTGCATTATGTAGAAATGTTGTTAAATTTCCCAAAAGGAATTTTGAGATGAGACATAGCTTCTTGGTATTGGTATCTAATTTAGTTCCATCACAGTCAGAGAATATACTCTGTAAAATGCCAGTAATTTGAAATTTACCACAGCTTGTTTTAAGGTTCAGCATAGGGTTTCACTGGTGAATGAACCATGTGCACATAGTTACTTGAAAATGTTCTGTTATTTTGTAGTTGTTCATTATTGAGTGGTGTTCCATAAATATCAGCTAGTTCAAGGATCTTAACAGTATGGTTTAGATAAATTATGTATTTGCTGATTCTTTATCTAGTTATTCTGTCAATTACTGAGAGAGGGCTGTTAAAATATCCTGTTACAATTTGGAAATTATCTAATCCATAAGTTTTTTGCTTCATGTATTTTTAGGTTCTGCCACTAGACATATTTGAGGTTGTGGGGTAACCCATGTGAACTGACCTTTATATTTTTATATATATTTTTAAATCTCTGGAAATAATTACTTGAAATATATTTTCTGATATTAATATAGCCACCACAGACTTTCACATTTTACTGATTACAATGTCTATATGTATTCTACTTATTTCCAATTTATGTGTAACTTTTTAACTGAAATGTCTCTTGCGCACAGCATTAGTGTGTCTTACTGGTTTTAATCTGTCGTGTAATCTTTGCTTTTTATTTGGTGTTTATATGGGAACATAAAAAGTAGATTGCTGTAGAGTTGGATTTAGACCTACCATTTTATTGCCATTTTGTCTTTGTCTTCTGTGATTTTTGTTTCTGTGTTTTTCAATTCTGGCTTTAGCTGTATTACTTCAATAGCTTTAGAATTCCTTTTTAATTTTTCTATTTACTTTTAAGTCAAGTGTTAAGAATAATTCTCTATTTAGAATGTTGTAGTGAGAATAACTTCAAAAGGGTGTTTTAACTTGAGAAAGAAGGGCGGAATTTTTAAAGAGCTTTAGCATAGTGGTCAGCTGATGTTTCACAAGTTTGGGAAGTAACTCTGGAAAGATAGTTCTCAAAAAAGGAGGAATAATTCCTGTGGCTTAGCAGGCCTTCACTGGGCAATTTAGGATTACCAAAAAGGACAGGAAGAACCGTTACAAATACCAAGGCCATGTGGAGGCCATATTGGACAGTTTTTAGTATGCCAGAGTCTCTTGCATTACCCTACTTTATCACTCAGTCTAGTTCAACTTTTTTCATATTCCTATTTCTGCTTTAAATATTTTACCCATTTATCAATTTACTTTGTGTTATTTGCCTCTCCCTTTCAAATCTTCAAACAGAGTTGCTGTCTACCCAGTTCTCCTTGCTGTTTCCAGGGTCTACAACATTGCCTGGAACTTAATAGGAACTCCAGAAATATCACTTGAATAAAAGTTTTGGAAGGGGAGAATTACAGGTTTTTTTTTTTTTTGAAAACCAGTACACAACTTAAAATTGATTTGAGGCAAATTGGGTCCTATGCAAATTTTCTTTAAATGGCAAAACAAAGTTTAAAAATCAAGTTTACCAATTTAAAAAATGTTCTTGGTATGGAACCCATAGTAAAAAAACAAAAATTGTATGATTGCCTAGATAATACATCCATTTTGCAACAGTGTAATTTTTAATTTTTTTTTCAATTACAGTTTACACTTAATATTATTCTGTATTAGTTTGGGTGGACAGCATAGTGGTTAGCTGTTAAGTACATAATGTTGACTGTGTTAGTTCATGCAAGGTTATAACTCCATTCTTCAACAACACACTGACAGTTCCTCAGGAAAATTACTATAAAAAAGGAATAACCCAGATGTTTCCCACTTTGATTAACTCCATCCAAGTTTAGATGTGCATAAGACCTTACATATATACAGAGGGGACTCCATGAAACATATTACTTAATCAATTTTCTAATATAAGGTTTCAGGAAAATTATAATAAGATAAGGGAAGAAAACAGAGGAATGAAGTAGTAATTACTATACATGCATTTTTTTAACAATAGGGGAAAATCTTTTTTAAAAATGTACTTTATTTATTTATTTTTAGAGAGGTGAAGGCAGGGAGAAAGAGGGGGAGAGAAAACATCAATGTGGGGTTACCTCCCACATGCCCCCAACTGGGGACCTGGCCTGAAATCAGGCATGTGCCCTGATTGGGAATCAAACCGGTAACCCTTTGGTTTGCAGGCCAGCACTCAATCCACTGAGCCACACCAGCCAGGGCAGTAAGAGGAAATCTTCTACAGATAAGTTGCAAAGAAAAGGCAAACAAATAATGTATACAAGAAATTTAACACATTCTGTCCAATGTCTTCATTTTCCTGTCATTATTTTTATAAACTCTTCCTAGTTTACTTAACCATCACCATTAACATCTGCCTCTCTGATCAGAATGAAAAACTGAATAATCTTTTGCTACCACTCTCATATCTACCATCATGCACAGTAACTAGAACTTTAATGTTCAGATAGATCCTTGCTCTTAACAACCCTCCAGTTCCCTCAAGCTATAAGAAGTTATAACTTGAGTCCTAAGTCTATTCATCTTTCTAAAAGGAGACAATGGTTTACCAAAAAGATAGCAAACAAAGTGAGGAGAGCAAAATGACATGAATTTTCAACATATAGTCATTATGCACCTCAACCTAAATATATTTGGTTTATTTCTAAGAAAGTTGGAAATTTATTTGAAAACATCTGAAATTGATGTCTAGTATAATTAGGTTTTAATTTCATAAGAAAATGAAAACGTAGTAAAATCGAGATAGCTAGTTCAAAATATGTAACTAATGTCCTATTTTAGCAATTTTAAGAAGTAAATATATTGCAAAACAAATGTACTTAAGTGAAGTGTAATTTTTAAAAACATTTTGCTCCAGATAAAAAGTTCTATAATAAACTTTCAATCATTCTAGTTTTGTTCAGCAAAGGTCTTTACTTTATAATATTTTATAGGTTTGATTAACCAACTCGAAAGATTTCTGAATAATTAAAACCTTTTTCTAACACATTTTTCCTTAAGTGGTATTTCTGTTTGTTTACTGGGCTTGATCTCAGTTTGTGACCCGCCTGCCACGCCTTCCCTGACTGCGACTGTTTGAAACGCTGTGAGATGGCGATGCCCACTGGGCTCCGGAGAGTGGTCAGTGTGGTGAGCATCCCTGACTCACTATTTCAATTCCCTTCATTCTCCCACAATTCAACAGATTTTAGTCTTGTTTACAGTTGGCGTCATTCTTTTAATTTTTTGTAAGCTATGTTTTTTTTAACTCTCAACTGAACACTGAAACTAGTTAACCTTAAAATGTAGGGATAAATTTCATGAATCTTACTCATGCAAATTTCCTTGATATATATACTGCCTGGAATAGTAATATCAGTTAGGTTCTATAAGAAATAACATTTTACACTTACTTCTTTTTTTCTGGTGCTACTCTATGATTCTTTTAAATAATATCTACAAGTTTCTGGATGAGAAACTCTTAAGTCCTTCCCGAAGCAGGTTAGCATAAGAAATTTATAAGACAGATTCTATCGTATCAAAGCTTTCACTATTTCCTTCTGCAACATCTTTAATTTTTCCTAAATCTTCTGATTAAATGCCACTGTTCCAAATTTTTTTCCCAAAGCATTGAGATCCTCCTTTATAGTGTATCTCTAACCACAACAAGCTAATAGTTGTTCAAATAATATAACTGATAAGTATAATTTCAATGCTTTCCTGTTCAATGTTAGATTATCTACATACCAAATTACTGCAATTTTATTAGCTAACTGACAAACTAGAAATAGCATCCTAAAATTATATGAAATAGAAATAACATTTTAAAATTATATTCAAAGTAGATTTTAAAAAATTAATTAGCCTCACAGTTTCTTTAAAAACTGAAAGAACTAATTAAAGTGTTACTATATCACACGCATACTCTCCCTCAACAAACACACACAATATAATCCATTACTTACAATACTAAATAGGTCATTGACCCAAATTGTCAGGCTTATGATAATAACCAGATAGATCATTTTAAATAAAAAATGATGACTATGCTTTGATCAGTCCATTATTTCACAGTAAAGGAAACATTCCACACCTATTGTGGTAAAATTTTTGTTGGAAGTTATATTGTCTATTAGGCATATTCTAATGCATTTAAAATCAAAGGTAGTTTATTGCCTATTTAAGATGCCAAAATAGCTCAGTGGGGTGTGACCTTTCTTGCATTCTTTCCTTAACACCCAATATGGGTCACTTAACCGGCAATTAGCCCACGCACATATGCATTGCATCTGCCAACAACTGCCCCAAGGAATCTTATCATTTTAGAGAATGTATTGTCCTGTTTGTGGGTCCCAAAGGTCTCTTTGTCATAAGAATTCTTTTGAGCCATCTGTACTCAGCTTATCTGTGAGAACCGTGGAATTTCATTAATCAGGTATGCACAAATTGTTAGGTTGGCAAGACAGGCAAAACCAAGAGTATCACAGCAGGTGTGTATAAAAAAAAATCTAAGCGATAACAATAGTACTTCCAATTAACAGTGTCTCTGCTTTCTAGGTCCAATAATATGTTGACTTTAGGCTTGATTCACACTATTTATAATGACTTTCTTTGTATAGCACACTCAAATGTTAACTAATTTAACAAGTCCTGGATTTTCTTTTTTTTTTTTTCTTTTTAAGAGTAAGGCCTGAAACATTGGGTTCAGAGTAGAGTGACTTGCAATAAGAAAAAATGTTACGAGGTTATTTGGAAACAACAAACCATTCCCATAAGCTTTGACACAGAAGAGAGACTTCAGAGCAGGAATTATGCATTTGCTAGTCACTTTCCATGTGCTCTTTCATCTGCCCCTCAGAAAACCTATACAAATTGGGTATTCTGTTACAGAGGAGAAAAGAGTACTCCAGATTACTCTAATCAGTGAGACCCTGTAGGGATGGATGTTCTGTTACCTGCATCCCGGGTCCTTGGGAACTCCCAAGAGAGAAATCAAGTGTTCAACTCAGAAGGAGTGTTCAGGCGAGGGATGTGTACAAGCTTATGCTGGAGAGAGATAACACCCAAAGGGAGGAAGCAGCCGCTGCTCTCGGAACAAAGCTAGAGGGCAGTTTTAAAGAATTTTAGTGGGGAGAGATTGCAGATGTTGTGTAAGCATGCTGTTCAAGCATGTAGAGGCGGGACCTCTGGCACTTGTGCAGTACAACTACATGTTCCTTCATGTGTCCCATGTCTCATTAGCATGAAATCTTCACCCAGGAGTGTGTTTTTTTACTATTATAGCAGGGTAAGGCCTAGAAGCTGTGATTCTGGGGCTTAACTGCGCATGCGTAACCGCAGGGATAGTCCCCTTGTTGCATGAAGGGGTCTCTGATCGGGTGCAGGGTTTAAGGGGAAACCCAAGGAAATTACTGTCTTATCATGGAAGCTCAGGCTGTCCCAACTCCAGTGAACAGCTTGCCGGCCTGCTACATGTTCACCCACTGATAGACATATTCTGAGCTGTGTCTCAGTTTCCAGGTGGGCAGCTGGACCTGGAGTGGGAGGAGCCAGGACTCTTATGGAGCCATTAGAAGCGGAGCAGAGTTGTCAGACCAGGTCTATCTTGCTTCAAAGGCAATCATTCTAATATACTACCTTCTGATCAACTAAAAATCAAATGATCAATTTAATGGTCTTTTAGACTTTCAACAAATTATAAAACCAAGTGCTCTGGTAGAATGTATATGTGTAATATATATTCTCAGTCTTCAGTATAGTGTGTGTATATATAATACATATAATATATTGACAGATTTTGTGAGTTGTTTGTTTCTCTGTGTGTGTGTGTACATAGATATGCACAATGAAAAGGAGCGGAATGAGGAAACATTTTCTAAACTACATTCCTTCAATTGAATCTGGAGGCAGGTCACAGTGACCAAGAGATCAGAAAACCTTGCTTTCCCCATCTTCCATCCTCTAATAATTTAAATTGGGGTGGCTGTGGAGTCATCCCAAGATTCCCAAATGTACAACTATATTTGGAGTTATTATTTGTTCAACTGTATGTATGCCTTGAGGGATAAGGTGTCCAAACTAACATCTAAATTATATTAGAAACATGAGAGTTTTAAGGAAATATTTGATATGGTTTGGTGCTATAGGCTGAATATTTGTGTCACTCAAAATTCACATGTTGAGACCTAGTCCCCAAAGTGTTGGATTTGGAGATGGGGACTTTGGGAGGTGATTAGGTCATGCGGATGGAGCCTTCATGTTGGCGATTATGGTTCCTATAAAAAGGGCCTCAGGGAGTTCCCTCATCCCCTCCGCCATGTGAAGGCAATGAAAAGACCACTAACTGTCCATGAACCAGAAGTGGGCTCTCACCACACACTGAATCTGCCAGTGCCTTTATCTTGGACTTCCCAGCCTCCAGAACTATAAAAAATAAATTTCTGTTGTTATGTCATAAAATCTCTTATATTGTTATAGCAGCTTAAATAGTTTAAAGTACTTGAAAATCATCTACTAATCAACAATTTAGTTGGAATTTACTAATGCATTATTATGATTTTTTGTTTCAATAAGTGAAAATTTCTATAGGCTTTGCTTTATTTGAACAAAACTCTAACCCAAAGGGGAAAAATTCTGTAGGAATAGCTCAAAGAAACTCTACAGACTACATACAATTTTATGATTGTGTAATTTAAGTAGATAATTTGAAAAATAACAAAAGAGCCCTGGCTGGTGTGGCTCAGTGGATTGAGTGCCAGCCTGCAAACTAAGGGGTCATTGGTTTGATTCGCAGGCAGGGCACATGCCTGGGTTGCAGGCCAGGTCCGCAGTAGGGGGCGCCTGAGAGGCAATCCCACATTGATGTTTCTCTCCTTCTCTTTCTCCCTCCTTTACCCTCTCTCTAAAAATAATAAATATATTTTTTTAAGAAATGAAAAATAACAAAAGAGATAATTTGGGTTTTAGAATGGCAGAAGAAAACTTTCAATCTGAATCTCTTAACAAATGAGCATTTTCATTATGCTAACTAGGCAACATTTGTGTGGTAGGCAGAGCAATGACCCCCTCACCCCGGCCCCAAAATGTGCATGTCCTTATCACCAGAAATTGTGAATATACTAGGCTTCATGGCAAAAGGGAATTAAAGTTGCAGACAGAATTAAGATTGTTAATCAGCAGACCATAAATAGGGAGATTATCCTGGGTTATCCATTGAAGCCCAATGGACTCCCAAGGGCCCTTAAAAGTAGAAAAGGAAACAGAAGAGTGTCTGAGTGATGCAGTGTGGAAAAATTCAACAGGCTGTTGCTAATTTTGAAGAAGAAAGGGGACCACAAGTCAAAGAACATGAGTGGCTTCCAGAAGCTGCAAAACAAAACACATTGTCCCCATAACCTCCAGAAGGGAGCAAAACCCTGTTGACACCTTGATTTTATCACAGTGAGACCCCTTTCAGATTTATGTCCTCTAGAACTGTAAGATTTGCATTGGTTCCAGACACTAAGTTTGTGACAATTTGTCATAGCAGAAATAGGAAGCTAACACACTGAGTAATGGTCTAAACTACTGCACAATATAGCTGCTAAACATGTGTTCTTTGGCTAGAGATAAAACAATTTAGTGTGAGTTTGGAAATCTTACAGGAAGATCAATTTTTTTTAAACTTTATTTTAATTGTTATTGCATTACAATTTTCTTTTTTTTTTAAATCTTTTCAACATATCATTTATTTAATAACATTATATGGTATGGTTTTACATGTTTTTTTTGAGTTTCTGATTCTTTTTTTTAACTTTTATTAATTTATATTTTTCCTTTTTAATTTCTAGTTTCTAAATTTTGGAGATGGGCATTTTGCTGCAGGATAGGCATGAAACATGACCCATGTTTATATCAATATCTGTTTATATCTGTATATATGTACTTTTAGGAACTCTCAAATGACTCAAGACTATAGATTTTCACAATTTACAGTGTGTTTGAAAAGGCTAACTCTCTACTCTATCAGCTTACCACCTGACACACCAGTCATTAAGCCATGTCCATACATTATTTATTCATTAAATGTACAATCAGCTTTTGGTATGATTCACTCTGAACTTTGCGAATCAAAACCTGCTATCTCTTTTTAGAGGCTGCATTGAGTGCTGCAACCTCAGTGCCGCAGAGCGGTGCATGCCATTTAATTGTGTCTCTAAAATCTTTGTGAACTAAATGAGTGGAGGTAACTGCTGCTTGGTAAACTTAAGTATTCTGTTAAGGCATCTTTTGTTAAGACACCACCCAAGTGCTAATGATTATCTGCTCCTTGGCTGTCCTCAACTTATTTCAGAAATGCTCCAGCTTGTGCAAAGGTTCCCATTTTCCCCTTTAATTACTGTAAGTGCTGCTCAGGTACTGACTGTCACAATGTCTCAAAGGTTTCTGTGAGTGAGTTCTTACAGTGTTCACCCGTCATTTTCTGAGCATCCTCATCTAAAACACAGCCATGAATTGGTCTGACATCTGGGCTGCCATCTTGTTGTACTCACACCTACTTCCTCTCTAATTTAAGATTATTATTACTTAAAAAAACAACAACAACATATTCAGTTTCTCATCTTGTTATATTTCGATTGAGCCTAGCCCACTAGGTCTCTAAAACATAGCCATACAAAGTAAAATAAAATTATAAACACAGTTTAGGTGCAAAGTACCCCTGTTTCTTCAGCCTCACATGTATTCATGATTTCCTATGAGTATCCTTTAAAAATATTTATGATGTTATAAAAAGCCTTTAACATAGAGACTGATACAAAGTAGACACTTAATAAATGTTAATTTCCTTGCTTTTTCCTATGAAGAACTATGCGATACTTTCTACAGAAAAAAATTGCCTAGATTAATGTGGAGAATATAATATTTTGAATATTTAAATCCATAAACCCAAGGAGACAGCTATTTAACATGATTTTTTAATGGATGTGTAGTTAAAACACACTGAACAAAGTATGTACAGAGCAGTGCAGGAATGTCAACACATAATATCCTGAGCTTTTTAGTCCCATTGTAGAAATCTTCATAATTATGGAGATTGGGGAGATTATCCTTAATGCTAATTCTCTTTTGTGCAATTAAAAGATAGCTTTGGCTCTAAATTATAATCTCAAATTTGCATTTGATGCTAACAATTAAATTAGCAAAATTTCTGTAATCAGTATTTAACATCTACTTTTCTTTTTTTTCTTTTTTTTAAAGATTTTATTTATTTATTTATTTATTTATTTATTTATTTTTTAGAGAGGGAAGGGAGGGAGATAGAGAGAGAGAGAAACATCAGTGTGTGGTTGCTGGGCCTGCACATTGGCCTGCAACCCAGGAATGTACCCTGGCTGGGAATCGAACCGGGGACACTTTGGTTCCCAGCCCGCGCTCAATCCACTGAGCTACGCCAGCCAGGGCTTAGCTCATCTACCTTTCTTTAAAAAAGAAAATAATACAAAATTTTTGAGGGCTTGGTTTTCTTTCCTTTAACCTGAAATCAAAATATAATGGATTTATAGAAGCAGTTCCAAAATAAAAGATTTGAAAGTTTTATTTAATTTCAATCTATTAAATCTGTTCTCTTTTGTAGCTCAAGTTATTTGACTTAAAAAACAGCTTACAGTAAAAAAGATGTTCATATATATATCACATTTGATATTTAATCTGGTGCAATTAGGCCTACTTTAGTGAAGATAAAACACTTATACCTTAGACATTATATGTGTGTTTCAAAGTTTGGTGATTTGTAAATATGATTAAAACTTTCCCATTATTTTCAATAACTTTCTAAATGTGTTTCAAAATGTACCTTGGACTAATCACAGAGGGAAAAATAGTAAATTTTAGCGTATAAAATTGGGGACAATACCATAAACAAGTTATCAACATTAACATCATCACTGAAAGGAAAAGTCGACATCACGTGCCTCTAGATGTGATACTTCCGGAGAAGAACACTCTATCACTCGTGTGGCTTTCCTGAACCCCAGCCCCCTGAATCTAGGCATGAGGAAATATTACACCTTCTATGAAGGTGTAATTGTCTGTAGTATTCAAAGTGTCAAGGTCATGAAAGTTGCATTAAAACTGAGGAATTCTTCCAGAGTGAATGAAACCAGGGACATGACAACTAAAGGCTGAGATGCTGAATCTGATCTTAAGTCAGGAGAAAAAAATAGCTCTAAAGGATACCATGTGGGCAAGCTGATGACATTAATCTGAATATGGAATAAAGGTTAGATAATATCATTGTATTAGTGCTATATTTTCTAATTTTGCAAATTATACAATGGTCATGTAAAAATGTCCTTGATTTCAGGAAACATACATGGGAGAATTTAGGGCTGTAGTATATCATGAGTCCAACTTAATCAGATAGTAATAAAAAATTATAGGGCGTGTATTACAGATAAGCAAAGAAATGGTAACAAAACAATCAGGGTAAATTTTAAACAATTAGACCTGGGTAAAGAGGGCATAAACTCTTTGTACTATTTTTGAAATGCTTTTCTTAATTTAAAACTACATCAAAATTTTTAAATGATCAAACAAAAGTGACTGAGAAATAAATGTATGTTATTTACCCTAATAAGGTAAAGGTAAGTGTATATATTTAAATTAGAAAGTGATTTCAATATTTAACAAACCTACTTCATTTGTTAGAAAAAATATGTAGTCTGAAAGATATGTTCCAAATACATTGAAGCAAATAAAATACTACTACTATATATTCTTAAATCAGTGATAATTTGGGGGAAAGCATTATTATTTCTGATTGTTTCTTTTTGTTTTTCTTATTTCAAAAATCAAGGAAATAGCTCTCTTCTAAAACAGTTACAAGTCAAGGTGAATTCAAACCAGATGTTCTGAGGGATGTTTAATTCCACTCCAAAATTTTGGATACACGCTGTAGAAAATGTGTAAGATGTCATGACTAGCCATGATTTCCCATTTGAAAGTGGACATTCCTGGATCAGTCTCCAAGTTAAATGTTTATTTTTTTTAGCAGTTTTATAGTGAAGTTTGGTTGAAAGACTTGGCACAGTAGCCTTTGGTTTGATTTTGAGCCTGACAGAAATGCTGGCCTCAGTGTGTGTACGTATGTAATTTAGTCGCTGTGCTACTGGAAGTCTATGGAAGATTAATGAATGGTGAGGCTCGGTGGCAGTTGTGAGGGATGCAGGAGAGAGAAAACCAGCCACCATCTGTTCAGAATGCCTTCTGTAGTGCTTTTAAGGAAAACAGTTATCAGCAGGAAATGAAGGCAAACAATGGCTTTAAATATGGATGTTTTGGTTGCAAATAAATATGCAATTGTACTTCTATTATTTCAACAAATAAATATGCATTTATTATATTGTGATTATACTGTTTATTCAAATCAATTCTTCTAAAAGCAGGAAAATTACTAATAATTTAATACTCTTGCTGATATTTACTATCAGCTGGAGTCTTTGGAGGTAATATATATATTAAACCCCTCCAAAAGCTGTGAAAATCATCTTTTTTCCTTAGCATTAATCTTTTCCTTAGAATCACATCCACCACAGTCTCATACCACTTATGCAATATCCACCAAATACATTTCCATGGATTCATTTTCCCAACCTTGCCTTTAAGTCTTTCAAAATCAGTCTTTTAGAACTGAAATGATATCAGTTATGTATGCTCCCTCAGTAAACTCTATAGCAGCACTTTTCAAACTTTAATTGAAAACAAATCTTTAAAAATGCAGTTTGATTCAGTAAGTCTGGGCTTGAACCAGACTGCAAGGTGAGGCCAGTGCTGTTGGTCCGTGGTTACACTCTGATTACAAAGGCAGAAATAGTTTGTGCGTCTTTTGCAGTAAAAAATGCTAAAAGGGGTTAGTCATAAGATGCTCAAAATGTGTGCACGTGCTTGAATGTTTATATTTCTTTGGCTCAGTCTTTGCAAAAGCTTCTATTAACCCAGCCAACAAATAATGATAGTAATAATATTAATAATAAAAACTCTTTATTGTCTTATCAAATGTCATTAGAGTGTGTACTGAACCAGTATTGGGTTATTCATAAACTGCTTATGTTAGAAAATTATAAAATATGTACATAACAATTTATCCATCTTTATCTGAATTAAAAAAATATATATAAATGTTAATCCTTTTGCCTATTTTGATCCAAGACCAAGGTATTGTATTTTTGTATAAGTCTTCCAATTGGATTCCATTGTCATCTTTTAGGCAAACAAGGTACCCATAACTAATCCATCACTTTGGATTTCCAGTTTCTATTTCTTTCAAGTGAAGTAATAACTGAAGTCCACCTGCAAAGTACTATAATGAGATTTACAATGACTTCTAATTTTTTACAATTAGTTTGTCTATACCTAATGTAAATGCAATTGTTTTAGGATATTAAACTTCATTGTGGTTAATCCAGGGCACTCAAAACAACTTCCATGAAAATAAAAAGTTCTTATTTTTCCCTCTTATTTGTTGTTGTTTACATAGTGATTAATTAAATTATAATTTCAAGGACAAATGCAGTCAAAATATTAAGCTCATTACTCAACATCAGTGGTAGAACTATGCATGTAAATTAGGGAAGGACTGGCGGGAAAAGGGGCCATTGGGCCCTTAGTACCCATCAGTTTGTTTCACAGACCATACTGAGAATCGTAACAAATCAGGAGAGTGGAGGTTGATGAAGAAAGCTAATAATCTTAAAGAAAAGTCAATGCCTTAACTGCAATACTTAGAAAGAATTTTAAGGGACTTAATTCACAACCTCCATAATTATATGTCATAGTCTAATCTGACACTTTCCAATTCTTTTGTACATTGGGCAAATCTTTCCTGCTTATGTTGAGTCACACTTTCTTCTCGATCACTCTCGCCACTTCCAGTTTTTTTTTAATGTTTGTGTGTTGACCTAGCCATTTTAAATCCTCCCCTTTTCATACCTTACCTCTCGAGTTTACCTCTAATTCTCCTACTTCTGAATCAGAGAATCGGGGGGAAAAGGCAAACAGGAATTGGGGCAATATAAAATTATTTCCTTGGTAATAAATTATTTGTCTTGTAAATGTTTGCTGAAATTATTACTGGATCCATTAACCTGTGAGCCAAGATAGTAGTGCATTAATTCATTAAGGTACTTGTGTCTCAGCAGAATGAATTAAAGTGACTCTTGCTTGCTACTAGAGAATGCCCTCTATGATAAGGATCCTTCAAATGATACAAAGTGAAAATGTCAAAATGCAGCACAAGGAAACACACATGAGCTCATTACCTAGGATCAAAAAGCTGGCAAAGGACTTTCATCTCTAAATAGTAGTGTAATGAACTTAGTGTCACCAATTGACAATAAGAACATGAAATACAAGCAAAATATAACTAAATATTTCACTTTCTAAAACTGTAATTTTATAATTCTTTATGATTTTCATCAGAGAATGCAAACAAGAGAGCAAAAGTTTTAATAAATATATATGATAGTCAACATTTTAATAAAACTATGCTAACAAAAAATTGTCAAAAATGTTTGAATATTTAAGAAAACCACATTTTCTTAAGTAGCTTAAATCACTAGTTATGTAAGAAGTTTGATTATAGTTCCTGTACTCAGTTTTCAATTCATAATCTTATAATTTTGTGGAAAAAATGATTGGGTTGGAATCTGAAGACTTTAATACTAGTATACATTCATTTGTTTACTGACTATATAAAATCAAATAAATCATTTAATATTTAAAAATTTATATTTACTGTCTCTTCCATGATGCTAATATGAGTTCGAAATGAGTACTTTCAGAATAAAACCTCTTAACTCTCTTAAGTATAAAATACTTAAAAACTAAAATAGGCAAAGTATATATAAAATTTTATATAAAAATTAATGAATTATTTGTGTATTATTAAACAAATTTTATATTCAAATTAGAAAATGTAAAGCAAATTTTTCTAACCATTTATCTTTCCTTGGTGAATAGCAACTTATTTTTTGCTTTTAGCACTAAATGTTTTATTCACTTTATCTTTGCTAATGATTTGAGGCAATTAAAAGGAAGCCTTTTCAGGTCCAGAAATTAGACATTCATAGTAGTTAACAGCGTATAATTGTGTATCTCTGACTTCTGGTGTACGCATACACACACATGCACACTCATAAAAACACAGAGAGAGATACCAACTTAAATGCCTATAAATGGATAATATTTCACCTTATTTATTATTGGTTTGATCTCCTTTAAAGAAATCATGCATTATTTACAGGACACCTGTATTAGCAAAACTAATTCAATGTGATATTCAGGTTAATTACTTTATTCTTCTGGGGTTTTTGACCTGATTTCTATTTCAGTAGGCAAAACACAGTAAAAATTGGGATTAGTAAAGCTCTTCATGCCTGTAAATTAATTTCCAATGTAAATAGATACAGCACATTGTAAAAAACAAAAGCAAAGACTACCCTAAGAGAGTGACTATTCTTTAATATAGACACAACATTAAATTTAAAAAACCAACCAAAACATCTCCCAGAGTTAATATACTTCCTGCAGGATTTTTGTTTACCACCTTTGTTATGTAAATTGCACTGATCTAGATATAAAATTTTAATTGAAGTCTAAGCAAAGAAGATTAGAATGAGTGGTTATAGTTATCCTTACCTTACTTTTCAACAATAAAAGTTATTGCACAACAGTTGAATAAAACAAATCCAAAACATTCTAAAATTATAAGAAAGCACCTAGGGTCCACAAACAGCTTAGCAAGCTCCTCCTGCTTAATTAACCCTGCTCTACAATAAGGCACAAGGCAAAACTGATCTGGTACTCTCCCGTCCTTTCAAAGGCCGGGTTATCTCAGTCTGTTCTTCTGAAGGCTGTACATTTGACCAAAGTCATCCAGTGTTAAGTGGTACTTACTTAAAAATGTAAAACTGCGTATAATTTTGCCAATTTACCCAACACTATTCTTTAAAGCAAAAAAGATGCAAGTCCAAAAAACCCAAAAATATGCAAGTAGTGGGCAAAAATCCCTGCTGCCCCCTTCACATACATGTCTCTGCCTTCAAAGATGTTTTATCCTCATGGCTGGACCTTACAAATCTGTGTCCTTACATGGGAATGTGTAGTTACGGTTATGGTGATTAACCTTGAGGTGAGAAGATTAACCTTATTTATCCAGGTGAGCCCCCTCTAATCACAGGAACCCTTAAAACTGGAAAACCTTTTCCGGGTGTGGTGAGAGAGCAAGAGGTGGCAGCAGGAGGAGGATTCGGCTTCCACCACACGCAGTTGCTGGTTCTGAAGGTGGCAGGGGCCAAGTGCAAGGATCTGCGTTCGGCCAACAACCCGAATGAGTGAGGAAATGGATCCTCCTCTCGAGTCTTCGGAAAAGGATGCAGCCGTGCCAATACCTTGACTTAGAGAGTTTGAGTCTGTGTTGGGATTTCGACCTATTGAGAAGAGAATAATTTTAAGTTGTAAGCGACTGAGTTTATGGTAATTTATTATAGCTGCAAATGAAACCTAATACAATTCAAAATTATGTGCCTGAATTTAATTGCCATATCTCTTTAGTCTACTTCATTGTGCAAGTTGTTCAGTCTTCTACTGACTTTCATGTCCTGCTAATATCCTTTCACATGGGTTTGTCTCAAACGTCCACATGATTAGGTACAGGTAATGCGCATTTGTCAGAATACTACAGAAGTGATACGGTGGTTCTTCTTAATGTATTTTATCAGGTGAAGAGTGATTTTGATTTTTTTTCATTATGATTCTATTCACTGTGACCACTTGAATATTTTGCTGTCTCTTGGCTTTTTGAACTGCAAAGTTACTATTTTTTTTTGTTAGCCATGGCATTTTTGTAGGGAGTATTTTGAACTTTGAATTATTATATTTGTCAGCAAATTTTCAATTTGTTCATTTATTTACTTATTGTGAGTGTGGACTTTTTGTTTTGTCTTTAATTCGAAGGTTACAATCATTACCACTATTGACTTAAAACATATTTCCTCGGTGGATGTTCTCATCACTGTACTTGGATTCTGACTTGGGTCATCTGGCTGTGAGGACACTCTGGTCACACCACTTGCGAACCGGCACCCTAGACCACGCCCCTCTCACCCCTCTCGGGCTCAGAAGTTCCTCGCCAGGCTGATCCTTCACAGGGATGCTCACTTCTCCCTAATGTGGTCTGACTTTATATTTTTACAGTTTTTAAACCTAGGTTGAAACTTTTTTTCTTCATGAAACCCGATAATGTGGATATAAAAATGTATCAATTATCGGAGCATGGTTTCATGATAGCATGGTGTCAATTGTGAAGTGTCGTTAATAAAAACTAGATTATTAGTTACTCAGTTTTGTATGAGGAGTTACTCATACTTTTTCATTTATTCTGTACGGCTACAGTGGAGAATTTCAAATTTTATATTGTAATTAGAACATTGAACTAGGAAAGTTTATAATTTTGCATCCAGGAAAACTCAGTTAGATAACGTACTGTGAATTTTAATTGATCTAATTAATTTACTTAAAACGCTAACATAGAACACAAAAAAGCAGTAGAGGCAGTGAGTTAAAATGAAAAACATTTTAAATGCTAAGTCAGAAAGCCTGGTTTCAAATATTTACTTTCTAATTTGTTTTGGACAAACTATTTTAACTCTGTTTCTTCATTTGTAAATAGAAAAATAAAATTCACTGCCTTGTTAACTTTATAATCAGTGGGAAAGAATGATCTTTGACGTCAGACAATTTTGGATTTGAATCTTTGTTTTGATATCAATAATTATGTGACTTTTGAAAAACTGTTGAATTTATCTGCTCTTCCATTTTGGTCGTAAGAAACTTGGATATTTTACTGACTATTTCATAGATCCAAAGTAGAAATGAAATGAGACAGTGTATATTAACCTTAGACTGTGGCTGTTAGGTGTTTATAGTGTCTAATACATAGTAGTATCAACAATTGGGTCAAAAAGAGATTTTATATATAAAACTATGTTGTGAATTACAGAGTGCTGCATGTATGTCATTTAATTGCTCATCTTTTATAATGACGTCCTAGCACTTTATATTTCTCCTTTTTGGTATTACCACAAGTATAATAACCTATTTTCCAGTTATTTTTAAGTCTTTATTTTCTAAACATAAGAAAGAAAAAAATACTTTTGCACTCTGCCATGATATCCTCATACCCACTTATATATTTTATTGTCGTTATTTGTGTTCATTTGTGTCTCTACTAAAGAATGAACTATTTTCAAGTATTGCCATGTTTGGCTCCTGAATATGTGTCTACAGATGATAAGTGAAGAGATTTAAAAAAGCATGAAATTCGTATACATTAATAAGAGCAGAGAACAATACTAGGTTACTTTCTCATCTGTTTTTTGTAGTTCAAATATACTTGTTCTGGAATTGGCTATTGAAACTTTAGATTATTGGTGTTTTTAAAATCTGTTTGAATGTAAGAAAATGTACTTTATAAGAATTTCAAACTAGTTTTGAATATGATAGGGTCTTAAATTTCCATTTGAAAAACTGAATGTACTTTCATTAACCAAAATAAAAAGAGAAAATTTAAAATTAATGTTGTTCCTTAACAACTATAATGTATTGAGACTCTAATATGTGAGTGTTTGGGAACAGATGGAGGAACTGTGTAAAATTGAAAACTATAGGAAAAAAGAGGCTTAAAAAGTTTGTAATTTTCATTTATAATTTTTATTTAATTCTTCAATATAGTTAAAATTCTCAAATCTTAACAATTGTTTTATTACTGTTAGAAGTGTTTATATTTTCTCTTGTTTTTAAATATTCCCACACCAAGTTGTAAATATCTTCAGAGTTTTTATTAGATATTTTAAAACCTGGAAATGTCATATACACCAAATTCTTGATCAAGGGCTTGCTACAAGACTAACTAACCTGCTATCAATAGGAAGGTTGAGGAAACTATAAAAATACAGCTGAAAGGAGAATTTACATTAGCTAATGAGTGCAGGAGGTAAAGCACTACATCATGCATTATACAAAGAACAGCACTAAAATGATCTTATGATCATTGATAGGCTTTATTTGGCCAGTGGAGCCTCTTTAAGCAGACTTTGGAGCCTACTTAATAATCATGATAGTTAACCAAGCTTGAAGTTTAAATACTAATTCCAAGCAACAGGTACAAGAGGGAAGAAGGCAAAAAATCCCTGAGTGTCTAACAGTACAGGACAGCAGGTAGCTTCTTAGGGACACTGGGCTAGGGATAAGTCAAGGCCGTCATCCCCCTCTCTCTTCATCTTTCTACCAAGACTGGAGAGTTAAGTAATTTACCAGTAATCTAAACTATCCATCTGTGGCAGTGGTATTTTATTTTATATTCTAATTACCTGAACATTATCAACTTTCCCCAAAGACTAGTACTAGAAATTTTACTATTAGTTTTATCTTTGCTTGACTTATTAGTACACGAGATATGTTATGGAAAACAGTAATGTTTTAAGCTGTTTTTAGGCAATTGAACTTTAAAACAAATACTTTTAAAATACTTCCTAGGCTGAAAATGTTAATAGTGAAGAAAATGAGAGTATTAGGTTTTCGGCAATATTTTTACCTGCTGTTTTTAGTTTCTTCCAAAAAATTCTTCAAGTTCTTAAAAAAGATGAAACCGTTAATATTGCTCACCTGCTTAATACTCTTCTATGACTGTTCATTAAACAAAATAAAACACACACTCCCCACAATGTAGTCGTCTGGATTCTGTCTGCTCCTCTGCATTTAGCCATTTCTCACATACTCTATGGTAAATGGAGCCAGTTTCAGTAAATTGCTTATGGCTTTTCCCTATGCATTTTATGTGATTTTTTTTTCCTGCTGAAAAAGACCAATTTACTTACCCTTTGAGCAAATACCCATGGAAAAATCCTCAACTCATATGCCAACACCTGTGTGAATTCTAGCCGGCTCAGGCAGAGTTGGGTGATTTCTTCCTTGTGGCTCCCATGTCTCTAATGGTATTGCCATGGTTCTGTATATGTTCATCTCCACCATTAGTCTGTCAGTTTCTCAAAAGGAGAGATCATGTTCTGTGCCCCCATGATTCTCTAGGGCCTGGATGTAACAGGCATTTTATAAATTATCAGTGAAGAATAATTGAGGGAAAAACAGGAAGAGAAATATTACTAAGATGTCAAACAAATTCAAAACAGATGAATGAGGATGTTCTAAGCATGGAAATTCATTTACTTGACAACATATTTAGGGACAGCTAATTTACCTTTCCTTGCCATGTATGAAGAGTAGAATTGAAGTGATCCCATTACATTCAGTACGCCTTAGCAGTTACAGTAAATTGCCATCACTTATACATGTGATGTGTTTGAACAAATTAGTCCTCTCTTTAAGGCTCTGCCACACCTTTATCCCTAAAGCTCAGTCCACCCCTTAACAATTGAAGAACACTTGAGTGATTTTGTTTTCTTGCATATTTCAAAATCTACCATTCACAATTTATTCTTTTCTTCCCTGCACACATGGAATGTCATCCATAATGCTTTTAATCAACTTCTTTTTGTAGTTAGCACTAAAATGGTGCTGACATTACTGTAAATAATTAATATAATTTTGCACAAGCACTATGAAAATGTTCAGTTCATGTACACACATTTTGTTATCTTCTGCAGATTTTGACAGAAATATTTTATTTTTATGGTAACACAGCAGACAAGTACTTGAACAAAAATGACCTTTTCATAGCATAAGGTCTTCAAATCCTCTACTGTGGTTCAGTGTGCATACCAGAGCTGCTGAGTTTCTAATGCAAACTATCACAGTGTGTGGTCCCTGCTACTGTAAACACAAGTTCTTTCTCACTGTAATCTCGTGTCCTCAGCACTGATGATAATGATTCTTTGTCAGCTCAAAACTGTCAACAGTGTTCTCCAAGGACTGCAATCACAGCTAAAAAAAAAATAGAGAGCTAGTCACATGGAATTAAAGGTGAACTAGTGCTCTCAAATACACAAGACAAAAGAAAAACAAATGTTTCTCTTCTCACGAGAAAACAAAATAAACTGTGTAGGTTTAGTTTTGTAATACCACCTTACTCTTCTTACTCATGAAATTCGATATGTTATAATGAAATGCTTGATGGACATCACTTTTTTAAAATTTTACTACAATATTCTAAATATAAGTCACTGATAGTTATTCTTCTGTTTAATCCTCCTTAACACAGTTCCCTTTTCATAAAAAGTGATAAACTACACAAACACTCAGCTGCCCAATTACCCAAATATCTCTACTAATTTGCCAAGGTTAGCAGAAATGGGGCGGAGAGTATATTGTTGGCTATGCATGGATGAAGGGTGTGGAAACAGCACAAGGCTGTGTGTTTCACACTCCATAAACAAAATGGTGAAACACACACGCTAGAAAGGAAGAATACTGATCTAATCTAAATTCAGGCAACATCAGTAGCCTTGATCTCTATTGGGTTAAATCACTGTCTCTTCAAGGAATGACCAAATCATTAACCTAACAAACCAGTTGATGAAAACACATATATATGGATACTGAGCAAGCAAAATTTCTGATACTGTGGAAAATAACTCCATATAATTGAGCAGAACAACAATGACTGAAGTAGCTTTAAAGTTTTATCCTTTTATCTGTGTCCATTCAAACCCAAAGTGTCTTGATTATCTATGAACTGAACAAAGTGCTAAGTATTGAAATAGCAAAATAAAGAGCAATTTCTGATACCATGAAGCTCATGGTTTATTGGGAAGAGCCAGCTATATAGACAAATCAATAAAACGGAACATTATTAGCACTTGTATTGGAAGGATAACCTAGATCATAACAAATGGCCCTCAAATCACAGTGGTTTGTAATAACTGAGGCTGCTCTTGGTTCTCCTCTCTGTCATTTCCACTACAGAGCTCAAGCTAAAGGAAAACCCCGCCTGTGGAGTATTTCTGACTTTAAATTTTCTGCCTGGCAGGGACACATGTCAAATTCACACATGCTTTACTGGCCACACCAAATAATGTGGCCAAGACTGACACAGCCTGATATAAAAGTATAATGTCCCTTTGCAAGAAGCAATAAAAAATGGGAATAAAAGAGAAGCAGACTGTGGTTTTGGGAAATGGTGTGCAAATCAGTGCTACGTCTGGAGGAATATGGTGTAGGGAGGACTTCATGGAGGAGGTGACAATTGAAGCAGGTCTTGAACAGTAATATATCTGTCAAATATTTCTTTAACTCACATCATTAAGGGGGGAAAGGGATTCTCTATAGAGATTCAGAGGAAGGCTTGGGATATGAAGGAGAATGATATGCTTGGGTAAGAATGAGACGTCTAAGACCAGAAATGTAATATTTTGCAGAAGGGAAAGATGGTGACTTGAATATATATTATAGTTGGCTTTGAGCAGTCAAAGGTGATATTTAAACAAGAAAGGAATATGAACTTCAAGCAGATTCCACTGTTCTCCTAGGGACATGTGAACTAATTGGCAGTGAGAAAACACCCCTAAGAAGATGTAGGCCTGAAATAGGGGAAAATCACTAAGGATGGAAAACAATGAACTATTTCTTCTTGGATAGTTTTAATTTTTTCAAACACAGTTGACATGTGGGACCTTAGCTAGTTGGTCATTGAAATTGAGGTGAAAATGATTAAATACAAGAGAGAAGAGATATTTATGGACTTTATAACCAACTTTAAGTGTTACAATATTAAAAAATTGTTATTTGCCATTATAAATTAATTTTTTAAAAATGTGATGAATATATAACAAAATTACCATTGTAACCATTTTTCAGTGTATAGTTCAGTGGCATTAAATACATTCACATTCATATTGTTGTACAACCATCATCAACATTCATTCATAGAGCTTTTTCATCTTGCAAAACTGAAAATCTGTTCCTTTATATGGCATTTCCCCATGAGCCCGGTCCCTAACAGCCACCATTGTACTTTCTGTACCTCTGAATTTGACTATCATAAGTATATAAGTATAAATATACTTTAGTATGCCTCTCTGATTATAATAACTGAACTCATAAAATTATTGTGGAACTTGCTGTCTCAGTGGTTCCATGGTCTGACCAGCTTGGGGATTCACTGGAAGAACTCATGTGACTCCACAAAAAGTTGTACTCTATTTATTATAGACTCATAGTTAGTTTAGAAAAGATGCAGTACAGGATTGTCCGGCAACAGACACATAGACAAAGGTTGGAGTGGTTGAACACAGGCTTTCCTGTTTGTTCTTCCTCCGCAGACGCATCTGTTTCTCCACCAGCAAACCACAAGGACTTGTGCCAGCTTGTCCTCACCCAAGAAAGACCACTTACTCTTTGAGTGCAAATTTCTTAAAGGGAGCTGCTCACACACCTGCCATGTGACCAGCCATGGTACGGACCCCAGTACAGGCATGGGATGCACAACCCTGAATCTTCCTGTGAACTCCGAACTTGCTAACAACCTGGTCCATCTTGATGGACCACTTTGGGGTATAGAATATCATTATCCTCCAGTGACAGTAGGAACACTCCAGTTAGTCCTCAGAGTTTTTCCCAATATAATAATCACCATGGCTATAGGGATAAGTGAGAACACAGTAAATCAAGCCTTCCATCTGAACTTGTCCTCACATGTACCTATTTTATTTTTAAATATTTGCAAACATTCAACAGCTGGCTAACAACTTCCTAATTTTTCATTTTAGTATAGACATCTAGTTAAAAAATAATAAACATGAACATTAAAAATAGATTTTGATGTATATTGAATCTTTAGAAAAATCTTCTGAGTTCCCAGCCTTACAAGCAGTGTGCATTAGATAGTCAATAGTTCTTCTACCATCAGTTAAGGACACAAACTTGTCTCCTCATTTATTAGCTATTCTAATAAAAACTCTTATTGTGGAAATCAATGTTCTCTGCAGAATTCAGAGACTTGTGAAGGGGTAAGGAGCACATAAAGGAAAATTCTGGATGCAAGAGTAAGTCAGGAGTATTGGCACAATATTCCTTGGAGCCTCAAATTTCAAAATCATGCCATTAACTCTTTCCACATTATTATACATATGTTACTATATACAAACATTGCATTTCTTCCTCTAACCAACCTGCCTTTTAATGTCTCCCTACAATACCTCATTAAGGTGTTATACACCTCCAATTTTAGCAAACTGATATGTAACTCACTCACAGGTTTTTAGAGGGAATTGAAGTAGAAAACATATTTTTACTTTGTTCCTTTTTTGTAGACAATTTTTAGTTTAATTTTTGCTGATAAGAAAATATATCTTTATGATTTCAATATTCAAAAATTTATGCAGACTTGTTTTGTGGCCAAGTGTGCTGTCTATCCAGGAGAAATTTTCATACACAATTAAAATAATTTGTATTCTTCAGTCTTCGGATAAATTATTTTTAAAATTCAACTTTTTATTATTTACTAATTTGGTTAATAAGGTAATTCCAGTCTTCTCTATCCTTGCTGATTTTTGTCTTGTGTTTTTTGTGAACTATTTGGAGAGGGGATTTGAACTCACTGAGGACCATTGATGAAGTTTTTTTTTTTGTCTCTTCTTTCAATTCTGTCAGATTTTGCTTTAAATATTTTGGGCTTAGCTGTTAGGTGCATAAACATTTGCATCTTCCTCATGGGTTTATCCTTTTATCTTTATGAAATGTCACTCTTTGTAGTAATATTTCCTTTTTAAAAAAAATTACTTATTTATTTTTAGACAGAGGGGAAGGGAAGGAGAAAGAGAAGGAAAGAAATGTGTGGTTGCCTTTTGTGCTCCCTGCAGTGGGGAACCTGGCCTGTGGTCCAGGCATATGCCCTGACTGGGAATCCAGCCAGTGACCCCCTGTTTTGTAGCCCAACACTCAGTCCACTGAGCCACACCAGTCAGGGCAATATTTCTTGTCTTAATGTTTATTTTATTTCATTAATATAGTCACTCAGGCTCTTCTATGCATCTATGGATGTTCTTTTGCTCTTTCCCTCTATTAATTTGTATACACACACACAAATATATACACACACACACATATATATATATATCTCCATATATATATGGTCTATCCAGAAAGTATCTAGCCATCTAATATGAAAAGTAGAGACATTTAGTGAAGAAGATACAAGATACAAGAAACACTGTACATAGGACAATGGTGCCTCAGTCCCTTTCAAAGTAGGCACCTTGGGACCTCACACAGTTCTCCTAAACACCATCAGTTGCACTGTCCTATTTCCCTGAATCATATCAATGATCTGAGATCTCTTTCCTTTCAAAGGGAAAGTGATTTTTAGTTTTTGGAAAAGCCAGAAGTCACAGGGCACCAAACCTGTGTTGTAGGGGTCTGAGTCACCTGGGTAAATTGATGTTTCATCAATAAACTCTGCACAAGACATGATGCATAAGTGAGCAAGTTGTCATAATGAAGCTGCCAATCACCAGTTGCCCACAGCTGCAGCATTCTGAATCATCTGAATAGTTTCCACAGAGGAACATTCAAGCCTAATGTAAAATTTGAAGCTGATTCATTGTTCTACTTACTTAGTCATTTTGAATGTACATGGCCACAGAGTACACAAGTTTACTCAACAGCATCTACCACCCCCGCTGACTAGTACAGTGAAATTGTCACTGTTCATACATGTGCATTTTAGTCCACTCTCCTTGGCTGCCAGGTTACATCGGTGTTGTGCAAACTGTTCTTGTTATATTAGCAATGGCTGGACTTTTTCCAGACAGAATTCATGTATATTTTGCCATCATTTCACTTTTAACTTTTGTGTACTTGTGAATCTATGGTGTATATTTTGCAAACATCATATAGTTGAGTCTTGGATCTTTGTCCAGTCTGTAAATATCTGCCTTTTTAGCTAATTTACATCTACCATTTCAGTGTTTGTGAAAATTTATTACTTTGCATCTTCTTTACTACCTTATTTTGTACTAAATAAATATTTATATTGTAACAATTTATTCTTCTCGATCTTTTTAACTATATAATTTTGATTTATTTTCTTAGTGGTTGTTCTAGAGAGTATGATATGCATATTCAATTATCATCATCTGTTTTAGAATAATATTAAATTATTTCTGATAAAACATAGAACCTTGGCTCCAATGCAGCTCTATCCCCCATCCCTGTACTATAATTGAAATCTCAGGTCTTTATAGTATAGAATAAATGTCATCAAAGGACACTAAAATGTTTTGAGCGAGAAAGAGAGAAGTTCAGGGAGAGAGGCTCAGATATGCCTTTCCTGAGCACATCCATAGAAAACCATATTTACAAGAACCTTGCCCACATGAAAGAACAAGAATCTGCGAATGAATGGGGATGGTTCCACTCATAGGAGTTAGTCCCTCCACTGACAAAGGCTTTGTGTCCATAGCCTTTTTTTTTAGCTCAGTCTATGAGACTATGAATCAGGTTATGCTACATCTTGAGCTGAGTCTCCACCCTTCTGCTCCTCAGAGAGGTTAGTAGCCACATCTTAGTGCCCAAGCAAGTGTTGACTGCTCTATTTCATTAGTCTGTGCCTACTACTTGCCCTGAACTCTCTTCTTTGTCAGTATTTTTACCCAGTGCAAAAACTGAACTAAATGTTACCCTTGCAACAAAATCTTTTCAGCCTTAAAGGTAATCCATTTTTATGACAAATTGCTTCTCCAGAAAAAAAGAATTCTTTTTCATATATAAATATAATAACATTTCAAGAAAGGTACAATTTTTGAGTGGCAATGTGCTACCACAAAAATATTCATTGCACTCTCGATGCTAGACATATGACTTCAAATATGTCTTCCTCTTTTATTTTTCAACAAAATCAGAGTGTGTGTGATAGATTCTGCATTGCTCTTTTTATAAAGGAACTTGGCAGAAGCTGTCTGAGTCATGGATTCTCCTCACAGGAGGAATCTCCTGTGGGGTTCAAGGACCACCAGAACTTTGAGGTAGAGAGGAATTAGGGTCAACTAACTCAAGTTGACCTGTGTGTAGGACAATAATAAAAAATCTAAAATTCAGAAGCACAATGCTATTGGTACAAATTGGTATTTGTCAGAAATATTTCACAGAAGACAGAGGAGGGGCAGGAACTCTGGATCTAGAACTGTTCTCCTTAAATGTGATGTGACTTCGGCTGACTTTCCTAGCTCTCAGTATGTTTAGGCAGATCCTCCTTAGGGACAGTTCAGGATTCTGAAATGCTGCATAATTTGAATTATTTAGTTTGATTTATTAAATAGAGTAAATTTAGATTGACTTATTCTGCCAAATTCATATTTAAGAATTTAATGATTTTACCAGCTAAAGGCAGAAAGCCTCCTTTAGCCAGAATTCTGTTACTTGTAGAAGTAAGCCATGGTTGTGATCATGTAATCTGCTGAGATGGCCAGGAACTCTGTATTAACATATTCTGGTTCTTATTTTGGACATTAAATTGATTTTAGAGAAAGTTAAAAAGAAAATTGGAATAAAAGGAAAAAACATACACACTGGGATGTAGAATATTATAATTGCTTCAACAGCAAGATACACAAAAATGATGCCAACTCTGATCTTCCTTCTTTAACCTACCTCCTTCAAATGGGAAAATATGTTAAGCAAAATCTTTGAATCTTAACCCATAAGGAATAGGAATGGTTCAGGGGAAGATATTATTAGACTATCTGATTATCTATGAGGAGATGGAGTGTTCAGTCCTCCTGGGAATCCTCCCTGAGTCAGTCGACTTTATTCTTTCCTGTGCATGGTGTGAGTTTCTGGATGTGTCAGTATGAGGACAATTACTTTACAGGCACAGGGCATACGCACATTGGGTAGTTAAAGTTTTTAATTTGAAAAATAAATTAACATTATATCACATAATTTATGGGAAATGTGCAATATATTTTATTGACTACACGTAGAACTTGGAAATATGATTTATATGAATTTGCTATTTCAGCGTGATGAATTGATTGTCACAGTGAGGATTATGGAATTAGCTGGAAGAACAGATGATTAACCACCACAGCCTTTTGGCTAGTGAAGTTTTACCTTCTGATTTTTGAACATTAATAAATCATACTTCAGCATATGGGACTATTTTGGCAATAGAGCCACTATCAATTTAATCATCTCAAACCAGAAAGCAGTGTGCAAGTTGCAAGTGCTGCAGACACGAAAACCAGTTACTAAGAACAATTGAGTATTATTCTCATAGTCACATTAATTACAGCTGAAACAAACCTTGAAGAGCTAAGAAAACACAGTGCAACTTATCTACTATTTACTAGGGAGAAATAAAGAAATCAATATAGCCATTAATTGCACAAATAGCAATAAATACTTTGGCTGCTGTCCAGGAAGTGTACCAACGGAGAGAATTTTTTGTGCTGCCGGTTTCATTCCACAGATCAGAGTCACAGTAAAGCGGGCAGTGGACTGCTGTTCAATAAACTAAATTTAATGTTACTCAATTATGATCATCGCACTCAGATATAATACTAATAGGAATGTCAGCCATGATTACATTTTCAGATTTATGTAAAATAATTCAAATGCTATTTGCTATCCCTCAGCTACACGGTTCATCCAGTTGTTTATGCAATTGGTCGATATTGATTGTACACAGCAAGTAGCATAGTACAGGCCCAATGGCAAGTATATATAACATCCCTCGTGCCAGCCGCCAGGGTGCTGTGCCAAGCACCAGGGGCAGCTTGCCAAGTCATCAAGCAGACAGCACACCTCTGCAAAGCTGCCTTGTTGTTGTTGTTTGTTTTTTTCCACAATATTTTTTTGAATTGCTCACATGTGCCATGAATAATTATTGCCAACATTACCCAGCATGAAGCAGAAATGAAGGCAAGGAAATGTCTTTCTTGGAGAATTCTTTTTAGAGCTAAATGAATCTAGTGAAGATATCACTCTAAGATCATTATATATTGTTATGTATGGCTCGGGCTGTGTCATTTAGCAAAGTATTACTCAGTGGGCTGAGCAGCTGGTATATATGATTTTGTATACCACCTGCAAAAAAGATGCCAAACCGTATAATCAACCACCTGGCCAAGAGAGTAGGGTAGCTAAACACTACTTTGTTGTTGCTCCCACATTTTCAGGAGTTTGAGAACATACACAGACACAGGCAGAATGAATATTGTACAAGATAAGGTTTGTTAAAGCTTTTCTGTTCAATAAAGCATATAGTGCCTGCTGTTCAGAGTACTGTTGAGCAGATTTGCTTTATTTCTAATGAAGGTGTTTGGGCATTTTCTTGGCACAAATGGAGTAAAATTATGTACTTAAAACAGTGTTTTAGAATAACAACATACAGAAAATCACCACTTCAATTGCACTGCAACAGATTGGAAAGATGAAAATAGAAATAAACTGAAACTCAATTATGAATTAGTGTCATTATTACGGATGAATTATTTATTTAGGAGAATCTGGCCTTGCCTTAAACAACCTGTATGTCTAGCAACTACCAGTGAATCTTTCTGTCTTAAACACGTGTTTATTATAATGATCTCTACACCATTACTTGTGGGGAAAATACTTTATAGGTGGCCTCTTTACTTATTTGGCTTTAAGTGAATATGAGAATAATTTGATTGGAAGCTAATCTTTATATCCCCAAGTTCCCAGTGTCAGCAATGTCAATTTCATTATCCCACCTTTTCACTGGCTCAGCTTTCTGTGGCCACGCACCTTTCGAAATCCTAGTCCCTCATTGTTTGGGAGATTACTGGAGGAAGAATTTGTCACTAGATGAGGGTATTCAGAGTGAAACAAAAGGAGTTGCAGCTTCCAGACCAAGGTCTCTAGCTCTCATTATCTCTGTGAGTATGAGTTTAAGCTCATTAGACTCTCCCTTTTGTTTCTTTTTATACAGAAAGACTGATCTGGGACTTGTCGACTCAATCCCAGCTCCTTAGGTAAAACATGCTAGCATTTTGAACACTTAGAAGTTCTGCTTTGTAATATTGGTTTTTTATTTACCCATATCTTTGTTTTAGGTGGTTTGGTTATATCCTACCCATTTGTTTTCCATCTTAGCTTGAAGAGAAGATTCTCACAAAGAAGCTTTTACAATTTTCAGTGCTTGATAATACCTGAAGGTATTTTGCCAAGCACTTCAAATGTGCATTTTTACTTTGGTTTTCTCTGGAAAAAAAGAATATAAAGGAGAAGAAATAATATAAAATGTTTAAAGCCTATTAGAAAATGTACTATGTATATTAAATTAAATAATTTGGAGAAGGACAACATGATTTTTTTATTAATTGGAAGTTACTCTGGACATGAAGAACCTAAGTCTAAAATAAAATTCCTTAGCATAGCTATATAATATGAATATATCAAGTAGTGTTCTTACACTTTTTTTCAACTTTGACATCATAATGTTTAATTTTATGTGTCAAGTTGGCTATGCTATTGGCTGCCCAGATATTCGGTTAAACATTATCTCTGGTGTCACTGAATGAAATGAACATGTATATTGGTCCATTGTGTGAAGCAGATTGGACCCTCCTCAGTGTGGGTGGCCATTATCCAACCCTTAAGGGGCTGAACAGCACAAAAGGGGAAGAAAAGGAGAATTCACTCTCTCTGTGCCTGTTTGAGCTGAGACATTAGTCTTCTCTGCCCCAGAACTGGAACTGTACGACCAGCTCTCCTGGTTCTCAGGGATTCAGATCAGACTGAATCGATACTACCAGCTCTTCTGGGTCTCCCACTGCTCACTGCAGACTATAGTATTTCCAGCATGTGAGCCAAATTCTTAAAATCAATCAATCAATAAATAATCACAAAGATACATATACACACATATACATATGTATATGTACATATGTACACACACATGAAGCTATACATGCATATATGTGTATATATACATAAAATAGGAGATGAACAATTTCTCACCTTTTTTCACCTCTTGTTTTGTTATATACACTATTATTTTATTTTGTAACTTCTCTGTGCTTTGAAAGTGTAAGAACATTTTCCATTTTAAACATTTTAGATTGGTTCTAAACATGTTATGCTTGAATAAATTGTATTAAATTCAGAACCAGTATTATATTTGGCCTTATTAACAAGATACTATAATCCCTGTGTCACTTAAACTTTGGTAAAGCACAATTTACTAAGTTTCTAAGACAATACAATCCATATAATTTTGCATAGACAAATTTCGCATTTGTCTTTATCCTGAGAATACTGTGCCTCTATTGTTTTCTGTCCCATCATCTTATTTTTCATATTCCTATTTCCTCTTGTCCTATTTCTTTTTCTAGCAAAACATAATCTTCCAACAAATTTAGTTTGCTATATATTAATGGTAGCAAGCACTCTTGTTACTTTATACCTGGAAATGTCTTTGCTTTCCACTTCAGTCATGTTTTATCTTAACTTAGAATTTTAAGTTCAAAATTAGTTTCTCTTGTTGTCTTCAAACAATCAAGACACACCTTCCCTGGTTTGCAGAATCCAGTGCCAGGAGCACTGTCTTAGGTTAATCTGATTTCCTTCCATTGTGGGATGAATGTGTTTATGTTTACATCTTTTCTTTTATTTGCTCTGATTAAGTAGTCTGTGAAGATTCAAGTCTTCCAAAAATGTACTCATGAATATATTTCAATGATTTTATTTATTATTTTCTGGTCTATGGTAGCTTGTCTCTGCTTCTGAACTCTTATGCACAATTGTTAAATGACTAAAAGTTAATCTTGTTATTAACACTTTCTCATATCTGCTCTCTTTTTTCCTTCAGTGATTTATATTAAGATATCTTTCAGTTTATTGTTCTTATCAATACCTGACCTTTTAGATTTATCTGTGCTATTGTTCTATCTTTATGCTTTTTCTACATAATTTTAATTTTCAGAGATCCTTTATTACTATAGTTATTTCTTTTTTTTCCTTAATTTTTTGTCTCCCATTTGTCCTTTACTTCCTTCCTCTCTATTATATTCCCTTCTGTTTCTCTTCCTTTCTTCCCTCTTTCCTTCTTTTTTTCCTTTCAAATACTTAGTAGATCATTCTGGTTTTTTAAAGCTAATGTGTTTTATTTAAGTTTTTGTTTGTTGTCTGACATTATTTTTCAAAAAGTCAGTTTGTATAGCTTATTGTTTTCCCTTCTATATTAGGTCTTGGATTTCTTTGTTTATCTGGTAATCCTTGGTTCCTAGTTAGTCTTTGTAAATGAACATCATGATGATTTGTATTGATTGGTAATATAGCATTCTTTTTTGTTGTTGTTTTTGCAAGTTTATTTATTCAAAAGAGCTTATTTGACTGGAAAAAATGATTAATGACTTTAGGCTGTTTATAGCTGTACGGGACATGCAAAGTGAGATATAAGTCAATTTGAAGTTCAGTTAAGGTTGTCTTGGCCAGTCACTAGCAATATTCCAGAGAGTGGGCCTTTGCTAGCCTATGTTCCGGAGCGAGGATGCCACATCCACAACACTTAGCCAAACAACATGTCTATAATTCAGAAATAAACTTTTGCCGCAGTAAGCTACTGAAATTCTGATATACACTTTACCTATAATCCATCTTCCAAATATTGGATAGAGTGATATTTTTCAAATATATACAATCATATCACTCTCTTGATTTAATTGTTCTAAGAAGTATGAATATGCCATATAAAAATAGTAAGAGGATGGGAGAGATGACAGAATTATTTAACATATGCAAAAATGTATTTGGTAGAGACAGGAAGGAAGAAAATATAAATGCTAATTATGGGCATGATTTGGGTTATTCATGAGGTTGTAGTTAGTGACTAAATCTTAAGTCCTGAAGAATCTGAGCTATTGGATATAAATTTTTCCACTGGATACAGACAGGCTAACTCTCTATTCTGGACAGACTTCTCCCTGCCAAGTGTGCAAGAGCAGCACATTTTCCCTCTGACTATTAGCTTCAACCATCTCAGTCAAAAAGCACTGCCTTTTTTTACTGTTTCCCCAGTTGGCTTAATAGCAGTTTCAACTTTCATTCAACAGAATGACTTTTGCATCTCCTGGTCAAAAAGCACCTCTCCTGCACCAAAAAGTCAACCCTCTACTGACAGTTCAACTCAAAGTCAAAGTGAGCAGCAAAAACTTTCGATGGCAGTCATTAGGATTTGTGAGGAGAGTTCCTGGGCTCCTAGAACTTACATGTGTTCTGGTTAAGCACAAAACAGCTCCAAATAGTCATTAAAAATTCAGAGCTTATACTCCATGCTGCAAGTCAGCAATGCCTCTTCTGAAATCATTAGCCCCTATCTGGAACTATGAGTCTTCAATAGGCTGTTCTGCCATTGTATAGGACCCCTGTCTTCTAGTGATGGGGTGCCTTGTAAAGCCAGTGAATCCCTTAGGCATCAGTCATTGATTTATCTTATTTACTCAAAAATCAAATTGTAGGTCAAAATGTATAAGGTCTGAGAAACCATGGTGAAAAATAAATTATCCTCTAAGTCTATGATTGGAGTTTCTGGTTGATGCATGGTAGGTAGTGATGGCAGTTTGATACATACAAGTGTTACTTGCTCTTTCAAGTGAAAACAAATTGCTACTGCTGTTCTGTGTTCACTGGAAAAGATAAAAATGTATTTGGTGTAGCAGTATAAGCATTGCAGAGGCCAAGGTCTCCATTGCCTTTCTTCACATTACATCTGAAATGGAAGCTGCATTTGAAGGTACCACCTGTTGAAGATAACCATTGTCATTCTCTAAAGCCCAGCTGTCTACCCCAAAGGCCAAATGGTTGAGTTACCTGGGAATGAAATATCAAATACGTCTTCCGAGTCTTTCAGATTTCAGATGGTGGCACTAACGTCTGCTCTCCTTTAAAGGTTACAGTGTGATTTTTGTTTACCATTTTTGTATGGAGGGAGATTTTCATAGGCTTACACTTATCTGTTCTTACCAGAAAATGCTATTCTGGAGAGACAATGGTGAGTTTCTGCCTGCTCTTGAGTATATCCGTTCCAGCTGAACAACACAGGACTTGTATAGATGACCACAGAATACACTCACAGGAGAACACTGAGTGTACCATAAGACAGAGCAACATAAACTCCAGTGATCATAGGGTCTGACTCTGATATGGGTCCCACAGTGGTGTCTTGGTTCCCTACAAATTAATATTATCAAAGACCAAATTTGTCATGTGACAGAGAAATATTGACATTTCCCCTCCTCTGGGAGCATAAGTACATGTGCGCTTGCACATTCCTTTTAGGAAGTCTAGAATGTGTTGTATATTAATAATGTGTCATTGTAACATTATCATAGATTCACAGTCTTCCCTTTATTCAATGAGAGTTTTATTATCTGACTCAGGTTGAGGAATGTGTGAGAGACTGTGATTCCTTACCAGAGGATTTTTACTCACACCTGCATTATGTAGACTAGTTATTTTGGACACTTTTGAGCTACCCATCTCTTTTAGTTCAAGGAGGCCTATAAGCAATTAGTTATTGTCAAAGGTCATAAGTGAAGTAAGCCAAGCAGTGAAAGACAAATACCTTATGATCTCACCTATAAGTGGAACCTAATCAACCAAACAAACAAGCAAGCAAAATAGAACCAGAGACATGGAAATAAGGAACAAACTGACAGTAACCACAGGGGAGGGGGAGGAGGATAACTGGGAAAAGAAAGGGAAGGGTCATCAAGGAACATGTATAAAGAACTCATAGACAAAGCCAAAGGGGTGAAGGATTGAGGGTGTGGGAAATTGGTGGCTGGAGAATGAAGACAACTGTACTTGAACAATAATAAAAAGTAAGATCAGTGAGTATTAATTCCGAATGCCACACATACCCGGTTTTCATTATGATTACCATGTCCAAGTTACTTCTTTTTTTAAATCCTCACCTGAGGATATGTTTATTGATTTTAAAGAAGGGTGGGGGGAGTGAGAGAGACAGGGGAGAGAGAGAGACAGAGAGAGAGAGAGAGACAGAGACAGAGAGACAGAGAGAGAGAGAGAGAGATGTGAGGGAGAAGCATTGATTGGTTTTCTTCTGTGGATATCCCTACTGGGGACTGAACCCTCAGCCTAGTCACAGGAATCTGACTCTCAACTTTTTTGGTTTATGGAACAACACTCCAAACAACTGAGCCAACTGGCCAGGGCCCACCTTATTTCTTTTAATTATGTGTTTTACTTGTTCTCTGGAACCTAACAGCTTCTATCTCTGTTCAAATCAGGGAGTCTCTTTCAATGGCATTGCTTCTCACAATAATTGCTAGTCTGTAAAGTATAAGTACACTCGCTTAATCAATATATTTTCAATTTCCATAGTGAAGAGATTATCATCTTGACTTTCTCTTGAGACATCTAATAAATTTAATGCAGCATCTCCTTATATATTTTTTTGTTTTTTTTGTTCTTGACTTAAAAAATATTGAATTTATTTGGGTTACATTGGTTGATGAAATTGGTAGATGATTTATTTGGGTGACATTGGTAGACAATAGTTCCTGTGTACTATTCTATAATTCATCACCTGCATAATGTGTTGAGTGTTCACCACTCCAAGTCAAGTCTCTTTCCATTACCAGTTATCCTCAGTTTACCCTCTTCTACCTCACCATGCCCCTTTCTCCTCTGTGGTGATCACCATACTGTTGTTTGTGTCTATGATTTTTTTTCTTTGCTTAATCCCTTCACCTTTTATACCCAAGACATCTAAGTCCCTCCCCGCTGACAGCTGTCAGTCTGTTCCATGTATCCATGCCTCTGTTTCTATTTTCTCTGTCAATTTAATTTGTTAATTAGATTATACATAAGTGAGATCATATGGTATTTGCTTTTCTCTGACTGGCTTATTTCACTTGTCATAATAATCTCCAGGTCCATCCATGCTGTCCTAAAAGTTAAGACTGCTTTCTTTACATGACCAAGTAGTGTTCCATCATGTAAATATACCACAGCATTTTTATCCACTCCTCTACTGATGGGCACTTGGGCTGCTTCCAAATAATGGCTATTTAAAATAATACTGCAGTGAATATAGGCATGTATATATTATTTTGAATTGGTGTTTTGAATTTATTCAGATAAGTACCCAGAAGTGGAATCACTGTGTCATAAGGCAGTTCCATTTTTAATTTTTTAAAGTAACTCCATACTGCTTTCCACAGTGGATGCACCAATCTGCATTCCTACCAGCAGTGCACATGGGTTCCCTTTTCTCTACATCTTCACCAGCACTTATTTGTTGATTTATTAATGACAGTCATTCTCACAGGTCTGAAGTGGTATCTCATTGTGATTCTAATTAGAATTTTTCTGATGATTAGTGATGTTGAGCATCTTTTCACATGTCCACTGGCCATCTGTAAGTCCTCTTTGCAGGAGTTTCTATTCAGGTTCTTTACCCATTTTTTAAATTGAATTGTCTGAATTCTGTGTGTCTACGTGTTGAATTTTATTAATTCTTTGTAAGTTTTGAATATTAACCCTTTATCAGTAGTATTATCAGCAAATATATTCTCCCATTTGGGGAGTTGTCCTTTCATTCTGTTCATGGTTTCCTTTGCTGTGCAAAAACTGTTTAGTTTGATGTAGTACTATTTGATTATTTTTAGTTTGCTTCCCATGACCAAGGAGATAATCAGAAAAAAATATTGCTTCAAAAAATGCCTGATATTCTACTATTTTCTTCTAGAATATTTATGCTTTTGAGTTGAAAATGTAAGTCTTTGCTCCATTTTGAGTTTCTTCTTGTGTGTGCTGTAAGAAGGTGGTCCAGTTCCATTCTTTTACATGCGCCTGTCCAACATTCCCAACACCATTTATTGAATGCAGCATCTTTACCTCATCCTATTTCCTTACCTTCCTTGTCAAATATTAATTGCCCCTGAAGATATGGGTTTATTTCTGAATTTTCTATTCTGTTCCATTAATCTCTATGTCTGTTTTTATTCTAGTGCAATGCTGTTCTGACTACTATTGCCTTGTAATATAGTTTGATACCCAGTAATTTGATTCCTCCACCTTTGTTCTTCTTTCTCAAGATTGCTGTGGCTATGCATGGGCTTTTGTGGTTCTCTGTAAATTTTTAGATTATTTGTTTTAGTTCTGTGAAATCAGTTTCATTTTTATACACCAGTAATGAACTATCAGCACTAGAAACCAAGAAAATAATCCCAATTACATTTAAAAAATACCTAGAAATTTGATGAAGTCCCATTTGTTTATTCTTTCCTTTGTGTCCCTTGCTCTAGAGGACATATTGGTGAAAATATTGCTGGGTGAAATATCTGAACTTTTCTGTCTATGTTCTCCTCTAGGACTTCTATGGTATTACAATTTATATTTAAGTCTTTTATCCATCTTGAGTTTATTTTTGTGTATGGTGTAAGTTGGTAGTCGAGTTTGACTTTTTTGCATGTAGCTGTCCAGTTCTCCCAATACCATTTGCACTAAGTGAAATAAGCCAGGTGGTAGAAGACAAATACCATATGATCCCACCTATAAGTGGAACCTAAACAGCAAAACAAACAAGGGAGCAAAATAGAACCAGACACATGGAAATAAAGAGAAAACTAACAGTAACCGGGGGGAGGGTGTAGAGGGATAATGGAGCAAAGAAGGGGAAGGGTCATCAAGGGACATGTATGAAGGACCCAAGGACAACGATACCAGAGTGGGATTGAATGTGGGAGGTGGAGGTGAGTAGGACACGAAAGAGTAATGAGGGGAAATGGGGACAACTGTAATTGCACTACAACAAATAAATAAGTTTTAAACACCCCCCCTAAAAAAAGGAATTTTACCTGGCAAAAAGCAGCACTGCAACCACTCTTTCTGAGATACAAGAGCAACCATGACTTGAAAAAAATAATATGTGGAAATAAATTTAACCAAAGATGTAAAATACCTGTACTTGGAAAATTATAGGACACTGAAGAAAGGAATTAATTGGCATCCTCTTCTCTTAAATTATTTGGGGTCCTTTTGCTATCTCAACTTATTGCAACCCATCACAATTGAATCCAGGTTTTAGTTAAATACATGAGCTTCTTTCATTTGCTCAGCCTGCTTTAATCTAAAACTGTCTTTTTGTCCAATATTACATCCACTTGCCAAAATGAGTCTGATGAACACTAGAAAAGGTACTACTATCACAAAGGAATTGAATGTGTATTTTAATTTAAATTAAATTTCAAAACAAACTGACATTTTCTCTGTTAAAAACAACTTTATTATTTAGGGAGAATTACATTTTACTTTAACTGTTCAATTATTTAAGACACGGATTCATACTAATATGCATTTTTTAATTTCGTTTCTAGTACTGTGCAGAAACACATCACTGATCAAGTTAGTGTCAACAGATTTAGTTGAAAGATTTTTTTCCCTACCCATTGATATAATATTGTGAGTTTATCTGGAGATTTTATATAACAAGTAATATCTAGGTAATTCATAGTTGTTAAATAAATTGCTTATAGTATTTAAAATAAAAAGACATGCATTATTATTTTAATTAGATAATTAAATAATTTTCTAAATAATATCTAAAGACAAAGATATAAATTTTAAATTCAGACATACTGATGTAGAATTAAGTGGACAGGTAAAAACTAGAATCACAAACAGATCAGTAAAGGAAAAAAATATACTGGAAAAAATAGGTTGCAAATTTCATTACAAATGGCAATTACAGGTTGATGTGGTAAACCAAAATGAGAAAACTGTCAATCTTGTAAAGAAATAAAATAAAAAAAATAACAGAATAATGTGATCAATATTAAGAAACATATTTAGAAAATGCATGGTTCATTTGATAAAAAAATATTTTCTTAACATTCAAAATAATCAATAAAATTATTTACCTGAAATCAGAACTAAATGTCTAACAAAAATGTTTTAAAAGCTTTTAACACAGTACGAATGAAAATTTACTCAGATATAAAATGGTTTGTATAGTTGCTCTAAAAAATTTAGATGAACAGATAAGAAATTATGTACATTCTAAGTGCTCTGAAGATAATTAGAAACTTAGGAAAAAAAGACTATAGTATGAAATATTTCTAAAAATATTAATCAACTGAGTCAAAATTAGAAAATTTCATGCTTTTATTTAAGAAAAGTGATAAGATAAAAAGAGATAATACTTAATGTTTTGGGTATGTATTATCTCAAAGAATCCCTAATTTATTAAAAATGATAAACTTTTGGCATAAGAAAGTAAAAATTATGAATATATACATATTCATATATACATATATTTGAATATTTCATACACTATATATGGCTATATATATATATATATATATATATAAAATATATATGACAAAAGTAGTTTCACACCAGATAGCACTCTACCTTGTTTGGTCAAAACATAGGTTTATGGTAATTTTGCAACAAGGGACTGATGTTTTCCTAATACTTCATTCTATTGTATGTACATATTGGAAATATCTTCACTCAGTGTTCAGAAGCTAACTTTATGAAAAGTAACATAGACCTAATTATTAAAATTATTAATTTATATATAAATGAACACATAAATATTTATATATGAATGTATAAATATTCATATATAAAATATATATATATGAAGGGCACCCCAAAAACAGAATTTATTTTTAAAAAATTGTGTATTTATTTTTAACATGTGTAAACTTCAGTCACCTTCAAAGTACTCTCCATTTGGTGCAATACACCTATTAAGACTTTTTTTTCGCTGCTCCAACAGTTTTGGAACTTGTCAATTTTGATGCCTTTCAGTGCTTCTGCCATTCTTTGTTTTTTGCCTCTTCCACATCAGCAAAATGTTTTCCTTTGATGACTTTTTTCATCCAGGGAAACAAACAAACAAAAAAGTCACTTAGGTCAAGATCCATGAATAGGGAGGGTGGGGTATGGGGTCATGCCATTTTTGGTCAAAAACTGCTTAACACTCAGCACAGTGTGGGCGTTTGCACTTGAAAATCACCCGTCATGAAATGGGCAAACATGTTGAAAGAGTCGTCAGAAAAATTTGCTGAAGCCAAAGTAGCCTTTTATAACAATGCCAGCTGGTACACTGATACAGATGGGTCCCTAGAACCCTCACCTAGCTGGGGAGACTTGTACTACAAAGGACCCACCCACCAGGAGAGAATTCCTTTTTGGGGGGGTCCGCTCCTTGTATACATGTAAACACTCTCAATCATTGTTATTTTATTAAATTAAGAGAGAAATAGAAATCAATTCATTTAACAATGTTGTGTACTTCACCAATGCTCAGTTGATGAGCCATGGAAGATATTTTCACAAAGATTTATTGTACTGTTGTTCCAATGCAAGAGTTGTTGGAACAGAAGGAAGCTTGGTAAATATTCAATAATCAAAGGCAAAATGGCAGTGTGATTTAATTTTTCACTGATGCTGCATTGCTCATGAACTAGCCCAATTTAAAAATCCAAGGAAATGGGGAGCTGATTTGTGCCTTAGCTAGAGAAGTGTGCAAATTTATATTGAAATTGAAACTTTTATTGTACAAATCAATTATGATGTTATTTTACATGACAATTATTGAATTTACTTAACTTGGATAGACACAATTTTTAAATTACATGCCTTTGTTTCAAAGTAAAAACAACTTTTGTAATAACATAAACCAGTTTTATTAAAGTTGATATAAATATGAATGGAAAATGATATTTGATCTGTTATTCAAAACTTTTATTATGTTTGAAAAATCTTACAGATATAAATTTGTTCTCTCAACTGTAATTTTCATTATATTTGAACACATACAATGTTTTCACATGGAAACTTAGCATCTGAGTTGAGATATGCTTTACATGTAAAATCATGCTGGATTTGGAAGAAGTAGGAAAAACCTAAAATATATGCTTCATAGTTTATATTGACTTTATTTAGAAATTATAGTATTTTAGATTGAATTAATAAACTATATTAATAAAATGCATTTTACTTATTGTTTTTTACCTTTGATGTGGCTACAAGAAAATTAAAATTACATACATTTTTATTGGATAGATGAAGATCTGAGATATATATTCATATCAATAAGTTCAATCTAAAATCATGTTCTATCAGTTTTGGTCTTGCAGTCTGGAAATTACTAACACAATATTTTGAGACTTTTGCCACTGTACATGAACATAATCCTGCACTTTTTTTCATGGGGTGTAAGTATCTGTTAAGTATATGACATGCTGGAATCTGAGTCTAGTGAAGGGAGTATAGGCCCTGACAGGTGGAAGAGGTAGGTGAGCATGAGGTAATGCCCCTCCAGAAGCTGTAAGAAAAAGCTGATTCTGCTGGCAAGTGAGGCTCAGAGGGAGTTAGAGGGTAAAATAAATCAAATAAATCCTTTCAAACATTGTTATGCCTAATATTGCTAATATGACCAATTCTTTCCCAGTGTATACTCCAATTTGTACATATGATACCCAGAGATGCTATAAATTAAACATATGCGACAATTTCTCAACCCAGAGCATTTGGCTCTGATTTTCTTTCATGACAGTCATATAAACCTTCTTTCTACCACACTTTTATTCCAGAACTTAAAGCTTTGCATGTTATAGCATCTTTCAACTCTCCAGTGCATAAAATAGTCCTTCACTCTTAAAGTTTTATATACCTAACTCTCGCAGTACAGTGGTATGGCAGTATGCATTTGTATGGGAGATCAAGAGAGAAAATTTAGATAACTCATTGCAATCTGCATGTGCAGATTACTGGCATTCCACTTGGAATTAAGTTACTACACTACTGTCAAGACCAATGAGGCATCAAGCCCAGATTCCCATCACTAGAGTTGCGTTATAATTACTATATCATGTGAATTTCAGTGACAGATAGAAACTACTCTAGATAGTTTTACAGGAGAGATATTCATTAGAGGGGATGAGATATTTGAAATTGTTCGGTGCAATAGTATAGAATCCAGAAATGACAGCCAGAAAAATGTCTCTGAACTGACTCCCCAAGGGAGCACATCTGAATCTGGGGGATCAAGAAGCAATGATGACAACTTCAGGCTTTTGTATTACATTGTCACTGTCATGACCACAGCTAGAAAATTAGTATCTGCCTGATGTTCTGTGAGCCATCTGCAGTATCTATTTAACCACTCTACAGCAACAGGAGACTTAGAACCAGATAAGGAGATGGGCGAGCTGATGCCACAGAAATGCAGGTGCAATATTATCAAAAAAGAAAAAAAATAAAATAAAGAGCATTATTATAAATAAAGTTACTGAATCATATTAGAAACACTTATTTGGACAGGACAATACTAAAACTCTATTTTTTTGTATCTAGTGATATATCCTTAAAATACTTAGCACAAAAAGAGATATGTCACAAGGAAACATAGACAAATGCACCATTAGAATGGATAATTTTAGTATACCTCTCTTAGTAATTGGTAGATCAACAGACTAAATAATTCTATAAGGCCATATATAATTTAAACTATATAATATATAATAATTATATATATTTAATTCTGGAAAGTAATAAATAATAAGAGGGATACTATAAGGTATTATGAGATATATGTAAGAAGGAGACATTATCTCTATCTTTCAACACTGTTTGCTGTACACAAATGTTTTAAAAGATAATCCTGGACAAAGGGCAGTCAGCACCCTGCTTGCACTATGTAAAGATATGAAAAAAAAAAAAACCATGCAGAATTATCTTCTAACAATGACCACACTGGAAGCTTGTAGTTTCAGGTTACTCACTAATTGTTTTAAGGAATATTATCAAATGTAACTTATGTTGCCTGTGAAATCCTGAAAGACTTACCACAAGTATTCTCTCTGTCCTAAGAAGCATTCAAGTGCACCAAGTAGTCTTTTACCTTTGAGGGTATATTGTATCATTTGTTTAGAAGACAATTTGCCTTCACCCTTGCCACGGTTCACAGTGGGAGCAGTATGATTCTCAGCCTTGTTGGCTTTGAGTTGGGCCATATAAGTTGCTTTGTCCAGTGGAAGGTGAGCTGAATTTAAATGCGCTTGTATGGACTTGCCTAGTTTGGCTTATACGCTAACTATCCTGCTTCCCTCCATGAAAACTCAAATCACCCTAAATGGCAACTGCTTCACAAGCATTGGTACTGAAATGAAAGACATTCAGAGTTAGTCTGAGCCTTATCTGCAGGCTGTAAGAGAGACAATACACAATAGACAATTTCTTTCTATGTGCAAGAAAGAAATACTTGTTTTGTGAGCCACTGAAATCTTAGAGCTGTTTTTATGAAGAATTATTACAACACAAGTTGACCAATGCAAAGGAATATTTTATTATGCTCTAGGACCAGTGGGTGCCCTAGTTGCAGATGCCTGAGTTTTCATGGAAATTAGCTCCTATTTTGTACCAAATAAGAGACTTTTTCAAAGTTGTCTCCTTATATGGGTATGATTTTCAGGATTCAAATGTACTTCCTTTCTTGGAATGCTATGCGATAATTTCTCTTCACCTCCACCATACACATTATACAAGAACTGAAACCTCAATGTCTAAGGTGTAGCTGTTTAAGCATGGAAATTAAAATCCATCCTCAAGATCTCCTAGTTAAAAGAGGGAATTCAGTAACAGTATTTATTAAAGTGAAACTTCCTTTATTGCTAAGCCAGTGCCTGAGTGATTGATTCAAGTTTTACGATGGAACTATAATCTTCTAATTCACAGTAGGAATTTTCTGTTTTCAAAGTTTTTTTCATATGACCCTTTATCTTTAAAACTTATTGCAAGAACATGATAAAATAATCAGGAAGATATTATTAACATCTTTATTTTACACATAAGTAACAATGAGGAGCCAGACTATAAGATGATTTTTCAAGAGTAAAATATTAAATTTTTTCCAATGTGAGAGTAAGAAATGTTCTTAGATAATGAGAAATTTTGTTAAAAACCACACTGAATAAAATTGTGAATTTCACATGACAGTTTAAGAAAATGTCTCTGAATGAAACAGATCTATAGAAGACTTCAATTTTGCGAAATATTCTTATTGTAAAGTATCTTTTGTCAGTCTGAAGTCTACAAATATTTATTTAATATATATTTTTCTTTAGAATTTTCAAAAGGGTTCATAAATATTCATTATCTATGACCTAAAGAGCTCAGATAAAGTAAGAATAAGCGACTTGTAAATAACTAATGTCAGTAAGGATCTGCCCGCCATTACTTAATCATACCCGTATTCTACAGCAAAACAGCCCTGTACAGGTCATTACTGAGAAGAATGTCAAATTGGCCGATTTAATGTTACTTAGGGCTTACTTTATCTATATAACTGTCTCAGATAAGAATTGCAAGCTAATAATAATTACATTAGTGTCAGAAGTGTAGGGGACACCTATGGTTTATTTAGTAGGGGAAGATAGTTTTAATGTTCTAAATTGAATTTTACTGTCTACTTTAAGATAGTTAAAATAGCATATGTAAAATATTAAACCACCCATTAATGCTTGATATCTGAGAAATGCAATATTGTCTGAAATATTGTAATGTCTGCTGCTACCTCAGTCCAAACTGCTTGTCAAAAGGCATGTGGCAGCTTGAATCTATTGTTGATACATCTAAATAACATTACTGTATTTTTGTGATGTGAATTTAAGCATGTCATTTTGAAAGTTACAAATCATCTTTGCTTCTGTGGATTTAGAAAGTTTACTCCCTTTGATATCATGTTGCATTCTTTAAATTTGTTTGTCTAAGGGAAAAATACCTTTCAAAAGTGCGTTTGTGAATAGTAAGCTTGGAGACAGTGTTCTGTAAGTGATCATGGCTCCCTCACCTACACACTCACAAAACACACACAGGAGGAGCCTCACTGATCTATATATTTTGTATGTTCAGTTCCTCCATGGACACACAGCTCATGGTCGCAGAACCAGGACCAAGACCAAAGTTTTTGGATTCTAATCACAGATTTCTTTTCTTGACATGTGCTCTTGTGAGGAGGTTGAAAACATATATTTATCAAGATTTAATGCATAACGGTTTTATTAAATGTCAAATATGTAAACATTCTGGAAGAATTCAAACTGGCTGTGAACTTTTGCTGTTAGATCAGCCAACATAATGAGAACCCTTTTCTGCACGGCACTATGGCATCAGTGTGAACATACCGTGTGTTTCACAGTGCATGGTAATAGTGATGTGAAAAATCATGTATGTAGAGTGAGAACTGGTGGCATTTTACCCAAGATTCTCAGGGAAATAGGCACAAATGAGCAGGGTGGGAGACAGATCTGGGTGCTCCTCTCTGGGTGTGTGCACGTGTACATTTTTTTCGTCCACACAGAAGGTACCTGATATGCCAGCCTCCAAGTGAGTCCTTGATGCAATAAAAATGAGCATTCCAGAAAACTCGACCCCTGCATTCAAGAAGCTTATAGTCTAGGAAGGGAGACCAATATTTATGAAATAATCACTTCCCTTAATGTGTACATTCATTCATTTAGCTAATATTTATGGAACACTTGTGAATGAGAAGTTATACTACATACTGTGTATTGCAGATATGGCTGTGCAAATATAGAGGTAATTGCACAGACTTAGAGTGAGAACTGGGGCACAATGCGATCTGCAGCTGGAACACACAGCGTGTTCTGCCTGAAAGTCGTGTCTTGTGAACAATTTACCAAATCACAATTCTTCATCTACCTAGAGAATGTCAGCTGAAGCTGGAAATTTGTTTGAAGTCTCCTATTTAGCTAAAAAATACTGACACATTTGCTTTATTTAATCATATATAGTTATGTACTTTATACCCTGTGGTAATAATATTTATATGTTATAAAATGAAGACATATAGTTGTCTCTCCCTAATTTTTAAATAAAACCAATTCCTGGAGACCAACAAATATGTTCTACTGAGACATGTTTGAGGAATGGCAAGCAATTATTAAAGCCACATCACATTTTAAGCTATGTTTCAAGAAGTACAGGGATAAAGACTGGAAATATACAGTAAAAAATATTTTGTAAGTCCACAAATGCAAAGGCAAAGTAATGTTGTCCTCAGAGAGGACTTCATTTTTTTCACATTACATCTATGAATACCTACCTACAGAAAACTGAGGTAATCTATGGAAATGTACCTCTCAGAGATAGGACATACAGTAGGAAATCAATAAATATTGAAACATATATTCTTGGTGTTTCAGTTTTCTTTGCAATACTCACAGATGTGGAATTGCTGGGTCATAAGGCAGTTCCATTTTTTAATTTTCTGAGATAACTCCATACTGTTTTCCACAGGGGCTGCACCACTCTGCATTCCCACCAACAATGCATATGGTTCCCTTTTCTCTACATTCTTACTAACTCTTTTCATTTGTTTGTTGATTTATTGATGACAGTCATTCTGATAGGTGTGAAGTGGTATCTCTGTGTGGTTTTCATTTGTATTTCCCTGATGATTAGTGATGTTGAGCATCTTTTCATATGTCTAATGGACATCTGTATGTCTTCTTTGGAAAAGTGTCTATTCAGGTCCTTTACTCATGTTTTAATTGATTGTGTGCGTGTGTGTGTGTGTGTGTGTGTGTGTGTGTGTTGAGTTGTATACCTCCTTTATAAGTTTTAATCCCTTATCAGACGTATCACTGGTGTATATGTTATCCCATTCAATGGGTGGTCTTTTCATTTCATTGATGGTTTCCTCTGCTGTACAAAACCTTTTTATTTTGAATGAACCCCATTTGTTTATTTTTTCTTTTGTTTCCTTGCCCAAGGAGATATATCAGAAAAAATATTACTATGAGCAATACCCAAGATTTTATTGCTTATGTTTTCTTCTAAGATTTTTATGATTTCAAGTTCTAGAGTGAAGTCTTTAATCCATTTTGAGTTTATCCATGTGTATGGTATAAGAAGGTGGTCTAGTTTCATTTTTTTGCATGCATTTATACAATTTTTCTCACATCATTTATTGAATAGTCTAAATTTACCCTGTAATATGTTCCTGCCTCCTTTGTTGAATATTAATTGACCATAATGGTGTGGGTTTATTTCTGCGCTCTCTATTCCGATACAATGTTATTTATAATAGCCAAGATTTGGAAGCATCCAAGTGGCCATCAGTAGATGAGTGGCTAAAAAATTTGTGGTACATTTAAACAATGGAATACTACTCAGTCACTGAAAAGAAGGAACTCTTAGTTTTTGCAACAGCATGGATGAACCTAGAGAGTGTTATGTTAAGTGAAGTAAACCAGAGAGACAAAGAGTAGGGTAGCATGACCCTACTACCTATGACACAAATACAAAACAAAAAGGTCTTCGATCATATTTTTATTAAATTTATTGGGGTGACATTGGTTCACAAGAAAACATGCAGGTTTCCACAAGTACCACATGATTTCACTTATATGTGGACTCCATTGAACAAAATAAACTAACAAACAAAATAGAGAACAGACTGACTGCTGTCAGAGGGAAGAGGGTAGGAGAGCTGGGTGAAAAATGTGAAGGTATTAAGCAAGAATAAACAAACAGAAAAAAGAAACCCATAGACAGATAACAGTATCATGATTACCAGAGGGAAGGGTGGTAGGGGGAGGTAGGAGAGGGTAAAGGGTTGGTAAGTGGTGATGAAAGAAAACTGAACCTGGGGTGGTGAACACACAATATGATGTACAACTGATGTATTAAACAATTATATCCCTGAAAACTATATAATTGTGTTAACCAATGTCATCCCAATAAACTCAATATAAATAAAAATGAATACTTAAAATATACATAAAAACAAAATAAAACTATATTCTTGGCTGTTTTTTGGAATAGCTCGGTTTGGAAGTCCTGAGGGCCTCACAAGGGGCAAGAATAGTGGGGAAGAAAAGGGCAGGACAAATGCCAGATGTGAAACAAACATGTCATCTACAGAATTCTGTTTAGTGGTCAACAAATACATAGTGAGAGCCTCGTATGTGTCTAGCACTGTGTTGATTGCTTTGAAATGTATCTGAACCCTAATTCACCTATAGGACAAAGAAAAGTTAACCCCATGGTTTGGAAACTGTGCTGTGAGAAAGACGATGAAATGAATAGAGTGAAGAACTTCAGAAAATTGAGTCTGGCTTGCTACAGGTGAAAAAAGGTATATTGTTTAGTTAACTTTGAATAAGAAACTTACTTTTGTTCCTAAAGAACAAAGTAAAACATTGAAGTTTCTGTTATTATTTTTAGAAACAATTCATAAAAGTATTTCTAAAAATTATTTTCAGCATTTTCCCCCAGGTGCAATATGATAGCTCTGCTGAATGCATGATCTGGAATAAATGACCATCTTTCACCTCACTGGCAGCTTTCCACAACCAGAAATACTGCTGACATTTCAAAAGGGGAAGTTAGAAGGAAAAGTCGGTAGATAGTAAGTGGGATAAATATTCATTGCATGCATGACCCTACTACCTATGACACAAATACAAAACAAAAAGGTCTTCGATCATATTTTTATTAAATTTATTGGGGTGACATTGGTTCACAAGAAAACATGCAGGTTTCAAGTGTGCAGCTCAACAAGACACCATTTGTACACTGCGTTGTACACCCATTGCCTGAAGCAAAGTCTTTTTCCATTCTCATCTCCACCCTTTGCCCACTTCCACCTACCCCTCACCCTCCCTGCCCTCTGGCTATCACCACAGCATTATATATATAATAGTTACATATATAAATGTAGTTGTCTGTATATGTAGCTTATACATGTGAGGGTTTTTTTTTTTTTCCTTAATCCCTTCACCTTTTTTTCATCCAGCTCCCCCTACCTCCTGCCCCTCTGACAGCTGTCATTCTGTCCCAAGTATCCATGCCTCTGTTTCTATTTTGTTTTTCAGCTTATTGTGTTGTTTTAAAAACCGAGGTTGGAATTCTTCACCAGAGAAAGCACAAGTGCACTGTCTCAGTTTCCGCCGCAGTCGGGTTGCACAGAGCACTCAGTGGGCAGAGCGGTAGTCTTTGAACTAAGTGTCACTAAGTGCCACATAGCTCCGTGTCAGAGAAAGCTGGATTGGGTTTTGTCTTTTATGTTTATTATGTTTTATATTTTATATTATTGGCAGTGTTTAGTATGCCATTTATACTTACCTCCAATGTCACTTGTGTTTTCAACTTTTCTTCATTTCTCTCTATATTATCACTGATTCCTTCTAACATGTTGAGAACATTGGTGCTTTCCCCTCATTGCTAGATTTCATCCTACTGTATGCTTCCAAACTTTATATCCAATCCAAAACCATGCTTTTAGAGGAGAGATCCAAGAATTTGAACAGCTTCCCTTTTTGCTGATGTGGAGTCCCAAATGAACAAGAGTTTACAAGTACTCAAGTATTGAAACTCCTCAGAATCCATGAATTTCCCAAAGAAAGTTTCTTTTCTACAGGAAAGCACTTACTATATAGGAAAAACTGTCATACTCAGTGTTTGGAGACTAACAGAGAGGTGAAGGGTACAGAGTGTTTTCTAGAATAGGGCTTCTGTGGTGTGTGTCTGTTTGTGCATGTGTGTGTGTTACACACACATATGTGCTCATCTATACCTATTGGTGCTGATATTTTCTTTCCCATTTACAAATTAAAATGTCTTATTTGAAAGAAGACACATAAACTATCAAATGCAATGTGATGTTTTTGTTAAATAATAAGCAACAGAAACACAGAGAAATAAATATTTCTCAGGGAGGTAAAATATATACAACTATAAAATCATAAATATACTGGAGAATTATAATATGAATTTGTAAATTGTATGCAAATAGCTTGAAACCAGATCTATAAAGACATAAATAAAGCAACAAGACTGAAAGGTTTATACATTCGCTTGTTTATAGAGTAGCACAAACATTTTTCTTTTTTAATTGGCAATTAATTTTCAGCAGCCATCTAGGTACTTTCATGTCAAATTACTTTTCCTGCACTAAACAAGATTAGGCATCCAAGCAGCAAAGCACTTACGTGAAAAGTGAGAAACTGACTGTCAAGTAGATATTTTCCACCTATAACCAATTAAAATGTTTATTTTTTGATGAATGGGTGTTGTAATTTCACATTTTGTATTTTTACCTAAGTACATACCTGTGTAACAGCCCAGTACACAAGGGCTAAGAAAAGATGTAAACTGAGATGCTGTCTTTTCTTTCATGCAATTTACCTTCGGAAAAAAACAAATGAGCATTTTTTTTCCATGGGGAGAGGGGTGAATATTGCAAAACGCAGCTTTATGTTATTGCATACAAAAACACATCACCAGGACAAGTGTATAGACATGTTAAGTGTGTTTGCGTGTGTGTATACATATATATGTATTTTAAGCAATAAACTTCAAAAAAAAATTCCCTTCAATAGATTTTTAGCCCCTTGATTTCTTGTAAATTATTGTTTTAGATTAAAGTGTAAAAATGCCTGTATTTAAAAATCAGGCCATTGACACATAAGGTAAAAAAATAATGTATTATTGATAATCTTCAAGTGAATGACATAAAAAGGCAAATATCGACTTTTGGAAGATGTCTCATTTTTCTTACTTCACAGAAGACTGATGCAAGTTCATGAGCCTATCAATATCATTTGAATTAATGCATATTCCTTACTATTGATTGCCTTAACAATGATTGTCATAACTGATTTATGGGCACTTATGCCTGTTAAATATTTTAAGAGGTAAATATCAGATTTGTATATATAAGTAGATTGACTTGAATAAAGAACAGGGAAGGATGTTAACATTATGCCTTTTGATTTAATCCATATTATAATACATTATGAAAGATGCATTTTTGAGATAGCAGCAAAATCTAACTAAAAGTTGATTTTAGATCACATTGCTTACTAGAATTAAGTGCAGAATGTTAAGAATAACAGGGTATTTAAAATTTTAAGGTAGCTATTCTTGTGTTATTTGGTAATGTATCTAACATCCATGAGAGAAACTAAGATCTATTAAACCAATATAAAAGTTGAGTATTATTTTAACTGACTTGAAATGGATTTGTTTCTAGTGCTTAGAATAAACCAGAATGCGAGACTACAATTCTTAATTTTAGTTTTCTATTGTGACTGATACCCAATCCTTCCCAAGTAAATGACAGACAATGTGATGGTACAGGAGACAGAGAGAGCGAGAGAGAGAGAGAGAGGCTATCATCTATGTATGTGTCTGTCACCCTGTATGTAGCATGAGTATCTTTTACTTAAGGTGTGATAGATGATTACTACAGTTATTTAACAAGAAACATACTTTTACAAAATCATCTTTACTGAGGTAGCATATATGTAGCATAAATACACTTAGTTTGAGAGTATGATTCAATAATTTTTATTAACAGTGGTGTGCAAACAGCACCACGATCCAATTGTAGAAAATTTCCATTACTCCCAAGTGATTCCCGATTCCCTTGCAGTTACTGCCTGTTCCCAACTCCAGTCCCAGACAATCACTAACCTACTTACTATTTCTAAAGATTTTATTTTTTGAACATTTCACATACATAAAGTCAAATAAAGTATAGTCTTTTGCACCTGGCATGTAGCATGCCATGTAGCATGATGTTTTAGAGGTTCATCTATGCTGCAGCATGAATCACCACTCCATGTGTGTTCATGGTCAATACGGTTCCGTTATATGGATAACCACAGTTTTGCACACACTCACCAGGTGATGAATGTATGCATTGTTTCTACTTTATGGCTATTAAATATTGTTGCTATGATCCTGTGGAAATCTTTATGTGGACATATGTTTTCATTTCTCTTGTGTACTTTAGGTGGGGAATTATTGGATCATATGGTAAATTTATGCTTAATGTTTCAAGAAACTACTCAACTGTTTGCCAAAATGACTCCCTCATTTTACATTCCTACGGACATAATATGAGGGATCTAATTTTGCTACATCCTTGACTATGTGTTTTATCTGTCCTTTTGATTATAGCTATCCTAGCAAATGTGAAGTGGTAAATCATTGTGGTTTTAATTTGCATTTTCCTAATAGCTAATGATGTTGTACAGTTTTTCATGAGCTTATTAGTCATTGCATATCCTGTAGAGAAATGACTATTTAAATAAATCCTTCACCTATATTTAAATTGGATTATCTGCCTTTTTGTGCTTTGGGTATTATGTCTAAGAAATATAATCTAATCCAAGGTTATAAGGAATGAGTCCTATGCATTCCTTTCTAAGCATTTTACAGTGTTAGCTTTTACATTTAGACCTATAATTTGAGTAATTTTTTTTATGGTGTGAAGTAGGAGCCTAAATTCACTTTTTTAAATGTGGATGTTGTCTCAGCACCATTTGTTGAAAGGACAATTGAATTCCCCATTGAGTTGCATCTTTCTCCCATGCAGACTGATCACACTTCACTTATTTTTATGCATATCTCACATTTTTTCTTGAAAATTGGATACTTTAGGCGATATATTGTAATAACTCAATAGCTTAAATCTTTCTGCTCCTCAGGGCTAATGCTGTTGTTTGTTTCATTGTATTTGTTTAGTGGATTTACTTAGCTAACTCTATAAAGTCTATTTCCATTGCAATGTGTACTCTCAGATGACCTGGCTTAGTCTGTTTTTCTTATTTTTATCTTTTTTACCTGACAACCTAGGAATTATCCTGAGTCAGCATTAAGTCTCTTTTTGCTCAGAAGTTGTGGTGAAAATCCCCTTGCCCTGTTAGACATTTACCCTTTTTAATGCAATGCATGTGTGGTTAGAAGTTGTTATTACAGGTCAGAGTTTACATTTTTGCTCCACCCCCACAACATTCAGCCCAGAACTACTGGCATGAATTTTCTCTGTATGATCAGTTTTTTAGAGGATACAGCTTTTGGAATGCACACAGTCTTCGAGGCTATCTAGCATGGGTGTGGTTTTATTTTTAAAACTGGCTTATTAGTAATTCCTTCTGGGTCATAGTAGACCATTGTTCAGCCAATGTTTTAACCAGACATTAAGGCGGTACTTAAGACCCTAGTTCCAGTGAGGCTTTTGCCCTTTGCTATGGATCTGTGTGTACTTGGGGAATGCTCACATTCTTGTCTCCTTTCCTGCTCTGATTGCTCGTCAGCTGCTTCAGCTCGTACACGGGCACACAGTCTTTCTGTGTTTCAAGGTTAAATGGGACTCAAGCAGCTTTTCCTGGATGTCTCTTTACCTGGTTATTTCTGATAACCTTGCAATTGCTCTGCCAAAACAATTTTTTTTTGCTATTTGTAGAGTTATTTACACCCTTTTAGTTCCTCTCTATCTACCAAGATCAACATTGTTTCTGACATCTCCCCTATCTCCTGAAGGCACAGAATTCACATTCTTTTCCAAATAAAGTCAATTCCCTCAGGCAGACTTTGTTTCAGTTCCCTCTGCCTGAGGGAATTGAATAAAGTCAATTCCCTCAGGCAGAACTGTGAAGTGTTTTATCCCCCTGGTGTCTCTTTCTCATAGGATATAACTTGCATAACTGCACAATATCTGGGACCAGGAACTGTGGCCCATTTCTTCTGGAGTTGCAGCTGCTCTATGACCGGGAGTCTGTGTTGGGGGCTGGAGAGTGTCTTCTTGGCTTGTCCCTTCCTTGGAACTTCAACCCTAGCAAGGCATGATGGAGGTGATCAAGGCCCAGTATTCTTGTCTTGTTGAGTCTGGAATAGAGCTTTTGTGCTGTGGGAGGGGCCTGAGTGATAAAGGGAAGCCTTGGCCACCTCGTCCATGCCTGCACAAAATACAGCTTCAGCAACATGGCATTGGGGGAAATGAGAAACACCAGTGGTCTGCCCATCTGCTGTAATACAGTTGCATAGACTGGAAACTAGAAGGAGAGGGAGCCCTATAAGATGAAACTTTGTTTATTACTGATTTGAGAGAGAAAGAGGAAGGTGGGTGGGGGGAGAGAGAGATTGAGATTTGTCATTCCACTTATTTATGCATTCATTGGTTGATTCCTGTATGTGCCCTGACCAGATATCGAATCTGCAAACTTGGTGTATCAGAAAGTCACTCTAACCTACTGGGCTACCTGGCCAGGGCAGATTCAAGCTTTTTGAGTGTTGAGAGGCAATTAGTTGTGGCTCAAGGGTCACAGACTCTCACTGTACTTAATAAAATTGAATCAATTGCACTAAAGGAGTGATATTCCATTTTCTGTGTGCCCTTAGAAAAATTTACAAAGACTTAACTTGTTTTTTAAATAATTTTCTGCATGTAAATGGTTGTTTTGTTGGGGAGAGTGTACTGCGCTCTTGTTCTGCTTTTCTAGAAAAAGTCAGTCTCACAAAAGTCTTACTTTTAAATATAAGTATTTTGTTTCTGTTTTCAAAAGGCCAAAAGTTTCATTTGGGAGCTTCTGTACTTTAGGATCTCAAATAAATTATAAGCCTTTGTAAATACTACAAAATAAACTGAAATATTTCTTTAAAAAATCATCTCTTGGTGATTAAAAATGCAAAATTATAGCCCCTTACTAACCAAAAAAAAAAAACCACATATAATGCCATTATAGCAACTTTTTTCTTCTAAACAGTCTTCATTTAATTGTTCTTGATAAAATTCCATTTGATATTACCGTGTCAATATCGATACTAGCATAAATTTTAATTGATATGGTCTAATTGTTAATCCCATTCTGCTCTAATTTATAGTTCTACCTATGTCAAAAATATGAATATTTCCAATCATATACTACAACACATTTGTTCAAGGACTTCCTTTAATTGCTTCCATTACTCCTGATCCTGCAGTGTAGGTGGGAGAAATCTGGGTAACCCTTTGGATGCTACCCTGTTTTCTGTGTCAAAATTGGATTAGATACTATGCATAATGCAAACAACCATGTAATTATTTTGAATTTACAATGTATTTACTATGTAATTGCATAGTAAGTACCATATAATTACAAGATGATTACATGATTATTTCTGCTTTTTACACAGCTTTAAAAGCAAAAGATTTTGTTGCAATTATTATTGGCATCTATTGGTAAGTGTTACATAGTAGGGAACAAAATATTTATCATGTAATCAACCAAGCAAGCAACTGTTATTGCCTCTTTTCCGTTGCAAAATTTTATGTACAATTTACTGTATTAAGCCTTAAACTACTCAAAAATTAAAGTTTAATAACTAAAAGAAGTTATTACACTTGAGGTGTTAAACATGAGTGGAATGCATTGTTTGATATCTTAAGGTATCTGGTATCTGATTATTTTGTACATCATCCTGTTTATTATGATTGTGTTTTTTAAGTGAAGCATTGAATTTTAGGTTGGCTTTTAAAATATTCCAAGAAAATTTAAATTGGCTGATATGAAGAAAAACTCAAGAAGTAAAAGTAGGATAATGCCTAAAAATATCCATGCATATGATAATAGAATATATAATTTTTAAAATTCTTTACTCATTTTTTAACTTTATAAAATAAGCATTTTATATTAGATCAGTATTAGAATTGCAGAGAATTATGAAAATAGTACAGAGGATTTCCATACACCCTACACACCCAGTTTACATTACTATTAATATCTTATATTTTATGGTGTGCCTATTATAATTAATGAGCTAATATTGACACACTATTAACTAAATTCCATAACATACTATGATTTTGTTAGTTTGTACTTGATATCTTTTTCCTGTCCTAGGATTTCATTCGTGATGCCACATTACATTTAACAGCCATGCCATCTTATGCTTCTTTTGGCTGTGATTTTTTTTTTCAGATTTTCCTTGTTTTTGATGACCTTGACAGTTTTCAGATGTATTGGTTAGCTACTTGTAGAATATCCCTCCTCAGTTGGGACTTATTTAATATTTCTTTCATGAGCACACTATGATTTCCTGTGTTTTGGGGAGGTAATCCTAGGAGCGAGGTGCTAATAAGATCATATCATGTCAACCGTTGATAATGTAAACATGATTTATCACTGTTGATGTTCACCTTCGTCACCTGGCTAAGGCAGTGTTGGTCAGAGTTCTCCACTGAGTTACCTACCCCTGTCTATGCATACTCTGGGGAGAAAGTCACTATGCGCACCCTACACTGAAGCATAAGGAAGTTATGCTCATCCTCCTTGAGTGTAGAATATATACATAAATCATTTGGAACTCTTGTGCACGGCAGCTATATCTATCACCCCTTACTTGTTTACTCAATTATTTATGTTAGTATAGAGTCTTGCACATTTGGTTCAAAACTTTGGGCTTTGTTCTAATACTGCTTTATTTTGTTATTCAAATTGTTCTAGATTTGGCCACTAGCAGTTCTTTCCATTGGCTCCTGTGTTGCTTAGATATACTGGATATTGTGAATGTTTTGACCAATTACGTATAAAGCTGCCATATGAATTTGTATGCAGATTTTTTTGAGGATATTAATTATCAGATGTGTTGGGTAAACTTCTAGATGTGTGATTGGTCCAGTGTATGATAAGTCTATAATCAGTTTTATAAGAATGTGACAACCTGTCTTCCAAGTGGCTGTTCTAGTTTATATCAAGGCCAGTAATGAATGCGAGTTCTTTTTGCTCCACGTGATTGTCATTCATTGAAGTTGAAGGATTTTTTAAAATTTTAGTCATTATAATAGGTAGACAGTGATATCTCATTGTTATCTTAATTTGCAACTATTAATGATATATTGCATATCTTTTTCATACACTTCCAATCTATATATAATCTTTGGTGAGATATTTTTAGATCTGTTTTCCATTTTTAAATTGGGTTGTTATTTTATTTTGAAGTTTAATGCTTCTTTATATAATTTTTATACAGCCCTTTATCAAATATGTAATTTTGAAATATGTCCTGACAGTTGGTGGTAGTATTTTGGCTTTTTTAACAATGTCTTTTACTTAAAAGTATTTTAAAATTTAAATAAAACATAAGTGATCAATTTTATCTTTCATGAGTTATACTTTTGGTTTCGTGTTTGTACTCGTTTTCTATAGCTGCTGTAACAAAGTATTACAACCTCCAACCTCAGTGTCTTAAACAACCCAAGTTCATTGTCTCACTGTCTGGAGGTTTGAAGCTCAAGAGCAAGGTGTCAGAAGGGCCATTCTCCCTCAGGACATATCCAGGTCCCTGAAGGTATCTGTTCCAGGACTTTCTCCTCACTTCTGATGGTTCTGTGGCTTGTGGCAGCTTAACTCCAATCTTCACTTGGCATTCCTCCTGTGTCTGAACTTCCTTTCTGCATAAGGACACCAACCAGGTTGGATTAGGGGACCACTTTCCTACAGTATAGCCTCATCTTAAATCAACTCAATACATTTTTCACAACCCTATTTTACAATAAGTTCACATTCTGAGGTACCAGTGATTAGAGCTTCAAAATACAGGTTTTGGGAACCCAGTTTAACTCATAACAGTCTCTAGAACACATCATCAAACTCATGGTCACATAAATGTCTTCCTATATTTTCTTCCAGATGATTTTTAGTGTTGCATTTTACACTTAGGTCTATGATCCATTTTGAACAACTATGGAAAGTTTTAAGGTTAATGTCTAGGTTGATTTTTTGGTTTTTGCATTTGTTATAACACCACTTATAGAGATTAAACTTTATTCATTGCATTGCCCTTCCTCCTTTGTCAAATATTAGTTGACTATATTTGTGTGGGTTTTTTTTTTCCCTGGGTTTTCTACTCTGTTCTACTGACACATGCATCTACTCTTTTGCCAATCGATGTTGTCTTGATTTTTACATTTTTAAAGTATTTATTGAAATTGACTTGTGTGAGTCCTTCAACTCTCACAGTAATGTGCTGGCTCTTCTAAATCTTTTGCTATTAAATATGACCTTTAGAATCAGGTAAATTTTCCCAAGTACATGATAGGATTTACTGAAAATTTCAGCAATCAAAACTAAAAGGACAAGTTATTCACTTTGGCCTCTATCTGTGGCTAATATAATATCTTGTCTGAGTGACTCAATTATAAGCCATGCAAACTCCAGCCCTCTAAGGAAATAAGGCAGCAGTGGCTTCACTGCCCTACCATTGGTATCTCAGATATGAGGAAATGGAAAGCACCACAGCAGATGCCTTTTTAGTGGTAAGCCTCTGCTTCTGCTGATGGAGGCTGCATTGTTAACTGAAGTATCACCTCCTGTAGCTGATGAGTGTTACTTGCTCACACTGGGAGAAGCTTGAAAACCTAGGCAGTGGGTTTCAATATTAATGTACACACAAATCACCAAAATACATTGTTGAGATATATATTCTGATTTAGTTTGTCTGCAGAGGGCCATGTCTTTAATAAGCTTTAAGAGATGCTGCTGCTGTTTTATGAACAACACGTTGAGAAGCAGAAAGCTAGAGGGTTTTTTCTCAAACTTCAGCATGCCCCAAGGGATTTAGACAGCTTAATATACATATCGTTGGCTTCATCCCGAGAATTTCTGATTCATTATTTCTGGGTTGGGTGCTTTGAATTTGAATTTCTAACAAGTTCCCAGGTTATATTGAGGCTGATGGTCTGGGAACCACAATTTAAAAAACATTGACTTAAAATTCTAATCTACAACTATCCCAAAATGAAGAAGTACCAGGATTCTAGCCTATTTGATAAGTTTGAGAAAAAACAAAACAGAACAAAATATTCTCCCTATCCCTTGTTACTTATTGACTCACCTGTTGGCCAGGTAATCCAAAGCCTGACCTCCCTGTTTTCCTAGGAAAATGGCACCAATTGGCAGTGCTGGTGGCTATAATTAAAATGTTTCAGCCACTAACAAATATATTTTTATGTTACCTTTTTTACATATATAATTGAAAGGTGAGGCCATATTGTCATTCGTACATTACATTATAACCATATACTTCCAAGAACACAAAAAAATATAGGCAAAGGTAGGTAAGAAAAGAAAGATGGGTGGCTGTGTAAGACATCTCAATAGTACAAAGGAGAAAAATCCAGCCAAAGGATCAAAACAGGTTATGTTAGGTGATGATAATGTTAATGTAATTGGCAGAGAGAGTTCACCATTTTTTTGGATACAAATTCTTGTGATGAGTCAAAAAATAGGAAACAATAAAAACAAGCCAACAAAATGATTTAAGAAATGTACAGAAAAAAATAAAAATAAAATAATATGCATTCCATCTTGGGAAAAATGGTTGTATTCTTCCTCATTTGCCAAAGGTTCTTCATACTTTCCAGTTAATGAATCTTAACGATTGAACACTTCTCTCTCTCTCTCTCACATTTTATACAAAATTATTCAGCAGATCCATGTGGCACAGCCCTCCAAACACAGTATTTAACTATTCTCTACCATCCCCCCTGCTAACACTCTGGGCCAGACAACACTTTCTTCTGTCTGGTATTACCACACTAATATGCCTCTTTGCTTTCTCAGCATTGCCTCAGTCACCCACGTAAAAGATGAGACAGATCACATCACTGCTGTATTCAACAATTTACAGTGGCTTTCTACCACACACAGTAAACACAATTCTTATTAAGTCCAACAAGCCTCCTCACAATCTTGGTGCAACTTACTTATCTAACCAGCACCCTCCTGCTTTTCCCTCTTGCTCATTCTGGTCATCAAACCGGCTAGCCATGCTCCTGGTTGAAGGTCTTTGGTGTCCTTGTACTCTAAATGATAGCTTTGCTGGATACAGTAATCTTGGATGAAGGTCCCTGCCTTTCATGACTTTGAATGCTTCTTTCCAGGCTTTTCTTGCCTGTAAAGTTTCTTTTGAGAAATCAGCTAACAGTCTTATGAGGACTCCTTTGTAGGTGATTGTCTCCTGTTCTCTTGTTGCTGTGAAGACTCTCTCCTTATTTTTGATCTTGGGTAATATAATTATGATGTGCCTAGGTGTATGCTTGGGTCCAGCTTCTTTGGGACTCTCTGAGCTTCCTGGACTTCCTGGAAATCTATTTCCTTTGCCAGTTGGGGAAGTTCTCCTTCATTATTTTTTCAAATAAGTTTTCAATTTCTTGCTCTTCCTCTTCTCTTTCCAATACCTCTATGATTTGGATGTTGGAATGTTTGAAGTTGCCCCAGAGGTTCCTAAGTCTCCTCTCATTTTTTTGAATTCTTGTTTCTTCATTCTGTTCTAGTTGAATGTTTATTCCTTCCTTGTGCTCCAAATCATTGATTTGAGTCCCAGTTTTCTTTCCATCACTACTGGTTCCCTAAGATGGAGGCATGGCTTCCATGCACAACCAAAAGAAGGACAACAACAAATTTAAAAACAAAAAATAATAACTGCCAGAAAATCCAATTGTATGGAATTCTGGCAACAAAGCAGTTAAAGAAGAAACATTCATTCAGCCTTTTCCACATTGCAGCTATGTGGTTGCCCCACCCTGGTGAATACCTAAGGCTTCACCCCTTACAATATAGCGGGTGTGCCGAGACAAAAAAAAAATATGGTCCAAATGAAAGAACAGATAGAAGCTCTGAAAACAGAACTAAGCAATGAAGAGATAGCCAACCTATCAGATGCACCATTCAAAACACTGGTAATCAGGATGCTCGAAGAAATGGTTGAGTATGGTTGCAAAATAGAGGAATAAGTGAAGGCTATGCAAAGTGAAATAAATACTTTTCTAAAATCTTTTTTATATTAAAAGTGCACATAAAGTGCCTGTGTACAATAATTAAGTGTATAGACTGTAGCAGTAAATAGAAAAAATCTAGAAATACATTGTTAGACAGAATAGGTTACTTACCAAGAATGGACTACTGCCATTTTTTTAAACTGGAATTTGAAATGCATATAATAATGTTTATAGATAGAGACTGTGCATGTATTTGTGAAAGAAACAAAAAGCAACTGAGTGGTCCCCCACTCCAGATGGAGACTTCTAACTTTTTCCACAGTATTACGTTTGTTTCTGGGCCCATGCATGCTCAGCAGTAACATGGAGTTAGCTGGAGCCATGTCACTAAGTTCTTGACAATGAAGGAGGAGCTGGTGTGATATGTACTGAGTGTGGCCTAAGACATTTGGGTATGTTTTGTTCACTGCACTCGTATCCTTTTCCAGTTTCTCCACCCAGAAAACTCAATGCCCAGGTATACTGGAAAATAACCACTGTTTCTGATCAAGTTTGAAAAGCACAGATGCTGTACAAACCCAGGAAGTTCACATCAATGTAATAAGAAGAAACCTTCCTAGTTTCTTAGCTTAAATGAGCAGACCTGGTGACAGGAGAGATTAAGGAAAGAAGCACACACTCGTTGGTACATCTAGGTATATTTTTGAGCCTCAGGGCAGAAGAAAAAAACTTTCAGTTTTTTAACCACTGAATTTTGAGTCTTTCCCATCATAAAATATAACCATCCGCAATAGTATACTAGCCATTTGCCTTTACACTAAAGATCACCTGTTCAGGTGTTTCATGGGAAGAAAGAGTAACTTACACTCCTTAATATACCTCTCTAATGTAATGATGTGTGAGCTATTTTTTACTGTTTTTCTTCTAATAAAAGTATTGATTGTAGAAGAAACTGAAAAATCTATAATTTAGTAGAAGATGTCAAGTCAAATAATTTAGCTGAATTGGTTATTAAGAAGAGAGAAAATGACCCAAATAATCAATAATTTTCAGAATGCTTTTTGCCCTTGAATACTTTGCATAGACTGTTCCCCCAATCTCCCAACTTGAAATGATTTTTCCTCTCTCTCTATATATATTTATATATGTAGAACTATATATGTTTTTCATATATATGTATATAAACACACACACTAATTCTTTAAGACTCAATTCAAATATCACCTTCCCCTACAGAATTCTGTCCATACTTCATTATGACTTACGTGACACAATGTTTTATGATAATCTGTTTATATATTACCTTCTATTTTGAGATCCTGAAAACCTTGAAAACAAGAAATATTACTTAAAATTACATGAACTCAGAGATGGACTGATCATGTACTACAAAAAAAAAAAAAGCCAAACTTAGTAAGACAAAGGGTAGGTGAAAAATTAAAATTCTTATATTTGAGTTAAAAATAGCAATTTTACAAGGGCAGGCAGAGAGAGGCCTGCCTTAACCATAATCCATATAAAATGGCTTATGAGATTTTGTTAGCTCCACAGTATGTGAGTCAACAATGTAGCATGACTGCCAAAACAAGCAATAAGCACAATGAAGCTGTTTCACTTTGCCAGGCTCAATAAACATTATTTTACTATTCTGATGGTCTCTAATTAGGATAATTAAGAATTGAAGTGTCAACATTGGCCCCATCTACTGATTTCCTGATTTTCATGGACTTGAACCATTCCATGTTTTGTGGCTCTGTGTTCTACCACTCTGTGTTTTCTTTTGTTACATTATTCTTCACTCCTAGCTGCCTGAGGCATGCATCGGGCAGTTTGCATCAACATCTGCATAGATGCTGTGATAAGATATGCAGTCATAACAACTACAATGAGATAATATTAGGAATTTTGCGTTAATAGTAGTTGTATTTTCAGTCAAACGGTGGCTTTAATACTTTTTGATTAACACTAACTTTGATACCTATAAAAAACAGAAAATATTCAGTAAGGTAGGCTACAATGTTACTTAAACAGGTTTCATGGAAAAAAGGATAAAAAAATCTTGGAAATTATATATTAAAAGGCAAATCAAAAAGTTGTACCTACCTGTGATATTTAGGCACAGGAAGTCCATATATGTATGTTTCAAAATTGACAGTATCTCCAATGTCTAGTCACTGGTTTTTCAAATTGCATAATGCCATTGGATTAGGAAATAATTTTTCTTTTTTTTGTTTTATCTTTTTTCCTATTTTTTAAATTGTTATGCAATTATAGTTGGCCCTATTTCCCCCCCATTATTCTCCCACACCATACCACCCTGCTTCCCATATTCAATCCTCCACCTGCCCCATTGTCTTTGTCCATGGCTCCTTTATACATGTTCCTTGACTTGACCCTTCCCCTTTTTTCCCTCCACCCCTTTGGTTACTCTCAGTTTGTTCTTTATTTCCATGTCTCTGGTTCTATTTTGCTTACTTGTTTTGTTGATTGGGTTCCACTTACAGGTGAAACAATATGATATTTCTCTTTCACTGCCTGGCTTATTTCACTTAACATAATGCTCTCCAGTTCCATCCATGCTGTTGCAAAAGGTAGGAGTTCCTTTGTTCTTTCTGCTGCATCATATTCCATTGTGTAAATATATCAGTTTTTTGATCCACTCATTTACTGATGGGCACTTAAGCTGTTTCCAGCAGTGGGCTATTGTAAATAATGCTTCTATGAACATTGGGGTGCATAGGTTCTTTTGGATTAGTGTTTCAGGGTTCTTAGGGTATAATACCAGTAGTGGAATTGCCAGATCAAAAGGCAGTTTCATTTTTAGTTTTTGAGAAAATTTCATACTGTTTTCCACAGTGGCTGCACCAGTCTGTGTTCCCACCAACAGTGCAGTAGGGTTCCCTTTTCTACACAGCCTCGCCAATATTTGTCGTTTGTTGATTTGTTTATTACAGCCATTCTTTTAAAATATTACAGTATTAATGTAACCTTTTATCATGAAGATAGAAAATGACTCTTCTAATTTTCTCTTCAAATTACAGATAAATGTCTTATGTCAAATCAGGATGGAAAGCGTCGCTTCTCCTGCTTGAGGTATAAATATCTAGATCAGGCTCCTGAGAAGCAAAAGCCTGAGAGAGTGAACTGGGTACACACAGTTCACTGACAGAGAACTTTTCAAGAAAACCTGAAGGGAGACAGTGGAATAGGATAAGGAAGGGAAAAGTGCCAAGCAAGTATGTGGGTTCAGGTCAGTCCTGGCCTTTGCCTGACCTACATGGTGAGAGGGAGGTTAGGAGAACAAACTTCTCTGTGGCATTGCCCTTATCTGAGGCAAGAGGATCAGCATTCACAATCCTGCATCAGGAAGTCACTGGCTGCGGGCTTCCCTCTGAGTCTGCGTGGGTCTGATTAACTTCTGGTGTAAGGTAGCTCCAACCAGCCAAGAACAATTTTCCATAGAAAGGGAGGCATCTGCTACTGATAACAGCCAATACGCACAGATACTCAGAAATGGGCTACAACCACAGAACCAGGAAAAGGAATCTGGATGATACATTACCAAGATACAGTTTTTCTAGAAATCTGTGGTTGAAATAACCAAACGATTTATAAGGGAAGAGTTACTGGAAGAACTATGGGCCACCATCACCAATGCTACAGCTAGTACCGATGCTGGAACTAACATTATAACTTCCTTTTCACACTACCCTTCCTGAGTCCCCTCACTCTTGGAGAACACTGCTGCTGGAGTACAGGCTTACAAGGTAGGATGACTCAGACTTCAGTCTTGGGGAACCTGCATCTGGACCTCAAGTTATCAAGCATTTATTAGATGCAGATACTGCGTTTGCTAGTTTACAGTCCAAATTGGCATGTGAGCACAAATTGGCATTGTGCCTCAATGGGTCAATTAAATATCAAATGTATTTATTCATCCCTTAATTATAAAGCATCAGCACTAACTTTTGACAGTAGTCAGAGTCAGTTATCTCTGCCAGACTGTATACTGGCACAAGGAACCCAAAATAACCCTACGTTAATCCTAGATTTAATCTTATAACACCTCCTCTTAGAAATCATCCCAAGAGACTGGGATGAGACTCTGGGCTCATAGATCCTATAGTTTTAAGAAAAAGACTCATGAATTCCTCAAGTGGGTACTCAGAAGGATTGGTAAATACAGCCTTATGAGCTGAATTGCCCCTCCCACTGATTCTTATATTTAAGCACTGATCCCCAGTACTTCAAAATGTGGCTGTATTGGGGATCGAATCTTTAAAAAGGCAATTAAGTTAAAATAAGACCGTGAGGGTGGCCCCCAATCCAGCCTGATTGCTATTTTCACTAGAAGAGACCTGGGTGCGAAAAGAGATATCAAAGATCTGTGTGCCCAGAGACAATAACCTATGTGATGATGACACAGTAAGAAGGTGGCCATCTGCAAGCCAAACACAGAGAAGAACCCAACCCATTGACCCCTTGATCTTGAATTTCTAGCATGTAGAAACGTGAGAAATAAATTTTTGTTGTTGAAGTCACCTAGGTTGTGGTACTTTTATTATAACAACCCTGTCCTAGAGCCACTTCTCCTTTCAGTTCTTGTTTCCTAGACCCATATATTTTATCTATTGGGGATACAGTGCCACCTAATGCCTATTTTTAAGGAGTAAACCTCATACTAAAGATTAGCATCCCTTCTTTGCATGGGATCATATTTTTTATTTTTATAAGTGTAGTCCACTGGTCTTTCAGGCAAATAGCTTCAGGGTGATGAGGTAGGTAGTGTGGCCAGAAGATCCTGTGGTTGTGAGTGCACTGCCACACTTACTTCACTATACAGGAGGTCCCTTTGTCTAAGGTGACATTATGTGATAGCCCATCAGTGAGAAATGGACTTTGCAGAATGATTGAATGAGGAGATCTGCAAATCTCTCTCTACATAACAATAAACTGGTCAAATTTCTCATAACAAAACACTTCTGGTTTTTGGAATTAAAATAGATACAACAAACTGTGATAGATGTATTGATGTTTAAGGAAGATGACTGAACTCTTTGTAAGAACAATGAAAGTTTTTGGGATTTTAAGCCTTGAACAAATGCTGCTTCACTCCAGAACTTTCCAGCCCTGCTCCATCAGAGACTGTTCAACTGGAGCTGAGTAAAAGATAAACTAGCTACTTCACTGCTGGGCAGCACTAACTCGGCTAGGAGCACAGCAGGTAAAAGCTCTATGACAAATGGCACTGCTGAAAACAATATTGATCTCAATGACAACCAGCCTTGCAGCTACCTGAAGTTGTGATATTGGTTGGGCAAGAAATAAATGAGAAGACGTGCTAGTTTATCATGGAGATCTAAGGACTGAGATAGCCATAGTAACCTTGATAAACTACCACACATCCTAGGTGGCCTCGATGCTATGCACATATGGGGTGGGGCAAAAGTAGGTTTACTGTTGCTTGTATGGAAAATAATACAATCATTAAAAAATAATACAAGAATGAACTCTGTGTTTTACATACTCACAGTGGTAAACATACTTTGTCCCACCCTGTACATGCTCGAGGATGCACTTAAACTTAGGATTGAGTAGAGAGAGCACTTGTTCCTTGATGACATGACAAAATCCAGCAAAAGGTAAAAACTGGGACAGCCCTGGCCAGCATGGTTCAGTTGGTTGGAGCATCATCCCATGATTGAAAGGTTATGTTTCAATTCCTGGTCGCAGCACCTGCCTGAGTTGTGGGTTCAATCGCCAGTCTGGGTGTGTACGAGAGTCAGCCAATTGATGTTTCTCTCTCATGTTGTTGATGTTTCTCTCTCTCCTTTCCTCTTTTTCTAAAAGACGGTGAAAAATATCTTCAGATGAGGAAAAAAACAAAACAAAGCAAACCTGGGATAGATTTGTAAACTGTCTGAATTATGAATGTATAGCTCAGTCTTTTAAAAAATTATTTACTTTTTTGTTGTTTATACTATTGTTCCTGATTTTTCTCCCTTCACCCACCTCCACCCAGTCCCACCCTCACCCCTCCCTCAGCCAACCCCCACATCACAGGGAACATGAATATCCATGGGTCATGCATAAATGTTCTTTGGTTAATCCCTTCACTATTTTTCATTTAGTCCCCCCTCTTCCCTTCTAGCAGCCGTTATTTTGTTCCATGTATCTGTGCTTCTGTTTCCATTTTGTTTATTACATTTATTGTGTTTATTAGATGCTATATATAAGTGAGATCATATGGTATTTATATTTCACTGACTGGCTTATTTCATTTAACATAATACTCTCTAGGTCTGTCCTTGCTGTTGCAAAAGGTAAGAGTCCCTTCTTTTTTATCGCTGTGTAGTACTCCATTGTGTAAATGCATCACGGCTTTTTATCTACTCATCTACTGATGGGCACTTTGCCTGTTCCTAGATCTTGGCTATTGTAAATAGCACTGCTATGAACATAGGGGTACATATATTTTTTTGTATTGTGTTTTCAGGATTCTTATTCCCAGAAGTGGAGTTGCTGGGTAAAAGCAAGTTCCATTTTTAATTTTGTTCAGGATACTCCATCCTGTTTTCCACTCTGGATGTACCAGCTTGCATTCCCACCAGCAATGCATGAGGATTCCCTTTCCTCTACCATTTGCCAACACTTGTTTTTTGTTGACAAATTCTTGATAGTCATTATGGCAGGTGTGAAGTGATATCTCATTGTGGTTTTAATTTTCATCTCTCTGATGATTAATGATGTTGAGAATTATTTCCTATGTCTATGGGCCCTCTGTATATCCTCCTTGGAAAAGTGTCTGTTCAGGTCCTTTCCCATTTTTTAATTGGATTATTTGTCTTCCTGGTGTTGAGTTGTATTAGTTCTTTGTATATTTTAGAGAGTAAACGCTTACAGATGTATCACTGGCAAAAATGTCCTCCCATATAGTGACTTCACTTTTCATCTTGTTGATCTTGTTGACAGTTTCTTTAGCTGTGCAGAAGCATTTTAACTTGATGTAGTCCCATTTGCTTATTTTTTCTTATATTTCCCTTCCTCTAGGAGATATATCACCAAAAAATACTGCTATGTGAGATATCTGAGATTTTAGTGTTAATGTTTACTTCTAGGACTTTTGTGGTTTCATGACTTACATTTAAGTGTTTTATCTATCCATTTTGAGTTTATTCTTGTGTATGACACAAATTGGTGGTGTCGTTTCATCATTTTTCATGCACCAGTCTAGTTTTTCAACATCATTTATTGAAGAGACTGTGTTTGCTCCATTCTATGCTTTTGCTTCCTTTGTCAAATGTCAATTGACCATAAAGGCATGGGTTTATTTCTGTGATCTCTGTTCTGTTCCACTGGTATATATGTCTCTTCTTTAGCCAGTAACAGGCTGTTTTGATTACAGTGGCCTTATAGTATAGTTTGACATCAAGAATTGTGATACCTTCAACTTTGTTCTTCTTTTTCAAGATTGCTGTGGCTATTTGGGGTCTTTTGTTGTCCCGTATAAATTTTTTGAGTATTTGTTCTAGATCTGTGAGACATGCCATTGGTATTTCAATAGGGATTGAATTGAATCTATAGATGCTTTGGGTAGTATGACTTTTTAAGATGTTAATTAATTCTTTCAATCCATGAACATGGTATGTACTTCCACTTATTTGCACCTCCCTCAATTTCTTTCTTCAATGTTCTATAGTTTTCCAAATACAAGTCTTTTACTTCCTTGGTTAAATTTATTCCTATACACCTTGTTTTTTGTGTGCTTGTTTTTATTGCAACAATAAATAATATTTTTTTAGTTTCTATTTCTGATAGCTCATTATCAATATATAAAAATGTTACTGATTTCTGAGTTTGACTTTGTTTCCTGCTACTTTGCCAAATTCACTTATTAGTTCTAGTATTTTTTGTTGGAATCATTAATGTTTTCTATGTACAGTATCATGTCATCTGCAAATAATAACAGTTTTACTTCCTCCTTTGCTTCTGATTTTAAGGGAAGCACTTTTTTAGTTTTTCCCCATAGAAAATGATGTTCACTGTTGGTTTTTCATATATGGCCTTTATTATGTCAAGGTAGGATCCCTTTATTCCCACTTTGTTGAGAGTTTTATTAAAATATGGGTGCTGGGTTTTACTGAATGCTGTTTGCTGCATCTGTTCATATGATCATGTGACTTTTATCTTTCCTTTTGTATGTGATGTATCACATTTATTGGTTTAAGAATATGCTACCAACCATACATCCCCAAAATATATCCTATTTAGTCATGGTGTATGACATTTTTAATGTACTGCTGGAAGCTGTTTGTTAATATTTTGTAGAGGATTTCAGCATCAGTGTTCTCCAGGGATATTAGCCCATAATTCTCTTTTTTTGTTGTATCTTTATCTAGTTTTAGAATTAGGATAATGCTGGCCTTGTAAAAAGAGCCTGGAAGTCTTCCCACCTCTTGAATTTTTTGGAATAGTTTGAGAAGAATAGGTGTTAGTTCTTCTTTGAATGGTAAAATTTGCCTGTGAAGCCATCTGGTACAGATTTTTGTTTACTGGGACTTTTTTGAATACTGCTTCAATTTCATTCCCTGTTATCAGTCTATTCAGGTTTTCTGTTTCATCCTGATTCACTTTTGGAAGATTGTATGTTGCTAGAAATTTATTCATTTGGCCCAGGTTTTCCGATTTCTTAGCATATAGTTGTTCATAGTAATTTCTTACAGTCCCTTGTATATCTGTGAAATCAGCTGTGACTTTGTGTCTTTCATTTCAGATTTTATTTATTTGGGTTCTCTCTCTCTCTTTCTCTCTCTCTCTCTCTCTCTCTCTGTCTCTCTTTATGAATCTGGTTAAAGGTTTTTCAATTTTATTTGTCTTTTCAAAGAACCACCTCCTGGTTTCTTCGATCTTCTCTATCCTTTTCTTGGTCTCTATGCCATTTATTTCTGCTCTAATCTTGATTATTTTCTTTTTTCTAATTGCTCTGGGCATTGTTTGTTTTTGCTTTTCTAGCCCTTTTAGGTGTAGGTTAGATCATTTATTGTATAGCTAATCTTTACACAAATGAATCACCAAGAGTGGAAACCTTACTGAATCGGTAGTTAAGCATTATCTCTGGCCAATCTTTAGCTGACCGTTAAGTTATACTAGTCCATGTGTCACCATTAGGATCTCAAGCTTAATAATAAAAAATAAATAGATGAACTGAAAAGAGAGATCACAGGTTTCATATTATAGAACAGGTAAACTCTATAGAATTGGTAAAGGTAAGTGGATAAAAATATAAACAAATAAATAAAAACCTGCAGATTTAATAGCAATGAGTACCAGAATCCAGAGTTTCTACAATAGATTATTTAAAATATGTTCAGTTTTCAGCAAAAAAATATGAGAAATGTAAAGAAATATGAATATGTTTCTATGTATGCTACATACATACATAAGAAAAAATCAATATAAACTCTTTCTGCAAGTCTATATATTGAACTTCACAAAAATTTCAAAGAAGTTATTATGAAGATGTTTAAGGAATGAAAGGAAACCTTGCTTAAACATTTAAAAGGGAAATATGACAATGACTTCTCAAATAAATACCAATAAGTACATAGAAATTATAGAAGCCAACTGAAGTTCTGGTGTTGAAATGTACAATCATTAAAGTAAAAAAAATCATAGAAATATCTTACCAGAAGACACAAATTATGAAAATTAAAAATAAAGATTTGACCATGGAGCAGCTTTGGTGGTACAGACAAAATGTAGAAAGGTCAGGCCAGGTAAGCAGGGGACCAGACAACCAAACAGCCCTCCAGCCACAGGAAACCATCCAGCAATTTAACCTCTTGGGCAGTTAACCAACCACCCAGCAAGTTTATCTGAGCCCCTCCATTGTCAACTCAGGTTTGGCTGGCCCCCAGCCCACCTCCATAGCCCTGGTGACTGCCCAGGGAGGAGCATTAGCATTTGTTTCCTTCAGTTCTTGGAGTTTGAAGGTGGCTGCACAGTCAGCCCTGAAAGGTGTGCTGAAATGTACCATGATGTTATCTCTAAATGAGTGGTTTACTAAGATAAGGAAGACCAGGAAGCTGATGCGAGCTTCCACGAATCAGCAACAGCAGTTAGCTACTAGCAGAAACAGAAGACTGGCCCAGAAGATGGAGAATAGACACTCTGTCCAGGCAGCATTAAAACTTAAGCAGAAGAGCTCAAAGGCAGCACCAGGCACTGTTAGGCGAGCCCATGAGGGGCCCTGGCCAGGGGAGCAAGCAGAGGTAGAGGCCTGCCCATAATCCAGAAAGGTTTGCTCAGAGGAGGACTATGCCCGCTGGGGACCTGCCACAGGTACCCTCTTTAGGGGTGAGATGTAGCTCTGAGGTTAAAACTTGCCCCAAGGTGAACAAGCAATAGCTCCCCTAATGGGTTTAAGAAGAGGTGGTATCTCAGTTTGTGGACGTCTTGGCAGAGGGAACCTAGGGCATGGAGCTGTGGGTTGTGGCAGAATTGATGGTAGAGTTTGGTGTATGATAGGTCGGGCAGGTGGGGCTTTAGGGGCACAAACTGAGGCCTCTGATGAAGGAGAATGCCCTTGTTCGCCCTGTACTGACCAAGAAACAAGTACACAATCAATTGGGTGTGTACACGTCGAAAACAAAAGGACGCCTGCTGAGTTGGAAGTCTTGGTGACACAAATTCCTAGACCAGTGATTGAAGCCTGTCTGTCCTCTTGTGAGAGACTCTTGTGAACGTTATCACTAAATAATCTTTATTTATCTGTAAAGAACCTTGAGATAACAGAAGTAAAGACACCTGATTAATGTTGAGAGGACCTAATATAATAGGCTATAAACTTACTTGTCAGCAGTTTGTGCATTTAGTGTGTTTCTTTTACTTTTTGAATGCTGTGTTGTATGAAACCTCTCTTTTTTCTTTGATTTGGATTTGGTCTCATTTTGTTGTGTGTTTGTCTGTTTGTTTTTGCTATTTTTGTCGTTCTTTTTTCCCCTTCTCCTGGACTTCTCTTTGAACATGAACATGCCTGCCACGTTGACATGCTATCATAGTCAGTTAGGCCTAGGACACCTTTCCACCTCCGCCTCACCTCTCCTGCCGTATATGCTCTGACTTTCTGACATTTCCCTCTTTATCCTTGTACTCTCTGAAAAGGCCCCAGAAAGAGCTTGTCAGTGTTCCTCACTAATGCTAATGTTTCTGAGATACAAGTTCTGTCCTATATCACTTTAATAGTTTTTTAGAAGTGTTTAGAAAATACAGAATTCAAAAATGATTTCTGTCTCATTGGTATTTTAGGATAGTAAATTAGGGACATTGATCTAGCTATAGGGCTACATCATAGGCCACACGTGGTAGCAGCACTGATTTGATCAAAGTTGCTGCACCACATCCTGTGTGCTGGGTTGGGTGCATGTATGCACACTTTCTACCCAGGAATAAAATTAATAAATTTCCCCCTTGTCCTTGCATCATGGCCACACAGGTACTACTGGGTGGCTTACAGCTGCAATAGAGAGGGAAAGCCATTCGGTTAAGCAGATGCTTCCGAAGGCAAAGGGACAGAAAAGTCACAGGTACCAGAAGGGGAGGGGTCAAAAGATGGCCCATGCTGAGTGCTGTCATCCTTATCTTTATCCCAAACCAGACTTGGGCTTAGCCATACACTGGCTGTGTTTGACCCTTTTCTTATTTCCCTTGAAGGCTTAATTAAGTTCAACCATGTTCTGTTAACTATTTCAGTATCTGCGTACTCTTGTAAATATTTCTGCTTTATTATGACAAGAAATTGTTCTCTCAAGTGCCCCCCCCCAAAAAATAAAAGAAAATCATCACTATTAATCCTACAGAAATGAAAATCATTATAAGAGCATAATATGAACTTTTGGCCAACAAATTAGACAAGTTAGATGGAATGGGTAATGTACTAGAAAGAACCACATTATCAAAACTTACTCAAGATAAAATAGAAAATCTAAATAAATCTATAATAAGAAATTAAATGAACAATCTTCACAAAAATAAAAATATAAATTAATTTAACATTTTAATTTCTTTAAATTTTAAATTTATTTAGAATAAAATAACAACATAAAATTTTTTAAAAAGTTCTATCAAACCTTTAAAAAAGCAATGATACCAATCACTCGCTCTTTCAGAAGACAGAGAAGGGAATGCTTCCCAAAGCATTGGAAGGTCAATATGAATACCTCAGTACTAATGCTAAAGAAAGACATCACACACATATGTACACAGCCAATTCCTACAGACCATTATCACTCTTGAATGGAGACACAAAGATCCTCCGAAATATTAGCAAATCAAAAAAAAAGAAACATAAAAAGGATTATACACAATGACTAAATGGGATTTATCTCAGGAATGTAAAATTGGTTTAACATTTAAAAATCAACTAATGTAATACACCATATTCCCAGAAAAGGAATGTATGATCATCCAATAGATACATAAAAAGGTATTCTTTCATTGGTATTCTCTCAGTGATGGGTCATATTTTCTACATTTATATATATATATATATATATATATGATCATTTTTATTTAAATGACTGATATGCAAGCAGTAGAAACAGAAGTAACTAATATTTGCGCTCAGAAAAAGGCAAACTTCTTATATCAGGCTGCCTGAGTCCATGCAATCAGTAGTGGCTCTTGGCTTTATCATTTCTTATTAAATTCAGTTCACCACATAACTCAAATTATATGTAGATAAGACAGTAACATGAATTTTCCTTAGCAGGCATCTGAGCCGAGCCGGGAAGTTTTCTCTCAGCTCTCAGGTTTGCCCTGGACCTTTGGCAAACCCTGTTGCCTGCCCACCAGTGGTTCCCTCTCAGCTCTCCCTTCTCTCCAGCAGTTCAAAGGCCTCCTTTTCTCCCACTGTCAGGCCCCCAGTGTCACATGGCTGCTTTCCAGTGGGTGCTTTTTTCACCTTCCACATTGAGGAGTTCCCCAAAGCCATACCTGCCAGGGACAGATGGTGAGTGTTCTCTGATGAGATAAGCCCAGAGCGCCTGGGCAGATTGCATATCTCCTAATTCTCTGGTGCATACCTGTAAGCCCTCCAGACTCTTAGAAGATAAACTGAAACACTAAACACTTTAAAAATCTCTGAGCAAAAAGCCTTTCAGCACCAAACCAGAAGTGGCTAGGAGCGACCTACCCACAGGTAGGAGGGGAAAGACCTATGGAGGAGGTGAAAAAGCAAACAAAATTGTTTGGCTAGAGCTTAAACCTAGTTGGCTGCTTGTGATTGCTTGTCCTTAGGTTTTGGTTTTGATTTCCTAGCTTTGAGGCATTTACAGACTTAGGTTTTGGTTTGCTAATGTAGGCCCCATTGACATTAGAGGTATCTCAGTTTAATGACCTCCCTTTTAAATAAATATAACCAAGCCCGACTCAACAGTCTTAGAAGCACTCAGTGCAGCCTTTAAGAGAAGTCTGAGCCCTGGCTGGCGTAGCTCAGTGGACTGAGCTCAGGCTGCGAACCAAAATGTCGCAGGTTCGATTCCCAGTCAGGGCACATGCCTGGGTTGCAGGCCATGACCCCCAGCAACCACACACTGATGTTTCTCTCTCTCTCTCTTTCTCCCTCCCTTCCCTCTCTAAAAATAAATAAAATAAAATCTTAAACAACAAAAAAGAGAAGTCTGCACTTAAGGGCACATTCACTTGCATAACATATCCTAAGGAGGATATATATGTGTATATATATTTATTTATTTATGAAAGGGGGGTAGAGAGACAGAGACAGAGAGAGACATTTGCTGTTCCATTTATTTATGCATTCATTGGTCCTGACCAGGATGGAGCTTGAAATCTTGGCTATTAGGACAATGCTCCAACAGCCAAAGGTTTTTTGGAGCCTTGGGCTTTTCCCACCAGGGCTTTTGTCCTAAAGAGAACATGAAGTGTGACTTTATATTCAGCTTTTTATGCATGAGTGGCAGCCTCTTGGTCTTTCTCTCACTCTGCAACAATCAAAGCAGCAATTGTTTTCATCTTTTTTAGAGGTACTCCTCATATTCTTTTCCACTTTATTAGGTTTCTTTGCTATGTGGGCACACTAATGTTTTTTTAATATGATTTTTCAATGTTATCTGGTTTATTTTTGTTGTTAGGTTGGGAGAAATTTTTCTTGTGAGTTTCTGTGCCTTAAGTGGAGTGCTAGACATGTTTCACTGACTTCAGCTATTTTTATTTCTTGCCCTCCTACTTCATTTGGGTTTATTTTACTTACAATTCTCTTTCTTCTAAGGTGAAAAATTATTTGTCTATCATTTCCCTGGCAATGCTTTAGTTACATTCTACAATTTTATATGTAGTGCTTTTGCTATATCATTCAGTTAGAATTATTTTCCAATTTTTTTCTGTTCTTTGACTCATACATAATTTAGAAGTGTTGCTTAATTGTGGTTTATTTCATGATTTGCTAGATCTCTCATTGTAACTGAATTAAAGAACATTTATGTACAACCCATGGACATGGACAACATTAGGTCTGGCTTTGGAAGGGGAGAGAGTGGGACTGGAAGGAGGAGGTGGGGAAAGAGAGAAAAGGGAACAACTGTAATAGCTTAAACAATAAAAGTAAAATAGTATAATTTGACTATATTATGGTTACAGAACATCATCTTCAAGATTTCAGATAGTTAAAAATATATTATGATTCATTTTATGCCCCAGTTTTTGGCCTATCATAGTTAACATTAAATGGTCATGCGAAATATTGATAATTTATTCCATAGAGATTGGCTTGGTTTTCTGTGAATATCAACTAGGTAAGTTTGGTTGACCTTGTCGATTGAATCTTCTATATCCTCACTGACTTGTTGTTTTATCAGTTACCCAGAGTGAAATGTTAAATCTGCCATCATTTTATATTCATCTATTTTGCCTTTAGTTTTCCCAGTTTTTATTCATGTTTTGAATATCCGTGCATACACATTTACAATTTGTATGCCTTTCTGCTATAGTGACCCTTTTATAATTGAAATATATTCCTCTTTGTCTCTTTAAATACTTCGATTTGATATCTCTTTAGCTTTCATGTGTGTTAGTGTTTGTGTGTGCTTATCTTTGGCCATCCATTACTGTTTGGTCTAGATGTATCTATATTTAAAGTATGTCTTTTATAGAAAACATACACAGGTTTATGCTTTTTATCTGGTATAAAAATCTCTACATCCTATTGAGGTGTTTAGTCTACTCACATTTAATATTATTAGTGATATGATCTGCTTTATGTCTACCATCTTACCATTTATTTTTAACTTCCCCATCTGATTTGTGTTTCTCTTCCATTCACATTCTCTTTGAGATAATAAAAAAATGTTATTCCATTTTAATTCCTCTATGGCTTTTGATCTGAATCTTTTCCCATCATTTTCAGTGTTTGCTACAGGCTTATACTATATATCTTGATCACAGGCTACTCAGAGATAATATTGTTTGACTTCATGTGAAATGTAAGAACTTCACAACTGCATAATTTTATATAGTGTCCTCCACTTCTTTGTACTATTTTTAATATAACTTCTCCATGCATTATAAAATTGACATAAATGGTAACTATCTTTTAAAGAAGTAAAAAAATAATTATAAAAAGATAATCTTTTATATATAGTAGTTTGAACTTATTTGGAACTGTTACTCCCACTTTGCTGTATTCCCCCTTTAGAATGGGACTGTCTATTCTATGCTTATCCAACCATTGCATTTTCATAGCACTGGTTTGGTTTCACAGGCTCACAGCTAGAGGGCAATTCAGGATGAATTGTATTCATAACTGATTTCGATGATATTTAGATGAGACTTTGGATTTTAGCTTTTAGAATTGATTCTGGGTTAAGACATTTAGGGCCCTTGGGATGTTATAAACATGTTTTGTATGCAGAAAGAACAAGAATTTGGGGGGCTAAGTTGTAATGCAATGAGCTTAATATTTGTATACCCTGATCCAATTTATATGTTGAAATGCTAACCTCTACGTTATGGTGTTACGTTGTGGCTCCTTTTGGAGTTGATTAAATCATGTGGATGGAATCTTTGTAAATCGGATTAGTGTCCTTATAAAAAAGACCCCACAGGAATCCCTTACTCCATCCACCATGTAAGGACAGAGCAAGAAGACAGCCACTCTGAACCAGGAAGAGAAGTCTCACAAGACACTGAATCTGACACCTCGGTCTTGGACTTCCCAGCCTTCAGAACTGTGAGAAATATATTACTGTTGTGTATAAGCACCTACTCTGTCTGATATTCTGTTAGAGTATCCCTAACAGACTAAGACACAGTTTTTTTAAACATTTCATTTATTTATTTTTAGAGAGATGGGAAGCGAAAGAGCAAGAGAGGGAGAGAAACATCAATATGTGGTTGCTTGTCACGTGCCCCCTACTGGGGACATGGCCTGCAACTCAGGCCTGTGCCCTAGACTGGGAATTGAACCAACAACCCTTTGGTTCACAGGTCCATGCTCAATCTACTTAACTATGCCAGCCAGGGCAAGACACCGTTTTATTTTGTACTATTTGGGGTGTAGAAACACTATTTTTTTTCTAATTTTACAAAGCTGCAAAAATCTGAACTCCATTATCCCCATACATTTTTTTTTTCCTAAGGTAACCAATCTCTGCCTCTGCACGGGCTTTCCTCTTCCTTCTAATAACCACTGACCCACCTAACCAATGTCATGTGTTCACAACTCTGTCACAGTGTCACCTGTAGTCAAGAAACCAATGTCTATTATTTAGGAAATTAGTGCTAGCTGCTGTAATAGATAACAATCCCAAATTTTGGTGGCTTAATGCAATAAAAGTTTAATTCCTGCTCACAATAAATCCAGTGTGTGCAGTGGAGAAGACTTAATTTATTCATAGGGACCCATATTGGCAGAGACTGACAGTTTCACCATATTTGGCAAACAATTAGCTTGTCTCTGCCAGTTTTCTTTCTGAAATGCAATTCTAATCATATAATTTTCCCTACTGAAATCCTTACTATGGAACCCTCATTGCACTGAGAATAAAATCCAAGCTCCTTCACATCATAAAAAAATTTATTTGTTTTGAAATCTTCTACCTCTCACACAAACTATATGCCCAGGTGAATAAAGATGCTTAAATGTACCTGCAGTTTCAATCTGTTTTCCTCATCATATAATGCCTCCTCCTTTGGAAATTCCCCCTCCTACATTACCACTAGGCACTGTCATATTCATTCTTCAAAGTCCCACTCAGTGTTGCCTCTTTTTGATGACGTTTCCAAACTTCACATTTAACACTAGATAGTTAACTATCTTTTGTGTGATGTCTCAAAGTTAGTTATCATCTTATATTTAACATGACACATTCTCTAAATTTTTATTATATATTCTTATTCAACTTTGTATAAAATTATATTTTTCTCAATACCTAGTACAATGTTTGCATCAAAAGAAGTTAAAGAGTTGTTTATTGACACTGATTACATGTTTAACACTTTCTAAGGCACATTATAGCAACAGTCGCTTATTTTGCATTAAAAGTTTTAATCTTTTTAAGACCTATGAATTAAAATGAACGTGATCCTTAGAGTCCTTAGGTCAATAAATATAAATAAATAACCATTTGTATTTCATCTGACTCCATGATAACTTTTCATGGAATTCAATGCCCTTTTCTTGGTTTGTTTTTCTGAAAACAGAGGTTCTCTGTTTTCTTGTTGCAATTTGCTTTCATTTTCTAATAAATTGTAAAATTTAAACCTGTATACATCATGGTAGGTATTTATATATGCAGCAAATTTTAATGTGATTCTGAAGCACTTTCCTTTTTCTGCATGCTTTAGATGAATAACTTCAAATTCTAAATAAGTCTGGGTCACTGCAATTTAGCTGTGTTTTAATTTAACTTAATTTCAGAAGTATATTGATATGGCTTCTACTAAGTGTAAAAAACTATGTTAGACTTTTAATGGGAAGAAACTGAGTAAGACATGCTGTCCTTGCCTTCACATGGCTGTAGTGGACTCCATGTTGCATTAGAGGCTTACAGGGCAAGAGTGACCTCAGTGTTTGGTGTTTTCACAGATGACTTTCTGTGGTTCATGCTTTTAATGTTCAACCTCAAAACTGTTACATACTTCAGTTTTCACTAATTATTTAGGTTCTAGATAAGAAAATATTTTCTTTCAAACTATCCTTCCCACAGATTGAGCTTCTCAGTTTTTGCTCCCAAATTAGTGCTTCAAAACCAACAAGACAGATACTGAAAGGACAGCACTGTGATCCCTGTCTCCAAAGTGTAGTGTCAATGGTATGAGATAGAAAGAAGGTGCCCTCTGGATTCAAGAGGCCTTACTTTCCTTTCCAAGTCCTTCCTTAGCCAATTGCGTGGTGTCTGAGAGTGTGAATCAGTAACCTATATTTTTTTCCAGTTTCTCAGTGTGTCTTTATTTAATTTTATTTTTTATTGAGTTTGTTGTGGTGACACTGGTTAATAAAATTATACAGGTTTCAGGTGTACAACTCTATAATACATCATCTGTATGTTGTATTGTGTGTTTACTACCCCAAGTCTCCTTCTATCACTATTTATCCCCCATTTACCTTCTACATCCCCCCGCCCCTTTCCCTCTGGCAAACACCATACTGTTGTCTGTGTCCATAAAACCTTTATTTTATTATCTTGAAAATTCAACAGACAATGACTGAGTTACCATAAATGAGATACATATAGAAATGCTACACATATATTCCAACAATGTTAGAGATTTTTGAAAGATGATAGGTTACTGAAATTCTGTTTTGCAATTAGCATGAAATAGTTAAGTGAATGACTACATAAATATTAAATAATAAAATTATTTGTTACACACTTCTGATTCCTTTTCCAAATGAGAAATTTTTCATCAATAAGTGTTCTTTGATTTGCAGTATTTTCTCTCTCCCTATGCTCGAACACAGCATACAAGTAAACCACACATAGCTTTTGTTCTGCTTCCTTTCTAGGGACATCCTACATACACACATTTAGCTTATTGAACAACATTTCTATGCTAGGAGGTGTAATCACCCATGGTTGACCATGGTTCATTCTTTCCCAATATATATGATATATGTGAAATAATCCAAGTGAACCAGGGCTCTTCAATGACTCTATTTCCTTTGGGTTTGTTTTTAAATGTGACATCAAGTACATAAAGGGAACCTAGGTGAGTATTAAATCAGTTAATCAGAGATCAAGTGTTTAATTACTACTCTTTATTTAGGAAATCTAAGCTCATTTTCTTTTCCAGTTAGGTATAAATCATAATGGAATTGATGTTGACAGTACTTAACACTCATGTTCTTCTTTGTCCTTTTTGAAACATTTCAACTCATATTGTGCTATTTGCTCGTCACACCAACCAGACGAGAAATATTTCCTTATGTGTTAGGGAACATATGTTTAAGAAATATAAATATTTTTTCTAAAGTTATAAATTGTAGTATAAGGAATCAAACTCACATCTTCTGACTCCAGAGCTTCAATATTTAAACAAAACAAAATAAACAAAGGACTTCAAAAGCTAACACCAGGAAGAGACTGGTACTTTCATTCCCTGAGGCTTCAAAGATGAAGACTAAGTCCTGCCAATTCTAACTGTCTCATTTATTCAAAGAGCTGGAATAGAAAGCTCAGAAATCTTTGGGGACCCACTCCAAAGGCATCGGACTTGGCACAGAAAGCACCCCTAAAGCACAGATTGGAGCAGGAGCAAGGAAAGGAAGCATTTGCAGTGTACCACTTTTTATTTTAAGGCATTTTTTATTATGATTTTAAAGTTTTCAGTAGCCTCAAGGATCAGGACAAACTCAAGCATAGAGGCCTTAGGGATAAGGGTTATGGAAAGTTAAAGTTTGGCCTATGGATACCAAAGCATCTTCCTGTATTGTAAAAATAATAAAAGCGAGTCAGATGAGGCATTCGAGGATAGTAAATCTAAAGTCTGTATCTCTGCCAAAACATGCAACAGAACCAGCCATTTCTCTCCCAGCTCTGCTGTTTGCCTTGTTGTTGCCAAATTCACCAGTGTAATGTCCATTAAGATGACATCTTTGGGAAGATAGCACAGTGTCATTGTGGTCTACGTGAATGAGAAAAACAGGAGGAAATGTCACTTGTGATGATCCAACTGAGTAACTATGGGGAACTGAACTTCTAAAAGAAAAAAATCCGTCATAAGAAGATGGATAAAAGGAAAAAAAACTATTTCACATCTAAATAAGTTTAATCACTGAATTTTATCACTGCTCAAAGACAAAAATGAAATGAATCACCATCTTAGTAATTATAATTCAGTTATCTTCTTCATTCTTTAAAGCAATAATAAGGAACTATTTTACATTAATGTGTGATTGGAATATTCACTTATGACCTGATAGACTTTCAGTTCAGCATCCTCTGACTTTCCAAAACTGGTCACATAATCACCTTCCCCTTTAAACAGTTCTTTCCTGGAAAGCAAGAAAGGAAATTTAGGCTAGTAACTGATGTCACTGTTGGTGGCAAGTTGCTATTAGATCAGCCCTCACCTTCCTCAGAGCCATCATCCTCTCTAGTTCTCCAGTTGCTGCAGGAAAACCCCAAAAGTCTACATTCAGGATCAATCTGCATAACTGATATGTATCTTTATTCACATTCACAAGAGCTTTAATAGGAGAAATTTACATTCATGGGCAAAGCATCTGTGATCCCATTGGTGACCAACCAGGAAGAATCCTCACCTCTCCTTGGACAGGTCCCTGTTTTATAGGGGTTAATGATAATACCATATGGTGGGTAGTCACATGGACCACCAGAAAAAACAATGCATTTCTATGTTAACAAATAGCACAGGGCAGTTACCCCCACACTATACATTCTTCTCTATACTATGTACCTCCTTCCTGGGGCATGACGTTTATGTTTGGATGGCATTTGGTTTTCTGGGTAGTCAGTCAAGCCTGAGGCTGCAGAGATAAACAGTCACAGGTGGTTAAACAGAGAATCCAACATTTTCCTGATGTTTTTACTGCTGGAGCCATATCACATCTCTGAGTTCCCCTACCCCAGTAACTGAATTTTTTCCCTAAATTTCTACTCTTAAACTAGCCCTACTGTGATCCCTGATGTGTGCTTTTGACCATCAATCCTTCTCCATGAAAACAAACTTTGCATTGGGATATAGTTTAAGGTCTTGACAAATGTTTCTACTAATATTTTATTTTTCAAACTACATTTAAAAATATCCTCTATGCCCATGTAATTAACTGCCCTTCTGTGACTTAATATTGAATATGTCCATAGATCTTGTGTTCTTTTCAGCTCTGCCCTTTCCCAAGGTGACCACCTTAGAGAAGCTTTATGTCCGATCTCCTGTTATTCATATAATTGTGTTCATGTAATTATATATAAAGCTATTAGCAGACAACCAGTTTTCATTTCACTCAGAATGCTATTGTGTATTGTATATTGTCACGTGAAAATTTGTTTTTTAATTTTAAATGTGGTCTTTATTATATTGGGGAAACCACAGCTAAGACATATAACAAGCTCGTAGTTTTACTCGTTAATACTTCCTATCACTCTCCACTTTTTCCAAGATCTTATCCACTCTTTGATTTTTATTCACAAATAAACATTATGTATATATATTTAGACTTTACAATGTGATAGTTTTTTATACATTATGAAATGGTTACTGTAATAAAGTTAATTACTAATCCATCGCCTCATCACCTCACAGTTACCCCCTCTTTTTGGTGGTGAGAACATTTGAGATTTACTCTAGGCAGATTTCAAGAACACAACACATTGTCATAAACCATAGTCACCACGCTGCTCATTAAGTTTCTAGAACTTACTTGTCATATGACTAAAGTTTCTACCCAATGACCCACATCTTTCCTTTACCCTCAATCCCTGGCCCCAGGAAATCATCATTTTATGATCTGTTACTACGAGTTGAATATTTTCATTTTTTTAGATTGTACATATGAGATTAAGCAATGTTTGTCTCTTTGTGTCCAGCTTATTTCACTTAGCATATGAAATATTCTTTTACTCAGGCTTTGATTTTTTTTCCTCTAGGGTTGTTCTTGATTTTTTAAAAAAATATTCCAAGTAGTAGAGTTTTTATTTGCTTCTAATATATACTATGATATTTAATTTTGTTGTATTGATTTACTATTTAAATTACTGCTTAATCAATTTTTTAGGTATTCAATGAGTGCTTTATACTTTTAACAATATCTGGGCCATAAAAAAAACTAGAACCAAAAGTGAACTCAAAAACAAAAGGAAGAGTTTTTATTTTATTTTTATCCTCATCTGGAGAATTTTTTAAATTTTCAGAGAGAGAGGAAGGGGATGCAGGTGGAGGGGCAGGAGGGAAACATTGATGTGAGAAAGAAACATCTATGGGTCACCTCTCACATGTACAGTGACTGGGGACTCAGCTCTCAACCTTTGGGTTTAGGAATAAAGCTCCAACCAACTAAGCCACACTGGCCAGGCTAAGAGAAAATTTTTAAAACAAAGAGTATAATTCTCAATGGGGATAAAACTGTCTCAATTTTATTTGTGCAAAGAGTATACAGAAAGATATATAAATATCAAATATTAAAAATGAAAAAGTAGATGGGAATATGATATTCTTTTTTAAATTTCTATCTATTGATTGTAGAGAGTAATAGAAAGGAAAAGAGAAGGAGAAGAAGAGAAAGAAATGTTGATTTGCTGCTTCACCTATTAATGCAATCATTGGTTGATTTTTGTATTTTCCATGACTGGAGATTGAAATGTATTTTTGTATTTTTCCAGACCTCCCCACTTCCTCTTCTTTTTTACTCTTATTTTTTTAAATGTTTATTTGACTTTAATTTATTGAACTCTGATAATTGGTATAAATTATGATAAGTTTAGGTAATTTTCTTTAGATTTTAAAATAGAATTTGGAGGGATATTCTGAATTCTAAGATATATCCTGAAGCTCTACTTATTTGGATTTTGACTTCTCATTGTTTACTTACAGATGACTTTGCTGTGGTAATGACCAAAACCAACAGAGTGACTTCAAAGGTCAGTATTTTAAGTATCAAGACAAGTTGGGGAAGATATATTTTAAGCGTTCTGATCCTTCTCAAATTGTGCATTAGTACCCTGCTATAGTATGGACAGCCAATATGGACATAGCACTTCGTCTTTGTTATGGTGCCAGCCGTCTATATTGCTGACAACAAACTCATAATTACATAACAAAGCCTTTGTCATAATCCTGGGACTTCCTTAAGTTGCTGTGCTTCGTGAATAACAAAAACCCCAGACACGGAAATATCTTGTCAAATGCCTTTTTCTTTAGTAAGCTTTCATGAAATAAAAAGTATTGGCTAGCTATTTGATGAAATATATGTATGACACATAGAATTCAAACACTAAAATATGAAGCTTGTCAACTTATTCTTATTTAATGGGAATTTCTATATATTGCTGAAATACAGACACAGCACATTTTCCATGTTTTCTTTGACATTTTTAATATATATTTTAGTTATAGCATACGGATTCTAATTTTCACATTTTACAAGAAAGTGCTTCTTTATGGTTATGATTGTATAAATCACTTGAAATTAGTGTATTTGCAAAACAGTTTATACAGTATGACAAACAAAAAGATTGTGAACAAAATGGCATATTGATACTGATGTTAATTAATATCTAATTAATATTTATAATGGCTTTTAAAAATATTTTTGTGTGTTACTTTTGCTTAGGAATTAGATCTCCAATTTTAAATTGGAAATTTTAGAAAGCTGAAAATTCTTCCCATTAGAGAAACAGTAATAACTTTGTAATTAGTGAAATCATTGTCACACTGCATAATCAGCTCATTGAACACATACATTATAGTAAGAAAAAATAATAAAAAATCCTTGGTAGTAACATAACTGTCCCATTAAAGTCTTGATTAACTTTGTAACAACAATGTAGTATCATTTTACTTTTATAAATTAGCAGCCAAATTGGAAATATATCAAACAATGTTCCTGTATCTTTGCAGAAGGGAGGGATGCTTAATTAAAATAATATAATGCTGGCAACATTAATTTCTTATTGTGGGGATTTAGCAACTCATTTCAGAATGTGAGGCCAAAATTATATTTCAGCAGTTTTGTGTTAAATGTTTCACGGAGAGCCATAAGGCCCCTTGGCACTGCATGCCATACAGTGGTATCAGAAACAGTTGATGTGTGTAACGACAATTGCGAGCATCCTTTCCAGATGAGCTGACCCGCCCTGATTCCACCCTGCTGCTCCTGTTTGGTCAGCAGGTACCTTTCACCATCTGTTTTTCTCACCGCAGCTGAATTGTTTCTCTTATTGTGCACCTAAGTGGTGAAGCATATTGAATATGAAATACGGTTTGTAGGTCATGGGATATTCTAAGTATTTATGTTTAATTTGGTAAGACTAATTTTAGTTTCAAATGAATTTTATTTTGAGAGCAGGAAAAGAGTTTTTATTCTGAGCATAATGAGACCAAGGCATGTAAATTTTTAATAGGGACTGTACATATAATTACTGAGATTGCTGTAATTTGCTGTTTGTATTATTAACATCTTTATGATGATATAATAATCATTCCTTCTAACTAAGTACTTTGCATGATTATTAAACTGGTCATGAAAACCACAGAGCCTTGAAGAAAAAATGTGTACTTGGTTGATTTAAAATCTAGATATAATTTTTACATTGTTCTTTGTCTTTCTTCCCCAAATCAAAACTTACATTAATATTTTTCTTGTATTAAAATTGATTATTTTTCAATACTTTACTGGACCCCAAAATGTTAATGTATCCAGGGGATTCATTTATGTTTTCTTTAAGCAATTCTTTTCCTCTTAGTTTGGGGGCTTGGGAAATAAGAAATTAAGTCACTGGGGGTGGGCCTAAACTGGGATTCTTCCAGGGAATGAAAGGTAGGGACCCAGGCAAGAGATAGTTAGAAAAATGATTCATTCTCGAGAGAAAAAAAGGAACAGATGAAATTTGAAATTGGTCATTGTAAGCAATATTCCCCAAAACATGCAAGGATTTGCAAACTAACATTTCTAAAATGTTATTTTCATTGCGTTACTATTTATTTCTTTGAGTATTTTACTGTAATGGCAACTCAGATAAAATCACATGTGCTGGTTTTGAGTTATTCCATTAGCTATTTCTATGACCTTTGATAAATATTTCAAAATCCAGTCTTTACAGTACCCTCCCAAGTCCTTCACGGTCTGGGCCTGCAGTAATTTTATGAACCTATTGTTACTTTGCTCCTCATTCACTTGGCTCCAGCCACAGTAGCTTTTTCCTTGAACATGCCAAATACAGTCCAACCTCAGCTCTTGCTGCTTCTTCTGCCTGGGTCATTCTTACTCCAGGTATTTTCAACTGCAGTTCTTTGATGTAATGTAACCTTACCAATCGACATTTCCTTGATCACTTAATGAGAAATTGAGTCTGTCCACAAGATCTCTCCCCCCACTCCTCTCTCTCTCTCTCTCTTGCATTGTGCTTTAATTTCCCCCACATCATTCCTAAGGCTGCTGACTGAAATTATGTTCATTTATTTATTTTCTTGCCCTCCTTTCTACAATATAATCTCTATGTAGCACAGGCTTTGTCTGCTTTGTTTACAGCATTATCTCCAGATCCTAGAACAGTGCCTGGCACATAGTAGACATTCAATACATAGTTGTTGCATAAAAGAATTAAACAACCACTTCATCATTAACCTCTTTTTATAAGCATTATGCTGAAGTTGGACTAGTGATATAGTGCTAGTGCTGAATATAAGACAGACTTGGTGCTTGTGAAGATAAATTCTTAGATTAAAAAATACTTACAATGGGATAAATGTGTATATTATTTAACTTCTTTGTTTATTGCTCATTAATGAAGAGTTGAATTCAGTATTATTTAAGATCCCTGTCAGTTCAGAAGTTCAATAATATTACTGTTCGAAGGTCAACTTGGAGTATAGGTCTCTGTTAACCTACGTCCATTTTATTATTTAAACATCTCTCTCTCTCCCTTTCTCTGAAGCCTCTTATATAAACAAAAACGTCTATTCATAAAACATGGCCTCAAACTTACTGACTCTGAGCTTGTGTAAAAATTCTCCTTGTGCTGAGGTCAGCTCTTGCTCATCTCTGTGGGGCTCAATCCAGTTCACTTCCAAGGGTGGTCTGAATCCCTCTCTTTTGTGATACAGAACCAACTGACAGTGATTACAATAAGAGCTTGCTCATTAGTCATCCTCATTTATAGTGAAAAATTAAGTACATGAAACCTGGACATTGCTCCTTACTCAAAGCCTCTAGTAGTTGATGACAATGACATATTTTGCTTGTGTCCCAAAGTCTCCAAATTTAGAAATAGTTGCCTGGATCAGGAGATCATATATTTCTTTGTATTGTTTTCTTAGTTCATTTAGGCTTATAAACAATAGATGTTTATTTCTCACAGTTCTGGAGAATGGAAGGTTCAGGATCGAGAGGCCCACAGATTCTTTTCCCGTGAACATCCACTTCCAGACTCGTAGGTGACTGTCCTCTCGGGGTGTCTGCGTGTGGCAGCAGGAGCAAGGGGGGACTCTGAAGGAGCAAGGAGCATAAGGGCTCTACCCACTCATGAGGCCTTTATCTCATGATCTAATCACCTCCCGAAGGCCCCCAGTACTAATATCATCATATTTGGGGTAGGATTTCAATATACCAATTTTTAGAGGATACAGACATGCAATCTATAATAACCGTTACCTATCTGATTATTTATAATGTCAAGTAAACACCATTTAGCTGAGACATAAGATTCATGTTGAAAGAGCCAAGGCTTTTTGACTCATGATAACATTCAGAGTTTTCAAAACTATTTTTAAATGTGTTATTTAATGGGATCTCAGTTTAAATCATAGCTTAGAATATTGTGATGTCTTCCACAAAAATATAGGCACACACCCCATGCCTATGTATGAATAGGTGTAGGTCTATGTTTTTTCTAAACACGAAAGTGAGCACAATATAATACATCTGAGATATTTTTAGAGAATTCCATGCTATAGCATTTAATAACTTATTTAACTAAGCATCCAGGAAATACCCCTTAGTTACTTCCATTGTTTTGTTTTGCTATTCATAATAGCAGTGTTATGTATTGAATGAATGATTAAATATTAATATTTATTTATAAATTTTATATACACAATATAAGTAGTTTTTCATAAATTTATGAACTTTTGTGTTTGAGTGTCTGTGAGCTACATGTTTCTATCCTTGGTTGATTTTTGTATTGATTCAGTCATCCTTTCTTTTTCAATTTGTATGGTCCTTTATAAACTTGAAGGTATTAACTGTGTGTCAAGTGTTGTAAATATGTTTTGCCAGTTGTCATTGGTATTCACTTTTTTGAGATTTAAGACGACTCATGAAAGTAAGGCTATGAAAGCTATTCAAAATTAAGTGGCTATCTGAAGCAATTATTCAGCAGAGTCTATCCAAGAAAAAAATGCTCAATTACTTTAATACTTCAAAAGGAAACATTAATTTGGCTTACTTTTTTTAGGAAATAAAATAACTGGCCTAGCAAAATAATATTTTATCCGGAGTGCAACTGCATAAATAACATTTAATAGCTTCTACAACATAGTTCTTATATAATTTAGACAGTTTTTAGGTGTCACCAGAACGACTTCAGTTCTCAGTTCTTGGTCATTGTTGGAAAAAGTTCTTTCTTGTATGACCCTGTGTTGTATCTCTCCTCGGTCACCGTGCCATTAAAATTAACCTAATTTAAAGTAAAAACAAAATAGAGAGAGAGAGAGAGAGAGAGAGAGAGAGAGAGAGAGAGAGAGAGAGAGAGGGAGAAGTTCATGACATATATATGTGTTCCAAAGAAAGGTGGAATCCTCTGCTCTCCCCATCGGTGAGAGGTCTGCCGGATGTACATCTCGGTCTCTATGGTACCTAGAACATGCTTCAAAAAAACCTCTCTCAGTTCTTATGAGAGAAATTCAGTTGTACAGCCCTCTATTCTGGTTGTTACATGAAAATTTTGAGTCCTACCTTCTATGTATATTTTTTACTTACGACAAACATTTACATCATCGTTATTTCCACTTTGTGGCTTGGATTCTGTCAAGGACGCATGCCCTTTACAGTTAGCAAACATGGTCTCAGGTCCATGTGAGCTCATCTGACACTTACCTTCTTTTAAATCATGTTTATTAGTGGCATAATGGTTCCTACTTTAATTTCTTTCTACTTTTAGGTTAACATAATTCTTTTTATTTATTTCCAATACATGGAGATACCACTTAAAATGCTTTCTGTTAAACATTATTTATAAACAGATGTTACTATACACACACATATAAAATCTTTTACCAGGAATGCAGTAACATAAATAATATTCAATAGCTTCTACAAAAATATTCATTTACAGCACATAAACATATACCAAAAGAAGTGGAATTCTTTCTCATCTCTACATCTATCATATGCGGGGAGGAAAAATTTCTACTTCTATTTGGTACATTTTCTAGCATCTATGATGTTTAAAAATATAGAGTATCTGAAAGAAGTCACACAGAGAATTAGAGAGGTAAAAATAAAAACAAAGCAACTTTCTATTACCAGCAGACAGGGTGTAAGCACTTCTGGGGACTGAGGAAAAAGAGAGCCGTGACGCGATGCAGACATTAAGAGGGTGAGCTCTGGTTGCCTGGAGACTGTGTCTCATGGACAGTGACATAACTATTCCGTGTCTCTTCATACTCATTCATAAATTGTGGTTTATAGTAACTTCCATCCCATAGTGTGTTGTGAGGATTGAATGAGTTAATGCATGTGAAATTCTCTAAAGAACATTTGGCATGCAGTGAATGCTGAATGTCTGGTTGTGTTATTACTGTTATTAACCTATCTTAAGCCTGTGGAGAGAGATTTTCTTCCATACCCACCCATATATACAGCACCCCCTCTGTTTTGTTTGAAGTTCAGGAGTGAGTCAGTTTTTAGAGGAACACAGACAGGGTGACAGAGCAGTGAGGGGCATGGCAGGTAGGGGAGTGGCAGCTGAGAGCCTGGGCATGATTGTTCCCAAGACCAATGCCAAGGGCACTCGGGACAGTGGGTGATGAGGTGAGATAGGTAAGCACCAAACTGTGGGCTAGTGTAATTGTCACATTGGAAACATTTAACAGTTGCCAAAACCCAGCTCTAGGGCAATTTTTTTTTATTGTTGTTCAAGTACCATTGTTCCTCCTGAGAACTGTTATCTTCCTTCCAGAACAGTCTCCTGATCAGTTACTAATAGACATCTTTAAATTTACCACAATTTTTATTTAAAGAATGTGATAAATATGATAGAATGTTGTGAGAACTTAGTAGAATGCCTGGCTTATCAAAATGTTCTATAAATAATCGTTATTATTATTATCAGTATCATTTTTATATAATTCACCAAAGAAAATAGAAAGAGCCAATATTACATATATTTAATAGAGAGAGGGACAAGAAACAAGACAAATAAGCACTTTTTTCCTTAAACTACAATAAGATAAATAGAAGATTAGTACCATCATCTGGCTGGCACACTATAGTAAAAAATAATTTTAGTACTTTGCTAGAGCACATTATATCATGTATCAGCATATTCCCCAATAAATTTTATATGTCAAATGTTGCAAGTGTGAAAAATCTGCATGGAGGGCTAGCATAAGAAAGCTAAAAGGCATGGCATCCGATGAGTAAGATATCACATCAGCATGCTAACCACTTTACAGCCTGAAGACAACTGCACTGGAGCCAAGGCAAGGGCAAACAGAGGCTGCCAAGGAACCAGATGCTACTGCTGGAAAGAAAATTTTCTCAGCTCAGCATCTGGGTCTTGTAAATGCAATCCAGGAAGAAGGAGGCCAAGCAGAGCTTTGAAGAAGGGAACACAGTTCCATTACCTAAATACTGTATATATTACAAAAATATCCTTTGTAATGATTTTTTAAAACATTAATTGACACACAAAACCAGACTGGACCTTATACTCAATATTCCTGCCTGTCAGAGATCACATCCAGGAGGACAGTTACCCATTGGAAGGGTTGTAATAATACATATTGTATGGGTGACTGTGGAGGAAAGTTAGAGTTATATACGGTCATGTGTTTGGTATAAATTGCTGTGGATGAAGAGATTGGAAGGGGAAGCATCTGCTCTTTGAATGTCTGTATTTGTAGAAAGATGTAAGACTTTCAGGCTTTGGAATTTTTGTGTTTGCTTCTAATGTAAGTAGTCTCCATTGGGAAGAGCACTTATCCATTGGAAAACATCAAATAAATCAGGGATTAAATGGACAAGGCAGGAGTTAATATTAATGCCATATAGAATAATGTATTCTTTATCTGAAATAATGTTATTATCTTAATGTTTTAGAATTGTATTTGTACTAGGACATGGATCAAGTACATATAATAAGATATAAGTGTTTAAGAAACATACCCATGTATGTCAGATAACTACATTTTGCTGTGCCAAATTCATCATAATATCCTACAAGGATATGTATGTGTACATCTAGGAGTCTGAGATGGGTTAGAATGCCATGTTCTTCCATGAATAACCTTATTTTTAAAATATAACTCCATATTTGGCAATGAAAGCATGGTTAAATTTTCTAACAACATGTATGTGACATTTCATAATTTGAAATTCAAGAAGTTGTGTGTTAAGAAATATAATTTATTCTAATGAATTCTATTTGGTGGCCTATTATGTTCAAGGCACTAACCAATTTTTGGAGGCAATCCAAAGATTCGGAATGGGTTTTTGTTCTGTCCAGACGTATAGTATATTTTGACATAATTTCTACCTGTTTTATAAAGGTCAACAGCCAAATACTAACAGCTAAAGAAAAATCACGATGATTTTAAATACAAATGTAGGTCTGCTGTGTTTGATTTTAGAGGTCTGCCAAATTCCTATTACTTTTGTGCTTTCTACTAAACAATAGGTGTTGTTTGTTTGTTTACCTACCTATTTATTTATGTCTAGCAGAGCAATTTCCTTTCAATTTGCCAGCACCCTGATAATTAAAAAATTATAATACCACTCTCTAATGGTCAAATAATATTTCCAAAGTACAGCAGATGAAAGTTATATATGCAGACTATCATTTTTTTTAACTTTTAAAATCAAATGTGTGCTGAGCTTTAGTGGTTCTCTTTTAATTTATGTGGTTTTTAATTCCTGTGGTGTTATAAATAGCGTCAATGAGACCAGGACCGAGATCTAAATCCCCGTTTTAACACTTAATTTCTTGGTCAGGAGATATACCAGTAAATACAGAAGGCAGTTTGGAAATATGTAACATAAGTAAAAAATATACTTGGCAATCTAGTGTGATTACAAAATTCTTGACTTAAAATGAATCCCTTCCCCTATGTCCTCTACCCCCCTGCCCCACAACCAAAATGAGTCAATAGTGTTTTCACTTCAGGTTTATAGATTGTATGTGTGTGTTTTTTTGTGTTTGTGTGTGCTTACACAGTAGGTGAAAATGAAGTAGAAGTTAAATACATCTGATTAAAGAAGAAAGAAAACATTATCCCACATGTGGAACATTCCCTGAATAGTTTGTTTTCTGTTAAACCAACAGTTCTACTTGCAAGCTCTCTAGGGTTTTCGAAGTCGCTGAAAAGAGCCCAAATTAGATTACTTGAATCAACAGTCTTGCGGCTAGGCTACCCATGTATTCATCTCCCCGCTTTTTATTGGATAGGAATTGCTCCAAGTTTTCCAGCTGCATAATCTGTGTAATTTGCATACAAACCAAATCTGTTAGATGTGTAGTGAGAGGGCCTGTGGCCATGATTTTTTCTTGCTTTTGTCCAAAAATAGTGTTCACGTCTTACTTCCATTATAACCCTTGCGTCTAGTATTGTGTATATTGGCATTTACAAATGAAGTTTGATGAATGGAGGTATAAAAAATGAATAAAAAAAAGACATGGGGTATGAACAATTTCAATTATGTTAAATGATCTATAGAGACAAAAAGGCCAATGAGAAAAAAAATGTCAGGAAAACATACAGAATGAACAGCCTCACTTATTGGCAAGGCTATCATGGCATTGGCAAGAGAGTAGCAGTATGCTAACAATCAAAGATGGTTGTCTAGCTATAGCCTTGTCTTTAAGTAATGAATCCTACAGCTTTTCCAGGCTTGGTCTCCTCATCTGTCCTGGGAGGTTAATGAATTGCAACCAGGAACGTAGCGACGGAAGCACCGATAAACTGGCAATTGGTTTCTGAAACTGTATAGGACTTGTAATCCACTTCTCTATGCACACAACAGTCAAGAGCCCTGTGAATGGTTGGCAATGGTTGTCACAGGCTTGTGGGAACGGTGGCATCCCTGAGCTAGTTTTTCTTTCTCTGGATTCTTTAGTTATTGTTCCTTTGGGATGAAAATGTTTCCCTTGCCTTTTTAACCTCTTGCTCACTCTCCACTTATTAGTTTCACTTTAACCTTTTTTTCAAGACAGAGGTTCCCAAGTCATCACTGCTTAAATAACTCCATTCTGTAGTCTTTGTTTTTTCTTTATTTTTGGTTATCATAGGTGAGATATTGCTATTTTAAGTCTCAGGTATAAACAACCTTCTGTGAAACAATTATAATTTTAGTACTGTAAAGTGATTTATTTATGGCCTATGATCAAATGCAAATTTATTTGAGATCATATAGTGCTCAGTCATATAAAGCTAATTAGTTATTTGATAACATTAAGCAATGAGTAATTCCAATATAATATGGAATTTTCATATAGGATTAAACAGTTACATTCAATTACATTTTCCCACCCTAAATTGTCGTCTATTTTTTTCAAGGCACTAGTAATCCAGGTTTCATAAAATGAAAATGGTATTAACTTTAAATAATTCAGTTCTAATTTTTGAATTTGCACATGTAGATGCTTCAAAAGCTGCTATTATAAACAGTTTAGTAAATCTTGTTATGAAAATTCTTTTCTGAATAACTGACATAATAATGTTCTGGGTCTAATGCATTTTAATTTATCAGTTTAATCAACTGCGGTATGCATGTTGCCAATTTTTTGCCTTTAAACAAGAATATATGGCAATTGATCAGAAAGAATATGTTTTCGGTGTGACTTTGAAACTCCACCGTGCCGACTGCAGTTGTGTTGCTGCGATGGATGACTTTCACAACAGGAAATCAGGCCAATTTAAAGTCCAGGCACCAAGCAATTTGAGAACCACCAGCTTTATGCAGTAATATAATTATTCCCTCCGAGGCTCTTAATTGTATTCATCACACCATGATTTCTGCACAAATTAAGCATGCATTTACTGCTATATATAACTTGCTTTGCAGTTAACATTCTGGAAACAAATTTCAAGGAGATGGGATTTTGGATTTATTCATCCTCTGAAATCACAAGTTTCAAATGTTCTGTGTACTTTAAGGTCACATTTGCTACCTTATAGCATCTCTTTGTATAAGATACCAAACTGTTTAAGAGAAAACAAATATCCAGAATTAGATTTTTTTATTTATTTTTTTCATTATCCTGGAAATATCCTGGAAAGACATTTGCAGGAGTCCAAATGTCTTCTGTGTATACTATCTTTCTGAAAGAAATTCTTAGCTTAATCTAAGTTACATGTAAAATCACTCTGAATCAAAAAATGTTTGCATATATGCTCTGTATAAAATGTTAATTACTCATGAAATAGATTGCATATATTTAGGACAAAAATAAAATAATAAAAAGTAACCCAATGGATAGAATAATCATTTTTATGTTAACACTAAATATTTTACCTGATAGACTTAGAAATAGAACTCATGTGTTTTTTCTTAAAATTGTTGAACCAGAAATATAAAAATTATTTTTATTACTTCATTTTTAAAAATCTTAGCTATAGAAATGGATTTTCTAGAGTATTTGCTGCTCCTGGTTTTTCTTATACTGCCTATGTTACCCTGCTTTATTTTTATCCATATTAGAAATACTGCTTTCTAATATTTGATATGGTTTACTTATTTTTTCCATTTTTTTCCAGAGTGGAAGCTCTATGAGGGCAGGGGTTTCTCTGTGTCTGTCTCTTTCTCATCTATATATGTAATCCATCTTTACACTGTATTTCTATTGCTCCAAATGGTGTCTGCTATGTAGTTGGCATTCAGTAAGTACTGGTTAAATGAAATGCTGAGTAACCTTTTCCTGTGTTATTCCTATCTCATTCGATGGATTGTCATCAACTCCTTGAAGGCGGGTGCTATAGGAAAGCAGCATAGCGATTCACATTCTCTCAGTCATTCATTCAAAAACCTCTGTTAAAGCAGTGACTTTGGTTCAGACAGCAAACAGAGACAATATGATCTTTGCATTTGCAAAATGCCCTGTTTTAGTTGGATAACATAAAATTATTTAAAATCTTTAATATTCAGTGTTTTTGTTTGTGCAAGATTAATCATAGCTGCTTATAAAATTGTTAGAAATTGGATCTCTTGCACACTAGTGGTAGGAAAGCAAAATGGTGCAGTCATTATGGAAAACACTATGGAGTTTCTCAAAAAACTAAAAATAGAACTTCTATATGATTCAATTCCTGATACACATATACCCAAAAGACTGGAAGTTTCTAAAGAAATGTAAGCACTCCCATGTTTATTACAGCATTATTCACAGTAGTGATGATATGGAAATAATTTAAATGTCTAGTAACATATGAATAAAGAAAATGTGGTATATAAATACAAGAGAATATGGTTCAGCCTTTAAAAAAGAATGAAATTCTGCAATAAACAATAACATGGATGGACCAAGAGAACATTACTCTAAGCGAAATAAGCCAGAAACAGAAAGACAAATATTGAGTGATTACACTTACATTTGGTTATGTGATACCCCAATAACCAAATTCATGAAATCAAAGACTAGAATGGCGGTTACTGGTGGTGACGGGAAGGAATGGGAAGTTATTAATCAACAGGCATGAAGTTTCAGTAAAGTAAGATGGAAAAGCTCTGGGGATCTGTGGCACACAATTGTGTCTGTAGTCAACAATAATGTATTATACACTTGCAATTTGTAACAGCACAGATCTTAGGTTAAGTGTTTTACCAGAATAAAGAAAGATAATTCCTGCGCTGACTTTACATTTATTTTATTTTAAACTTATATTTTACTGTTTATGTTAGTTGTCTGTCTTTCCCCTTTGACTCCTCTACTCAGTGCCTCACTTCTTCAGGCAATCCACACCTGTTGTCTATGTCCAAGGGTCAGGCATAGATGTTCTTTTAATTAATAAATCATTTTAGAAGTAAAAAATGTTGGTATATGATAAAATACTGAATACATAATGCTATAAAGATAGGTCTGACACAGAGTAAGCACTTAATATGTGACAACTGTTACTTCACAAAGATTTTTATTGTCTATATTTCTGACCTAATATCTTTCTAAAATTTTAATATACTCATGAATTTTAGAGAGAAATGAGGGGAGAGAGAAAGCGAAGGAAAGAAACATCGATGTGAGAATCATAATTGGTTGCCTCCCATACATGCCCCCACCAGGGATGCAACCTGCAACCTGCAACCTGCAACCTAGGTATGTGTATGACTGTGAGTGTTTGGTGTTTGGGATGACACTCCAACCAACTGAACCATGCTGGCCAGGGCTTGACCTGATGCCTTAAACATACTAGTTGGGTAATAGATGTTTCTGAAAGGCTGATTGATTCTTTTCCAGGTCCCTCAACCTATCAATTATCCTTAGAAGATTGGACTCCGGAAAAGAAAGGAGATGTCCTAATTTTAATTACAGCTCTGAGGGCAGCCTGGAAAATGGTTTGTCAGAGGTGGCCCTGAGACACAGAGACAGGAGAGGACCCAAAGGGAAGTGAGGACCAATCTACTGGGTTGAGGTTTCTTCTCAGGGCAACCAGCCACAATCTTGTGAAAGATGTTTAAGGATTTTGCAAGATAAAAAACAACTCTGTGTATTTTCTAGGAGGTTAAGAATTAGATTAAAGAAAATTTAGTGACTAGATAAACAATTATAAGCTTTCTCATGAAAAATGGAAATAATGGAATATTTCTCATGAAATAATGGAAAACTGTATGAGGGTAGTTGTAAAATGAATGTGAAAAATTAGGTAAAAGAAAGAATCAAGATAATTGAGTGGATAATTGGGTGGTAGGACTTGCTTCTGGGTGCAAGTAAAGAAGAAGTAATCAAATACAAAATTCAGATATCTGAGGTAATAATTACAGCATTTATTAAGAAAGAGGTTCTAGAATGAGGAATGAGTATCTTTCAAATACATTTCAAACACATTTTTAGTCAGAAAAATTGTGTTGTATAATTATTGGGCAATATATTAATTCTCTCCTTCCTATTTTCTCACCTGTTTATTTTTTTATTTTTTAAATTACATTTTACCGATAATGCTATTACAGTTGTCCCAATTTTTCCCCCTTTGCATACCTCCACCCAGCACTCCCCATCCCCTCAGGCAGCCCCCACCCTTTGTTCATGACTATGGGTCATTCGTTCATAAGAAAAGGAGCAATAACCTCTGCCAACAGTTCTGTCTTGGAGAAAGCTGTTCCCCAGCTCTTGCCCTGATGCCAGACACTTCAAGTCCTTCCTGTATGCTACTAGTGCCTTTAAAACTGCTGCCCTGTTGCTAGTGAGCCTGAGTTAAGTTGTGTATGGGCCCTTTTGAAGGAACTGCCTGGGAATCCAGCAGTTTCTTCCACTGACTCAATCTTCACTGATTTTTATAGCCAGAAGCCATGGGGACTTATCTCCCAGCACTGGAACCCTGGACTTGGGGGCCAGGTGTGGGGGTGGGACCCCTCAATCCTGAGATATCCCTCCACACTTTTATCCACCTCTCTTGGGTGGGGAACCAGCCACTCCATGTCTCTGCATCTTTGTCCCTCTTACCACTCTGGGTGGGTGTGGTTTCTTCTTTAATTACATGGTTGCAGGACCTCCATTCAACTTAATATCTGCCAGTTCTGACTGATGGTTGTTCTATAGTTTTGTTGTAATTTTGACGTGCTTGTGCAAGGAGGTGAGGCTTTATCTAGGCTGCCATCTTGGAAATATAACTCTTATATAATTCTTTATTAATTTTAATTTGGAGAAATTTCACACTATGCCAGTAGCATCCAAGCTTCCATAGCTAGTAGATTATAACACTAAGAGTTTCTTCAGTTTAATGTAAGCTTCCTCTTTCATGTAAATTTAGTCTGCTCAGTGATCTACAGATTCAAAACTTAAGGCTAAATATTATTAGCTGTTTTTTCTGTTATTATCCTTATAAAATGGGTGTGTAAATGTACTTAATATTTATTATGATACATAGAAAATGCCTCTACTGGGGTGGAAGGAACAGGAAGTCCTAATTGTAAAAGTAACATCAAATAAAAAATAGTAAAAACTAAATCTTTCCATCTATTATATGCCATTTTTACATTCCTATTTGCAAGTTGATCTGTGGAATAATTGATTCCCTGTATATGCACTTGACTGAAGTATATGCTACCATATTATTGAGATGAATCTTAGATTGGCATTTTGCAAAATTTTTCATTTGCAGATTGTAAGCTTTTCAATTCTGTGTTCCCATCTGTCAACTTCAAGTCCATTCAGTCTATATTCTTTTCAAGTGGTGTTAATACAACTTAATTACATAGTGATATATACTATACAAATGTTAATTATGTATTTGACCTTGTAAAAGAAATGGCAATGTTACAATTTTGATTTGCTTTTAAAGACTATAGATAAAACAAGTTATATAAAAGGATATAGATGCAATTAGATCCAAACCCATTTAAATATATAACATAAAATGCCCCTAACATGTTATTAATTTATTCAATCTATTTTTAGGAGAAAGCAATAACATTCATGATACATAGTTCATTTTTTTAATTTCATGTGCTATCATTCTTATGTGCTAATTAAGAAATTGTAATATAACAACATGCTATCACATCAAGGTACATCAAAATAATTTTATGTGTTTTAGTAAGCAAAATTTAATTTCATATGCATTTCTTTTTTTTAATGCAAGTTTTTGTTTTCCACCAACCACCAGATAATTTTTTTAAGATTTTATTTATTTTTTAGAGAGAGGGGAAGGGAGGGAGAAAGAGAGGGAGAGAAATATCAATGTGTGGTTGCTTCTCATGTGGTCCCCATTGGGGTCCTGGCCTGCAACCCAGGCATGTGCCCTGAATGGGAATGGAACCAGTGACCCTGTGGTTCACAGCCCATGCTCAATCCACTGAGCTATACCAGCCAGGGCTCATATGCATTTCTTTTTTGTTTTTCAAAAATTATAGTAATCACAATACTTTGAAGTAGATTGTTATCAGATTTTTGTTTTTTAATATTAAAATATAACAACCAATAAATTTTGTGCATTTCTAGGCTTATGCTATCCATATATCTTGTCGTATAATAATTGACATAATGATAAAGTAGGAAGAATCCAAGTGAGAGAGAGGAAAAAAGAAAGAGAACAAGAAACTGCTAGGTAGCAATTTTCCCAGTAAAAAATTAATTGGAGTAGATTTATTAACAGCAAAAATCGCATCAAAATGTTACTGGACCTTGCCCTGGCTGGTGTAGCTCAGTGGATTGAACACGGGCTGCTAACCAAAGTGTCGCAGATTCGATTCCCAGTCAGGGTACATGCCTGGGTGGCAGGCCATGACCCCCAGCAACCACACATGTTTCTCTCTCTTTCTCTTTCTCTCTCCATTCCCTCTCTAAAAATAAATAAATAAAACCTTTTTAAAAAATGTTACTGGACCTTGATTCAGAAACTCTGGTTCTTGAATTTGGCAAAGAAAGAATTCAGAGCCAAGGAATTCAAATTTGAATAGAAAATTTATTTAGAAGGTCACTGAGGTAGAAAAGATGAGTCAGCTGGGTTGTGTGTTCTCAGGAAATGGATTATAGAGGCAAAGGAAGAGCCCTTGGAGCCTAGGAAAAAGAAAGGAAGAAAAAGCACCTGGGGAAAGGTGCAGGGGGAAAGAGGTGGGGGGAGAGAGAGAGAGAGCACATTCTGGGGAAAGAAGGGGTGGGGAAAGGTGTGGGTGTGCTCAAAAGAGGAAGAGCAAGTGCTTGGACCTCTGTCCTGAGGGTTTTTATCCACTCTCTAAAGGCAGGGACATTAGGGGAGGTCACAGGAGAGGATATCAGTGAACTATTCATCAGCTTTCCAGGTGTGTTCTTTCAGGGTTATGGTCCCTTCTGATTGGTCACTGCCAGAGCAAGGGGTCATAATCATCATTGCTGGTCCTGATATCAGCCAAAGCGTCACCCTGCCTGGCCTTGTTGCTTCTGTGGGCCTGGAGCTGAAACTCAACTGAGAGCTAGATGTCATCTCTAGTTTGACCAAAACTCTGTCTCTGTGGTCAACATTCCCAAAGCTTTGTTTCTAAGATTATTTAACATCGGTCAACTTCATTGTCTTGAAGGTTTAAGGCTTAAGGGAATGGCCAGGAAAGGGCTTGTGTGGGAGTCAAATGAATCTCTTCTCTGGCCCCCTCGTTCCTCCTCTGAAGGGGTCTACCACATGACCAGTGACATGATAGGTGAGGAAAGGTTACCCTGGGGACAAGGGCCTTGTTTTCCCCATTCTGCCTGTTGCTGGACACCCAGGGCTTTCTGCCCTGGTGACCTGCCATTACCTGGCCTATCGTCCTTGATCAACTCATGCCTATCTGACTGCCTAAGGTAGACTCACTGCTATTTTATATACCATCTCCTTCCAATAAAATAATATTTTCAGAAAATTAAACCTTCATAGATATGATAAAATCCAGGAAAAATAAATTTACTAAGCTCCAGCCTTCTTGAATGTACAACAAAAATGAAGAGCAGACAAACAAAAAGAGTCAAATGAAATCACTTGTCTGCAACAGGAGAAATAGAATTAATACAAAACAAAAAAAATTATGGAAATAACAAGAGAGAAGAAATTACTGGCAGAGTATAAACTGCCTACAGGAAGCATTTACTGTCATGAATATTCATGTAACTTGTGTTCCATATGCAAGAAACCTTGGCAAGAGCTCCTTGAAGCTTGTGGCATTCCAACTAATAAGGTAGGTCCTGAGACGAAATCCTTCAAAACTCAATTTGCGTTGAGGAACCAGAAGGGTTAGGGAAGAAAGAAGGATCGATTTTTGCCATGTGACCCATACAAGTGTGTGGTGTCCTGTCATAATGGGCTAGTGTTGGGACAATTGCTTATGCCTCCCATATTCTGGGTTCGCTGGGGAAGGAGCTCCTGCCCAGAGTGAGAGCGGAAGCCCTGAGTCAGGTCCTGTCAGCTGTGTTGCTCTTAACACTCAGGACCAAACGTTAGCCTAGAAAGATATTTGTAGTAAATTTTGAAACAATTTACAATGCCTCCTTCTTGAAGATGACTTGCTTTGAATGCTGCTGTATCTTTCAGTGGGCAGGTAGTGAAAGTCTGAAAAAAGAAACCCAGGTAAAATGATTCTGAAGAATCATTTTATAAATAAGCAACATTTGAGCCTGAGTTTTCATTATATTAAGTCAACCTGAGAATTAGGAGACTATCTCTATTTTTTTTTAATTTGTAGAAAAAAGTACGCTAGTTACTTTTAGTTTTATATGATTTTTATATTTTTGTGACTTGAAGAGGTGCTTCTGGACTTTAAAAGCAATTGCTAAAGTACTTCTCAGTTACATTAGTTTGTAAAATCGCTTGGTGATTTTTGACTGTTTATGAAAAGGATAAAAATTAAACTCCATGGGTTTGAGAATATGCTGTAAAAGTGCATAAACCATGTTTTTTTCATCTCTTCATTATATACCTTTGGAAATAACATCAATATATCTTAGAACTTTTATAATCTATACAGACAAGTTTTAATTCATTATGGAAGAAAGCCATGAATCATGAACTTAAAGATTATTCATTCAAGAAAGAGAAAGTTTTCATATTAGGAGCCAGCACTGTATTAGGAGCTGAGAATAGAATCATAAATAATATGCCAGCCCTGCCTCTGGGAATTTCAAATCAGCTTAACAGCTGAACACAACACAACATATTTCTGGCTTCACTTAGTTGGATGATACATACCTCTTACAAAATTTTGAAAACTTTTATTCATGGCACAGGCAGAAATTCTATGTATATACAGAGAGAAGAGTTAAAAAAATAAAATTTTAAATGAAAACAGTAACCCCACATTGCATTGCACACACCCTTTGATGTGAGATATAGCGATCACATTAGAGGCCTAACTGCAGATGTGCAAGTTGAAGTAACAAAATACTTACCCTGATTTTAGAATTTTAGGACACTAAAATACTAAGAATAATATATTTTTAAATATAAGTTTATGCCTAAAATTCTTTACTTTTTACAAGGCTTGAATCTTGACATCGGCAAGGATGCCAAGGAGTTGGAAGTTACTGAGTGCTAGCAAGGGACGGTTGAACCTGGAAGTATTGTCTTAAAAATGCTGTGCCCCACTCACTACGGACCAAGAACCATAATATTAACATTCCAATCCTCTTTCCCTATTTAATACTCAAATTATTGACTGGGTCATGAACTGGAGAATATTTTGCACATTGAGTAGGGTTTCTCTGACTCTTCTGTAATACAATTACTCCTTGTCATGAGCATATGTTCATGACATAGTCTTTCCTATAAGTCAGCCAGGAAACTGCTCAGCTAGCTGCCTCCTGAGCAGCTCAGCACCAAAGAATAGACAAGACTCACCCAAGGTAACTATGCTATTCACTCAGCTTATATTGACTACAGGTTCACTCAAAGTAGAACATCAACATACATTAATATCCTACTCACACTCTAACAATCTAAGAGAAATAACACACACACACACACACACACATGCACACACACACACACACACACACAGCAATCAATGAGGGATAATGACCCTGAGTCCTGGAGTCTCAGTCTGCAGGTCTGGGAGATGGCACGGTGGGTAAGGGAGCTGTCAGCATCTTGTAAGGAAGGACCTCTGGAGCCAGGTGGGCAGGAGGGCAGACAAAGTCCTCAGTCCATCAGGGCAGAGTCTCCTGCAGCTGATGCCAAGGGAGATCAGTGTGGCATGGAGCAGCCACAGCGATTCATGAGTGTGGAGCTCTGGTGTGTGGAGCTCGGCTGTCTCAGCAGTGGTCTGGAGCCTGCCTCAGTTATATCTCGAAAGTGGTGCACTTCACCCTTCTGGGTCTTTTCAATAAATGTCTTGGCACTCCTGATGCTAGGTGTGGAATTTCCCCAGGAGCCTATCTATAGGTGGTCCCGCTCTGCAGACACGGATACTTTGACCACATGTGCAGATATCTTAGGTCTGTCTCCTTGCTAAATGTATCTGCTCTGACTTAGGTAGTTTCCCTCTTGAACCAAAGTATCAGGGCTGACTGACAGCCATCTTGGTTGACGAGTGACTCCAGTTTATTTCACATATTTTATGCCTTCTTGATCAGACCAATGCCATTTTATTGATGTTGCTCTCCTCCCTTGGCCTCAAACAGCTGACACAAACAGGCTATAAATGTGGCTAGTATTAAAACAGTAAAAAGAGGAAGATGAGAAAGAGAAATGAACAATGAAATGAAAAGGAAGGGTTAGATGAGAAAATGTAAAAAACAAACCAAAAAACAGAAGATGGGATATTGAGTCAAAATACCCAATTTTTATTTATTTATTTATTTTTAGGGAGGGAAAGGAGGGAGGGGGAGAGAGAGAGAGAGAGAGAGAGAGAGAGAGAGAGAGAGAGAGAGAGAGACATCAATGTGCGGTTGCTGGGGGTTATGGCCTGCAACCCAGGAATGTACCCTGGCTGGGAATCGAACCTGGGACACTTTGGTTCCCAGCCTGCGCTCAATCCACTGAGCTACACCAGCCAGGGCTGGTGGCTTGGTTTTGAATAAGCTTTGGTGAGATCATGATTTAGGGTAGTGATCGTAGAACTGTGAATTTTAAAAAGTAAAGATATTTAGGCCATGCAGATGTGGGTACCATTAGTTCATTACAACCTAAACTTGTAACAAGTCAAAATAAACAGTAAAAATTGTATATATATATATATATATATGTGTGTGTGTGTATGTTTTCCATATATACTTCCCATATATACTTATACATATATTCCACAATAAAAGTATTTCCAGTTGTATTATTAATTTTTTGTTTCCCAGATAGGTGTAAAATAATGGTAAGAGCATGAATCCTGGATTCAGAAAATTTGTATTCTAGAGCTAAATCTGTTTTGTAATCAGATATATGATACTAGTAAGATTACTTGATATCTCTTGGTCTTTTTTTCTACAGTCTATTGACGATTAAATGACAATTTTGTTTAACCTCATACACATTCCCTGAAATTTCTTTGTAAACTGGCATGTGTGCTGCTCCCACAGTTCTGTGTACCTGTGGTTGGTAAGATCTGAAGCACTTAACAACTTCTTGGAATAGTGATGACTATGTACTTTAGAAAATGTGCATCAGCCTAAATGTGCCCTGTTGGTGTACTGACTTTGTGTAATTTTTAATTTTTGTGCATAATTAGTAAAGAATTTCAGGCAGTATACATTTTCTCCTCTTGATTTTTCTTCTCAACAGTTTTCCATATGCCAGAAATACATGTGGGAAAGAAAAATTACCCCTTTGTGGTCTCCAGTGCTTTGTCTTATGGAATTATTTATTTTAAGATAATATACAAACAAAACAAACCTAACAGTGAAGATGGAAATTTATTGAATTATTTTTCATCATGAATTAGATCTCAGTATTTTATTACATTGGAAAGAGAAAAGAAATTCGAGAGAGAAGTTGCAGAAAAAAGTCAAATTTCTCCAAAAGCATACAGTGAAGAAAACCTTGAAAGAAATTTATGGATATCCGAAAATATCTTTGAGATTATCAGAGGGGATCTTTGTTGTTTTGCTACTTTAATTTAAAAGAAATAACATTTTAGAAGGATTTACTATTCATAGAAATTTGGGAAATTTTTAGTGAGCATCAAATTTTAACGGAAGGGACATTTCCTGGGAGAGTGAATTATTTAAAACTTTTTTCTGGAGTAATTAAGAAATATGTATCAAGGGCTCCAAAGAAATTCAATACATTTACCCTAAGTTTGTTAAGGAAATGCTTTAGGATTATGCAAAGAAATAAAACACCTTATATGTACTGAGGTTATATTTATTATGGGGAATTTGGCTATAACACATATGTTCATTACAATCTTGTTTTCAAAACATATTCAAGGATCAAGAAAAATGTTTCCAAATTTGTATGGTTAATAGAGGCAAAATATAAACTATTTTTAATGTAAAAAATTTTTCTGTATATAGTACACAAGATTGGGGAAATACACACCAGTATAGTTGGTGTATAATTACATGGTTCTGTTTAAATGATAGTATTGTATATCACAGATAACTTAAATTTCTCTCTTTTATATATTTTTAAGATTTCCTTTATTTTACAAATCTAATATTTTTAATTTAGTACTTATTAAATGCCTAGCCATATGCAGGGAACTTCAGCTGAAATGATGAGAGTGAACTAAATATAATTGCTAAGAAAATATAACATTATTAAATATTACAATGACAATTCTGTTCAGATGTAACTAAAGACTGGTTTGTATTTCAGAGGTGTATGCATATGTTGCTATTATGTTTCTACAATATTTGATCTCAGTTGTACTTAATTGTGAAATAGTCCAGTGCATTTTTAAGGAATGACTGATGTAGAATATGAGAATGACCTCCCATTTACAGAAGTTTTATTGTGAAATCAATGAGAACAGTTCTCAAAATGTGTAGAGTATTGGTATCATAGAAAGCAGCACAAGGGAAATACATTTTTGTTTTTCTGTTCTTCTTTTCTTTTTTCTTTTTGCTTGTTTTGTTGTAAGTTGTAAAAAACCTAATTTAAGGCGTTAGGATAAGCTCAAAGCAATTTAAAAAGTGCTTTTTCATTATTTTGATAAGTTAAATTTTATATTTTTATAGTAATAAAGGATGTATCCATTGAAAAAACCCTTATTTTATAAAAGAGAATTTAGTTGTGCATAATAATTTGAACCCAACAAAGCATACATGTAAGGACCATTATGCATTTCCTCTACTTGCCTCATTAGACTCAGCATTCAAAAGAGATCAATGACTTGGCTGAATTGACAAAATATGCATTTTCCCTTTTGCTGATGTGCTGTCTCAGACAGATACAAAATATTGCTTTTTTCATTCCTCCAAAGCATTTCAGCTTTCATTTCTGTAAGTGTTATCACATTCAACGACTTCAACACACTCTCCATTTCACTAGCAATCTGTTAGTGATCTGTTTCTTTCATCTCTGCACAGATTTGTCCTAATGAAATCATTATGGCTGAACTGTTGTTTTTCATCCACCTTTATTCCATCTCTATACGATAATAATGATCTCATTTTACCTAGAAACACTGACACACAGCCATAGTTTTGAATCATTTTTTTATGTTTCTAAAGTAATTGATTCTCTAAATATTTTGTTTTACGTGCTTATTGGTAGTGAATAAAGCAAGACAGTGACACTGCACGCTTTAGGAAGGTGGTAGAATGAAGTTGTTAGTAGATGCCTCTGGATTCAGAATGCACTGAGTTCAAATCTCTCCACTACTTAGAAAGGTGTGATCTTAAATGAGTATCTGATTTTATTAAACTTTAGCTAATTTATAGGTTTGCTATGTATATTAAGTGAGAAATGCATATAGAATAATTAGTCTAGTCCCCAGTTAATAGATGCCAAGCTAAATGCTTTGCAGGAATAGAGCCTGCTCTTTTGAATGAAGGCCCTTATTACAGATGCATGCATTTAAGTCATGCTCTAATGTCTCATGTTGGTACATGTATGCATTTTCACATGTCTTTATGTGTCAATATCTGTAGGAGACCGTTCTTGCATGGCGTGGGCCCAGCTCCCACTCGGAGATGCACAGGACCCACACCCACAGATAGGTTCTCCCATGGGGAATCAGGCCTGCAATGTACCTAGGCCACTTTGAGACTTGCCTTTGCTAAAACTCCCTCACCCTGAATTGAGACAGCAAGTGCTTACTGTAACTTCCTAAAATCCAAGCTAAAACTCCCTATTATGGAGTGTAACCAGTTCAACTACTTTTCCCTTTTCATTTGCAAATATCCTTCTGTGATGTGATTATCAGCATCATCTTTGTTGTCTGTAAAAGGTAACCACTTAAAGCCAACCTGTGCATAGTAAATGAGGACCATCATGTAATGTGCCCAGAAAAAGAAAGAAAGGCCTGTCATGGTGGAGGCAGAGGCTTTTGCTCCTCTTGAGAGAGAAGCCATGCTGTCCCTTTTCCTCCATAGGACTCGGTAGTTCGTGTGAATGTGTCTCCCCCATCCACAATGTGGCGGACCCCATGAGCTGGGGTCCACATCAAATATCAAGTAACATTTTTTTGTCCTGACCCAGTAGGTCAGTTGGTTAAAGCATTGTCCAAATATACCAAAGTTGTGAGTTTGATCCCTGGTCAGGACACTACAGGAATCAATCAATGAATGCATAAATACATGGAACAACAAATCTTTTCTCTCTCTTTCTTTCTCTTTCCCTTCCCCCAACCTTCTCTAAAAATGAATCAGTAAATTAAAAAAAATTCTTTTAAGTTATTTTTTTATATTTTCTGCCATGGTACCTAACCATAAAAAACTAAAGGATTTTCTAACGGGTTGCCATTGATTTTTTATGAACTTAAAAACAGATAATCACCTTCATTTTATTCTATTTTAGTTCCTCTTGTTGTTCTTTTCCTAATTTTTTAGAATTAAATGTATTGGGGTGACATTGGTTAATACAATTATGCAGGTCTCAAGTGTACAGTTCTATAATACATTATCTATGTTTATCACCCAGAGTGAAATCTCCTTCTGTCACCATACATTCAACCCCCTTGCCCCTTTACCAATTCTGCCACCTTCCTTCCCCTCTGGTAACCACCCTACTGCTATATATGTCTATGGGTTTTTGTTTGTTTATCTGTCTTGTTTGTTCATTTGTTACTTTCAGTTTTATATCCCATGTATGAGGGAAATCATGTGGTTCTTGACATCTTCCCTCTGACTTATTTCACTTAGCATGATATTCTCAAGATCCATCTATGTTGTCACAAACAGCAATGTTTCCTCTTTCTTATGGCCAAATAGCATTTCATTGTATGCATGTACCACAGCTTTTTATCTAGGTATCTATCAAGGGATACTTTGGTTGTTTTCATATCTTGGCTGCCCAAAAATCTTATTAGAAGCAATCAATAAATACAGTAAAATCTCAGGATATAACATCAATGTATAAAACATATTGCATTTCTATATGCTAATAATGGCATTTCAGAAAAAAGTGAAAATCACCTTTAAATAAAGGATGTTTTAAATAAGTTTTAATGCTATTTGAATATTAGTTTAAGGGTCTGGTTTAAGAATAGAGGCATCAAAATTCTTATAAACTCTTTTTATGTAAAACTGATTTTTTTCCTCCATAACCCTCCCAAATTATCTTTATCCCATTTGTAATCTCTCCTTCCAACTCATCCCCACCTTACTCCACTCTTATTCTTCAGGAATTCAATGATAGGATTTCTGTTAGAATAGATTAGTTTATATTTTCAAGCAATTTATATAACGAGAACCATGCAGTATGTGCTATTTATTCGTCTGACTTATTTTTGCATAATTATTTTGAGCTACAGCCATGTATGATAATATATCAATAGTTTATTTTATGGCTAAATTATATTCCTCTCTGAGAAAAAACACAATTTGGTACTCATATACCTATTGAGGATATTTTTGTTCATTGCAAATAAGGCTGCTATGAACATTTGAATGTCAGTCTTTATATAAATATTTGCTTTTATTTCTCTTAAAGTAAAGTGGAGTGGAATGTCTGGGAGGAAATGGATGGATTATATGGTAACTCGTAAGAAACTATCAAATTGTTTCCACAGTGGTATGCCATTCTATATTCCCACCAGCAGGGTATGAAAGGAGATTATATAAAACTAGTAATTCTCTCTTAAATGTCTGGTAGAAGTTACCAGTGAAGAAGTTTACAGGTGATGAAGTTTTATGTGTGTGTGTGTGTGTGTGTGAAAGAGTTTTAAATACATATCAAAATATTTTTTTAAGATTTGTTTATTTATTTTTAGAGAGGGAAGAGGGGGAGAAAGAGAGAGAGAAATATCAATGTGCGGTTGCTTGAGGCCATGGCCTGCAACCCAGGAATGTGACCTGGCTGGGAATTGAACCTGCGATGCTTTTGTTCACAGCCCGAGCTCAACCCACTGAGCTACAGTACCAGCCAGGGCCACATATCAAAATCTTTCATAGTCAAAGAACTCTTCTTGAACAATATATTTATTCTTCAATGAACTTTGGTAGTATGTCTTTCCAGGGTTTGTTCTTTTAATATAAATTCATAAAGTTGTTGATAATATTTACTTTTTATCCTTTTAATAGTTGGGCCACCTATCTCATTATCTTATGTTAGGAATTCGTAGCCTTTCTCTTTCTTTGAAGGTCAATCTGATTAGGTGTTTGTTAATTTAGTTAATAAGCAGCTTCTATTTTATTGATTTTTCCCTGAATCTCTTTATTTTATCTTTTGCAGCACATTTATTTTTCTCTTATTTTCTTATTTCTTAAAGTGGAAAATGAGATATTTTCTTTTCTAATATAAGCACTTAATATTATAAAATTCCCTTCAAGTACTACTTTAGTGGTATCATCCCACAAATTTTGATTATATTTTGAAATTTTATTTAGTTCAGAATGCTTTCTAATTTGTTCTTTTTTATTTATAAAATGTCTTATTTTACCAGTGTGTTATTTATGTGTTGTTTTATTTGTTTGCTTATTTTTAGTCTCCATTTATTTAGGAATTTTCCAGTATTTTTCTCTATGGACTTCCCGATTTCTCTATTCTCTTCTCATTTACATTATTTCCAATGAGAAGCCTGTTATCATCCTTATCTTTTTTATCCCTCTATATGTAACATGCATTTTTGTTCTCAGGTTGCTTTTAATGTTTTCATTTTCCACTGGTGAGCAATTTGTTTATTTTTTCCACATATCTTGTGCTTGGGGTTTGTTGAATTTCTCAAATTTGTGTTTATTTTTTTCTGCAAATAGGAAAGTTTTAGATGCTATTTTTTCAAAAGTTTTCTGTTCCCTTTTCCCCTTCCTTTTGGTATTGACAATTGTGTGTTCAGTAGCATGCCTCAAAGTTGTTCCACATTTTTTATTTTATTTTTTTCTGTGCTTTAGTTTGGATAATTTCTATCATTATGTGCTGAAGTTCACTAATCTTTATTGTGCTATGGCTAATCTGCCATCAGTCTTATGTTGTACTTCTCAATCTAAACATTGCAGTTTTCTTCTCTAGAAGTTTATTTGTGTCTTGTTAAATCTTCCATCTTAATTTCTGAACATACAAAGATCATAGTGACTGTTTTAATGCCCTTATCTGTTAAGTCTATTATCTTGTGTCAGTTCTGAATTGATTATCACTGATCGAATGTCTCTTCATTATGGTTATTCTCCTACTTTGCATTTTTGGCAATATCTGATTGTAAACTATGCATTGTAAATTTCACCTTTTTAGGTGATGGATATTTTGGGGTTTCTATCAATATTTTTAGCATTGTTCTAGGTTGTAGTTAAGTTACTTTGAAACAGATATGATCATTTGTCTCTAGCTTTTATGATTTGTGAGGTAGGAAAAGAACAGTGCTTCATCTAATGATAACTATTTCTCACTACCAAGACACGTTATTTGGAGTACTGTCAATGTTCTGTGAGTCAGGTTTCCCAGTTATTTGGTGGGAGAAAATCTTATCCCTAGCCTTGTGCGACTGCTTGAACTGTTTCCTCTAATCTTTTCAGAGGGTTGTTTCCTGGGCCTTTGGCAATTAGTTACACACATACACCGAATAGCACTCAGTTGAATACTCAAGGGAAATGCTCAGCAGCCACATTTTCTCTTTGCACAGTACTCTACTCCTTGACTTTCTGTCCCACAAATCTAGCCACCTTGTTCTCCTCACATCTCAATTTGGCTTCCTCAATTCAAACTGTCTATTGGATCCCTCTGGATTCCCCTTTCCTGCTCCTCAGCATGGAAATTCTTTCCAGGCACTATGCTGGAGCAGCGGTAAGGGTCACTTTGTCTGTCTCCTGTCTCTCAGGGATCATTGCCCATAAGCTGATCAAAGTCATCGTTTTATATATTTTGTCCATAATTCAGTTGTTTCACGTAGGAAGTTAAAGCCCTTTTTTGTTACTCCATTTTCTAAAAATGGTTTTGAATCTGTCATATGTCTGCTTGTTTGTTGCATTTGAAACCAGGAAAAGCGAGGTTTTATTGTATTTACTTGAGGATGATTGCTGTATGTTATAAATTTTAGCATCTTCCAGAAACACTGTGGGCATTAGATCGGTTTTTGTGTTTTGAAGTGTGGGAAGTACTTATATTTGAACTTCTGATGGTCAATTTTTATAAATCAATGAATAAATATCAAGTCAGCTATTATTAGGAAACATTAAACTAACCACATAAAACAAACAGACTTAGAACTTTCAAAATTTATTTTTCTCAAATGAATCAAAATATCTGAACCTGAAATCTTAATGTATTAGAAACTTGAAAAATAGAAAATTCAATGAAATTTTTTGATTTTTCTAATGACCTAGATATATTTAAAAATGTGCACACAATTTACCACATATTTCATTTCTATCCAGAAATTTGCTATTAATCATTAACAAAATAATCCTGAAGAAAGTATGGAAAATATCTGATACCAACTACCTTACTAATATAAACATTCTCATCCTCAAATTAGGAAAAAAATATTAGTTTCTAGAACTTAAGTTTAGAGGCTGTGGTATAGAATCTGTAAATGGTGAACACCATCACACTATGCAAAACAGTTCTTACATACACCAAATAAAGATTTTTTAAATTAAATATCACAAATTCTCTAGGTGTAATCTTTTAAATAAAGAAGAAAATATTATAGAATATACATGACTACATCTCCAAAAATGACATTTCCCTCAAAAATAATTTTTTTAGTAACTTAAAACATTTTTACTCAATTTTCTCATCCTAAAAAAAAGTATTCCGCTATATTTTTAACATATTTTAGAAGACCACAGATGATATTTGGCACTCTACATTTTTCAAGCCAAGGAGTAGTCTACTCAAAACTGACTGCAGTTTTGTTTTCTGCTGTATATTTTTGCTACATTTCCATAGTATGTTATTTTTAAAATACAAACACACAGATGGTAAGATACTGTTACCAGCCATAAGGTTAAAGTATGTTTGTTTGTGCTGCTTAGAAAATATCTATAAAATGTAGTATTCAGAGATGCTAAACAAAATCCATTCTCTCCAGATGTGTTGTAAGCCAGCTCCATACAGAGCACTTGGACAGCCAGGGCATTCTTCTCACATCAACCTTCTTTACTAAAGAGAAAAATTACACCACCGTTGGAGTCCAAACCCAAGTTGCCTCCAGTTTCTTAACCAGATGAAAGAAAACATTTTGCTGACTATAACTTCAGAAAATAAGAAAAAAAAAGAGGAAAAGATTTTGGAATTAAAGCTATTTGACATAATCAGATACATAAACTATTAAGTATTTTTCTTTTTTTTTTTAAGATTTTATTTATCTATTTTTTAGAGAGGGAAGGGAGGGAGATAGAGAGAGAAAGAGAGAAACATCAATGTGCGGTTGCTGGGGGTCATGGCCTACAACCCAGGCATGTACCCTGGCTGGGAATAGAACCTGCGACACTTTGGTTTGCAGCCTGCGCTCAATCCACTGAGCTACACCAACCAGGGCGTATTAAGTATTTTTCAAGCATTTACTTTGTAGTGACTTTTAGACAGATGCATATATTTTATAAAGAATCCATTTTCTTTAACCTGATAACAAATAAACATTGAAGAAGTCTACTAGCTTATTATAATCACTGTTTTTTCAATTCAGTAGTAATACCATACAAATATCTAGACTTCTGATGAAAAAGCTATTTTTGTTTGTAAAACAGAAAATTAATTATTTTAGGCATTTTTTGTTTCACAATAATAAACATCTTTGTTTTTTCAAAATGATTTAACTAAGAGAGGCAATAGAAGGGATGACTATACCATATAAAAATATGGTTAATTTCCAGAGAAATGAATATAAAAATTTGTCCTTTAGACTAAAAGTATTGGTAAATGAGATGTAGTGAGATAATTGATTTCAATGGCTAAGAGAGAGACTAAACTGAGAAATTTAAATGAAATATCAGATTCAGTCATTATTGGTATAATATTGAAACATGAAAAAAACAAATTAGTCACATTAGTCACATCTATTTACAGTTAAACATCTTACTGTTTGAAGTGGTACAAATATTTTAATAGTGAAATTTTAATTTTTAAGCCAGATATTTTATTTTGTCTCAATGGCAATGTTAAAGTATTCAATGATATTTTAAGCATGCTTTCAATTTTTTGATTATATAAGTTTTGTCTCTATGTTTAAGGGTCAAGTTTTATTCTAGAATTGGAAATGATTTATTTCTTTATGATGAAGTCCTTGCTTGTTTATCTACTTTAGCTCAGATTTTAGTTACACAAAATATTTTCTCTCTTAGCTGTTTTCAGGAACTAAAAATAGTCAATATGTAAATAACTAGATATATTTTAGAATGAAAAAAATACTATGTTATTTTGATGGAGTAAGTGGATGATTATATCAATGTAATCATTTCATTTATTCAAATGCATGTTTTTCTTTGTTATTATTTATGCTATATTAATTCTTAAAAGCTAGGAAAAAGTATATATGAAATTTACTGATTGCTGTTTCTCCCACTTCTTTACTTTTTGCTCTTTAATTAAGTAATTAATTATGTGAAAATTAGCTTGAAAGTTGAACAATATACTATTGTTGCTAATGAGTGATAAATGTCCATTTATAACAAATATAAAAATAAAAAGCCATCAGTTTGCTTTTGCATCAGTGAAGTGGATGGAACATATCACCTTTCTACTGTATTGTTTTGTTTTGTTTTGTCTGTCTTATGTCACTTCTCAGACTCAGGCAATGCAATCAAACTCTGGAAATAGACACCCTGAGAACTCAAAATGTGGTACTAGACTTACAAGTAAATGAAATAGAAAATCTTGTATATAAATTGATTTGAATGACTTTAAAGAATTTCCCTTGCAGCTCCTAAAGTTTTACCATTAGGCATACATTGCTTTCGGTAAATTATTTCATCCCCCTACCTGCCCCTACTTCTGCTATAGAACTTCACGACTCAATGGAATTGATTTTACATTAGTATGAGTTTATTTATTACACCATTTTCTTTGTGACAAAAGAAACCAAAAGAGCATGGCAAGTCTAGATTCATAAGAAAGAGAAGAAAAGTGGTGTTGATAGCTTAAAAAGAATAGGCAAACTTTACTTTTCATAATTTGTGAAATTGCCTCCTTTATATGACATCTTTAGATTATCATCTGTTTCCATCTTGATGCTGCAAAACTGAGATTAAGGTCTGGAGAAAATGGGGTTGTAAAGAAAGACAGAAATGCTTTGCAAAAGGGGAAGGCAATGGATCCTCTAGAGCTGGTGAAGAGTCTCCATGTCTTTCTGCCCCTTTCATCCTGTTGCAATAGGGAAAACCAGGCTATGTAAACTAATATATTGATTTAGTTTTGATCATGAAAAATAAGACCAAATAACCACTTTCCTACATATTATTATTTTTACCCTCATGGTCATCCTCATAATTAGTTAATTTTGCCTCCATTTTGGGGACAGCACTCAGTGATTTGTCAGACTCTGGACAGTTTCATGGAGGCAGACAACCTCTCAGAGAATGATCGTAACCCTCATAATACCCCTAGCCAATTGTGCAGGAAGTCATTCCCTCCCAATTTCTGCAATGAGCAACTTATTCCCTAAAGTGTGAGATTTGATTACCTTTTCTCAGCATGCATTCAGACAAATGTTATTATTGGTCATAAAATTATCCAGCCCAGTGACCTATGGTGACAGTGAATTTCACAAGGTGACTGCCTGCTGAGTGAAGCATCTCCTTGTAGTTGTTCTAAATATTTTATATTACGAAGCGTGGAAATAAAGGGAATAACATTTGATGTTTAAATACAGTGACATTGGCATTGTAGGTTGCCAACCTTCTAACATATGTATCACTCATTTGCCTTTACTGAGTAGGCTTCTCATATTTAGCAAGTAAAAATACAGGATTCCCAGAAAAATTTAAATTTATGATAAAAATGACTTCAGCATAAACATGTTCTATGCAATATTTGGGACATCTTGATACCAAATTTTTAATTGTGTTGTTTATCAGAAATTCAGATTTAACAAGGTGTTTTCCATCTCCTCTGGCACCATGTTGTTGAGGGATTCATTTTCACCTTTGCTCTCTTACGGGAGAGCCATTGGCATTCTTGTAAGTTCTCGGCATCTAAATCATTGACACAATTCACTGTCTTTCAGGGTTATAGACAAAGAAATGTGACAATTTATCTGAAGTCCCTCTTTGAATCACTCATAAATTTAGCTGTAATGTTTACTAAAAATAGGTTAAGTTGAAACCCCAAATCTATTTGTGTAAGAAAAAATAAGAAAATGGGCAAGGGCAAGGCAAATAAGATTTCTTTTTTTCAGTAGATCCTTTTAGACAGGCATGGAGACACTAGCTGTGAATAAAAATGCCCACTTTCTCCATCCCCCCTGCAGAACTATTCCCATGCCTGGATTTGTATGTAAAATTCATAAACGGCTGCTGAACTGGGCCTGGTTACATCACAGAATCTAGATTTGACTGTTGCCTGAATGCAATTGTCACCACAGGGAAATCGCGGTAGCACGAGGGAAAGGTCAAAAGAACACCTGCCCAGATGTTAGTGCATCACGATTCTCTATGCTGCAGCTGTAACTGGTAGAGATTATTTGTGGAGAAAAACACTGATATAAACTCTCAAAAAAGTTGTTGAGCAAGGCAGCTCCCATGGTAGGTATTCTGTTAGCAGTGAATAAAACCAGTTGCAAACATTTCCTACTTCACCAGAAAAAGGTGGGGGAATAGAATAGAAATTATTCTACTTGAGCAAAATTCTGTAAGCAGAGCACTTTGTGTTATGGAATTCCATGCATGCTTATGTAGGAGAAAAATGTACTTCTGTGACCATAAACCTTTTGAAAAGGAGCGAGAGCTCTTTCTATAGTGACTGCCAGATGACAGTAATTGTTTATGGTTCATCAATATACGGTAAGATAGGCGCCATAAAGTCTCTTTGGAACATGGAAATGCAGAACCTCTTAAAATTCTCTGGAGAAATCCAGACACCTCAGCGTAATTTTTGTCAGATGTGTTTCCTATGTCAATGTTAGCTACATCTGAAGAAAACAATAATTACTCTGAGCAGAGGAAGCCGAGTGCCTCATAAACATACAACATAGTAAGGACTCAATGTTAAACCCAAGGGAAAGCACAATTTGGTCCCTGGTCACATCTCTATGTGACACTCAGAAATTCTATTTTGCTTTGGATCTATAGAATTCTATTTTGGAAAGAAAAGAAACCAGCTATAAAAGTGAACAAAGCATCATGCCCATAGTGGGGGATGTTGGTGGAAAGAGATGGAAGGCAGACTGACACCATTGCCACTAGTGTTGCCGACTTTAGGAAGAGGCACGTGCTCATATGACACTCTATAGAACCGTGTGAAGAAAGTTTTAAGTAACTGTACTTTTCTGGTAATGGCGGTTGCAATCTAAAGCCGGAGCATGGGAAACTGAATAGTCAAAAGAATTCCATAGGAATAGATAATTAAATACCTCAAATGTTTTAGTACAGATGAGGATAAGGAAAACCATCTGTTTTGATATATTTTCTCCTTGTTTAAGAAATATAAGCAAAGATGATAGTTATTCTTTTATTAAGGACAAACTAGAGGCTTTGCATATATTATCTCTAACATCCCTACCATTGCTAGAGATAATATCAGATAGAGATAAAGTACCCTATTGTCATTGCTCTCTTACAAATGGGCATGCTGTTTGTGTTTCCACATAACATTAGTGGATCAAGAGCAAAAGAAAGACTGGAGTCACAAAAAGAACCACACTGAATCAAGTAAAAAACATGCTCTTTCTGTTACACTTTCTAACCAGTAGTTCTGTTACAGGAAATAGTCTTAGTCCTTGAGGCAGACAGATTTGGCAATATCTGGAAATGTTTTGGGTTGTTACAACTGTGGAGGAAGAAAAAGAGTTAGGAATCTAATCACTAGAGGCTGAAATTCGGCTAAACACCCTACAATGCACAGAAAAGTACCCTCAGCAATAGTTATATAGCCAAGGTTTCGAGGTTGGGCAACACTAATTTAGAAGAAGCAGTCTGCTAAACTCCTCAGGCACCTGCGGTTTACCCTTTAAAAAATTCTTTGTTATACTCCAGAATTACTTAGGTAATGGGCCTGGAGTCCATGACCTCAAATATTCCTGCTCTTCATGTGCTGTGTGTGTAGATTTGGGTGCATCTTCCCAAGGTTCACATTTAGTGCCTTTGTAATTCAACAGTTTTATGATCAAGTTGTTTTTTCCAAGGAAATAGTCAAATTATAATAAATAAAATGTTTGCAATTTTAATAGCCATTCTATTCAGGTCCCCCCCCCCCACACACACACCACTCATCATTTTCTCAGATGCTTCAGTCTTATTCTAGTTATTTAGGCTCAAAATCATATAGCTCATCAGTCTTCTCTGTGCAGGTGTGAACCTTATTGTCAGTGGTCTTGTTTTAGAGACTTATTAATCTTATCTGTGGTTTTTAAAAAAACTTTTCTTTATCTGGTCCAGTCTATGAACATAAAAGCTTGACTATGTCATTCCGTGGTTTAACAACAACAAAACAACAAACCAACCAACAAACAAAAAATTTGTCTCTAGATCAGCTTTAGCTGCAAGAGGCACAGTAGTGGCTAGGGCAGTTCAGGCCTCAGTTTCATACAGTTCTCTGGAATCCAGATCACATCCAGATCTCTATTTTGTCATCCCCACAATACAGCCTTTGTCTCATGGTCCAAGGTGGACAGCCCAGATCCAGATTTCTGATCCATGTATAGGAAACAAAGAGGAGGGAATGTTAAATGGAAATGGACATGTACAAAAAAAAAAGAAAACATGGACATGGCTTATTTCTTTGAGGACAACCTCCCAGGAATTTGCACACAGAACTTCTGCCTTTGTATTTTCAGTGGTAACAGTCATGTAATGACACCTGGCCAAAAGGCAGGCTATGATATGTGGTTTTATTTTAGGTAGCAAAACTACAGGGATTTAGTTGCTAAAGGAAAAAGAAGAGCACTGATAAGGAAAGATAGCTATCATTCCCAGCCACACAAACAAAAAAGCAATCCTCATTGACAGGACAGTATCAAATTATTCAGCCTGACAACTGAGGCTTCTAAAATAAGCCTCAGTTAGCTTTTCAACCTCCTTTTCACAGTTTACAATATCTACCTCTGCCAAACCTTTTTTAAACATGCCATCATTACTACAGTTTCTTCCTTTCAGTCTTTCATTCTCATTCTTGTTTTCCAACCACAGCACTATTTACATTTTGAGGCTGAGCTTAGCATTTTACCATTGTCCTCTTCTTACTCTAAAGAGCATCCCTAGCTGCCACTGCCACTGCCACTGCCACTTCAGTTATCATTAGATCTGCAGGATCATATGCTGCAAGTGACAGAGCAGGTTGCACAGCAGCCTGAAACTGTTGTAGTGTTTCTTCTTGCTCCGGGACCCCCTCCACTAGCAGCTTTTTGGGTGATTAGGCAAATGGGTAAGAACAACACACCCAAGTGAGCAATATGCTTGCTGCCTCTGAATTCCAAAGACGTCTTCTTTCAGGATATGCATAATAACTTTACAGTCATTGATGCAGGGTTTAAACTAAGAATTAGAGTCTGCATTTTGTTCAGTGATATTTATGTTTCTGGCACTGGGGTTCTTGAGTTCCCCAATATAGAAACTGAGAGAAAACCCCAGAGAAATTTTCAGTCAGATTTTATTAAGCTTATGCTTGAGCACAAGGGAGGCAGCAAAAAGGAAAGGAAGGTCCTCTGAACTGGCTCCAGGACTGGCTCTGGTTAACTGCAGTTATAAGCTGGGGACACAGTGGGCTTGCCAAAGAAGGTTTTTTGGAAAAGGCAAGCTTGCAGAATTTTCTGTTTCAGGGGTTAGTGGCTTCTTTTTTCAGTTGTGTGGCCCAGTAACTATGTTGTTGCCAGTGCTATGGGGGCCAGTTGGTGGACTGCTCATTACTGCCACCCTAGGAAGATCAGAATGCTCAGACCCTGATCAACTAACTGCTCATTGTAGGTCAGTAGTTTAAGCAGACAGTTAGAAGGGAGGTAAAATAAACTACCTCTGCATTTCTTGAGCAGAAAGTGCAGTGGTTGTGACATTTTTGCAGTCAGAGTATCACACACTCCTTCTCACTACAAGGTCTTAACTTGGCTTCCTGGCCATTCAGTTCCTGGCCCACATCCCCATGCTGTTTCATTCGGAACAACCAGCCAATCTCAATATATATTTATTAGTTTGACAAAAAATATTTGAAAGCATCATATACCCAGTCACCTAGATCCTTGCTTCTTATAATTGGTCGATTAGGATTATCCAATGGTGATATTTTGCTCATTTCTATTGCCAGATCATGCAATGGGCTATCAGTATGCTGTTTACTACTGGCAATAGAGAATTAGCATCTTTAAATTTTATAACACTAGAGAGTCAGTTCCAGAAACCTTAGATCTTTCTGCACACTCTCGCCACCCATTAATCACTTAGCAGGCTTCTGGATTACCAGGTCAACTGTCTTAGTATCACAGTGCTTATATTTTACTTAAAAATATCCCCAAAGCCATTCACATAACTACTATTACAATATGTTGTTATAATTGTTCTATTTTATTATTGTTGTTGTTAACCATTACTGAGCCTAATTTATAAATTAAATTTTATCATAGGTATGCATGTATAGGAAAAATAGTATCTACAGGGTTTGGTACTATCCATGGTTTCAGGCATCCACTGGGGGTCTTGGAATGTATCTCCCATGCATAAGGAGGTCTACTGTAGAATTATTTATGTACATGAAAGTCATTTTAGTATACTTTAAAATTCTTGAGGACAGACTTCATATTTAATCACTATCGTGTTCTTGCCTATACACCTAAAAAAATTCTATGAATTCCTTTGCAGAATTCCTTGCACATAGTGCTTACTCAATAGTATTGGAAGACTGAGATTGCTCATAGATGCATATGTGTGTTTGTGTGGGGAACAAGAGCTGGGGGAAGAAAAGAAGGGATGAATAGAGAGAAGGAGGAATGAGAGAGGGAGGGAAGTGGGAAGGAGGGAAAGTACAACTCTGACTTTTCCTCCCTTTATTCTTGTTGAAATTCTAAAAGGAAGTTCACTAGAGTGTTATCCAATATGCACATGGAGGTTAATCCATATAAAAATGGAGAATTTCAATGCCATGATTTATAATGTTTCAAGTAAATTAGTAGAACATCTGATGTATCTGTTGAACAAACAAGGGCAAGCTCTCAGATGCCCCTCACATATGAACTTTAGAACAACATTCACTAGTGATAACTCTCAAAAGCAGGATAACTACTGTCCATTCAGTCTTGGGGGAGCCCACAGTAGTCTGTCAGGTCCGCATGTCAACCTGCAGTTGTACCCCAGCAATAGGCTTTCATGTGTCTAAGTTGCATGTTTGAGGAAGAACCAGCCCTTCCACCAGTGCAATTAGAGGCCAGGGATAAAAAAAAAAAAAAAGAAAGTGAGATGGCAGTACTTTTGTCTTTGGCCTTATCCTTTACAGTTCAGCAATTGTATCTGTGGAAAGCCTCAACTGCTCCCTGTGTGTGATTAGAGGACTTGGGGTTATGGTTGAATAATGGAGCATGGGAACAGCAAGACAGGCCACCTTACTGGCTGATCATGGCGGAAGACTCAATAGGGCCTCCCCTGCTAAGAAAGTGTGTGTTTATGGTGCAGGTAGGGAGAGAAGAGAGTGGTGCTTAGAAAAGGCAGTGAGGCTTGTACTTTGTCATCGTTATTGCCTGGGAAGAGAAATCCATAATAATGACACTCTTGTGGCTTTCCTCTGAACACCTGTTTTTTGCATGTTCTTCATTTTTTACTCTGACTATAAATTTTGGCATTTTAAATATCATTTATAGTTCAATGAATTCTACATTTATATTTCTAGCCCAGACATTTCTTCTGAATTAAAGACTTGTGAGCTGATTTATTCATCCTTTTATTCACGATTTTAAGTATTGATATCTACCTTTATGCCAGACATTATTCTAAGGACAGGGACACAGCCAGAAAAAGAATTAAATGTACCATTCTTTGGATTTATTACTCATATTTTTATTTTCTTCATCTTTTCATCTCTTTTTTGTTGTTTGTGTTTCAGGTAATATCCTTATGCCTATTTCCCATTATTTCTGTGAAATACTTTTTGGAACACTTACCCAGCCATTTTTCTCATGTATGTTGACTCTCACTAACGGTTGTTTATTTTCTTGACTGTTTTGTATTTTTGACTTTTCCACTCATCTACAGTGCTACCTACCCAGAAGGATGCCATTCCACAGTGACTATACATAACCAAGGGACCTCTATGTCATGAATCTATCAAAGGGCTGCCACCAATGTTTCTTGGTAGAGTGGGTTCTATATTTCAAATTCAAATGCCTAATTTCTCAAAAATGCAGGTTTAAATTTTAATTTCTTTAATTTTTTAAAATCCAGATTTCAGATTGAAATAGAGAAGCTCTCTGGTTGTGTCCTTATTGTGTGAGAAATAAACTTAATGTCATTTATTCTTAATTCTTTCCTGAATTTGTAGCCATCTGAGTACCAAGATGTCCACTGCTATAAACGTTTGCTCATTAAAACAAGACCTTTATAAAGTATTTTAGCAGTGCTTCTCTCTTCCATAGTCAACAGCTTCAGTGTCAACTTGAATGTTTAATTGCATCTTCCTTACTTTTGTATATTTTATGATAGTTTTATTAAATATTTCAACCAAATGAAAAGTACAGAAAATAAGGCAATATAATTCCAAAATACCAAACACAGATTAAACATAAAATATTACAGTAAAGTTAAAGTTTCTGTGGCAAACTTCCCTGATTCTATTTCTCTCCTACCCTACTCAGATACAACCTTATTTCTGAAGTTGACATTTATAAATTGTATGGAGATCTTTATATCTATGAGCCCCAAAATACACCTACATGTCTATAATAGTAACATACAAAAGTGTATATTGTTCTGCAAATTCTATTTGCCAAAACCCTGAAATTACATCTTGTTGTTATACATAGCAATAGTCACTCATTTTCATTTTCCATATTGCATTTGACTGTATGAATATTCCACAGTTTACCAACCCATTTATTTTCTGTTTGTAGACATTTAGGGCATAACCACATGATGATATTAAATGTGATGACTGAAGAACAATTTTATATGTCTCTTTGTAAAGAAGTGTTTCGCTAATATTCACAACTAGTAATTGCTGAATCCTATCATATATAAATTTTAAAATTTAATAGCTCTTTCTAGACTACTTTCCAATGTTTTTAAAAATCATTTTACAACTATAAATCAACAGCTCATAAATTTTTCTACATATTTCTCAACGCATTATTGTCAGACTTAAAATTGGGCCAATCTGCCCTGGCAGGCATGGCTCACTGGGTTGAGTGCAGGCTGCGAACCAGGCATTGCAGGTTCGATTCCCAGTCAGGGCACATGCCTAGGTTGCAGGCCACAGCCCCCAGAAACTGCACATTGATGTTTCTCTCTGTCTCTCTTTCAAAAATATTTTAAAAAATTGGGCCAATCTGATGAATCTAAAATAGTAATTTTATTGTTGTTAACTTGTATTTTCCAAATTATTTTTGAGGCTGGGAATTTTTTAATATTTATGTTTTAAAAATTCATCATATTTTTATTGCCAATTTTTTCATTATAAATTCTGCCTTATTTAAATTATTTATAGGAGTATATTATAAATTCTGATAATTTTTTTTATTTCCTGCATTGTGAATATTTATCTCTGAATTTTTTACTTTATTTTTTATACTTTATACCTAAGAAGTTTTTAATTTTAAAGTACTCAGGTTTATTAGTTTTAGTTTTATTTTATTTTTACTCCTCACCCAAGAGTATGTTTTATTAATGAGAGAGGGAAAGAAGGAGGCAGAGAGAGAGAGCATGAGAGAGAGAGAGCGAGAGAGAGAGAAAAATAACAATCTGAGAGAGTAAGATCGATTGGTTGCCTCCTGAATGCACCCTGACTGGGGATCAAACCTGCATCCTAGGTGTGTGCCCTGACTGGGAACTGAAACCATGACCTATTTGGTGTATGAGTCTATGCTCCAACCAACTGAGCCACCAGGCCAGGGCAGATTTATCATTTTTCAAAATGTTTTACACTTTTTTATATCTTGTTTAAGAATGTTTTCCTAGCTGCCATCATCAAGATAGTCCCCTCTTCTTTATACACAAATTTCATTTATTCTTATATTTATTTATTTATTTGTTTGTTTGTTTGTTTATTTATTTATATTGTTGTTCTACTACAGTTGTCTCAATTTTCCCCCAATGCTGTCCTCTACCCTGCGCACCCCCCTCTCTCACAGGCAATCCCAACCCTGTTTCCATGTCCGTGGGTCATTTACATTTGTTCTTTAACTAGGCCCTTCCCCTTCTTTCCTCCCTCATCCCCCTCTCCTTTTCCTGCTCCCTGTCAGTTTGTTCCTCCTTTCCATGCTGCTGGTTCTGTTTTGTTTCTTTGTTTTGTTCTTTAGGTTCCTGTTACAGGTGAGATCATATGGTATTTATCTTCCATCTCCTGGCTTATTTCACTTAGTATAATACTCTCTGGTTCCATCCATGCTGTCATGAAAAGTAGGAATTCCTTCTTTCTTTTTGCTGTGTAGTGTTCCATTGTGTAAATATACCACAGTTTTGTGATCCACTTCTTTATTGATGGGCACTTAAGCTGTTTCCAACACTTGGCTATTGTAAATAATGCTTCTATGAACATAGGGGTGCAAAGGTTATTTTGTATTGGTGTTTCAGGATTCTTAGGGTATAACACCAGCAGTGGAATTGCTGAGTCAAAAAGCAGTTACATTTTCAGTTTTTTAATGAAATTCCATACTATTTTCCATAGTGGCTGCACCAGTCTGCATTCCCACCAACAGGGCACTAGGACTCCACAACCTCACCAGCATTTGTTGTTTCTTGACTTGTTTATGATGGCCATTCTGACTGGTGTGAGGTGATGCTTCATTGTGGTTTTAATTTGCATCTCTCTGATGGCTAGTGATGTTGAGCATCTTTTCAAATGCCTATAGGCCTCCTGTGTGTTCTCCTTGGAGAAGTGTCTATTCAGGTCCTTTGCCTATTTTTTAATTGTGTTGTTTGTCCTCCTAGCATTGAGTCATCAGAATTCTTTATATATTTTGAAGGTCAAACCCTTGTCTGAGGTATCATAAACAAATACGTTTTCCATATAGTTGATCCCATTTTCATTTTATGACGTTTTCTTAGCTGTGCAGAAGCTTTTTAATTTGGTACTCCCATTTGTTTATTCTTTCCTTTATTTCCCTGCCCTAGAGGATGTATTGATGAAAATATTGCTGCATGGTATATCTGAAATTTTACTGCCTATGTTTTTAGCTAGGACTTTTATGGTCTTATGGCTTATGTTTAAGTCTTTTATTCATTTTGAGTTTGTTCTGGTATATGGTGTAAGTTGATTGTATACTTTCATATTTTTATATGTACCATTTCAGATCTCCAAGCATCATTTTGGTGAAGAGGCTGTTTTTACTCCATTTAATGCTTCTGCCCCCTTTGTCAAACATTAATTGATCACAGAGACATGGATTTCTTTATATGTTCTCTGTTCTGTTCCATTGATCTATGTGTCTGTTCTTATGCCCGTATCAGACTGTTTTGATTACAGTGACCTTGTAGTATAGTTTGATATCAGGTATTGTGATCCCCCCTATTTTGTTCTTCTTTCTCAAGATTGCTGTGGCTATTTGGGGTTGTTTATGGTTCCATATAAATTTTTGAAATATTTGTTCTAAATCTGTGAAATAAGTCATTGGTATTTTAATAGGGATTGAGTTGAATCTGTAGATTGCTTTGGGTAGTATGTACACATTGATTATTCCAGTTCATGAACATGGTATGTGCTTCCATTTATTTGTATCTTCTCTAATTTCTTTCTTCAGTGTTCTTATTCATAACTTTTAAATCTTAACTTCATATTTACATGTTATACTCCACATGGAATTTATTCTGCCTATGGCATAAAATAAGATTTCAAATTTATTTAGTCCACATGGATAACTAACTGACTAGTGCATTATTTTCCCACTGATCTGTAACACTAACTCTTTCATTTGTCAAGTGTCCATATGAGCAAATAAAAATTTGTTTTTTAAAGATTGTGTTTATTGATTTTTAGAGATAGGAGAAAGGATGAAGAAAGAGAGGGAGAGAAATATCATGTGTGATTGCCTCTGGTGCTCCCCCTACTAGAGACCTAACCTGCAACCCAGGCATGTGCCCTGACTTGAAATCGAACCACCAGCCTTTTGGTTCACAGGCAGGCATTCAGTCCACTGAGCCACACCAGCCAGGGCTTAAATACCAATTACTAAATGTGAAATCAGATTCACATGAATCATATATCTGACCCAATATCAAGCTTTAAAAATAATTGTAAGGACATCAATAATTGAGAATCCTAAGTAAAACAAATCACTGATAAATTGAAGATACTTGGGTCCTAATTATCATATATCTCTCAGACAGATATGCAGTCTCATGAATAACGAAGAGGAGAACTACATTAGTCATGAAACATCTCTATTTTATACTCTAAAAGTTACATGTCCTAAGGACATAGCCTCCAAATTCATAGATTCCAAATTTGTTGTCCATAAGATACTCTTGACAGACTAAGAAATATCACTTCCTTTCCTGTGAACTAATATCATTAATGTGTTTACCAGAAGATCTTTCATTAAGATGTTTATGAGGAAATTTGATCAGATCACCTTTCTATTCTCAGGGGCGTTTCTTTCATATGTTGACAGTAGATCTCAGCCAGGCCATTAGGAATTTTCTTCCTACCATACCTAAGTGAATGTGGTTTTGGGGGTCTCTATTATTACCTACCAATCTGTTAATTCCTATACCAAAATTACACTAAATTCATAAGGAAACAAGAAAGTGCAGCACAATAGTTAAGAAAACAAGCTGGACTGAATACATGCATTTTTGTTTCTGCTGTTTAATGTAAACTTGGGTACCATCATCATTTGCCTTTGATTTACATTTCTTTGAGTTACTTATAATATAAACACATTAATGCATAGACCTTATAATAATGCCTTGAATTTAGTAACCCCACAATAATTTTAGGTATTTCTATTGTTAAATAGTTTTAAAATAGTAAAAGCTATTATAAGCTGTTGCTAACCACCTCCCCCACAAATACTTTTACACACTTTCTTATTCTTTAATATTATATTGTCTATTTTTACATCATCTGTATATATTATAGAATCACTTTTTATCTATTTTGAGTGTGATTATAATCAGTTGTTATCTTATGTAACATTTCTTTGTATCCTTGAATACATAATATTTCCCATTCATTAATGTGTTTCATGACTTTTGATGAATTTTTATATTTTTCTCCATAAAACCTTGCATATCTTCTTTGAGTCATTGAGGTAAGAAGTCCCGTATATTATTGGCTAGTATGACAAAATGTGTTTGTTTTTGGAAAAGTGTACTTTCTTTGAATTTATTCTTCATGCATAGCAATTAAATTGATTGATTGATTGATTGATTTTTGCCTACTTAACAAAGGATGCTAAGACAGTGAAGCACATGCTTTTTAACTAAAATCAATTGCGTTTGAAGATTTTTTCTTTCTTTTTTTTATTTTAATCATTGTTCGAGTACAGTTTTCTCCCCCCTACTCCCATTCCAGCCCACCCACCCAAACCTCCCCCCTTCCCCCCATTACCCCCCACCCCTAGTTTTTGTCCATGTGTCCTCCAAATTTGTTCCTGTAATCCCTACCCATTCCCCCCTGAAATTCCCTCTTCTCTCCCCTCTGGCCACTGTCAGACTATCCCCTATTTCAGTGTCCTTGGTTATATTTTGCTAGTTTTTTTTGTTTTGTTTTGTTGTTTAGATTCCTGTTAAAGGTGATATCATGTGGTATTTGTCTTTCACTGCCTGGCTTGTTTTGCTTAGCATAATGCTTTCCAGCTCCATCCATGATGTTGCAAAGGGTAGGAGCTCCTTCTTTCTTTCTGCTGCATAGAATTCCATTGTGTAAATGTACCATAGTTTTTTGATCCATTCATTTACTGATGGGCATCTAGGTTGCTTCCAGCACCTAGCTATTGTAAATTGTGCTGCTATGAACATCGGGGTGCAAAGGTTCTTTTGTATTGGTGTTTTAGTGTTCTTAGGATAGAGTCCCAGCAATGGAATTGCTGGGTCAAAAGGCAGATCCATTTTTAGTTTTCTGAGGAAGTTCCAAACTGCTTTCCATAATGGTTGTACCAGTCTGCAGTCCCACCAACAGTGCACTAGGGACCCCCTTTCTCCACATCCTCTCCAACACTTGTTGTTTGTTGCTTTGTTTATGATGGCCATTCTGACTGGTGTGAAGTGGTATCTCATTGTGGTTTTAATCTGCATCTCTCTGATGGCTAGTGATATTGAGCATCGCTTCATGTGTCTGGATTTTCTGTATGTCCTCCTTGGAGAAGTGTCTGTTCAAGTGCTTTGCCCATTTTTTAATTGGGTTACCTGTCTTCTTAGAGTGGAGTCGTGTTATTTCTTTATATATTTTGGAGATGAAACCCTTGTCTGAGGTATCATTGGCAAATATGTTTTCCCATACAGTTGGTTCTCTTTTTGTTTTGATACTGTTTTCCTTAGCTGTGCAAAAGCTTTTAATTTTGATGAGGTCCCATTTGTTTATTCTTTCCTTTATGTCCCTTGCTCTAGGAGATAAGTCAGTAAAAAAGTTTCTGTGTAGAATATCTGAGATTTTCCTACCTATGTTCTCTTCTAGGACTTTAATGGTGTCACGCTTTATATTTAAGTCTTTTATCCACCTTGAATCTATTTTTGTATAAGGTGTAAGTTGGTGCTCGAGTTTCATTTTTTTGCACGTAGCTGTCCAATTCTCCCAACACCATTTGTTGAAGAGGCTATTTTTATTCCATTTTATGTTGCTGACTTCTTTGTCAAATATTAATTGACCGTAGAGGCTTGGGTTTATTTCTGGGCTCTCTGTTCTGTTCCATTGGTCCATGTGCCTTTTTTTATGCCAGTACCAGGCTGTTTTGATTACAGTGGCCTTGTAGTATAGTTTAGTGTCAGGTATTGTGATTCCTCCTACTTTACTCTTCTTTCTCAAAATTGCAGCAGCTAATCGGGGTCGTTTATGGTTCCATATAAATTGTTGAAGTGTTTGTTCTATGTCTGTGAAATATGCCATTGGTACTTTAATAGGTAATGCATTGAATGTGTAAATTGCTTTTGGTAGTATGGACATTTTAATGATATTAATTCTTCCAATCCATGAACACGGTATATGTTTCCATTTGTTTGTGTCTTCCTTGATTTCTCTCCTCAGTGTTATGTAGTTTTCTGAATACAGGTCTTTTACCTCGTTGGTTAGGTTTATTCCTAGGTATTTTATTTTTCTTTTTGCTATTTCAAATGGGATTTTTTTCTTGATTTCTGCTTCTGCTGTTTCATTGTTGGTGTACAAAAATGCCTTTGATTTCTGGATATTGACTTTGTATCCCGCTGTTTTGCCAAATTCATTGATTAGGTCAAGCAGTTTTTTGGTGGAGTCTATAGGATTTCCTATGTACACTATCATGTCATCTGCAAACAGTGACAGTTTTGTTTCCTCCTTTCCGATTTGGATTCCTTTTATTTCTTTTTCTTGTCTGATTGCTGTGGCTAGAACTTCCAGTACTATATTGAATAGAAGTGGTGAAAGTGGACATCCTTGTCTTGTTCCTGTTCTTAGTGGAAAAGATTTTAATTTTTGCCCATTGAGTATAATGTTGGCTGTAGGTTTCTCATATATGGCCTTTATTATGTTGAGGAATGCTCCCTCTAGTCCCACTTTACTGAGTGTTTTTATCATAAATGGGTGCTGTACCTTATCAAATGCTTTTTCTGCATCTATTGATATGATCATGTGGTTTTTGTCTTTGCTTTTGTTTATGTGATGTATTACATTTACTGATTTGCGTATATTGTACCATCCTTGCATACCTGGAATGAATCCCACTTGGTCATGGTGTATGATCTTCTTAATGTACTGTTGGATGCGGTTTGCCAGTATCTTGTTGAGGATTTTAGCGTCAATGTTCATCAGCGATATTGGCCTGTAGTTTTCTTTCTTTGTTGTGTCTTTATCTGGTTTTGGAATTAAGATGATGTTGGCCTCATAAAAAGAGTTTGGGAGTCTTCCATCTTTTTGGATTTTTTGAAATAGTCTGTGAAGGATAGGTGTTAGTTCTTCCTTAAATGCTTTGTAGAATTCTCCTGTGAAACCATCTGGCCCAGGGCTTTTGTGTGTTGGGAGTTTTTTGATTATTGCTTCAATTTCTTTTGCTGTTATTGGTTTGTTCAGGTTTTCTGCTTCCATTTTATTGAGTTTTGGAAGGTTATATTTTTCTAGAAATTTGTCCATTTCGTGTAGGTTTTCAAATTTCTTGGCATACAGCTCTTTGCAGTAATTTGTTACAATCCTCTGTATTTCTGTGGTATCTGTTGTAATCTCTCTTTCATTTTTGATTGTGTTTATTTAGGTTTTCTCTCTTTTTTTCTTGATGAGTCTGCTTAAAGGCTTGTCGATTTTGTTTATCTTTTCAAAGAACCAACTCTTGGATTCATTGACCTTTAGAATTGTGCTTTTAGTCTCTATGTCATTTAATTCTGCTCTGATCTTGGTTATTTCCTTCCTTCTGCTTGCTCTGGGCTGTCTTTGTTGTTGTTCCTCGAGTTCTTGTAGACGTAGGGTTAGGTTGTTTGTTTGAAATGTTTCTAACTTTTTTAGGTGGGCCTGTATCGCTATGATCTTCCCTCTCAGGACTGCCTTGGCTGTGTCCCATAAGTTTTGGGTTGTTGTGAGTTCGTTTTCATTTGTTTCCAAAAACCGTTTGATTTCTTCCCTAATATCATTCTTGACCCATTCATTGTTTAATAGCATGCTGTTTAACCTCCATGAATTTGAATGTTTGGGGTTTTTTTCCTTGGGGTTGGTTTCTAATTTCAGTCCCTTGTGATCCGAGAAATTGCTTGGTATGATTTCAATTTTTTTGAAATTGTTGAGGCTTGTTTTGTGTCCTATCATGTGGTCAATCTTTGAAAATGTTCCATGTACATTTGAAAAAAATGTGTATTTAGCTTCTTTGGGATGAAGGGTTCTGTAAATATCAGTAAAGCCCAGTTTGTCTAGGGTATTGTTCAATGCCACAATATCTTTGTTGATATTTTGTTTGGAAGATCTGTCCATTTTTGATAGAGGGGTGTTAAAATCCCCCACAATAATTGTGTTGCTGTCCATATCTTTCTTGAAGTCCTCTAAGATTTTCTTTATGTATTTGGGTGCTCCTATGTTGGGTGCATATATATTTACAATATTTATGTCTTCTTGGTGAATTCTTCCCTTGAGTATTATGAAATGACCTTCTGGGTCTCTCTTTATGGACCTTCTTTGGAAGTCTTTTTTGTCAGATATGAGTATTGCTACCACGGCTTTTTTTTCCTGTCCATTTGCTTGGAAAATTTGTTTCCAGCCCTTCACTTTCAACCTGTGCAGATCTTTTATCCTGAGGTGGGTCTCTTGTAGACAGCATATGTGTGGGTCATGTTTTCTTATCCAATCAGCTATTCTATGTCTTTTGATTAGAGCATTTAATCCATTTACGTTTAAGGTTATTATTGATAGGTACTTATTCATTGCCTTTTATATACGTGTGATCCTCTCTGACTCTCTCTTTTCCTTTCTTTCCTTAAAGCAGTCCCTTCAGCATCTCTTGCAGAGCTGGTTTAGTGGAGGTGTATTCTTTTAGACTTCTTTTGTCTGAGAAGCTTCTTATTTGGCCTTCTATCTTAATTGAGAGCCTTGCTGGGTAAAGTAGTCATGGTTGCAGGCCTCTGGTTCTCATTACTTGGATTATTTCTTGCCATTCTCTTCTGGCTTGGAGTGTTTCCATTGAGAAGTCAGCTGTTAGCCTTATCGGGGCCCCCTTGTATGTTACTTCCTTTTTCTCCCTTGCTGCCTTTAAGATTCTCTCTTTGTCTTGAAATTTTGCCATTTTAATTACGATGTGTCTTGAGGTGGGCCTCTTTGGGTTCCTCTTGATTGGGACTCTCTGTGTTTCCTGTATTTGTGTGACTTTTTGTCTCATCAAATTAGGGAAGTTTTCCATCATCACTTGTTCAACTAGGTTTTCTATCCCTTGTTCTTCTTCTCCTTCTGGTATCCCTATTATGCGGATATTATTACGTTTCATATTGTCTTGCATTTCTCTTAATCCCTCTTCATTTTTCCTGAGCCTCTTTTCCTTTTCTTGCTCTTTCTGGGTGTTTTCTTCTATTTTGTCCTCTAGCTCGCTGATCCAATCTTCTGCTTCATCGATCCTGCTTTTCATTCCTTCTACTGTGTTCTTCAGTTCAGAGATTGTATTCTTCATTTCCTCTTGGCCCTTGTTGAGACTTTCTATTTCCTTTTTTATGCTGATGTAGTTTTCATTGAGTTCATTGTAGCTTCCCTGTAGTTTCTCGTAGCTCATTGTGAGCTCATTGAGCTTCCTGACAATCACTGCTTTGAATTCAATATCTGATAGTTGAATTGCCTCTGATTCATTTAGCATTCTTTTTGAGGCTTCCTCCTTTCCTTTCATTTGGGGAGTATTTCTTTGTCTTCCCATTGTTTGTGAGACTCTTCTTGTTCACCTCAGCTTCTTATATTGATCTGTCCTGGCTCCCTGGGTTTATGATGTGAACTTCTTTAGTAGAGTAGCAGTGAGTTTCAGTGGTGCTGTTTCCTTGACCCCCCAAGCTCGCTGGTCTTGGGCTGTCGTTTAAGTTGGCTTTGTGTTTGCCTTTGGGTTTTGATTGTTGTTGAGACTTTCTTTGGTGGTTCCTTCCTGCCAGCTGGTTAAATGTGGGTCACTCTGTCCACCACCTTCTATATTTTGTTGTGCTGGTGAGGGCAGGTTGTGTTGAAGCTGGTTCTTCTGTGTGTACAAGGTTTAAAGAAATCTTGTTCAGTTGTTTGTATTGGGTACTGTCTCTACTGTTTAGTTGTATTTCCAGATAAGTCCTGGATTGAGGTTTGTGTGGTTACTACTCCCTCCTTCACCTTCTTCTGCTGTTATCTGTTAGTGGTTCCTTTGTTGTTGGGTTTCCTCTTCCAGTGGGTATCCTGGTGTTCACCGCCTCCACCTATTCTTTTTTGTCATCAGTTGGAGGGGAAGGCAAAATGATTTAAGACAGCAACAGAGAATTCTATGCTATTTACAGTAGTAGCAAGTAGGGAAGATATAGGAGATCCTTTCACTATGTATAGTGTTAACCGTGGTCTTCCACCCAGCTAGCTGATTTTTAGAAAGGGTGGAAAGAAGATAAGACTCTTCTTGGGGGAGCGTTTGAAGATTTTAAGATAGCATTTATATGTAAGTGATGTGTAATTAAATTAATTAATAATATAAAGCCCCCCAAATTTACAAACAAAGTGAATTTATTCATAAATTACATTTGTGATTCTGCATAATTTGAGTTGCCAAGAGGAAAAGACCAAGACAACTGGTAAAATATTATATTAAAATATATATTTTAAATATTCTGCAAATATTAGTGAGTAGAAAGGCAATAAACATGGAACTGGTCTGTAGATCTGTCCCAGCCTTCTTAGCTTAACTATTCTCAGCTTAACTATTTCTTCCTGAAACTATCTGAGTCTCTGAAGTTGGTCCTTTCTTTATTCTGCACCACAATTCTCTGCTCATTGCTTTCATTGTCATTTTTTTTTCAGTTTGCAATTATATAGTTTTTAATCTGTTTCTTTATTAGGTTTCACCCTTAGTTTTGGAGGTAAAAACAGGCAAAGGTTTGACAATGAATCCAAATTTATTGTTGCCCAGTATGGGTAAGGTCAAATGGGCCTAGACATAAGAAAGAGCATTTGGGATCACAGTCAAAAACTCAGGGCTCTTGGCACAGCTGAGGCACTTGGCATTGTAGGTGCTGCTGATCTGTAGATTATTGAGAAGAGGCATCATACAAACAGTGTATAAGCTTTTTTCTTGTTTTCGCTCTCTTTTTAAAAGGCATTTGTGAGTGGAACAAATTTTTTATTTAGCTTTTATTGTATTTTCTTTCCATTACCATTTAGTTCCATTGTATCCTCTCCCCCTGGCAATCACCACACTGTTGTCAAGTCCATGAGTCCTTTTTCCTTTGTGCTGAACCCCTCCACTCTCTAACCTCCCCTGCCTGCTGTCATTCTGCTCTCCACCTATGAGCCTGCCGCCATGTACATTGGTAGTTTATTTTGTTCATTAGATTCCACATATGAGTGAGATCACATGGAATTTGTCTTTACCTGACTGGCTTATTTCATTTAGCATAATGTTCTCCAGGTCCATGCATACTGTCACAAAGGGTAGGAGTTCCTTCTTTTTTATGGCTGAGTAGTATTCCATTGTGTAAATGTCCTATAGTTTTTTTGTCCACTCATATGCTGGTGGACACTTGGGTGGTTTCCATACCTTGGCAATTGTAAATAATGCTTCAATGAACAAAGGGTTGGTTATGTTTTTTTTTTGAATTAGTGTTTTGGGTTCCTTGGGTTATATTCTCAGAAGTGGGATTACTGGGTCAAAAGAGAGATCCATTTTTAATTTTTGAGGTATCTCCATACAGTTTTCTACAGTGGCTGCACCAATCTGTATGCCCACCAACAGTGCAAAAAGGTTCCCCTTTCTCCACATCCTCGCTAGCACTATTTTGCACTACGAACAGACTTTTACCCGAGCGTGACTTATAAACTGTGCTTTGGCATTTTGGAGAATACCAAGGAGTTGTGCAGAATGCTTAAATAGTATAACATCACATAATATAACATAGGAAAATAGTATTTGTTAATAACAGCTATAATCTCATCACAGTTCTGAATCACCTAGGGTCAAGGTAGCAGATACAAGTTTTCTAACTTCTGTTTTCACTTGAACATTTGAAAGTTGTCATCAGCCCTGAGTGAATAATGTTTTTTCATAATTAACAGACTCTTTTTCTACATTATCAAGAAACTGCCTACCAAATACCAAAGTTTGAGCGTCATGCATACCTTCAAAGTTCCTCTTTCATTTAAAAATTGTGTATGATAAAAGTGGCTAATTTAACTCATAGATGAGACAATGAAGCATGTGCTTTTTCTCAAAACTATCATATTTTGGTATGCAGCAAAAGAGTTTTATGCTGTATTTTGTCCCATAGAGTATTTAAAACATATAATTCATAGAGATTTAATAAGATTAATAACATTTACTACTTTATCAAGGGATTCTTAGGTGAAACTGGACTTTGTTTTTCCCCTGCAAATTTATGGCAGGGAAGAAAATACTAACTACTATAGAGTTTGATGCCACTGCCTTGATTTATGATAAAGAGCCACCTATATTACCATCTGTGGAAATATTATCACAGTGAAAAGGCAAATAACATCATAATATTATTATGAGAAAACTTTTCACCTCAAAGATTTTCTAAAAGAATCTCATTGCTCCTCACCCCCCTTAAGGTCCTTCCCATCCCACCCTCAGGAGTACCAAGTAATACATAGACTATACTTTGAGAAATGTTGACCTGTTAATTAAAAATCATTTACTTGTAACTTCAAATTCAATTTTTAAATCAATGCTCTACACAACTCAAATTATTTGTATATTAATGTTTTCCCACATGAAAATATATATATGAATTGGTAGCATTTTAAAAAATATTTATTAAAATATTATTTTTCTCATACCTGACTGCATAGCTCAGTGGATTGAGAACAGGCTGCAAACCAAAGTGTCACAGGTTCAATTCCCAGTCAAGGTACATCCTGGGTTGCAGGCCATGACCCCCAGCAACCACACATTGATGTTTCTCTCTCTCTCTCTTTCTCTGTCCCTTCCCTCTCTAAAAATAAATAAATAAAATCTTTAAAAAATATTATTTGTCTCAATTTTTGCTTCAGACCTCCCTTAACTTTTTTTACCTGAGCAAGAGCCTCCCTTGATTCATTCTAGTTTCAGGCCTGCTAGCAACACAGCAACAATTTAGGCAGCAGAAAGCACTATGTGAAAACTGGGAGGCAAGAGAGAACATGAAGTTCATAGTGTTTTCCTAAAGATTTATAATCACATATTTTAAACGACATAAATTAAACAACATAAAATGACATATTTTAAGCCACATAAATTAAGTGCTGCCAATATGCTGTTATCCAGGGAATAGCTGAAATTATTGTGATATAGATGAAAGAAAATTCTATATATATTCTAGATTTGCTACTTCTAAGTTTATGATCTTTGACAAGTCACCTAAGCTTTTTGAGCCCATTTTCTGCAAGGTGGAAACCATAATGCTCCCATCACAGGTTGTTATTGAGTTGAAGCAGGATAATGAACATGGTGCCACCAAGTTAATTAGACACAGGTCAGAATTCTAATGATTGTTTAGATAATGACTGTTGGCTTGACTGTATCAGCTATTATAATTGAGGACTGTGTACAAAACCCCTGTGTTAGAAAACTTAGTTTGGTTCTTATGTTATACATGATTTTCCTAACCATGGTCTGTATATTTCTGCCCAAACAGACAATGTTAGCTATCCTGTACCTTCTTTCTATATTAATACCTCATATGGTATTTAAAAACCTGAACAATAATATGAAAATTAAAAAGTCACCATTAGTTTGAGCTTACTGAAAGTCAAGCAGTGTGTTTGACACCTCATTAGTTCTCACAAGAGAGAGATATATTTCTGTGGATTATACCTTGCCTTTATTTAAAGTTTTGAAATTACAATTTTATGTTCAGAATTTCTATTTTAATTGGCAAAAATGCATTAATTTTTTATTGTATACTAAGTGAAAACCATACAATGATTTACATATTGCAATGAAATGCTGTCAAAAGAATATATTTTGGCTTACAGCATCCTATAACTGTTGATCTGGAGTATGTTTAGGTAGTGATCTAGGATTGATGTGCTCTATGTATGTTTAAAGAATAATTAATCATGAATATGTGAACATAAAGAGATTTTACAGAAACTGTCATTTTCCTCATGATCAAAAGTAGTAGCTCTTATCATTTCTATATATACTTTTGGGGGGGCTTCCTTAATAGAAATCAATATTTACTCTTACATTTTTCATGAAATTACTTTTTTATGCTTGGATTTAAATTACACTGAACAAATTTTAAACTCTTCAAAAGTATACTTAATAGTCATATTTTCTTTTTCTTTATTTAAAAAATGAATTGCTATCTCCAAGCAGTTTTATTATTCTGGCTCTTTCAAAGTTTTCTATATTTAAATAAAATTTAACTTTTTATGGCTGTCACTAACTTTCTTAGCAGACCCTATCAATTTTTGTGCCAATACATTGCCGTTTCCTAGAATAGTAATGCATTCTGTGAAGTGGTAGATAGTACTGTACTACACAGAATGAAAAAACTGATTAATTGCTTTTAGAATAGTAAATGAAGCCTTTTACTTTAATGAATATTTCAACAGAATCAATTCACTTTGTCTCTCTAAAGGCAAAATCCCACAGGGAGAATTTCTTTGGGGTGACTTAGAGAGCAAATCAGAACCTCTGTGATGTTAGCATACAACCATACGTTTTTCACAAGCACTTAGATTATCTATATTCCTCTAATATATTACCCCTAACCTAAAATGCATTCCATTTCAAGAGTTTAGATTTACAAATTATGCTTGGGTATTGTGAGTGGTGAGGCCAGGGCACGGGTCCTCTTTATCTGAGATGTGTCTGTTCTAAGTATACTGCTGAAGTTGGGTTGCTTAAAAGGCAGGAGAGTGTAATGGATAGGCTGGTAGACAAAGAGCATGTCTGTGTGTGGTAAAGGGAATGAACTGCCTCTTAAATCCTGTGAGCTTGATGCAATACAACTCATTTATGTGCCATTGCAATTTAAATCTTTGAACTAGTCTCATCATATAATCATAGTCTTAGATTATAAACCAAAAATCAAGGCAATTTGTTTTTTCTCCTTGCTTAAACATTTACCTATTTCTTGTATTTAGACTTTTGGGCCTCATTTTTCATTCATTTGCAATATAGTAACCTCATTTGTTATTAAATAGCTTTCATGAATTTCTTTTTCTACACCGGAAAGAAGAGCATAATACTGTTGATAATAACTTTATTTAATTTGAATAAATTGTTATGTTTTCAAGAAAAATATATTTTAAAGTTTTCCAGAATAAATATTTAAGGTGTGTATATATATGTTATATATATTCTGGAAAATTTTAGAACATTAAAATAGCACCCTCAGAGGTAAGATCAGTAGTCATTAAAAGAAAATGCACAGTTTGGGTCTTTGTGAGGATCTTGGAAATATGCAATTTTGCTGATTTTTAAGGAAAGTTTAGATACATGCCTCATGATTGCTTAATACAAATGTATGGAGAGTAAAGCAGGACATAATGGATAATAGATGCTAGCATTCTATCACTCAAAAATAAGCTTTATATATATAAGAATCTTAAAATAGATTGCATTTTCTTCATTTGCATGTATTTATTTTAGTATTTGCTTTTGACTATATCTCACCTTTGACAGATTTAAAATTAACTGATACTTCTATTCTTTAATCCAATAAAATATTCTACATATATTCATTAAATTCAAATCAGTGCAGATTTATAAAATGTAGTGAAGTACTTCAATTGAGAGGCTAGCCAAGAGGGCATAAAATTGAATAACAAGATACAATACAAAGAGAAATTGCAAGAAACACCTTCGAAAGTCCTGTTTTACACCAAGTCAAACTGAAAAGATATAAAAACTACAAAGGCATCACAAACTTCAAGTAACCTACTTGATTCTTGGTACAATAGCATCAACAACAATGAGACATAATAAAATCTTAGTCCTATTATTTAGATATCAGAAATTAGAGATTAAGGTAAATATTTATTTGAGTATAAGTGTAGAACAATATTTTTTCCAGCAATTGTGTTGAGAAGTATAATAAAAAGCTGGCCTGGTTGCCTGCCACTATGAAAGCCAATACTTGAGAGGCAGGTGCTGATGTAAAGGAAAGTGGTTCATTTGCAGATGCTGGCCATCTGGAAAATGGGGGGCTCACATCTCAAAGCCCATCTCCATTATCTCAGTGGAGGCAGAGGTTTTTACAAGGAGGGAAAGGGAACAGAACAGAGATCAAGGGAGAGGGTTGAACGGTTCTCTATCTGCCAACTAGCACTGTCCATTCCGATAAGGCAAGCGATGGCCCGGTGTGTGTCATCCTGGTTCAGTCATCCTGCTTTCATGCTATCCTGGCTCCATGGTTGAAGGTCTTCAAGTCACCTGGAGCTGAGATGCCTGAAGGTCGGGGACTGTATCTTCAGAACTTAGTTCCTAGGACTCTTACGCAAACATGCTGTTTATCTACAAGCTGTGTACTAGTCAGAGCCAGCACTGACAAAAACAATGTCAAAAGAATGGTGGGGTAGGTTAAAATTTCCCACCTTTACAATTTCCCTCTGTTACAGAAGTAACGTTATGATGAATCTCAGTATAGTATCCACAAACATAAAACTGGATTTCCCGTGTTTAAGGCTCAAATGGGATATCAGAGCCTCTTGTTTGAGTTTCCTCTAGCTTCACTCTCTCCCCAACAATTTTTGGGAGGTTTTCCAGACTGTTAGTTCAGAACATCTGAGGAAAATTTGCTGATAGAGACAGAAAACATGAAAAGATCCGGTTAACATTGCTTCCAAAATCAAGTTTATATTCAATGTAGCAATAAGATGATGATAGAAACTTTTTATTCTCCACTGAGTTGTTTTATATTTGATTTCATTATAAAATCTCTGTGGAGTCTTTGAGACACTTTAAAAAACTCATTTTACAAGATTCAACATATCCATGAACTCTTTCAAGTTGGACAATTCATATTTTCTCCTTGGAAGGTAATTTGAACAGCTTGGAATAGAAGATTTAAGGAGGACATGAATATTTGAAGATACTGAAGAAGACTAATGCAACACATTAATGTAGTGTGAAGTTTGTAGCGGCCCTCATTAAACAGCTGGTCGGAACTAAGCTGAAAGAGTTTTTGTGACTGCTGTGAAAATGTGTTTGACCCTTTTGAGTCAATCCCCGAACTGGTTAGGAAGCATTATTCTATGTCACTGTTTCTGATATTTAATAATGCACAGACCTCATTTAAAAATGAATAGCTTCTGCAATGCTGATTATCTTAGTTTGTTCAGGCTGCTGTAATAAAATACCACAAATAAGGTGGCTTACCAACAGCAGAGCCTCTCTGTCTCTCATTTTTTTGGTCAGTATAGCCAGAGGTGTACGAATTTGGTTGGTTTCTCAGTTAAACAGGTTGAGGTTTTGTAGATTTTCTTTATTGCTTATCTTTTTCCTATTTAATGTATTTCCATTTATAATTGTGTCTTTCTTCATATTTACTCCATCTAATATCACTTCTTTTTCTAGACTCCTGAAGTTAAGCATTGATTTTTTGTTTTAGGTGATATTCTTTATATAAAAACATTTAAAATGATAAATTACACCCTAAGATTGCTTCAGCTTCATATCAGAAATTGTGGTATGTTCTGGGTTTTTATTACTATTCAAGGCATTATCTAATTTTCCTTGTCATTTTTTACTTGACTCATGAGTCATTTAGAAATATCTTCTTTACTTTCTAAATATTTAGAGCTCTTGTCAAATTATTATTGTTATTCTCAAAATTAATTCTGTTTCACTTAGAGAATTTTCCCATATGACTTTGATGAACTAAACATAATCTATATTGATTAATGTCCCATGTGCTCTTAAGAAGTATATCATGCAAGTTATGTGGCAATTAGATAAAGGAGATTTGTATATTTCTGAAGATTTTTTTGGTATAGTTTTTCCATCATTTACTAGAGTGAGAGTGTTAAAGTTTTTAACTATATTATTATATATTTCTCTTTAGTTCTCTAAGTTTTTATTTTATGTATTTTTAAGCTCAGTTATAAGGTATAGCAATATATTTATCATTATTATATATTTAGCATACATAGCACTTTTTCATAATTAGGTGCCCTTGATTATTATCTTTAATAATATTCCTTTTAAGGATGCTTATTGTTCTAATGTTTATTAAACCACTCCAAACTTTCTCATGCTTTTTTGTTTGCAAGGTAAATTCCCCCCTCTATACTGAACTATTTAAGTATGTACATTTACGTAAAACATGTATCCTAGAGACAACATAGTTCTTGCCTTTAGTTTAATTTTTATTTTTACCTTATCTCAGCATTTTGATAGGAATGTTTAGTTCAGTTACATTTAATGTAACCAATAATGCAGTTGTATTGATTTATGATATTTTGATATTTATTTTCCCCTTGCCTTCAGTTCTTTAAACTGGTCATGTTTCTTGTTTCTTAATTTATTTTTTGCCAATCAAAAAGTAATATTTTTTAAAAATTCCTTATTGGTATATCTATTTACATTGATATTCTTGTGATTATTTTGAGAATTAAAATATACTTCTTTAACCTGTTGCAATCTCCTTACATTTAATATTGAAATACTTCGGCTGAAATATTGCAAATGTACTTGCAGTGATATATTCTTGTTTATTCTGTTGCTAATGTTTTCATTTATATTATATCTATAGGCACGACAATATAATGCTATAAATTTTGCTTTCAATAGTTCAATGGTTTTAGGGAAAGAAAGACAAAACTGTGTATTTCTGTGTGTGTATACATTTTTCATTTTTAGCATTTTAGTGCTTTTCATTCCTATTTGTCTTGCCAGCTGGGGTCATTGTTTTCACCTTGAAGAACTTATGATGCAGGTCTGGTGGTGACTTGTTTCATCTTTTTGTTAATGCAGACATGTCTTTGTATCATTTTTATTTTTTAAACACAAATTAATAAAGAAAGTTTGGTTGGCAGGTTATATGTATTTTTATTTTAGTACATAGGATATCATGTTATAATTATAATGAGAACTAGCTGTCCATCATATCATTTTCTCTTGGATGTGTTTTCCCCTGTATGTAAAGGGCTTAGCTACTTTCAAGATGTTCTTTTCATCATTGGCTTTCAGCTATATCCAGGAATGTTGTATTTTTTGTAAGTATTGTTGTTTTTATCCTGTGGGGTTATTTATTTTCAAAAAATCATTAGTTTTTTTAATATGCCTCCTCTTATACCTTCTCTCACTCTGGAATTCAGTTTTCATCTTTTTTTTTTTTATCACCTAATATTCCCCATGGGTGTCTGAGGCTCATTTTCACTTTCTTAAGTACTTTCCCTATGCTGTCCAGGTTGAGAATTCTGCCATTTCCAATCTCTGTTGAGATGACCTAATGTGTATTCTTTTTCAATTATTGTACTGATTAACTGTTCCATTTTTTATAGTTTCTCTATCTCTGTTTAAGTCCTTTGTCTCCCTTCTCACTGTGGCCTTTTCAATTTGTATACATTAATGCAAGCTATTTTGAAGTATTGGTTTGCTATGTCCAACATCTGTGTGGACTGACTTGGAATCATTTTTTGTGCAGGGCATTTTACCCTGAGTATAGTATAGACATCGCTTCCATTTCTTCGAATGACTAAAATATTGATTGAAAACTAGACACAGTAGATAAGAATGTAGCAGCGACTCAGATTCTGTTATCCTTCCCAAAAGGTTCTTAACTTTTTGTCTGGCAGGCATGTGACTCCCTAGACAAACCGTTAACTAAATTTTCTTCCACAAGTAGTTGCTCTCTGCTCAGTTCTTGCCTATTGTTTAGTCGGCTGCTTATTTTAGCCTACTGCTATTTTATTGTGCCCCTCCGGAATTTTTCTCTGTACCTGTAGAGTTTGGTGATCAGCTGTGTGTTTGGGAATAGTTTATATACAGATTTGGGAGTTCACCTTCTCTTCAGTCTCTTTGTTTCTGTGGAATGCTTCATAAATTTCTAACTAATCACCAGTCTTGGTCTCTCAAAAGTGAAGTTCTAGATTCCTGTTGCCTAGCTGTGCAGATAACAGAAATGCCTTCAGCTAAAAAAAACAGACACACATAGCAATAAACTCAAAAATCTCACATAGCGAAGCTTGTCTGCCAAGGGAACATTCTTCTCTGGTTCCTGCATATTTTCATCATGAAAATATTTCAAGCTACAGTTATATGGCAAGGTGGTCTTTCTTTTAAGTATATTTTATTGATTATGCTATTGTATTTGTTCCATTTTTTCTTCCCTTTATTCCCCTTTACCCTGTATACCCCTACCTCCAGCATTCTACCACTTAATTCATGTCCATGGGTAGTACATATAAGTTTTTTGGCTTCTCCATTTCCTATATTATTCTTTTGTTAACTTTTTTCAAAAATTAAAAATTTTATTTATTTATTTTTTAGAGAGGGGGGCAAGGAGGGAGACAAAGAGAGGGAGAAACATCAATGTGTGGTTGCCTCTCATGCTCCCCCTACTGTGGCCCTGACCTGAAACCTAGGCATGTGATCTGACTGGAAATTGAACCAATGACTCTTTGGTTTCACGGGTGGCACTCAATCCACTGAGCCACACAAGCCAGGATATTTCCTAAACCATTCTTAACCTCCCCTGCCTATTTTGTACCTACCAATTACGTTTCTTATTTCCTGTACCTTTTGCCTCCTCCTACTCCCTGCTAATATCCTTCCATGTGAGCTCTATTTCTGATTTTGTTCTTGTTCTAGTTGTTTGCTTATTTTGTTTTTGTTTGTGTTTTTTAGATTCAGCTGATCATTGTGAGTTTGTTGTCATTTCACTGTTCATAGTTTTGATCTTCTTTTTCTTAGATAAATCCCTTTAACATTTCATATAAGGGCTGGGTGACGATGAACTCCTTTAATTTGACCTTATCTGGGAAGCACTTTATCTGCCCTTCCATTCTAAATGATAGCTTTGCTGGACAGAGTAATCTTGGATATAGGTCCTTGCCTTTCATGACTTTGAGTACTTCTTTCCAGCCCCTTCTGAAAGGTTTCTTTTGAGAAATCAGCTGATTATCTTATGGGAACTCCTTTGTAGGTAGGTAATTGTCTCCTTTACTCTTGCTGCTTTTAAGATTCTCTATTTATCTTTAATCTTGGGTAATTTAATTATAATGTGTCTTGGTGTGTGCTTCCTTGGGTCCAACTTCTTTGGGACCATCTGAGCTTCCTGGACTTCCTGGAAGTCTATTTCCTTCACCAGATTGGGGAAGTTTTCCTTCATTATTTGTTCAAATGAGTTTTCAATTTCTTGCTCTTCCTCTTCTCCTCCTGGCAACCCTAAAAAATATACAATTATATTACCAATGTTTTGTATTCTGCATCAGATAGGTTGCCTATCTCTTTGTCATTTAATTCTTTTTCTAGAATTCTGATCCGTTCTTTCATTTGGACCATATTTCTTTGTCTTGGTGCACCAGCCTGGATGAATGTTTCTTTTTTAAGTCCTTGGTTGTTGGACTTCTGTATAGTTCAATTTTCTGGCAGTTCTAGTTGTTTTGTTTTTAAATTTGTTGCTCTCCTTCTTTTGGTTGTGGACAGATAGAAAAGCTTACAGCTTTTCTAGGTGTTTTCCTACACCTTTGTAGGTATATTTACCTATACCTCCATCTTGGCCAGAAGTTCTATTAAATGTAAGTGTAAGGTTATCTAAATGCCATTTTCAGACAGGCAAGATCTCAAAAATATATTTCCCAGGTATTCAGCCTCAGAAAGCTACTGGAGGAGATGCTCCCTTAAATTGAGAGAGTAAATCAGGAAAATATGAACTTTCGTCCAGGAGAAAAAGAGGATGTATCTCAAAAAAGTAGAATATGCCTTTAAGGCCATAATGAAGGAAGCATCACTACTGTATCTGTGAATCAAAAATGGCAAAGGAGACACTTCTCTGAGAGAGGGAACATGATGGGTATTTTTGGCATGTGAGGGACCTAGGAGAAGATGTAGGTGATGAAGAAAAGTTTGGCTGTTACTTAGGTTTAAAATGTACACAAAATAAGTTTCAGAGAAAAAATTCCAAGGAAACAAAGTGTGCATGGAAAATGATAATAATTATTGCAAATATAAGACACATCTATGGATAGTTTATAGGATCATAGTTGTATTCCCAGTGAATGATATGCTCCTGAAATGCTTATAACTGTGTGACAATGTTGAAACTCAAAAAAATAAATTAATGAAAAACAATTGCTTGGGATTGAAACTGTCATTCAAAATATGAATATCATGTAATTCTTGTATCTATATATGCTTTGGAGTGCGGCATACCCACACTGCCATGTTTCCTGTGTTAACTCTGGATGAATTACTTTATCACTCTATTTTGATTATTGCAGAACTTCATTGTAACAGATCAAGATACCACTTTGCTTTCATTTAATAAGTTCTATTTATGTATTAAATATTCCTGTCATTTTCTCAGTAACAAACAACACGGTGAGTGTTATAATGTGGTGCTAATGAGATCATAAAGCAAAAGTCATGAGCACTAAAATAATGCACTAAGGCTTAGAATAAGTGATCGTCCAGCTGAACAACATTTTATGCTAATATAATTTTTAGTTTAACATTAAAATGGAAACATGAAAATAAACTATTTATATGAAAATCTCAAATATCCCTGATATGATTTCCATGGATATTTAAAATTCATATATGCCACTTTGAAAAGTGATTGCTGTCTTATTTCCTTCTCCTTCCTTCTGCCCTTCCTCCCCCCTCCTTTCCTTCCTTCCTTCTCTTTCTTTCCAATATAAAAAAAGAGAGAAATTAAGATATTAACCTGTACCTCTTAAGTCTTGCTGAATTCTCCATTTAAGTGAAAATTTAAATGAAAGACTTTGCAAGACCAGTAGCTTTAATATATATATACTTCTAACTATAAGAAATATATTTTTAGAGTCATAGAATTCTCACAGAAATATTAGTAAATGGGTTTTATTTTGCTTGTTTAACAGATGGAGAAAGAGAATTAAAAAGTTTAAGTAGCTTGTAGGTAAGTAATCTGCAGAAGTCATACATTTAGTCAGAGAGAGATATACCCAAAAGGGCCTAGTTTATTTTCTGCTCTTATGCTGGGTTGCTTTCTCTGATCTATTAAAGACGGTGGCTTTGAATTTAACTGCACAACTCTAATCCCCTTTGAACAAAGGCCTATCACTGTACATCTCCTGTTCAATGTCAATGTTGTTCATTTCAGTGCATCCAGTACTATTACTTAATAAAATTTTATCCTATGAAATTTATCAACAACCATAAAATAATATTTAGTAAAATGTAATGAAATATATATTTAATGTTTAGTGTCTGCTGAGATCTTTACTACTAATTCAACTCCCCTAATACAGTGCAAAGTTCTTGAAATCTATACCAGTTGTTTGAATATATCATGCTACTCTAAAATGTTTCTTAGAGATGATTTTTTCTTATCTCTTTTTATATTTCCAAAACTTTTAGCTTGCTTAAGGGAGAATGTGGGCAGGTTAACTGTGTAAGCGTTTATCATTTTTAAAACAAAATCATGTGCTACAAAAGACACATAGTGAAGTATCGACCTCTACATATCATGAGATTATCCACTCCAGGATCATACCAAAAATGAATCAGTGTTATATCTTTCGTTTACATTTGCCTTTTAAGTATTAGGAAATACTTTCTTCTTTCAACCACTCCTATTTACTTCATCTTTTCAGATGGGAAAACACTTTCCTCTAAATTGATGACTACTTATTTTTCAGCTAAAGTAAATACAAGTCTATATCTCTTTTCATTTGTGTGAGAAGCTGACACATTCTGTCACAACATCGCTTGAGTAAATGGGAAAGTGACAGTTCCTGGAAAAATTTTAAAGAGATAAACATCTATTTTTGTTTAAACAGCCACTAAAAAATCAGATAGAAGCTTTCCAGGTTGAGAGGATAAAGAATGCATGAGTGGTGCAAACTGGTAAATGAATGCACGCTAGAAAACTTCTGATGTTTGCCTCTATGATTTTAACCACGGCTCGGTATCTTCTGGGATTAAATAATGTCTTCAAAGCATAAATACTATCAAGAAGATAGAATTATCGACAAAATAGATTTAAAAGTGTAAAAAACAGTCCTTAGAAACTATTTCTTTTAAACTGAAATATTGAATATTTAGCTTTTCCTGATTTTGAAATATCTTCCAATTTTAGTCAAATACTTTATTCCCATTTTACTTGGTTTGCAAATGGCTCTAATAAAATTATTGTTACTTAGTCTTTACATGTTACATTTCAAATAACATATTGTAGAAGTGCTTTTCTTTTATATATATTTTATTATTATCATATAAGCATTACTACTTTAATCACAGCTTATTTCTGTTAAAATCTATACACACTAGATTGTAAAATTATCTCAAATAATATCACTTATAAAACATAGACTCTCATAATTTATTCATTTATGTTCACTAGAATGAGTGGATACTTTATATTAAATTTAATATAAAAAACTCAGTAAATAATAAAGTTTGTATTAATTATTAAGACAAGATCACACAAATGTCTGTCAGAGGTTATGTATTAAATACATAATTATTGGATTTTATAGCTCCAACATTTGTAATTCTTATTGATACTAACCTTCTTTATGTCACTGAATGGTTCTGATTTAGCATTTCCTGGAGCAGGTAACCTGATGTTGAATGGCGTGTGCCCCGTGCTGTTCAGTGATACTCAGTGAGCCCAGCGCTGACACAGCCATGTGGCCCTGCGTTTCTGGCTCCTCTCCTTCTCTGCTCTGCCAGTCAAATCACTCCAAGTTTCTTGGAAGATAACAGTAGCAGGGGATTTTAACCTAATTTTCAGTTATAAAGCAGAGATTGAATGCACTAAAAATTACTTGTATACACTGCTACAGACTAAATAGAATAATATGCTTGTAAGTTATATGATTAATACAATAATTTGGCAAATAAACCAAACAATAGTAGTGTTCACACTACTCCAACAGTTCAGGTAAAATGTTGTTTTTGTATAAGATACTTAAAGAAAAGTCACAGATTATGAAATGTAATTACTTTTTTGTTATTTTATTGAACTCCCATGTAATTTTGAAATATTAATACTTTATTCTTGTCAAAAGCAACTCTCAGGAATTTACTTATTTCCTTTGAATCTTACTGTTCATAAACTTTTGGAATAGATACTATTGAGGTTTACGTGTGAGAGAAATTTTATTAGTTTATGTATATATAAGCATTTAAACTTGAACTTCATCGTAGACTTCATCACTGCCTCTGCTCTGATAATCTTTCTGATTAACAAACACAGGGAGAACGTGGGCTTGTAATAAAGATGTTCAGAAAAAAAAAAGCAGAAGTGAAAGAGCTAAACTAATATTGACATTTTATGATGACCAGAATCTCCAGTAAGTATTTGGACCTTAATATTGAACTACTCTGAAACAAAAAGGGAGGAAGGTGGTCTGGGATTTAAATAAACAGCATATTCGTTTTACACTGATGTTTCTTGATTAATAGTAGAAGACATCACTCCTGAAAGCATCTGCGGTGTCAGTAATTCCATTAACAAAGAAGCCACTTTATTATCAACATACTGTAGATTCATTTTAATGTGTCATTTGCACTTCAAAGTCACATAACTTTTATTATGGTAAATCAATTAAAACTATTTCTCATGATAATTTATCTTTTACAGAGTTTATCATCTCAGAGAATGCAATATTTCCCAATTTAACTTCCAAGACAAAAGTGATGTAATTTAAATGCCTTTTACTGAGTTTATTAAGCATAAAGATCACAGAAATTTCAAACCCTGAAAGATAACTGTGTTTCATCTATGTGATAAAATGAAAGCTACATTTTTTTTGTAGTGTACTACAGGTAGTGAAGATGGTATGCTAATTAGTAATATAACCTCATTTACTGACTATGTATGTCTCTCGATGTAAAAGATAATCTAGTAAAGGCAAACAGTTTCTCTGATATCAATTTGAAAGAGAATGTAAAGACATAAAATATTTCATTGAAGAGTTGCAAACGAACTGGATTTCACGATCATGCAGTCACCTGTTTTGTTAGTTTTTTTTAAGACTTTATTTATTTATTTTTAGAGAGGGAAGGGAGGGAGATAGAGAGAGAGAGAGAAACATCAATGTGGGGTTGCTGGGGGTTATGGCCTGCAACCCTGAAACCCAGGCATGTACCCTGGCTGGGAATCGAACCTGGGACACTTTGGTTCCCAGCCCGCGCTCAATACACTGAGCTACACCAGCCAGGGCCTGTTTTGTTAGTTTTAATGACTTCATGAGAGCTTGCTTCAAGGATCTATGTCCATTTTTTTTATCTTTGACAACTGCCAGTAATTTTTCACCTTTGTTGAATATTTCTAAAGTAAGCAGCTTTAATATCCATGGGCCGTTTGGCAATGTTTGCATGAAAAGGAGAAATTTTATGTTTTTCTAAATTGACTATTTAAATGCGGAGGATATTTTTAAACATTTGTCACATTTTTTATCTTGATTGTCCAATTGCATTTAATCCAAAACTTCTGTCAATAGAGATAGAATTGAAGAGAAAAAATATTTGTAATTTCTTTTTGAGTGGCAATCACAATATATAAGTACTGTATAAAGAAGTAGAAGGTAAGTTTGTTTAATAATGAATTATGGTAAGGTTTGATTTATTTTATGATAAAAATAAGAAATTTAACCAACATTTTTCTTCAAAGATTACATACAAATTTCTTAGAAAATGTCCTTTCCTATTTTTATCCTCACTCAAAAACATTTTTTTTCATTGCTTTTAGGGAGAGAGAGTGAAACATCAGTTTGAGAGAGAAACATCAATCTGTTGCCTCCCTTTATGTGCTCTGACTGGGGACCAGACCAGGAACCACATGTGCCCTGCCTGGGCATCAAACCCGCAAGCCTTCTGTTCATGGGAGGATGCTACAACCAACTGAGCCACATGCGGCCAGAGCAAAAACTTCTTTAGAAATGGATGTATTATTCATTTTCATATTAGCATCTCTAGGTTTTCCCTTTTTTCTAAATTTTGAAAAATTTGTGCCTAATACACACTTTTTTACCCTTTTACTTAATTTCTGCCAGGATTTTTTTGTAATCATCTATAGGAGTAGATGCTTACAGGACTTACAAAGAATCAAGTTACTATACACTCTCAGAAACAGGTAACACCTTTGATTCCAGCATGTGTAATAGGGGACTACCTTCTAATATCAAGGGAAACTATGCTTGTAAAAATGACCAGAGTATAGTTAATTATAATAAACTTTGTACCTTCCTCCATCATGGAAGTGCCTGAAGATTTCCTGAAGACTCGTGGGTTTTAGTAGAATGGTTTGAACACTGCTGGTATTGTTGAAATTATGAGGATTGAAGTTGTACACACTAGTTTAAAACATTACAGATGTCATGTGTGTGTGTGTGTGTGTGTGTGTGTATAAAGTACTTTTATAATATCCCTTAACTGTTTTGTTGTTGTTGTTGGTGGTGGTGGTGGTGGTGGTAGTGGAATGATGTTAATATCAATTATTGAATTATTGTAAGGATAGCATAGGGAAGGCATTTGGAGTCCAGTGGAATGCACATCAAAGGAAAGACTGTAAGCTATGACTCTGATTCTTCTACCCAGTCTACATCATCAACCTAGAGGCTTTTAGCATCCCTGAACCTCTCGGCTGTGTATTCCAAATAGTAAAAGGTTTAAGACCTAAGTGACCTTGAATTTGATCAATCCACATTTCTTTTCCTCTCACTACCATTTGGTTGACTATAAGATGTACCTGCAGAGTCTAGAGGAAGGTTTGCAAATGAATGAAGTTTCAAGATTATCCAGGCACCTGATTTGATGGTTTTAATGACTTTGTGAGAAGGTATTTTGAGGACTTTCATTAATTTCTTATCTTTAGAAGCTGCCAGCATTTTTCCTTCTTCTTTATTCATTCTTTCTTAAATAAGTAGTTTTAATATTCATTTGTAGTCTGAAAAATGAGCATTTTTTTTGCTTTTCTAAATTGAGTCTAAATATTTTAAGTGGTATCTACTCTTTTAGATTGCATGCCTCCAATATATATGTGTATATTTATTGATGTTTATAGTACATAAGTGAACTTTTATACTACTATATTACATATCTTGGAAAGCACTCACACAGGTGGATATAAGTTGGTTAGATTTCTTATTAGCAGTGGTTTAATATTATCAATAACTAGTATCTCAAGGGAAAATATACTTTTACAACAAAATTATTAATGCCCATAGGTATAAATCTACTTCTCAACAGGTATTCCTCATAATTCTGAATTACATTGAACACCTTCTTGTCAGATTTATTATGTCACAAATGTTTTGCCTCATTATGAGGCTGGTGAAAAGGACTTTGACCCGTAAACTGTCATCTCTACTGTGACCTTGTTGCCCTCCTGTGCTTACTTCATGGGGACTACCATGAAACCATTTTTTGTAGAATTTTTCTTTTACCCTCATCCATTTGAGTGGGTTAACTTAGTTAAAGCTACATGAGTAAATAGCACATCCAATTAATTATGGAAATATACATGAAATATTCCACAGCAGACCAAACTAAAGATATAAGGACATAAGGATAACTCCTTCAGGTCTTCTGCATCACAGAATCCCTCTCTTCTCTCATACCTTCTATTACAAATGCAAAAACTAACATGAAACAAGACCTGAGAAAGTTTGCCATGTCAATGAGTGGATTCAGAACAGACACTTTAATGGTTTCATACTTTTTATAACAAAACTATATATTAAATAGGAATTTTATATTTTCTTTATATATCTGTATAGTTTGTCCTATACAACTCCTGGAATGTCTTCTTCTTCTCTGGGACTAAAATATCAAATACTGCTACTGAAGTATTGTGATTCAGTTTTCTTTGTCCAGATAAATACACACTTTATAGGAATTCTTCCCCCAGGAAAATGGTCTCACTCCTTCATTGTTAAACTGCTGTTACCATCTTCTAGAAAGGCTCCCAACTAAAGGAGTTACAAGTTAGGATTGAACACTGTTTAAAACCTCAAAGCCCTGTCTTTCTTCTTTTGAGAACCATGCAGAATGAATTCTTAGATGGATTTTACTTTTATTTTCTTGTTGTTCAAGTATAGTTGTCTTCATTTTCCCTCCACCATTCCCCCTGGCAACCCCAGCCATCCTCACCTCCCTCTCCTGATCCAACCCCCTCTTGGTTTTGCCTATGTGTCCTTTATAGCTGTTTCTTCCCCCTTTTCCCCTTATTATACCCCCCCCCACCTGCCCTCTGGTCACTGTCAGTTTGTTCTTAATTTCAATGCCTCTGGTTATATTTTGCTTGCTTGTTTGTTTTGTTGATTAGGTTCCACTTAAAGGTGAGATCTTATGGTATCTGTCTTAATCAAGTACCTAGGAATAATTCTAACCAAGAAAGTAAAAGGCCTGTGCTCAGAAAGCTACACAACACTGAAGAAAGAAATTAAGGAAGACACAAACAAATGGAAGTAGATTTTACTTTAAAACCAGGGGTAGACAGCAGGTCTTTTTTTTTTTTTTTACTTCCATACCCATCCAGAACCCTGGGAAGTCTCATTAAACCCCCACAGTCATGAACCCTTGCTTCCATGGAGTCTCCACTTCCCTCTTCAAGACTCTAGTCTATAGACTCAGTGGTCACTCCTTCTTGATGTTGTTCTAAGGAAGCTCTTTTAAATGACTCTGAAATGTTGTGTCTACTCTACATGAATGTGAGGTGAAGGATTACTGGTCATTCTAAGACTCCCTTTACATGCCCTCCCCCGAGGGAAAGTGCCCTCAGTGGGTACAAATTACACTTAGCGTGTTCTCATTAAACAAGCACAAATGTGATTTCTAGGGGGAATAGGATGCCAAACCAAAACAAAGAACAAAAATGTCTTTCAGCACTTCTAATTACTTTGCTTCGTTCTCATCAATTGTGAGGATTCTTTTTAAAAAATTGCTTTCTTACTGACATGTTCCTAAGTTATTGTCATCATCACACAAAAATGGTTCTTTGAACTTCATCACTGGCTTCTTTTCTTTGGGAAATAAAACCAGCCACACATTTTAATAATATTAAGACCAAGAGAATATTCTCATAATATGACTTTAATATTCAGCTGTCTTCATTAAAATAATTATTGACAATTATATCTATATGGTTAATATAAGGAATATGAGTAAAGATGTGAATTTAAAGTAATATAATTTTGTTTGTTTCAGGAACTTCTTGAAAATTCATTTTTTTAAATAATAAAATTGGTTATCATCAAGGACCCTTCCCAAATAATAGATTGCTGAAAGGGTTTCAAAAGACCGTAGACTCTTCAAGAGACCTTAAAAAAACATTTCCTCAAAACTCCCTTACTTTATTCTGTGCATGAATTCCTATATATCTAATGAACATTTTGCAATCTTTATTAAAGCCTCACACCTAAAGTTTAGTCTTATACTAGACTCTCAAGACATCTGCCCTTGTCTCCCCACTTTGAAAAAGCCACTTAAGCTCTTAAAATCACCTTCCTCTACTCCAGGAAAGCAGTAATATCATGTTTGCTTTACTGACAAGTTAATCGGGGTTTCATGTTTGTTTTTATATTTTTAGAGATTTGCATATTTCACATCTTCCTCTGTTCACAATTTATTGTGATATTTCCAAAACAAGAATACTTTGTATATGTGCGTGTGTGCATATACATATTCTAAAGAAAGGTATTAATAATTGAATGTGCTTTTGTTTTCTGATTATTTATAATGGGATGTGGCAGTCCTATGTCCCTGCTAAAAAAACTTAGAGAACCGACTATTAATTACAGAAGTGTAAAAGCATTACAGAGCTATAAGGCAATGAATAATATCTCAGAGAGGGGAGATTCGTTCCAAAACAAGGTCACAATTACTTCTGGCCTGAGAGGTAGCTTAACTTGGGGTGGCCAAGGCAGTGTCTTCATAGGGAAGAGAAACCAACAAAACTTTCAGCAGTCACACAGGGCTAGAATGACAGACCAGAGAAGCATGTCGTCCAGTGTATGATTCTTTGCTCCACGTGACATTTTCTGTATTCTGAGGCTATGCAGAAGTTTAAAATGCTAGATAGAAAGCTTCTGAAAAGTAGACTAAAGTATTATACAGTTGACTGGTATTTAGAAAAAACATAAAACAATGAGAGGTGGGCCTGGGGTGGGCAAAGACCACAAAGACAAGATTAAAATATAGGAGGAGAGATGAACTGACTCTCAAAAACTACAGGCATATTTCCCTTGGGGCACCTATTGATTCTGAGTGTAGACAGATCAAGAATCTAGGTTGGTCTCTAACAGACAGTTCTTCTTGAGGAACAGGGAATTTGGCATTTGGTAACTGGATGGGCCTGATGCGTGTGATCTATCCGTATTATATATCAAGATATTTGCCAAATGTTGAAGCTGTGTGGTGCTGAATGATAAATAGAGCTAAACTGAATCTTCTGAAGGACAGAATGGGGTCTCTTATTACCTTTCTAGTAAGGAAACACAGAATGACTATGACCTAGAAACAAGGATGAACTGACAGACCAGCAAAACTGCAACCCAGTCCGGATCCAACAAAATCTTTGGTTGGATTGAGAATACTGATTAAGATTTTTTTAAAAGTGTTTTAAACCCAAAGTGTTAATGATGGACTGGACATATTTCCACTGGTTTTAGCCTACTCTCAGAGCAAGGTGGAAGATTGAATTGAAAATTCTTTACAAAATACGACAATAGCTAAAAAAAAAAAAATACCTGCACAGATAGTCATTAGAGATATTTGCCAATTTTATCCATGTGGATAGGTGACTACTTTTAGAAAAAATGTATAGTTATTAAATAAGTAAAAGAGTAATTCTATAGCTTTTCCAAGAATAAATACCAACCACAGATGGATTTACAAGTACACCTTAGTAAACACTCAAAGATTAGGTTGTTTTACTTTTTACCCCAAATTATAAATTATACACAAACTTTGTTAAGAGAGAAAGAGAAAAACTCCTAAGGCTTTTTTTATGATACCATGGTACTTAAATCTAACTAAGAAAGAAAGTTGTGGGCTAATTTCATTTATGAGCATCAATACAAAATTGGTCTTTCTGTTTCCTAATATTTAAGGCATATCTTTTGTAAATAGCACATATTAGGATATTGAGGAAGGCAGAACAATGACCATCAAAGATGTTCATATCCTAACCCCTGGAACATGGCAGTATGTTCATTTGCATGGCAAATTAGACTTTGAAGCTCTAATTAAGACAAGGATCTTGAGATGGGGAAAGTATTCTGTGTTATCTATATGACTCCAATGTAATCACAAGAATTCTTAAAAGTCAAAGAGGAAAGCAGCAAAAAGAGAATCAGAGAAGAAGATGTGGCAAAAGTAAAAGATTGGCATAATGTTGTTGTTGACTTTGAAGTCGGAAGAGGACCACAAACCAAGGAGTGTGGCCAGCCTCTAGACTGGAAAAAGCAAGGAATGGACTCTCCCTTGGAGATCCCAGAAAGATGCAGCCCGGCTAACAACTTGATTTCAGCCCATGACATTTACTTTGGTCTTCTGATTTCTGATCTTCAGAGCTCTAACATAGTAGGTGTGCATTGTTTCAAGCCCCAAGGGTTTTTTATTTTCATTTATTATTATTATTATTAATAATTTTGCAATTTGTTACAGTGGCAATGGAAAACTCATACAATTTTTTCATGCTGTTGGCAATTTTGTCTTTTAAAAGGAGACTTAAATCAATTTTTATATGTCATAGATAATATATTTGGACTATTTTCTGTCACCTTATTAGTTGCCTTGTATTTTTATGTTCTTTTTCTCTTCCATTTTTTCTTTTTTGTGTTCCTCCTGTTAATTTGATTGATTTTAGCTATCCTTGTTTTCCATTTTATTTTTCCCTTGTTTTGGCAATTTTATATTTATTTCTATTCATTTCATGGTTATTATGAAAATTCTAATATAGATATTTAATTCAACAAAGGTTATATTTAATGAACACTTTATCTTATGAAATAAATGATCTTAGAATGTTTTAACTTAACATTCTCTCAATTCATATGCAATATTACTTGATATTTTAGGTCTCATCTATGTTTGTCACCCTAGACATTCTTACTTAATTCTACAGAATGTACATTGAAATTTACCTATCCATTTATCACCTTTTAAAAATATCGTTTACACATATAAAATTTCAATGTAGAAGTGCTTACTTTTAGACTTTGTTTATACCTTTAGACTCCTTTTCCCCTGATAGTAATATTTTTACTTAACACTTATTCTTGAATAATATTTTTACTAGATATAAAATTCCAAGTTAATAATTATTACCTCTAAGTTCTTTTTTTTAATAATTAGATCTTTTTTAAGACTTTATTTCTAGAGAGGGAAGGGAGGGAAAAAGAGAGAGAGAGAGAGAAACATCAATGTGCGGTTGCTGGGGGCTGTGGCCTGCAACCCAGGTATGTGGCCTGAACCTCTAAGTTCTTTGCAGGTATTAATTCATGTTTTTCTCTCTCTCATTATTTCTGGTAAGATTTCAGCAGTGAGTATAATCATATCCTTTCATATAGTTTACCTTTTTTCAGATTTTATTTATTTATTTTTAGAGAGAGGGAAAAGGAGGGATAAAGAGAGGGAGAGAAACTTTAGTATGTAGTTGCCTCTTGTGTACCCCCTACTGGGAACCTGGCCTGCAACCCAGGCATGTGCCCTAGACTGGGAATCAAACCAGCGACCCTTCTGTTCAAAGGCCAGCACTCAGTCCACTGAACCACACCAGCCAGGGTTCAGATAGTTTGCTTTATATTCTCTCTCTTTTTAAGAGATTTTGTTTTTCTCCCACATCTTCACTAGGCTTTATCTAGCCATGGGTTTTTTTTCATGTTCCTTTCTTTAGAATAGTTAGACCCAGATTACTGGGTGTGATGATTGCTGTCGTTAAACAACCCTAAAATGTTGTCACTATCATACACTATTGTACATGGATACTGCTGCTTTACCTATGTTCCCTATTAGATGCTTGAAACTTTGTATGGAACTCGTGAGGTGCTGGCTAAAAAAAAAGTTGGCTTTTTAAGATGGAAAAAAAAAAAAAACCCTGATAGTAGCATTTGCAAATTCCCACAGTGGGAATATTCCCAACAAGATCAGTTTCAAGCTACTAAGGCAATATCCCTGAATAGAATTGGAACGAGAGAAGCACAATCAGCCCTTGCAAAGCGATTGCAGTTGGTTCTAGCACACTGTTGTATAGACTTCAGTTTTCTCTCTTATTTGTCTTCCATGTTACATACTTTACATTTAGTCCTCCAGGTTCCTAAGGTTTGCGTTAGGTATGGTTCATCTACTTGTTAATGCAAGCACTGAGTTCTAAATTTTAGTTTTTAAGATTCCTTACTTTTGAGTCATATGGAAAACTTTTTAAATATGCTAGTTTTCTGCCCTTATTTTAAGCCTTTGTAGTTATGTCAGCAAATACATGGATGTTGCATAAGGCTGACCTTTCTGGTGCAGCAGATGACAGTCCAAGCAACTGAGCCACCCGTCCAGGGCACTGTTATAATTTTATAAGACAAATCTATATGAGAGCCAGCTTGTGGTTATAGATTTCCCAGAGACTTGTCCCTTTCCATTGTGTTCCAGAATTGAAAATGGAAAGTTCCCTTGATGTTGTTTTCATCAAAATAGTTTTTATCTTCCACTAATCTTTCAGAGAATATAGCCCTTTGATGCCCTAGTTTTACACAGATGTGTTCTATTAAGAGTTTCCATGTTATCTGGGCCTAGGGATTTATGTCCTGTTTTCTGCATTCTTTAAAATAGTTTTCAAAACAGAAATTAGAGGTTTCCGGCACTTAACAAATAGCCTCAGGGTGAAGCTTCAAGATAAAAAAAATGGATTTGCTTCTCATTTGATACCTAGGGTTGTGGGTTCCATATTTGGGGCATCGGAATAGACCTTACTACTTCTTTTTGTCATTCTAGCAAATGAAATTTGTGTATATTTAACTATTTTAGTGCATTTTTAGTATTTTACTTGTTTTAACGTGGAAAGTAACAGGAGATATATAATCTCTAAAACTAGATGTCAAAACCTGAGGCCAGGGTTTGAATCCAATGAAAGAGTAAAATACAGCAGAATGCTTCAACACAGAACAAAAAATACATTATTCTTTTAATCTCTATTGGTGCAGTGTTAATTTAATCACATATAAAGTCCTGTGAAAAACACAGATAATTGCATTTAGGATGTAGCAATAACATCCAAATAACTTCTGAAACTGATTATCAGTTTTTAGCTAAATTACTAAAAAAGCACCTGTTTGGGTTTCTTTCTCTGGTAAATTTTATTTCTCTCTCCTCTATGGTTTATGGTAAACCAGGGTATTTCTCTAAATAATACAAATAATTGACTTCATTCATCAGTTGATATCAATTATAAGCCATTTATAATAGAAGTTTTACATTTGAGTATTATGCTTTTATTTTTGCTTCCAAAATCATCTACCAACAAACTGGTGACTTTTTTCTTTGAGTGTGCATTATAGGAAATCCAAAGAGGAATATGAGTCATTAGTAAGATACGCCCCACATCTTCAGCTCTCTGCCCTCTGGCCATGTGGTTAGGATTACACTTCCGGGTCCCTTCCACGAGGGCAGATTCTGGAGACTTTGAATAGTTTCGGTGAATGAAACTTGAGCAGAAAATGTTTGTCACTTCTGGGCAAGAGTTTTCATTTTCTTGTGTGAGACACTCCAAACTCCCAAGGACTTTTTCTTTCTCTCATAGCAACAGCGGAGAATGACATAATAGCTGCTGTGGCAGAGTGAGTCACAGAGTGTTGTAGCATTAGAATGAAACAAACTTTATTTTAGGAGTTTCTTTGGCATGGTAACATAACCTGGCTGAATCAGAAGCCATCCCAGACTGAGAGATCACCTTGCACATGAAACAAGTGGTTTTGGCATTTTGAGTTATGGAACACAGAATAATGGGCTCCCCCATAATACCCACACTCAGTTCCCTGCAACTCTTGAACCTCGAAACTGCAACCTAAAACTTGTTAGGTTATATGACAAAGGGGAGTTGGAATGAGGTAGCAGATGCAATTAATTTTGCTAACCAGCTGATAGAGCACTCTGGATTACTCAGGTGGGCCCAATGCAACCACACTCATTCTTCAAAGTGGAAGAGAGAGCTAGGTCACTGCTGAGGGGGAGGCAATGTTGGCTTTAAAGATGGAGGAAGGGACGGCCATCCGAGGAATGCAGCTGGCTGCTAGGATTGGGAAAAGGCAAGGACATGGGGTTTCCCCTAGAGCTGCCAGAAGAAAAGCCTGCTGTGAACATTTAAAGCTTAGGCTGGTGATTTCTGAGACAGATTTTCAACCTACAGAATGGTAAATAATGCATTTAAATTGCTGTTATTTTTAAGCCATAAAGTTCTTGTATATGCTTTTTATTCCCAGTTTTATTGAGATGATATCGACATATGACATTGTATAAATTTAAGATATATAATATGATGATTTCATGTAGTGATTTGTTACAGGGAAAACTAATGCAATGGTATTTGTCAGTGTTCTATGTAAAATTTACACTTTTGATGTTAACATTTTTCATCAGCATTATCTGGAAATTTATTATTAAATATAGAGCAACCATTTGATGCTAGGTTCAAAACACTTTTCTATAAATTAAAGATACAATAGTGAGTAAGACAGAAGTACTACCTATGCTCACAGAATATAGAATTTCTAGCGTATTAATTTTATTATTAACCATAAAAGCAAGTTCATTGGATATAATACTCTACATAAAAGAATTAAAGTAATATCCTCAAAATGTCATTTCATTTGAAAATTTTGTTAATATAGAGGAAGATTTACTCAGGTACATTTGAGGATGTTGGGTGCAAAAATCTTTCAGTCACACTACACTTTAATAAAAATTGGCCTATTTCAATGTGTTCCACCAGACTACAATCATTTTATGTTCTAGCCAGGTCCTCCTAATACATAATGCTTCTTTGTGCCTCTGGGTCTTACAAGTACCATTCCTTTTGTGTGATATGCTCTTCTCCATGCTTTTCACTTGGCACACTCTTGGACATTCTTCTTCTCTATTTCCTCTCAGATTTTACTTCTTTTGAGAAGTTTCCGTGATCCTCTTACTAGCCTAAGTTATCTAGTCATGTTTATGCTTCCATTTTCCAGTGTCCGTCCCTATTACATGATAAAGGAATGTAAAAATGAAAATGTTATGTGACTTTAATAGAAAACAGGTGCAAAAATAAGCGTGAGGAAGAAGCAGATATTTAGAACATAAAAGGAAATATCTGAGGACTAGTCCATGAAATAATATATTTAAGAAATATCATAACATCACATAAATTATATTAGAGTATGACAAAAGTGGGATAGTAATTAGCTGACAGAATTTGTTTGAGAGAACTGTTTCCATTCTATCATTCTGTGAGCATCTCCCAGACTCAGAGAGGAGGATGGAAGTTACTGTCTTGCTAACTCAAGAATAATGAGAGGTTTTCTTTCTCAGGAGAGAACTTAGGGAGCTTGACATACATCCCTTAAAGCAGAGGCACTCTGCAGACTGGTACCTGCCTCGTGCCTAAGCAAGCCTGCATGTCTGGGTTTTGGCTGAGTGGGCAGGTAGATTCTACGTTTGACTTTAATACATTGCTACCAAATGATGAGGCCAGAAATGTGAATGCATGGTTCACAAGAGTTGCACTGGAGTCATCTCAGGTTCTTCCCAGAGTGACAAATATTTATTGTCTTCTGTCTTAACTCTCAATTGACTCTTGAATCCTAATAGCTACTGTATTTTTATACCTCTAACACATGGCTGGCACATTATGAGTGTATCATATGTTCGACACTGAATGATGAGTAAGAGTGTGAGAAATTGAAAAATAGATGTAGATTCAGAAAAATAGCTGCCTAAGACAAATTAATTCAAAATAGATGGTTAAAACTGAAACAAAATGGCAAGGGGATTTACAAAGCAATAATAGACCACACTTTTTCTAATTTTTAAATATTTATCTTGCACAGAGAAGATATTATTTGTGCTGTCTTCCAGATGTGGTAACCAGTTTAGGAAGAAAGAACTAATTACATGGCTGGTAAGAACAGGATTTGTTTTTCCAATTCTTTGCCTTGTCCTCCTTTATTGATCATGCTGACTTAAAATGCCAATTGAATTAAAATGATAGAAGGGTCACTATTTTGTGCACATGAGAATACTAGATGAAATGTTTGATAACTGACATTTTTCTTTAGTTATTATTATAACCAGCCAACATGTTGTAACTTATTGGTTGAAAGATGAAACTGATGAGTAAAAAAACTGAGCACTTAATTTACCATATTATTACAAAAATATATATGAATGATAAAACATCCCATTTCAAGTATTGTTTTTACATATTTTTTCATTAATAACATTGTTAATTTAAGAGCCACACCTTGACCATGAAGCTTCTTTTATGGAATTCACATTCATTATTAGTCACAGTTTTGCCAAGTAAGCTTCAGGGGGAAGTAATTAAATTTAATAGAAGCCACCTTCATTTTGAATCTGCCGTCAATTTAAAGCCATGGGGAAAGGTAATTACATTTAATAGACACCGTAGTTTCTAGGCAAAGATGTACGGTATGTGACGTTAATCATTAGCCCACTAGTCTGAAAGGTAAAATCTCACTTAGAACAAACTCCCTCCAAGTAAACTGGACCGTCCTTTTTTGTTTTCAACCTAAAAAAAGTAAAAAATTATACTTATTTGTCTCTTAAATATGTTATTGAAATTTTACTCAGAAGATTCAGTTCATTGATTTCAAGCAATGAAATGAAGGTAGATGGCATTTATGCATCCCGCCGCAGTATTACCCACTCTTAAGGAAATATATGTATTGATAGTATTCTTTATTAAATATTCCTTAGGTCAATAACATGTTCCTCTTTTCTAATTGCTGAGGGTGGTGCAATGCACTTGTGGTTTTCATGTTCATTCTTATATTAGTATTTCAATGTACCTTATGTAAATTAAAGATGCTTATTGAGTTTCAGTATATAGGAGGTTTAAATCAGTGAAAGATCAAAATAAATGTGAAAACAGAACCTTCCTTTTTGGTAAACACATCTACAAGCTTGAATGCATTTGACTAAGCATTTTATAGGCTCATTATACCATTTGGCTCACATTGAAGTCACCTTACATTTAAATCTTTTCTCCATAGTGTATGAATACATTTTGGCTTCTGTTTAGATGTTTGATTTTAGAAAAAGTTTTTGAATCAAATTTAGATAACAAGCTCATATACAGTTCCCATAAAATCAAAAAGCATTTTCAACAAGTTCATGAAATTAAAAGTACACCTACAATTTGTAAAATACACAACACTATTTTAGGAATTTAGAACTATTCCTAAATTTCTGCTCAACTCCTTCTTTAACATATTCTGACTAATGGTCATATACAGGGAGTGGCAAGAAGGAGAGAGGGAGAGAAGAGAATGTAAATGAGCTATATTTTAGGATTGAAGATAAAATCACTCTAAATAGAATTTTTCCAATGACCTAAAGGACAGCGAGAATAAATCTGTATCAGTTACTTAAGACAGAAAACTATTCTTTTGTGGAACTTAAACACCATGGAAAAAGTTGTATAGGGAAATTTTAAGAAATTTTGCATTCATCCTTTGTGATAAGAAGTTAAACCACACTTGTCTTTTTTATTACATCTATATTCTTCATATACTTTTAGCTAGCAATCTTTAAGAAATACCAATGCTAAGTGTGTTTCTTTTGCAAGAACATGTTCAGACTCCATTGGTTCTTATCTTTAATAATGTCACTCACAATTCTCAAAGGAATATATTTGTCCTTCTTTTCAAAGACAGTAACAAATAGTTATTGGGGTCAAGTTTGACTGGATTCTTAGAAAAGACCTATTATCATGTTTAGTGAAGTAAAAAATCAAAACAGTTAAGATTAATAACATCAGTCAAGTGCATTGGTTGGGTATCCCCCAAACTTTTAATACATATAAATTATTTGTTTAACATTTTCAAAAAAATTTAATTTGCAGTAATTATTGGGTTGGCCAAAAAGTCCGTTTAGTGTTTTCCATAAAAGACATGTTTTTCATTTTTACCAATAACTTTATTGATTTGGATATTTGGAGTGTGTTGGCTATTTCCCACTATTGGTTTCTAGTGGGTAGAAGCAGGGGTGCTACTAAGCATCTTGCAATGCAAAAGATGGCACCACAGCAAAGAATTATTTGGCCAAAATGTCAGTAGTACCAAGGAACTTTGCAAACCACTTTTGACATGTTCAGTCAGTCATGGCACCTTCTCCATACACTGCACAAATCTTTTTCTGAGTTTCAGTTGCAGTTTTTACCTTTCTTGGAATAATAAAGCATAATATGCTGAAAATGTTGTGTATTTTCTTTCATCTTTAGTATTAAAATGGCTACACAACAATTCACCAATTTTGGTAAGTTTTTTAAATGCACGTAGATATGACAGCTGCCACAATACAATCTAACAAAATTGTTTCAAATGAAGTTAAATACAGCTAATCACTACTAGAGCCATCATATGAAAATCTAAAGAAACTTTTTGGTCAACCCAATATTTACCATTTATGTGAAAGAATAGAACTTAAACAATTATAAATAAAGTCAATTTTTTAAAAAATTAAGTATTGTTTGTGTGTTTTGAACAGCTCAAGGAATAAATACAAACTTATATATTTTTATATTAGTAAAAATTTTTCCTATAATTTTTATTATTTTGAAATTATATTTTATTGATTATGCTATTACAGTTGTCTTGATTTTTTTTCCATTGCCCCCTTTCACCCAACACCCAACTCCTTCAGGCAGTCCCCCCATGCCCAATGGTGTACATTGTTCATGTCCATGGGCCATCTGTATAAGCTCTTTGGCTACTCAATTTCCTATACTATACGTTACATCCTCACGACTATTCCTGAACTACTTATTTGCACTCTTTAATCTCCTCACATCACCCATTCTCCCGCACCCCTCCCATCTGGCAACCATCAAAATGTTCTCTGTATCCATGATTCTGTCTCTGTTCTTCTTATTTGCTTAGTTAGTTTTTTATATTCAATTGTTGATAGATATGTATTTTTTTTTTTGCCATTTTATTGTTCATGGTTTTGATCTTCTTCTTAAATAAGTTCATTTAACATTTCATGTAATAATGATTTGGTGATAATGAACTCCTTTAGTGTTTTCCTGTCTGGGAAGCTCTTTATCTGCCCTTCAATTCTAAGTGACAGCTTTGTTGGGTAGAGCAATCTTGTCTGTAGGTCCCTGCTTTTCATGACTTTGAATATTTCTTTCCAATCCCTCCTAGACTGTAAAGTTTCTTTTGAGGAATCAGCTGACCATCTTATGGGAACTCCCCTATAGGACACTACTTTCTCTTGCTGCTTTTAAGATTCTCTCTTTATCTTTAACCTTTGGCATTTTAATTATGATGTGTCTTGATATGGGCCTTTTTGCATCCATATTGTTTAGGACTCTCTGTACCTCCTGGACTTGAATGTCTATTTATTTAAAAAAATTAGAGAAGTTTATTTTAACTGTTTTTTTTTTCAGATAGATGTCCAATTTTTGGCTCTTTCTCCTCTCCTGCTGGCACCCCTATGATGTGCATATTGGACCTCTTGAAGTTGTTGCAGAAGCTGCTTATACTATCCTCAACTTTTTGGATTCTTTTTTCTTCTTATTGTTCTGATTGTCTGTTTGTTTTCCTTCTTTATGTTCCAAGTCATTGATTTGATTCTCAGCTTCATCTACTTTACTATTGTTTCCATGTAAATTGTTCTTTATTTCATTCAGTATATCCTTCTTTTCTGACTGGATCTTCTTTATGCTATTGAGGTCCTCAGTAGGTTCTTTGAGCATCTTTAAACCAGTGTTTTGAGTTCTGCATCCAATAGATTGCTTATCTCCATTTCATTTAGCTCTTTTTCTGGAATTTTGATCTGTTCTTTCATTTGGGCCATGTTTGTTTGTCTCCTCATTTTGGCAGCCTTCCTCTGTTTGTTTTTGTGTATTAGGTAGAGCTTCTTGACTGCATGTCATGGTAGTGTGGCCTAATGTAGTAGGTGTCCTGTAGGGTCCAGTGGCACAGCCTCCCCTGTCACCCAAGTTGGGTACTACAGGTATGCCCTTTGTGTGGGCTGAGTATACTCTTCTCTTATAGTTAAGACCTGGATGCTGTTGGCAGATCAATGGGAGGGATTTACCCAGAACAGTCAGCTGCAAGGACTGGCTGTGACCACTGACCACTGACCTCCATCCTCTGCTCTATGGAAAGTCAGCTGTGCAGGGGCAGGATGGTGGTGCTCGGATGTGGTCTGTAGCTGTCCACTGAGTGTGCTGGCCCTGGGTTTTCCCTGGTAGTACAGGCCAAGGTCAGCACCCACCTGTGTTTTGCCTACAGCACCCTGTCAGAGCTATAATGTAATCTGAGATGGCTGCTACTTGTGTTGGGCTTGGAGATCTCCAGGCATAGCCAAGCTGTGAATCTAGGCTGGCTGCTGCTACTACCAGGCTGGGGCTCACTGAATCTAGCTATTGCTTGTTTGATAGGATTTTACAAAGTCCTGAAGCATGAGTCAAGACCAGCCATTCATGTGAAGAAGCAACTTAGTTGAGCCCATAATTTGGTGTGGCAGAGTTTTTGGGAATCTCCAAGGTGGCTCAAACAGTGTTAGCCAGGTTGATGGAGTCTCAGATATGGCACCAGCTTGCCAGCTCTATGGAGGGAGGGTTGAGAAGAGGGCAGTGGTCTCTACTTGCCTTGATGCCAGACACTTCATTTTCTCCCTGTATACAACTTGTGCCTTTCAAGCTCTATTGAGCAAACTTTCTAAAGGTTCTATGATAATAGCCTGTTAAGTATAAAGATACATTTTACGTTACTATTTAAAAATGTAATAGCCTTTAAAACTCTTCAATATTAAAAGAGGAGCTTTGTGTAAAACAAGAATTTTGTAGGGTGTTGACCAATATAATTGTATATTTCTATTAATTAAATCCATATTAACTGCAAAGGGAGCAATCTAGGTGCACCTATTTATACAACTATTGCAATGCTCAAGTCTTAGAAAATGATGCATTTTGGTCAAATGGTAGATATTTCAGAAATATTATTTAAAATTTAAAGTCTCATCTCCCCACTTTTTTGGTCTTGGTTTCCATAATACTGTATATGAAGAAATACCAGAAAAGTTACTAAAGCAAATAAATAAGCACAAAATATTTTCAATCGCATGCATAGTTGAAACCTATTTGATTTAAGATAGAGATAAAAAACAGATTGGCTCTACTAAAATTACACTATGGTGACATAGGGTATATAGTGATATTTTCATAGTTGTTGGTAATCATTTGCTCATATTGATGGATGCTATTTAAAAACCAACATTCAAATAAGGCACCTATATAGTAAAGATACATTTTACATTGAATACATTGTGTAGATCCATACTATACTGACATAAATTGTATCCAAGAACATATTATGTGTTGGTAATTTATCTTACAGAGTACATTGGAGTGGAATAATAGAAAAAAAAATAAATATACTAACATGTAGCTCCTACCTGGCCATGCTGTTCTTTATGGTTAAACAGTTCTTGCTATTGCTTTGACATTTCCCTACAGAAACCTCCATGTGAAATATTTTCTGCTTCTCTTAGAGGGCTGCCTGCTAGGCCATGACATGCTAATATGTTCCATTAGTACTTTGTATGTATCACCATTAATGAATTTGTCATATTTATTCATTTGAGAAATATTTATTGAGGGCCTACTCCAAAGAGGAATGCCCATAAATATTGACTATAGTAATAAAAAAATAAAATTTCTTTGCACATGGATCATACAATTAAGTACATTTTAACACTTTTTATGTATCTGTTTATTCCATTTATTGAAGGCTAAATTATTTTCTTATTTATTTACTTTATTTATTGAAATTATCATCCAGTTATTACTCATTTATTAGTTAGTATATAGCCGCAACTAGAGCAGCAAAGAGCTCCAAGAACACAGTGTTCAAACAAGACAGCAGTTTATTTCCCTATTAGGTCATAGAAGGAAAAAATGTGTAATTTCTTGCAAATAAGAGATTTTACTCCACAAAATTGTCCAGAGACCTGGGTTATACCCATATTGTTGCCACACCATTCTCTAAAGCAGCACTGCCCATTAGAAATATTGCACAAGCCATAAATGCAAGACAGATATAACAAGAATTTTAAATAAATTTTAGAAAGCAAAGAAAACTATATAATTAATTTTAATAATGTATGTCCATATATTTAGGTAAGATATAATTTCAACATGTAATATAAGCCAACTGTTAATCAAATATTTACTTTTTTAATACTCCGTCTTCAAAACTGAGTGTCTATTTCACATTTACAACTCATGTCAATTTGTACTAGCCACTCTGTTTGGCCTCGTGTCTGCTGTTTTGGGCAATGCAACCATGCAGGACTGCTCTGGTGCGAACAGTGGGACCACTCATTACCACTCTATTTAGCGCCACCTGTAGACCTGGACAAGAGGAATTTCTTCCTTGTACTATGTACTTCAGAGCATCCTGCTCTGCACTTGATTACTCTGTGATACTCTGCATATGAAGGCAAGCCCAAGAACAAGGGCATATGCCCAGGTGAATGCTGTGTTCCTGCCTTAGGGAACCTGGCATCTGAAAATTCCCTGTCCAAAAATGCCTTGCCTCCAGGGACAAGACTGTCCTTCTGAAGGTATACATGACACCAGTGTGTACAATTATGAACTGGAATGATAACCATTCTCTTGGGGTGAAGCTAGGGCTTTGACTTGTGACTCTGGTTATGCATGCATGTTTGTAGCTGATCTCACTGTGCAGAATAGAACATGAGGTGGGAATAGAAGGTAATCAATAATGGCCTTTGGCCTAGGTGCCAGGTCTCCTAATACCCTCAGGTTCTCAAACAGAACGTAGGTGGGTCTGAAAATTTTAGGTTTAAATACTGTGTTCCAGGTTGTTAGGAAGGTGAAATTGTCAAGTTAGGTTAGAGCACACTTTATGTAACTATTGCTAGATATATATCTTTTAAATATTTATACATCTGGTATGTGGATCTCCATTTGTACTTTTACCAAAGACCTTACACATGTTTAGGAAGTATTTAACTACATTTTCTTTCAGCATGTAGGAGAAGGAGAGAAATGGGGGGGATGCATTCTCAATCATGTTAAGCATAATATCCAGAAATTTCAGCCATGATATCTACTCATGACCCATGATAAAATCTCAATTACATAGGATAACATACATATGAAAGAACCTAGGAGCTGAGAAGCCACATGCCCCATTTAATGTATTACTAAATGTGTAAAAATAAAAATGAATACAATGGAAAAGATATCATCCGTGACCTGAAAAAGTTTAGAGTCAGTGTGGAGAGGCAATTAAATGAGCCACTATATTACAGTGCAATGAATTTTGTAATAAGGTTAACATAATGCATGCCTTTTCAAGGGGCCAATAAGAGCAAGAGACAATGTTTTTTTGTTTTTTGTTTTTTGTTTTTTTTTGCAGAAGGAAAAACTTGCCTAATCATATTGTTATATTATAAACAGATAATTGTACTCAGTGAATATTTGATGGATGAGTTAGTTCTGATTAGACCCATTAACAAGCATGCCATACCTCTTTGCTTTTACATTAAGTCATTTAATCATCGATCCACAGAACATGTAAAAAATTTAAGGGCCATCCATTCAACTTCTAAACCAAAAGATAATTCCTCTCTATAATGTTTATTATATGTCCACTAAATTCTGCTTTAATTTCCACAACTACTTTTCAAAAATTCATTCTTTTTATTGATTATTCTATGTCAAGACATTTTATATATTCCTCTAATCGAGACACATTGTATTGTGATATACTTAGTTCTTGGCATATCTCTTTTCCTTGCTAGAGGACGGATAAATTGAGGACAGAGCTGTATCACATTCATCTTTATTTTCCTAGCACATATCCCAGTGGATAACACATGGTAAACACTTACTGGCTAGAAATGTTTAAACAATTCTGTAAGGGATTGATCTTTCACATCTGCAAGTGTGAAGGGGCTGGCATGTTACCCTGTTTGCCTGCCAACAGATCAGCCTCCCGGAGCCCCAGACTTCTGGATACGAGACCAGAACTTACGCGGGAATCTTAGCAGCACCAGTTACTGTAATTCTCCATGGGGCTGTGTGATGAGAGCCTGATACCACCTGCACGTGTGGGGTTGAATCCCTGTGTTGTGAAACTCAGAGCCTTTATAGGGTGGTTGGCCCATTCATCTTTCTGGCTCTCAAAAGAATGAAAGAGAGAACTTGACTGTGGAACACAAACAAACCATCTACAGAGAGGGGAAGATACTGTATTTCTAGTTTTTGTTTACCACTCTAGGATAGAAACTGATGGCCCCAGGAATGAGGGCACTTTAAGTCTCTCCAGAGCAATATAGCATTTCTGACTCTACTCTCATGACCTAATCACCTGCCAAAGGCTCCAGATGATCATCCCGTCCCATCGGGGATTAAGTCTCAACATGTGAATTTTGGGGGAACGAACATTCAGTCTACAACAATGACAGAATAGGCAGTTTTGTATTTACAAAAAGGAGTTTTTGGTCATTTTTTCCTTTTTTCTCTTTTTTTTTTTGCATGTTCCATAAATGATAACAGTTATAGTACAATAGGTACAATATTACAATTATGTTATATAGTTGTTATGTATACAATTACTAGGTAGTATATTTACAAAAAGAAAGATGAATGTATTCTTACATTATGATAATACATTTAGTTCTGTGTCTTAATATTTATGTTTAGATCAAGAGGTCATTAAAGCAACCACAGTTTAAAAATAGAACTTCTACTTCAAAATGGACTCTAAAATGTATCACTGAATATATATATATATATATATATATATATTACCAGACATTGATAGTATAAAACCGTGCACTTCAATATCATCTCCCATTTATGAATATTCCTTTCTTCATCAATATTCTTAAGGGGTTTGAACAGTCCATATACAGACTATCATTTCTTGTCTATATGGCAGTTTTAAATTTTTAATTGAAATGTGACTTTATCAAAGGACAAATCCTTACCTTTACTTATTTAAAATGAAATGATTTTATTTAAAAATACTAGTTAAGATTTAAAGCCAATAGACAAACCTTCATGTGACTTCAAAGTTAATGTTTAATAAGCAGAGATTTATACCCACAAATCTCATGATGCTACACATCTTTGGGGGGAGCTTAGAAAGTACAGAACGTGTTTCCTTTCACTTCTTTACTACTAGTCACTTACAAAACCTTGTTATGCAAAAAGATATTAAATATACTTTTGAAGCATCAGGGTTAGTAGATACAATTTTGTCCCCATTTGATCAAGTAAGATGGCATTGGCCATATTTTCTAAGAAACCAATTAATAACTCCAATATATGTACCATTTTAATTTTGGTAAAAATCCATTTGATTTACATTTTGTAAATTTCTTTCAGAAGGGAAGGAAAAGGCACCTATAATGTTAATTACTGTACAATTACTATACAATGTTAAGAGCATTTAAAAAAATTTTCTAGATAATTTTTATTTTTTTTTAGAGAAACAAGCAAACATGTGGTATTTATACATATATTTACAATCCAAACATTTCCAGTGTATCACAAAAACAGGATCTCATTAAAGGGGTTTTCCTAGGTTAGAATGTCTTTACATATCTTACAGATTTTTCACAAAGTTGAATATATGACATTGATTTCATAATAATATATTATTTTTATAAAGAGTAGCATGTGCTTTGGATTTCAAGGTTGTTTAAATAGGAGCATTGTGAGTCTTACAAACTTTTGTCACATGGTTGAGTTTTGGCTATCTCCATTTACCCCCTTAAAGGGCACTCAGATTTTATCTAATTATGTATAGCTTTAGTGATAGAAATAAAAAAAAATATTCAATAGATTTTACTAGTAATTCTGAAACAGACTAAATAGATTAAGTCCAGTTATTTTCATGGATACAGGCCACTGTGGTTAGTGGGAACGATTCAAAAAGTAAAACAAACCTCTCCAAACTGTTTGGTTTTGAGAACTCTAATATGCATGTTTAAACACATGCATATATACATATATATAAAGTGTAAATTAATTGCACACAAATACATGTATATTTTATATTTGTATTATGCTCCTAGGTATGTGCATGTTCTTATGTAGTTGTTCTTATATATGTTCTTCACATGTGACAATATGTGGCAGTAAGACAATAAGACAAATAAGTGTATTACCTTTACCTTTGAAAAGAAATTTATGACATTAAAACACACTTATCATTTGGAATGGCAGGGAAGAGAAATCCAGGTATTTTGAAATCAGAGCTATTTTGATTTTAGCTCTTGCTTTTTAATTTACTAGCTATGCACCTGAGGACAATTGGTTTCATCTGTTTAGAATCTTGTCTGTATATGTACAATGGGGACAATAACAATACTTGCATCATAAAGATGTAAGGAGAATTAAATAACATTAGCAAAGTGTTAGTTCACCTTCGGTAGTCCAATAAAGGACCTTTTCTTTTTATATAGAGGGGATAGCCTCAGAATCATTAGGGGGGTTGGATGCGTATGCAGAAAGAACAACCAGCATGTTCGAGGTTGTCTCAGTGTGGAGAGTAAGTCTTTATCCTCAATACTACTTTGCATCACAAAAATCCATAAAAATGATTTTATTTTATTTTTTAATTTAATTATTTTTCAAGTTTGTCTCCATTTTACCCCCACCATTCCCCCACACCTCAGCTATCCCCACCCCCCACCCTTGATCCTACCCCCTTTGGTTTTGCCCATGGGTCCTTTATACATGTTCCAGAAAATCCTTCCCCATTTCCCCCCATTATTCTCTCCTACCTCCCCTCTGGTTACCGTCAGTTTGTTCTTTATTTCAATGGTTCTGCTTATATTTTGCTTGCTTGTTTGGTTGATTAGGTTCCACTTAGGTTCTCTCCATAGGTGAGATCATATGGTATTTGTCTTTAACCACCTGGCTTATTTTGCTTAGAATAAAGCTCTCCAGTTCCATTGAAGCTGTTGCAAAGGATAGGAGCTCTTTCTTTCTTTCTGCTGCATAGTATTCCATTGTGTATGGTTCATTTGTACCATAGTTTTTTGATGCCTTCATTTACTGATAGAGATTTTCAAAGTTTAAGAGGAAAAAACATTTTAAATATATGCATCATTTTCATATTAAGGAGAAAATTACAAAACTTCAAATTAATTTCAAATTTAATACTTTGTAAGTGACTTATTGACTTGCTCCTTTCAAATTAGTTTTAGTATTGATATCATATTTTTAAATTAATTTTTCAATTCTATGTGCATGATTTCCTCAAGAAACTTGAGTCCAGTTCTTAAACATGTTAAAATTTGTCTGAATTTTCTAAATTGAAACTTATATCTAGTATACTGACCAAATTATTCTGTTTTAGGCTAAACCTCATGTATTTTCTTTTTTTTTTCTTCTTGGAAAATAAAACTTATTCATTTTCTCTGTTGACAAACTATCCTAAATGAGGACCACATATCCACACACACATTGCATCATTTTAGTCTTTATCAGCAGGGCACTTTGCATTCCTGCAGAATCGAAGGAAACATTCCCTTCTGAATGAGATTCTGACCTTAGTAGGAATGCACTGAACAGCCCCCGTCCCTCTCCACAGTCTATTCTGACAGAGTATAATTAAGCAATTAGATATGGCAGTGCATATTGTAATGGAAGAATAACACAAACTCTTGGATGTGTTACTCAGTACAGGACTGAATTCCATTAGGAATCCCCCCAAAACAACTCATTTACAAAAGTAAAATATAACCTTAACTGAAAACTTCCAACAAAACAAGCCCAAAGTAGAATATTCATGGTGGTGGTGGCGAAGTTGCCGAAAAGCACAGAGTATATGTTGATTTCTTTCTTGTTGTTTTTATTAGTTTATTACAAAAATATGAAATATATTATTTTGCCTCCAGCTACTATGGAAATTAGTTGGCACATTAAAGATGCTATTTTAATTTATTCCATAATAAAGTATGGATTTACTACAGTTTCACAGATTCCTTTGTGCACCTCTTATGTATAATGATGTAAATTGTAGTTTTTAGATCTTAAGTCATTGAACCCTTTCTTGAATGCTTGATTCTTGTCCCAGCATAAATGTTATTAAAATGTAATATAAAATAAACTGAATGTTATTCGTTCCAAATATTAATCATAAATACAATTTTCTTGGTTCTTTTAATCATCCAGATATGTCAATCATTTAAATTTATAAAATGAATACATACATTTTATGACATTTGGAAGATTTAATATATTTTTTAAATGAATGAATATACCAATGTTACCATACCCTGATATATAACAGTGTGGAATCTATGTAATATTAGTCAAGAAGAAACATGACAGAGCTTAAGTTTTTAATATTTGAAACTCATTTGTCCCTTTTTTCCAGCTTGAGCCACCCTCCAGTAATGGATCAGGAAGTAGGAATACTCTGATATGTCCATTAAAAACTGTCATTGAAATACTATAAGTGAAATACTCTGATAAGTGAAATCAGAGTGAAATACTCTGTTATGTCCCTTAAAAACTGTCATTGAACTATGTAAAGATGAAAGGTAAAGTCCATTTCAATAACAAATTTTTTAATTATTCTTTTCTTAGAATGGTATTAAATAGCAAATTCAAAACACCTTGGCAAGTGGAGAGAGGGGGGAAAGGGAAGAGGACAAGGAGACATCAAGAGAGAAACAAGTTTTGTGTGTAACTTTAGTGGTGCTTTATTCCTGCCTTTTGCACAACAGGCTGGGTGTATTCCTTTGTACAGGGACCCACAATTTATGTGGCTCTGGTAAGAACCCCCAGATGTTATGCCCATGTTATTATAAAGACTTTTCTCCTTATTGAGAAGCATTATGTGGCAAATTTGGATTATCATTATTATTATTATTACTACTACAGTAAAATGGAGTGCAGTTTTTCTCATTTTGATTTTTTTGCAAAGTTAAGAAAGCTATTTTTTGGTTATTTTTAATGTTGCATAAATTAATAAATGCATTATACATGTCCACACACACAAATGTATGGTCAAAGTAACAAGCTTTTCACATATTTCCAATAAACACTAAAAGTTGGTGATGAGAACATAGAAGATAAATATGGAATAAAGCCATAAGTATGCTGTGCAAACTATGAATAGCAAATTGGACACATTGATTAGATTCTTAGAAGGTATATTAGTTGACAGACACCTTTTTTAACCTAAGTTTTTGACAGGTGTCAAATACACAGAACTGTTTTTTCAAACATGATTAAGAAATTGGCAGCATGCTATGTGTACTTTTTATATTAAGTATAATATGGTTTATTTTATTGAAGATTACTTTAGCAATTTATAGCTTTTGAAAAATAAGTGTCCTTAAGAACTCATCTGTGTAGTTGTGGTACATTCTGGTACTATATTCAAGGTTTATTACAATGCAACCTATATTTTGTAAGATCACAGTGGCATTCTGTTATTTATAATACAGGACCCAAATTCTTTGTAGGCTGAGCGAACAATGCATGCTTCTTTGGTATCTTAGTGTGGTCATTCAAAGGGGTCAGCTGTTTTGCTGTTTATAATAGGAAGATTTCTTGACATGGCCTCAAAAGAGTCCTGAGTTCAAGTCACAACTCAGTCTTATTATCTTGGTGACTTTGGGCTGGAAACTGGCATTACTATACCTTAGTTTCATGATTTGTAAAATGGGGATAATAACACTTGATGTGTCTCATGCAAAGGATGTAAAAACCTGTATAAGAAATGGTGAATGTTATAAGCCCTGGCTGGCATAGCTCAGTGGATTGAGTGCGGGCTGGGAACCAAAGTGTCCCAGGTTCGATTCCCAGCCAGGGTACATTCCTGGGTTGTGGGCCATGACCCCCAGCAACCGCACATTGATGTTTCTCTCTCTCTCTCTCTATCTCCCTCCCTTCCCTCCCTAAAAGTAAATAAATAAAATCTTAAAAAAAGAGAAATGGTGAATATTATACAAAAGCACTCTGTAAACCTGATGAACTAAGCAAATGAGAGTTTTCATCACCATTAGTGAAATGACTTCCATGATTGGTTCAATTGGTACCTATCTGGACACTAACATTGATAACATATTTATAGGACAATCTTGTGTGTGTACATAAGTAATAATGTGTAAAGAATAAGATAAACAAAAAAGTAAATGAACAAATACAAGACTGATCGTTAATTATAAGAAGTGCTACAAAGGAAACAAATTAGTTGTTGAGACAAAATAAATGGAGAGAAGGGGGCTAGTGCTGTGCTAATTTAAAATAAGTGGCAAGTGGTCAGATAATGCTTCTTTGATGAGGTGGCATTAGAGTTGAGTGAAGGTTAATCATGCAATATGAACTTAAGGAAGAGAGACTGCAAATGAAATGGTAGGATACTTTAATTGTATTTGAAACACAACGAAAAGCTATTTGAAAGGTTTTAAAGCAGAAAATACCATACTGTGTTGCACATTTTTAAAAATTCACTCTAGTTTCAGTGTAGACAGTAATTGAAGGAGGTAATAGTGCAAGCAGAGCCAATGGAATAGGAAGCTATCGCCCAGATGAGCAAAAAGGGTGACTTGGACGTGAGACCCCTGTGTGCGATGTGCCATTCATGAACTGTGCATTCTAGGTGGCGCCATTCTCACAGATTTCAAAGTGCATAGTTCCCTAGACTTGTACTGGGAAAGACAGTGCAACTGCACACCGAGATCCAGCCTGGAGCGGGGTAATGGTAGTGGAGAGGAAAAAAATGGGCAGAACTAATACAGAGAGTAGAATAAATTAAGCTTTTTAATTGTACAGACATTGGTACAGAGAAATGGGAGGATTCATATTTCTCTTGGAACTTGATAGATATTAGTGCTATTACTTAATTCTCAAAGGCTCCTATACTTCCCTTTATACATTCATTATTATAAGCAATTGAATAATTAAAAAAATACTTGTTAAAATGCCTGTAAATGTTTTGGATCCCCTGGACCAATATTTGCTATATGGATATTATGTGAGCTTGATTTGTCTATAAAAGATTAGCTTAACAAATGAGAAACAGTATGATCTTTCAAGAACTCCAGTTATACACAGTAAGTGGTCAATAGCTATTTATTGACGGTGATGATGTCTGTCTGCCCTTTGAAGAGCTGTTAATAACACAATGCAAGCCGTGTGCTGTTGAAATCACTTAAATGGGATATTTAATAATATGATTAGACTAATTTGCTACACAATTGAAAACCTTATTTGGCATTCATGTGGACCGTAGTGTAGTAGTCACAATTACACATGATGCTGATTTTTGAAAAGATGCTTTTGTATATTCATGTAATTTCTCATTGAAATCTTGGTTTACCCTGTTATTAATTTCAAAATACTAAGGTGTCAGGTCTTTTCTACTCTTCCTTCTGCCCAAGAAAGTACAACATGTTGAATCTTCATAGGATTTAACAGAGTCCCTTGGTCTTAGATTACTGGAACTGAGAAAACCTCCTGTAAGGCAGGCTTCCAGGCTGCCTTCGAGAGGACCAACGATCCACTGCGTGTTTCAGTGCTGTCACTCCGCAATCTGTTGATTGGTGTTCATAATTCTTCACAGAGATACTGTAAAGATTAATGAAATAGAGTTTGTAAAGTATTTTATCTCTTCAAGTGCAAGTCCTGTGAGATGAACGTTTAGAAGCCTCATTATACACAGGCTATACGGTGCCAGAACTCTTAAACTGTTAGTAAAATCTCTTAAGCGTTGTACTTTATCATTGCTGTCTTGATAATGTGGGGCTGTGCCTATCATATCATTTTTTTCATCTCTTCAGAACTGTTTAAGCATAGTATTATTGATACTTGACATTTATCAGAGTTATAGTGATCCTTTTAAGTTTGGGGAGTACAGAATTTTTACTTGATCTGCCTTATACTATAACCTAATAATGTCAGGCTCTATACACGCTCAACCTGAATTACACAAAGAGCCACGCTCTTTGGAGTACAGCCTGTGTATGATGAGCCTCCCAAAGCTTTGCTCTACCACATAATGTGTTCTTCCCCCCCAAATCTTCAAAGTACAGGAGGCTTTATTAAGATTCCTAAAAGGTGGTGCCTCATATTACTACAACCTGGTGCTTCTTTACCCCATGAAACATTAATTCCAGAATGTAATTCCTTCTAGGAAAGCCTTTCATTTCCACAAGAAAGCAAAACTAAACCTCTTTTGAATTTGATATTACCTAATTCTACCTTGAGTGAGGGAGAATGATGAAACGAGAATGATGTGTGGAAATTCCAGAGCAGACAAACAGGGACTTGGAAGGGGGAGAAGGGGGCCGGGCGGCGATGAACAATGCTCACAGGGCTGTAGGGCCCACTGTTCCTGGGGGGGGGGGGGGGGACTGTCCCTGCAAACATACCCGGGAAAAACTGTGTGCAGTCACTTATGTGACAGCATTTCTTTTTAAGGAGGAAATTGAAACTAATCTGGTATAAATATGATTTAGATTTAAAAAAACATTTGCTACAGTTAGCAGTATAGGGTTGCACTGTATATTCTACAGAATATAAAAAAATACTTTTATACAATTCACAGAAATGTCATTTATTTTAATGATGTTAAAAAGGTCAGACTATTTAGAATAAAGGAACTATGTAACTTTTTTCTTAATTTTATGACTGGCTTACACTTGTCAAAGTCTTTGTAAGGTAAGACTTTCTGATCTAAATATAGCAAACAACTATAACACTAAACATAAGAAAAGCTAGTGAATATGAATGAAATAGGAACATAAGCATGTAAAATAGTAATAAATTATAAAAATGTAATTCTAGGCCTTATAATTTTGTTATGCATTAAAAATAAAGTACCTTTATTTTACTAAAATATTTGCTTTTAATTAAGGTATGGTATTTTAAATAGTGTCATTTAGTCAGAAAGCAATCATGTTGCTTGTAAGATATCTTAAACCACTTATCACTAGGTGATCATGTTTTAAATAAATATAGTCTTGATTTTTCTAGTACATTATCTAGATTTATAAACTAGTTACTATATGTTAACAGATAACTATATGCTCTTTAAAGAGAAACATTTTATAAACATGATTTTTAAAAATATTTAATTCATTTATAGAGAGGGAAAGGGAGGGAGAAAGAGAGAGAGAGAAACATCAATGTGTGGTTGCCTCTCACGTGCATCCTACTGGGGACCTGGCCCACAACCTAGGCATGTGCCCTGACTGGGAATCAAACCAGTGACCCTTTGGTTTATAGGCTAGTGCTCAATCCAATGAGCCACACCAGCAAGGACTATAAACTTGATTTTTAGTGTAAATTTAGATAAGTCATTCCTAAAAGAAATGTTTTTTATAAATTCCTATGTATTAATAAAACTACAAAAGCTATTAAGTATTATTGACAAATATTTTAAATGGCCTGTAATCCTCAGATTTAGTTAAATAAGATAGTGTAAATAAATCAAATTCTAATGGAAGTTATTGACATATAGATAGCTGTCTTTTAAAGTGTATCTTTGGCTAAAATTTTCTACGTATATTTATGATTTTTGTTACATCTTCAACATACATTTTGCGATAATATAAATGCATGTTTTATTTTTAACAGGTATCTTATAAATCATAAATAAATTACATTTATCATGATAGCGATATTTTAAGAGGCCCTATATATCAGATACTCCATAATGCTAATTTCCAGAAGGTTTCCACTTGAACAAGTAGGGAATAACTCAAATATTAAAAAACTGAGTAAATTTAATGAATGTCTAACATTACAAATAACTGAGTTCTTACTCTTTAAATATAATTATTAATAGCACAATGTAATGATGCATCAACAGATAATTTTTAAAAGCCCACACTTAATGTGAGTACTTATGAGCTTGCAAAGATTAAAAATTAACTTTCAACTAGTTGTAGTGTTTAGTGTTTTATAGGTAATATTGAAAATTCACAGCACTTAATAAAAAGTTACACTCTGCCAGAATTCTGCGATCAAACCTGTCAGAAAGGGAAAAAGCGCCACCTATTGATCCGAATATGCAAATCATTTGTTGGTCTGAACTTTCAGCTTCTTAAACTGTTGGGAGTAAAAAAGAATGTACTAGGTTGAAGATTTTTCAGCTCCTCAATAGAAAATTCTTTAACTCAATTTTACTCTTGAAGGGTATGATATTTACATTTAGGGATATTTAACACATCTTGAAACGAGTCTTCATGGCGTTTTCACCACGTTGTCTTTATGAGCAGCAAATCACCACCCTCTCAGCAGCACGTCTGAGGGTTGTCTTTTGAAATAATGGAGCATAAACATATTCTCTGTAAGTAGAATAGAATGAATCTTCATAATCCTGTGAAACCAGTGTTTAGAAACAAGATTTTAATTAAAGAGGCACATATGGTCAAATATGAATTGTCTGACATGAAATCATGCCTGTAGTTCAATAAATGTTTTTAATGTATATAATTATAAATAGTCATTAGTTAAATATTTAACTTTAAAATCTTAGGGTTTGATAATGAATAGTTAATTCATTGATTGACATTTCAACAAATTGTATTAAAATTCATGAACCAGGGAGGCTGAGTGAAAAGGTAACTGTTATTATTTTAAAATAAGATTTTATGTCTTCGTACAGTTATGAAAGACTGACCTTCATGTGAGGTATCCCCATTCCATTATATCCCTAATATCAATAGAAAACTTTTTTAATCATTACAAGAGTATCTTTTATTTTTCAACACAGGGGAGATTATCAGGCTTAAATCCTAAACATATCTACAGGCAGAAGCTGCCCTCAGACTCTGAAGTTATAGGGAAACAATTTTGTAACATTTTAGAATAGTTTTTGCTCAGCAAATGTTAACCATGTAGAATCACTTAACCTTCAAAAAAGAAACAATACTGTTTTTCAGTTGATGGAACTATGTAACTACAAATACCATTAATTATATTAAAATTTGCTAAACATTTTCCTTAAATATGATTCCAAATATACCATATGAATTTAGAAAGAGGGCATCCAATGTCCAGATGACTTTATTTTCTAAAGACAACATGCGACACTTATAATTTGCTTCTGTTTCACTCAATGCAATTGTAATGCCTCCATTTTACTAGTCTCACTGTGAAACTTTACAGGTTATCTTTGTTCTTTTCCAGATCAATAAAGTAACAACAGATAACTATTAATATATTTCTTTGCATCTGCACAGTGAAAACTTTAAATATTAAAATGAAATATTGCAGCCCATATATCATCCACTCTTACAAGACAGGGATGACAGTATTAAGATGCACATTCAGGATAGCACTCTTTCTACTTTGAACGCTGTCAAGAACAAAGTGCTTTACAGACTTAAAATAAATCTAGGTACTAATCCATTGAATTTCTGACAACAGGAGCCCAAGGTTTCCATGCACTTAGCTGAGTACTGCATAAGAGCTTGTGCATTATTCATGTCCACTAATGGTGTTGCAATGCGCTTTGTGTGAAGCAGTGACAGTGCGATCTGCTAAGATAGCTGCTGCTGTGGACAAAGCCATACATTTTCTTGCGCTTGAATTTTTGACAGAATACTCTATTAATGCCAATTCTGCTTAAGTAAATGCTGAGCAGGGGTCAGTTGTTCCTTTTTTCCCCCTTCTCTTATTATTTAAGAAAACAGTGCTATAAAATTGAAAATGATGTTCTGAGGTTTGCTGAATTTTTCAGTACAATAGTAGCCAATAAAGGTCACGCTACTTTTTTTGTCTACTTTTATGATTTTGTGTGATGGTCCACAGACTCAATAGGAAGGCTCTTAGCACTAGGAAAGGGAGGTGCTATTAATTCCAGTTTCAGCGCCATTATACTCTTCAGTGGATCAATAGAATTAAATGAGCTGAGATATTAGGAAAATATTGAAGAAAGCAGGAGGGTTGTATTGTTTGACCAGGGTTGGGCTGAGTAGAAAATAAAGAACACATGCACAGCAGCTGTCAATAAATCATGAAAACTATGCTCTGAACCAAATGGGATACAGCATGAAGCCTCAAACCTTAAATGCCCATAGTATCTGTTGCGGGGTTTTTTAATTAAGCATTTTATTTGAAATCTCAATTGTAGTCATCTTTTTATCAATCAAGTAAATTTTCTAAAAAGTGTTTTGCTCACAAGGGGCATATTTTGGAAATGATAGCAAAATGAGGGCAGTTCTATTCACAAATTTTAAAAATATGCTTTGATGTAGGAAGCACAAAAAGTGGGAAGGTATTTCAAATATTCACTTTTGGATATCTGTATTTACTGGTGATAAAACTTCTTTGATTTTAGAGAGATGGTTGATTTTTCCCTTCGTTGTAGTAATGTTTTGCTATTTAATTTAACTTATAAGAAGTAAATACATTTTAGTCTACTTCATAGCAGAGTAACTTGAAAGTGTTTTATTTATCTTAGCCAATAAGAGATGCATATTTGATAAAATATTAATAATATAATACAATACAAATCATAATTGTAAATGCAAGTAATAATACTTTAGTACAAATAGGAGCAGAAAAGTGTCATCAGTCTCTAAGAGAATAAAATTTGAAGCTGGAAATAAAATGGTTACAAATGTTTTAATTCTTTTGTTACTAAGTCTTACTGAAACTTGCCACAGTATAAAATGCACAGTGATACATTTAACATATTCTAATATCTTTACTTTTAAAACTAATCCCAATAAATCTTTTACTTGGAAAAATATATATTTCAAGACAACTTGTATATTTTCTTTTTTTAACATATTAAGGTACAGTTGACAGACATTATTGTGCTAATTTCAGGTGCAGACACAGCAGTTCAACATTTACGTATTACAATGTGATCACCGCAGGAAGTCGATTAGTCATCTATCATTGCTCAACGTTATTACAATATTATTGACTGTGCTCTCAGTGTTGTACACAGCATCCTCATGACCTATTTATTTTATAACAGAAGTTTGTCCTTCTTATTCCCCTTCATCTTTTTTCCCATCTCCCTCCACCTTCCCTTCTGGCAATGTGTGTGGCAAATATGGCAAACAGTTCATTCAAAGTGTATTCTCTTCATCTTGGACAAACTGCTGACTAGTACATGTTCCTTTTACCTTTGTGGCCATTTCTAGATAAAGGAATGTGAGAGTGAGTGGTATGTACCGTTTCTAGGCCAAGACATTTAAGATGTGGCTGGGCCAACTCATGCCTGTTTTTACCTCCCCCTGAATGCATGCAGATAATAATGGGAATAGGAGAGCTACGAAAAGGAAGGAAAAGGACATTAGAATCTCTGTGAGAGATTACTACAATTTAGGGACATGTGCTTGTATTAGTATAAAAGCAAGGACAGCCTTCAACTGTGCTTGAGTCATTATATCTATTGGGTCTTTTTGTTACCACTGCTTAGGTTTCCCAAAATAATGGAAATGACATTAATAAGGGGTCATTACTTGTCCACATACAATGGTTGTAAAAGGTAAACATGCTATTAAATAGACTCCAAAAATTCCTTTTCACTTGTCTTCAGATTTTTTGGTCTGACATGCATAGCAATCTCTCATGGTCACTCTCACTTTTCATGACTTAGGAGTTGACGTCTCACAAAATGACACACTGTATTTAAGTTAGTCCAAATAGTGAGGTTACTTTGACAATATCTTCATTCAGGTTGTGCATGTATGCACTGCTAGTAGGATGAAATACAATTGGAAGACCATTTTATTTAACTGTCCTGCAAAAAATATACATAATTTTAATCAACTACTGTATGAAGCAGAAATTATGGTTTTGACCCTTGAAAAGACAGGAAGTTTTTGTATTTTCTCAAAACAACCTTTGCATATTGAGCCCAAGATTGAATACAGATAAAATTGATTAAGGATTTTGAGTTTCATTTGATTTGTCTAAAGTCATGTAGATGCATTCTAATCTCTATTGATTTTTTATAAGAATTTTTAAAGTTAATGAAGAAACATTGGTTAAAGCAAATGACCTCAGAACTTGGCAATAATACTCAAATCTATGTTAAATTGTAGACAAAGTTTAAAGAGGACAGGCTGAACTTTTAAAAGAGAATAATCAGTTACAAAATAGAATCCTTGTTTAAAAGAATTTTACTCCTGTTTTAAGAAGTGATAATTGTATGGGAATAAAAAAATACACATTTCCTTTTCCCTAGCCTCTTCTCTCAAGCTCTAGGATTTCAAGTTCATTTACTTTCTTTTTCTATATACATCCTTGATGTCAGTCCACATGCACTTTCTAAAATAATATATATTATTTAAAATAATATATTATACATATTATTTATTATATATTTATTATTTATATATAAGATTTATTTTTTAGAGAGAGGGGAATGGATGGAGAAAGAGAGGGAGAGAAATATAATGTGTTTTTGCCTCTCAAGTACCCCTCACTGGGAACCTGGCCTGCAACCCAGGCATGCGCCCTGACCGGGAATTGAACCAGGGACCCTTTGGTTTACAGGCTGGCACTCAATCCACTGAGCCACTCCAGCCAGGGCCACATGTACTTTTTAACAAATGAAGGAAATAATCTTTAGTATGGACTTGCATAGTTTATTAGATGCCATAGACTTAGAAATTCTTCAAAGTCCCAATAGTAAACATGTAATATGGGTACAAAATGAATAAATGGGTTAACATATAAAACAGAGGTCCCCAAACCCCAGTCCAGGGACCAAGGTCCCTGGCCTGTTAGGAGCCGGGCTGCACAGCAGGAGGTGAGTGAGGCAAGAGAGGAAAGCTTCATGGGTATTTACAGCCTCTTCCATTGGCTCACTTGTCTCCTGAGCTCCACCTCCTGTCACATCAGCGGCAGCATTAGATTCTCATAGGAGCATGAACCCTACTGTGGACTGGGCATGCGAGGGATCTATGTTGCACACTCCTTAGGAGCATCAAATGCCTGATAGTTTGAGGTGGAGCTGATGTGGTGATGCTAGTGCTGGGAAGAGGCTCTAAATACAGATTATCATTAGCAGAGAGGCTGGACCTCACAGAGACCATAATAAATCAGTTGCTTGCATACTCATGTCAAAACCCTATCAGTGAGTGACAAGTGACAATTAAACTGCATCCAGTGGCAGGTTTTGTAGTGGCAAGTGAGTTTATGGGCATCAATTATACAGCTGCATCTGGTGGCAGGCTTTAAGTCAGAATCTGACACTTACTTTAGTCTCCACGTGGCCCACCCATTATTTTATTTACTTCCGTCTGCACCTCTTTCCTGCACTGTGCACTTATCTCGGTCACAGTTTTGGTAAGCCCACCAGCTAACCTTAGCTGGTGGGTAAAAAACAAACATCAGTGGAGAGCTTCTTTGAACAGGAGGAAAGACCCAATGATGAGATAGCAGAAGCCTCTAAGACTGCTAACAAAAAGAAAGCTGCATTTAAAAGAAAATACCAGGAATCCAACTTAAATTAGGGATTCATTGCAACAACTGATTCATATTCTCCAAGTCCACTTTGTATAATATGTGGCGACCAGCCATACAACAAAGCCATGAAACCTTGAAACTGTTTTGCCACATGGAGACCAAGCACCCTGCATTAAAAGACAAGCCTGTGGAGTTTTTCAAAAGAAGAAAATGTGAACATGAAGAACAGAAGCTATCACTGAAGGCCACCATTTTATCAAATGTGTCTGCACTGAGAGCATCATTCTTAGTGGCTGACCTCATTGCTGAAGCTAAGAAGCCCTTGCCCCTGGGTAAAGAGTTGGCCTTGCCTGCTGCTAAGGATATTTGTTGTGAACTTTTAGGAGAGGCTGCATTTCAACAGGTGGGGTGTGTTCCTCTTTCAGCTAGCACCATAAGTAGACTAATTGATGAAATAGCAGAAGATATTCAGGTACAATTGTTAGAGAGAATTAATGAATCGCCGTGGTATGCAATCCAGCTTGACGAGTCTACCAATGTTGACGACAAGGCAATGAACAATGCTTGTTTTTGTGCAACATATTTTTCAGGAGGATGTGCATGACAATAAGTTATGTGCACTTCTGTCGAGAACCAACACCACAACAGCAGAACTATTCAAGCGCTTGAATGATTATATATCAAGAAAACTAAATTAGTCATTTCATGTTGGTATATGGGCCTGGGCAGAATGGCTGCCATGACTGGATGGCTTTCTGGTTTCACTACTCATGTTAAAGAGGTCACTTCTGAATGTGAGGCTACGCACTATGCCATCCATAGAGAAATGCTATCTAGCTGAAAAATGTCACCTGATCTTAACATTTTGCAGAATGTTATTAAAATTATCAACCCTATTAAAGTGCATGCCCTTAACTCACGTCTTTGTGCAGCTCTGTGAGGAGATGGATGCAGAGAACACACATTTTCCCTTATACACAGAAGTGAGATGGCTTTCTAAAGGTAGATCACAGGTCAGTTTTTGAGTTGGAAGAGTCATTCAGAGTTTTCTTTTAGAAAAACAGTCACTGCTGGCAGCACATTTCAGGGACACAGAATGGGTTGCAAAACTTAGGTATAGTCAACCTGCTCGATGAACTCAGTCACTTCAGGGGAGAACAACAACCTTGTTCAAGTTGGCAGATAAAGCGGCCGCATTCAAAGCCAAACTGAAATTATAGGGGTGACAAGTGAACACTGGGATTTTTGAAATGTTTTAAACATTAACAGAGATTTGAAAGACTGAGCCAGGGCCCTCTCTCTCCCAGCTGGCGCGTGATCACCTGTCTCAGCTTTCAGATGACTTTGACCATTACTTCCCAATCACAAAAGACCCCTGAACTGGGGAGGAATGGATCCACAACCCATTTTTGAATAAGCCAGGTGAACTGTCTTTGTCTGTGCTAGAAGAGGATCAAATGCTTGAGATCGAAAATTACAGTGGCCTTAAAAGTATGTTTGAGATGACCTCAAATCTCCATGCATATCCTGGATTAAAGTCAAAGTGGACAATCCTGAGGTTGCCACAAAAACACTGAAAAGCCTGCTTCAACATCCAACATCCCGTCTTTGTGAAGCAGGGTTTTCTGCAGTGACAGCAACCGAAACAAGATTACGGAGGAGACTGGACATAAGCAACACACTTCAGGTGTCCCTGTCTCCCATCACCTACAGATGGGACCTTCTAGTTGCAGGAAAACAAGCTCAGGGCCCCACTGGTTCTGCATTATGGTGAGTTGTATAATTATTTCATTATATGTTACAATGTAATAATAATGGAAATAAATTGCACAATAAATGTAATGTGTTTAAAAAATCCTGAAACTATCCCCCCACCCCAGTCCATGGAAAAATTGTCTTCCACAAAACTGGTCCCTGGCACCAAAATGGTTGGGGACCACTGATGTAAAACAACATTGATGTTAACAGGTGTACGAAGTTCCCCATGAACTGTTTTTAACACTTAAGCTGATTTTGTGCTCTGAGATTTGGGAGCTTAACATCTTATTAAATTTAACTGTTAATCAGATGAAATAAGCAAATTTCTAACAGTGTCCACTTCAGTCTGAAAGTTTACAACTGAGTAGAATCCCAGTAATTCAAGTCCTGTTCCTGCCAAAGGTCCTAGTATGGTGCAGCACGTCAGCCTTAAGAATGAGGAATTACTGTCACCCTTCTTCACTTTCATCTGAATTTCTCATCTTAAAAATTAGAAGTGAATCTGCCTTTTGACCCAGCAATCCCACTTCTGGGAATACATCCGAAGGAACTCAAAACACTAATTTGAAAGAACATAAGCACCACTATGTTCATTGCAGCATTATTTACAATCACCAAAATGCGGAAGCAGCCCAAGTGCCCTTCAATAGATAAGCAGATAAAACAACTATGGGACATTTACACAATGGAATACTACTTAGCCTTAAAAAAGAAGAAAGTGTTATACTTTGTGACAGTATGTATGGACCTGGAGAACAATATGCTGAGTGAAATAAGCCAGTCAGAGAAAGACAAATACCACGTGTTTTCACTCATAGGTGGAATCGAATGAACAAAATGAACTAACAAGCAAAACACAGACAGACTCATCAATGGAGAACAGATGAGAGCTAGTGGGGGGAGGGGAAAGTAGAAGGTGGAGAGATTGAGCAAAAAGGAAAAAGGACTTATGGACATAGACAACAGTGAGGTGATTGCTGGGGATAGGAGGGTTTAGGGGACTAAACAGTGATAGGAAATACATAATAAAGAATATATTAAGAAAGACATTGGTAAATTCAAAAGACAGAAGGAATTGAGGAAAGTAATGAGCCCTGAGAAGGATTAAGATTAGTTAGGGTGCTCTTATTTGTGGGCACAAAAAAGTCTATAATTATATTAATTAAAGTAGAAGTGAAACTTGTTGGAAACATACTAGAATATTTTACAGGTACAGAGGTGAAAAGCCACTATTTGAGAAATGAAGGAGCTGGGACTTCAGCAACAAGAATGCACAGATCTTTTTCTAAAGTAGCGTTGTTGGCCCTGTCCAACTGGTGGCTGCTGAATTCTGTTTAGTGCGCCATCAGTACTTAAATTAATACAACACAATAAAATAGGAAAATATAATACAGAGAACAATTACTGTTCTGTAAAAGTGTTTTTTTTTCTGAATATATACTTGTAAGTACTAGGTCTGTTATATGTTTCTTACTGTGGTCACAGCCAAAAATTTTAAAAATCTGATGCTCCAAACACTCTATTGACTTAACTCAGTTTCACTGTGTTCTAAATACCAAGCTGCGTAGAAAAATAGCTTGTTAATTAAAACTAGGCCATATGTCAGCCCAAGTGTATTCATTCAGCTATGACCATGGATGCAAAGTCTAATATGGATGTGGGGATGGCCCCTGGGTGGTGCCCAGGAAAGGCAAATTTTCCATGAGGCCTGATTCTTTGTATTCATTATATTTATGAACTTTTTTTGTCTGAAATATAGTTAAAATTTTTATTATTAAAATCTGCAATCTCATTGGAATACCAAGTCTACAAAACAAAACATGCTTTGTGCAAATGTTTATTTAATAATTATACAAATAGAACCATGGGTATATGACAAAGTTTAGAGTGATTTATTCTGAAGTTACAAAAAATTGCATTTTTCTTGTATTAACTGAACTGCAATGGAAAATATATAAATGCATAGTCTCTATTCGGTTCTCCTGAAATGTCCTGTTGGTTGGAACAGTTTGCAGAAATATCCTTTTACCAGCTTTCTACTTTAACGTGATGTCAGAACTGCAGCTTCCTTGTTCATCAGTCTGTGTGTGGGAAATAAATCACTGTGTTGGCATGATTTTCTTAGTATTTAAAATTGTAAATTTCTATTTTGAAATTGCTAATTTCAGGAAATTTTGCATGTAGCTACTAGTATTTATAATTATCCCTATTTTTACATATTTTTCTAAATCAAAGCTTCAAAATTAATACAAAAGAGGAAATGCTTCAAACTTATTCTGTAGACTGCATCTTCCATAAGTAGAGTTCCATGTTTTTATCTTTAGCTACAACTTATTTAAAGTGGTTATAGTTCAGAAATAGTCCCCTACCAATGGAAAATTCCATCAAGTGGAGAAATCTCCATGCATTTCTTAGCACGATATTTTCTGAAATTATGATGTAGAAGATAATGTGCTGGTAATATTAAGAATTATTTTGATTTCATTCTAATTCTACCTTCTGCTAGTAACATAGTTATACCATCTATTTAACATATTACATGCAATTCACTTTGTATAATCTGGGCTTTAAATTCATCTTTTCCTCCTAAGTATTATACATTATATTTCTATCTTGACCAAAATTGGACAATACCATTTTCTATATATGAGGTCTGTACAGAAAAAGTCCAACCATTGTTAATGTAATAAGAATGGTTTACATGACATTGATGTAGTCTGGCAGCCAAGGAAACACAGAAGAGTGGGCTGGAATGTGCATGTGTGAACAGTGACCACCTCACTGTACTAGTCAGTGGGGATAATAGGTGCCATTCAGTGAGCATGGGTACTGTGTGGCCATCACATTCAAAATAACTGGGAAAATAGAGCAATGAATCTGCATCAAATTTTGCATTTTGCATTTCTCTGCAGAAACTGTTCAGATGATTCAGAAGGCAGCAGCCATGGACAACTGGTGATTGGCAGCTTCATTGAGACAATGCACCTGCTCATGCATTATGTCTTATGCAAAGTGCTTGACAAAATATCAAATCACCCAGGTGACTCATACTCCTATAGCCCTGCAACTTCTGGGTTTTCCCCAAACTAAAATTACCTTTGAAAGGGAAGAGACTTCAGACCCATCAGTGAGATTCAGGAAAATACAACAGGGCAACTTATGGAGATTGGGAGAACTCTTTGAGGTCCCAAGGTGCCTACTTTGAAGGAGATTGAGGCATCATTGTCCTATGTACAGTGTTTCTTTTATCTTCTTCAGTAAATGTCTGTATTTTTTCATATTATATGGCTGGATACATTCTGGACAGACCTCATACACAGCATGCATAAATACACATAAATGTTTTAGCACCTGCAAATTCTTCTCTTTTCATTCCTCTCTGCCCACCACCCTGTTACTCTCCCAACCCCTTCCTCTTCAGTCCCCCACTGCTTCCACATTCCAGCTAAAATAAAAGCACTAGGATAGTTCACAACCAAGAGCAGGAATACACCTGAGCATCAATAACATCTGAAACCCTTTCTCAGTGCTTATGAGGGGGCTGACTGTCCCACATTGGGTCAGATACTCCAGCATGAACCAAATGAATGGAGCTAATGTCAGGGTCCAGATTTTTCTGTAACTATTATTGTTACTTTATGTGGCAGGAAAGTACTTGGTCTGGTATAAGCCCTAAAAAGTATATTGAGGAGATATAGGAGTTTAGGGTGTGGCTAGTGCAGAGACTTCTGGAAACTAGTGGATGGGGAGAAGGAGAATCAAACTAAGTGGTGTGATGAGGAAACAGTTCCCATCTATCTTCCAGAAGGTAACAGGGAATTGGCTAAATCAGTGTGGTATCAGTATTGGTTAAATACATACGATGGAATAAACTGTTAACAAAAATTAATGTACAAAAATACAGAAAGTTTAAGTGACATTGAAACAAAATAAAAATGATAGAGTAATTTTTAGTGAGGTATCAAGCAATATAACTAGTGCATAATATTATATAAAGTCCAAGTATACAATATAATGATTTGACATTTGTACATGTTGCAAAATGATTGCCACAAATAGGTCTACTTAATGTCCCTGATCTCATAGTTGCAAAATATTTTTTTTAATGTTATAAGGACTTTTTTATTTACTCTCAGCAAATTTCAAAATTTCAGATATTCAGTTCCATACTCTAAACTATGGCCACTGTCTTGCACATTGTGTTCTCATGATTTCTTTATTTTATAATGGGAAGTTTATACCTTTTTAAAACCCTTCTCTCATTTTGCCCACCCCTTGCCTCTATTCTGTGTATCTATAAGCTTGTTTTTTGTTGTATTTGCTGTATAAGTTCCACATATAAGTGAAATCCTACAGTATTTGCCTTTCTCTCTGTCTTAGCATATTGTGCAAAATGCCCTCAAAATCCATCCATGTTTTTGCAAATGCAAGATTTCATTTTTTATGGCTGAATAACATATATATGCATATATACATACACACACACATCACATCTTCTTTATCCATTCATTCATTAGTGCACATTTAGGTTGTTCCCATATGTTGGTTGTTGTAAATAATGCTGCAATGAACATGAAGATTTATTTATCTTTTCAAATTAGTGTTTTTGTTTTCTTTGCATAAATACCCAGCAGTGGAATTGTTGCATCATATGGTAGTTCTATTTTAATTTTTGAAGAACCTCCATTCTCCCTTTTATAGTAGCAACACCAACTTGCATTCCTACCAGCAGTGGACAAGGCTTCCTTTTTCTCCACATTCTTGCCAACATTTGTTACTTCTTGACTCTTTGATAGCTATTCTAACAGGTGTGAATTGATCATCTCTGTGGTTTTGATTGCCTTTCCTTGAAGATTAGTGATGTTGAACACTTTTTCATGTGCCTGTTGGTCATTTGCATGTCTTCTTCGGAAGATTGTCTATTCAGATACTGTACTTATTTTTCACTGATTTTATTTTTTTGCTATTGGGTTTATGAGTGTGTGTGTGTGTGTGTCTGTGTGTGTGTGTGTGTATAAAATGATCTTAACTCCTTACAGACATATGATTTGCAAATATTCCCCCCTTCTAGTAGGTTGCATTTTCATTTTGTTTATGGTTTAGTGTGTTGTGCAGAAGCTTTTGAGTTTGATGTAGTCCCATCTGTATATTTTTGCTTTTGTTGCCTTGGCCTTTAGAGTCAGATCTAAAAATATATCTCCAAAACTAATATCAGGTGGGTTACTACCTACGTTTTCTCCTAGGAGCTTTATAATTTGGGGTCTTACATTCAAATCCTTAGTTTATTTTGAATTTTTTTCTGTATGGTATAATAGTCTAACTTCATTATTTTGCATGTATCTGTGCAGTTTCCCCAATACCGTTTACTGAAGACATTTTCCTTTTTCCATTATATATTCTTGGCTCCTTTGTTGTAAATTAATTGACCATATATGTGTGGGTTTATTTCTGGGTTCTCTGTTCTGCTCTACTGATCCATGTGTTGGTTTTTATGCCAATAATGATACTCTTTTGATTGCTATGGCTTTGTAATATATTTTTAAAAATATTTATTGATTTGAGAGAGTGAGTAATGGAGAAAAGGATGGAGGGGTGTGGGGAGAGAAAGAGAGAGAGAGAGATTTTTGTTCCACTTATTTGTGCATTCATTGGCTGACTCTTGTATGTGTGTTGGTGCCCTGACTGGGGATCAAACCCACAACCTTGTACCTGGATGATGCTCGGTGTATCTGAGCTATCTGGCCAGGGTTGCTTTCTAATATATTTTGAAATCAGGGAAGGTGAGATGCCACCAGTTTTATTCTCCTTTCTCAAGATTGCTTTGGCTATTTTGGGTTTTATGTGTGTCCGTACTAACTTTACAATCATTCGTTCTGTTGCTATGAAAAATGTCAATGGAATTTTAATAGGATCACATTAAGGGGGAGGATCCCAAAACACAGAATTTATGTATTAAAATTGCATATTTATCCTTACACGTTTATACTTCACTCACCTTCAAAGTACTCTCCATTTCATGCAATACATCTACTGCGACATTTTTTCCACTGCTCAAAACAGTTTTTGAACTCATCGATTTTGATGCCTTTTAGTGCATCTGCTATTTTTTGTCTTACCTCTTCCACATCAGCCAAACATTTCCCTTTGAAGACTTTCTTCATCTGGGGAAATAAAAAAACAGTCATATGGGGTGATATCAGGTAAATAGGGAGGATGGGGTGTTTGCTCAAAAACTGCTGAACACCCAGTGAAGTGTGGGCAGGTGTGCTCATAAATCACACATCATGAAATGGGTAAGTGCATTAAAAGAGTCTTCAAAAAGTATTCACTGGAGCTGAATACAGCCTCTCACAGTAATACCAGGTGGTACACTGACCCAGATGGGTTCCTAGAACATGCACCTTATAAGGGAAGTTCCTACAAGGAGCTACCCTCCAAAAGATAATTCTGGTTTTCTTTGGGCCTCCCTCCTTGTATATATGTAGTCTGCTTTGGGTAGTATGGACATTTTAATGATATTAATTTTTCCAATCCATGAGCATTGAATATCTTTTCATTTATTTGTATCATCTTATTTCTTTCACCAATGTCATAGTTTTCCTTATACAAGCTGTCACCTTCTTGGTTAAATTTATGTCTAGGTATTATATTATTTGTTTGATGCAACTGGAAATGAGATTGTTTTCTTATTTTCTCTTTCTGATAATTGGTTATTAGTATACAGAAACAGAACAGATTTTTATATATTGATTTTATAACCTGAAACTTTACCAAATTTGTTTATTCTAAATTTTGTTGTGGAGTTCTTAGGGTTTTCTATAAATAATACCACATAGCCTGCAAATAGGGACAGTTTTATTTCTCTCAATTTGGTCATTATTTATTTGTTTGTTTGTTTGTTTGTTTTTCTAATTGCTCTGGCTAGGACTTCCAATACTAAGTTGAGTATACTAGGCAAGAATGGGTATGCTTGTCTTGTTCCTGATCTTAAAGGAAAGACTTCTGGATTTTCACTGTTGAGTGTGATGTTAGCTGTGGACTTGTCCTCTATGGCCTTTATTATGTCATTATAGTCCCTCCAGACCCATTGTTGAGGGTTTATTTTAAATCATAAATAGATGTGAACTTTGTCAAATGCTTTTGGTTTATCTATTAAGATGATCATATGTTTATATTCTTCATTTGCTAATGTGGTATATCAAGTTGATTTATTTGTGGATGTTGAACCATCCTTGCATCTGTGGAATAAATCCCACTTGATCATGGTGTAGGAAACCTTATTGTTGCATTCGGTCTGCTAATATTCCATGGAGGATTCAGGCATGTATTGGATTGGCCAAAAAGTTTGTTTAGCTTTTTTTTCTGTAAAATAAAAGATAACATTCTCCATTTCACTGACAGCTTTATTGATTTGGATATTTTGAGTGTGTTGGCTATCTCCCACATGGTATAAAGTTGATTGTTCTCAGTTAATGTGTTAATTTGATCACCATCAATTTCAACTGGTCTACCTAATCCTGGAGCATTATCCAGTAAAAAATCCCCAGCAAAAAATTTTGCAAAGCACTTTTGACCCACTTGATCAATCATAACACCTTCTCCATACACTACACATTTTTGTGTGTGTTTCAGTTGCATTTTTACCTTTCTTGAAATAAGAAAGCATAATGTGCCAACAATGTGTGTTTTTTTCTATCTTCAATATTAAAATGTCTACACAAAAACAAATTTTGATAAGCTTTTCTTAAAATTCAGGCTGATATGACAGCTGTCACAATACAATCTAACAAAATTTTTCAAATGAAGTTAAAGATAAGTAAGCACTACTAGAGCCATCATACAAAAAAAACCCTTTTTGGTGAACCAATATATTCATCAGAATTACTGGACTGTAATTTTCTGGTGATATCTTTGTCTATTTTTGGTATCAGGGTAATCTAGCCTTGTAAAATGAGTTTGGAAGTATTCCTTTCTCTTTTATTTTTTTGAACAGTTTGACAAGGTTTGGTATTAATTCTTCTTTGTTTGGTAAAATTCACCAGTGAAGCATCTGATCCTGACTTTTGTTTGCTGGAAGGTTTTTGATTGCTGATTAATCTCCTTATTACTGACATAGTCATATAATTTTTAAAAGATATATGTGTGTCTGTTATGCAGAAATATGGCTATTATATATGTGAAATCATTTTAAATGGTTTTATATTAAAATTTTTATGCTTATGTCTATATTAACCAAATTTTCTACAATAGACATTTTATTATAAAAGGAAATATTAATTAAAATTAAATTAAAATATAAATCATACATATAAAATTATGTGTATTTGTGTATGGTATATATATTTATATAGGTAGTCACAGTTACAGTGGTTCTTAGAAATCAACTAATTCAAAGCTGTTAATGGAAATGTTAATGACTTTCCCAAGGTCAAGAAACCCAAAGGTGACAGAATCTGTAATGAAAATGTTTACCTTAGATAAAGTCTAGCCCCTTTTCAATTTTACCATATAAATAATGAAGATTTTATTAATTTTGCCATTGTATCTATTTTTTCCAACAAAATGAACATGTTGGGTACTTAAGGGTAAAAACTGATATAACTTTTTAAACAGAGTAAATGAAATAGTATTTTAACTTTTAAAATTTTGATCTCATTCGTTGCTAATTTTTTTCAAGATTTGCTGTGTACCCAGTGACCATGTGTCCAGGTTTTCACATAGCACCCTTCCTGAGGATTTGGAAAAATCAACTGGAAAAGCTGTCAGGCAGAGTGCCTAGTGAATAGACTGAAACTCAAAATAACAATATGACAACAGTTCAAAAGGCTTACATGACAACATGTAAGTCTACTTTAGTTTGGGGACAAGAGTTGGGTTGAGCCAATGGGGAGAGAATGCAGACATCCATAATAGTGTAAACAGTAACAATAAAATAAAATAAAAAAGAATCTTAGACTGATGTCATGGTAGAATCACATTCCTAATAAAATTTCCAGCAGAGTTCATTGGAATGTATTTATTGCCAAAACACAGACATTATAACTTTAGTGCAATATACATATATTGGCAAATAAAATACATACAGATTTGGAATTATAACTTAATAAAACGTTCATATGAACCTATACTTCTAGTAAATATACAACAGATGCTCTAATGCATTCTAAGGTAAAGGCATAATGGACAAAGAATATTCTGTTTACAATAACATTTTATTTCTTTCACCTGTTATTGTTTTACACACCTGTGCCTTGTTGGCAGTTTGCTCAGTTTGAATCTGGAAGACTTATACATGGATCATCATAAGTATCAACAAAATATAACTGCTAATTTTCTCTTTTGTGCTTTAATTTTTTCCTAAAATGTTTACATAAATTTTATGTACCCTTGTATTGAGAGGCAAGCTTTTAAGTGTTTATAGTTTTTCCTGACTTTCCCAATTTTTTATGAAAATGAGGGAAGAAAGTTGTCAGAATATTCTAATTGGAGCTATATATTTTTAGTATTTTCAAATACTTTGCTTTTGATGATTTCACTTTGTTTTTAGATTTATTTCATCATTTTAATCTTGTTTGAACTTTGTAGGTATGATTTTAGGACACCTTTTGTTCATAGGAAGAGAAGAATGGATGTTTCTTCTGTTGCTTTTTTTTTAAAGATTTTATTTATTTATTTTTAAAGAGGAGAAAGGAGAGAGAAAGAGAGGGAGGGAAACATCAGTGAATGGTTGCCTCTCACATGCCCCCAACTGGGCACCTGGCCTACAACCTAGGCATGAGCCCTGGCTGATAATTCAACCAGCAACCCTTTGGCTTGCAGGCCAGAGTACAATCCACCATGCTGTACCAGCCAGGGCTGTTGCTTTTAAATTTTTTAATTCACTGTCACAGTTGTTGTGAGTGACTAATATAATGTTTTGGTACAGCAGCCTGATTCAAGTTATTTATCTAAATCCTAAAAGAAAACAGTTTGGAAAATACGAGGTCTGTCCTAAAAACATAAAAACAGAGTTTGGAAAATATGAAATATGTGTATGATTTTCTTTCAGTTGCCATTAATCATGTTCACTTGGGGATAGATTCAATGTTGCCATTGGAACATATCTCTTTCATACTACTATTATTCATAATTTTAATATTCAGATCTGAACTAATATGATAAAACTATGCACTGACAAACTATTAACTATTTCTCTTTAGATGTGTTATATCTAATTTAAATCCTAAAAAACAAATAAAATATAACTAACAAATTAAGCTACCAAAAATGAAGGCACCAAGTAAACTTCTCAATAGAGGAAAATGACTTGTGTTATTTGTCATGGATAAAAGGTGATACAGATAATGTTATTATTTTTCTATGATACAATAAGATATTGTGTAACATCTCCATGAGTTATTGCCACACAGACCATGAACAGGATGGAATTATATGATACTACATATGAAGTGATTATTTTAGCTAATAATAACTTAAGAAAGTATATAGAGAAAAAGATTTTCTTTCTTTACTTTTTTGAAAAAAAAAAATGTTTGGACAGGCCAAATGTAGTCTGACCAAATAGTAGGGTAATATGTATATGATGCATAAAGTTTCTTTTTTTCCATTTAAAGTTACTATTTTCCAAGCCCAATGTGTTGTCATAAACTACCTATATGAACATATATACCAGCTATGTCATATAAGGTATATAATTATTGAACTTACTTATTCCTAAATTCTCATGAAATACAAATTTTGAATTTTAAATTGGAATGTGTGGTTGCCTCTCATGCACCCCCCACCGAGGGTTGTCAAGGAACATGTATAAAGGACACATGGACAAAGACAAAGGGGGAAGAATTGAGGGGGGGAAGCATTGAGGGTGGGAAGTGGGGGCGGGTGGGGCGGAGGAAAGTGGTGGCAGGAAAATGAAGACAACTGTACTTGAACAATGACAGGAAAAAAGCAATGAAAAAAATTAAAATTGGAATTATATCATTTACATGGGAGTGCTTTCATTTTTATAAAATTTGAATAAAAGAAAAATGACAATTTTAATTTGTCAGTAGAAAGTGAATACTTTATAATCTATATTATCTTGAAATGTCAATAGAGTATTTTACTACAATAAATAATGAACAATTCTTTTACTAAATTTTCTATTTCTTACAATTAATTAATTTCCTTATTTATTTTTAAAATTTATTTTAGGTTGCCAAAGCAGTAGAATATTCTCACTACTCCAGTGATGATTTTCCTTATTTAAAAAGAGCCCAAAATTTACTACTATAGATCAGTGCTGTCCAATATAACACATGTGGTTATATTTATCTTAAAAATTCATTAATTAAAATTTAATAAAATGTGAAAATTTTTCAATCTTACTTAAAATACCTTAAGTTCTCAGCAGCCACTTGTGACTTTTGGCTACCATATCAGACAGTGCCAAGCATTTTCACTATTTGCAGAAATTTTTATTGGATAGCATTGTCCTAGACTATTTCCATTCATTTCTTCAATGCATGCACTTCAGAACAGTTTCTAAGTCCACCATTCCATGTATCACATTGAAAAGAAGAAAATATAAAGTTGTGGAGGGTAGCAATATAATTTAACTAACTTTAGTATAGTAGCTAAGTTTGGTTTTCTTTTCATAAAATGTATAACCTTGGCAGTTTGCTAAGCAGACCTTACTTTCAATTTTGTACAAAATAAGACTGATAATACATCCCTCTAGGATTATTAAGATTATATAATACATATAAAGCATGTAACACAATGTCAGGTACCTAGTGCATTCAGTCAATGTTAGTTATAAAAATGTCTGTTGTATTAATCAGTAATTCTGTTCAATGATATCATCTTAAATTATTTGTATAAATTCATTAAAATATCATATCCCCTATTCTGCTTTATTTTATCTTTTTACTACTTTGAGGGACATCAACAAGTTCTATGAGGAAGAGAATCTTTTTATTTCAGCTTCTTTGGAGTCTGAATAATGTAATTCATATGTAAACCCATGCAGAGCATTTAAACTAGAATAAGTCATTGAGAAAATTGAAACTAGTATTACAGTATCATAGAATTATTAGTTGGTCTCCAGACTTTCAACAGAAGTTGTAGAAAGTAGGTGAGGGATTTCTAAACAACTTCAGAGTGAGGTTGAAGTCATCTTCATCGTATACCTACTGAGCCTTTTAGACCAGTGGCTTGTGATATAGTGCACTTACCATGGCGTGAACGTAAAGCATATTTCTCTGGCATAAGTTCTCACACACTCAGGCATTACAGCTTCACACCCATGTGTCATTCTTTTCATGTTGATTCTTTTACTGCTCTTTCTAAATGCAATGGTCAATTCGGTATCTGTGAAAGGACTGAGTGTAATTTTCTATTTTGTTCAAAAGCCAACCACTCTAATCATAGAAACTAGATGAAGCATTTGTTTTTATTTCATTAATGCTGTTAAATTCTACTGAATTATTTAGCAATTTGGGACATACTTATCTATATAGAAAGAGTAAGTCTGGAAAACTAATCTTACTCAGTTAGAGAGTTTAACACCGGAGTTTGAATCATTCTACCACTTTTGACTTAGTGCCTAAGGAGCCAGGTCTGAAATTACAGCAATCCTCAGATGAAGACCTGCTTTAGGAGGCTCTCTGCTCTGCATTCTTCACAGCGCAGGTAGCGAAAGCAATCCAATTTAGCAAGCAGTTGTTAAAGCTGAAAGACATTTCCAGAAAGCACATTTAATTTCCTGTGGTATGACCCATGTGCTTGTGTACATACAAACATATAAATATTACACATTCTCACTTTAATTAAATATCTCCTAATTCTATTATCTTGGTCCAATTAAAATACATGTTTATTATGTATTTCTATTATATATTTTTCTTTTTCTTTACTTGATATTATCTCAGAATCACTTCTGACTTCCTCAGAGTTAAGCTAAGATGTTGTTGCTTTCTTTTGCTCTACTCAGGATCCCATGAGAGAGCCTTGGTCTGGAAATAAGGAATCATGGGTTTGAGGTCCAGACGACACTCTCTAGGCCACTTATGTCCTCAGTTTCTTCATCCAAGATTCTTTCTAGAAATACCATATATGAACATGTGATAATTTTTTTCAACTTTCTTATTCTCTCATGCTAGTATATCACAATTGAACAGTTTCTTCACTAGGAGATAATTAGAAATGGGACTTCTAGGGACTGATTTCTTATAGAATACAGCTAAAAATAACAAGGAATAAAAACTGAGGAACTCCTCACAGAACAGAAACCATTTTCTTTAAGTAGAAAAATGTAGTCTGAGTTCCAATGCATTGGTGAAATTCTGCTTACATTTTTGTTTTCAAGCAACATCTACCAAGAGTAACCAGTATACATGCAGAAGGAACAGATTAACCTCTTTGTATTTGTCAGTCATTTAACTATTTATTATATTTATTCATGAGAAAACATTTTCTCCTGGATTTATTTAAGTATATTCATTTTTAAAAGATTTTATTTGTTTACTTTCACAGAGAGGGGAAGGGAGGCAGGGAGAAAGAGAGGAAGAATACAGGGAGAGAAACATCAGTGTGCAAGAGAGACACGGATCAGTTGTATGTCACTCTCCCCCAACTGGGGACTTGGTCCGCAACCTGGGTACTTGTCCCAGCTGGAAATTGAACTGATGACCTCTTGATTCACAGGACAGTGCTCGGTCCACTGAGCCACACCAGCCACAACATGGATTTATTTTTTTTTGTAAGATATGACAATATTGAAATTAAGTTAGTGTAGTTCATATTTACCATGAATGACTTTAAGTTACTTCATTCTTGCAGTAGGAAATTTGCCAATATCACACAGTATGAATGTAATGATTATACAGAATTAGATTTCAAAATCTAATAGAACTTGATTTGGGATTGTGATAGTCATATAACATTATTGTTGCTAATGATATCTTTTCCAATTAGTTTTACAAATAATAAATCCAGATAAACATTATTTTTTCATGGTAAAATTTTAGCTGCTATAGCTAGATCAAGATGTCCTACTTGTTTAAATATTTTCCATTGTTTTTTTGACTACTTGGACCTATTTGCTTTGATCTTTTCTTAGCTCTACATGCTCAGAGCCAAAATTGTCTTCTGCTTAAAGAAAAAACAGCCAGTTCCTTGGAGATGATATTTAACTTTTAAACCATCAACTGGAAAATGCTCAGCATCTCTCACTCAGCTGGCTAGTATGAGCTCTTGCTTTTAATGCCCTTGGCTTTTGTTTTCTGCAACATGGCTACTTGACTGCTGCTTCATTTGATGGTCTGAAATTTCAGTACTTACATATTATGAATTCTCCCTTTCTCCAGCCAGTTCTTTGAGAGCATAGGTAGTATATTGGTAGGAAGAGTATAATCACATAATATAGTAATATGTTTCAGCCTATTGTTCTGGCATGTTTTCTTCTGGGTTTAGGTTTCTGTCTCTTTGGATACATAGATTTGAATAACACTTTCTACCTTCTATCACTAGACTACAAGCTCAGTGAAGGCATACCTCTTGTGCTTCTGTCTTCCTGCCTTACATGAAGCACCTAGAAGAATAAAACATGCTTGTATATTGAGAGAACCTAATCAATAAATATTGGCATTATAGTTTTTCTAATATGTCATAACTTCTATGAAAACAAATATTAAGCTTTTATTCAATACCAATCAACTAATAAGTGTCATGACCAGAATTCAAACAAAACTCTAATGACTGATATTCTCTTCATCAGTCACTTGGAAAAAAAGAAATCAGAAAGTTTTGTAAATATCTAAAACATAGGATAATGCCCACATCAACAAAATGAGCATTTAATTTTCCATTCAAAGCATGTCTTTCATAACTCTTAATATATTTAAGAACTTGAACTTTGAGTTCCAATAGATATATGTTAAAATCCTACATCCTTCTTTCTCAGCTACACTACCTTAAACTAATCATTTGACCTTTTTATGGCCCAGTTTTCCCATTTATAAATATTAAATGAGAAAATTGATGTAAAACATGATGTATGATGTGTTACATGTATAAGAACTTTATCTTATCATTATTTTATTTGAGACTTAGATTTTTTTCTATATGAAAAAAGACACTGACCAATATGTAAATATATCTTCTTTTTTCTCATTCTGTTACACATGTTTCTACCAGAAGGAAGGAATGCTAAATTTTTATAGTCATTGATGCACATATTCCAATAAAGAGGATTTATTTTTTCTGAATACATGCAATTCTTTCTATACCTATGACATTATTAAAATTATAAAATGAATTACCATGTTTAACCCTTTACCTTCCTGGAAATGCAAATTTTGAGACTCATATAAACATATCTTATGTTACCCATATATTCATATGTTTAATGCTTGGGTGTTGTAGTCCATCTCCTATTCATGTCAATTAGCTTGACCCAATTAATTATGGATGTTTGAATAACTTAGGTAGAATAGCAAGAAGAAATCTCAGTTCTTATTCTTTTATTCAGATTTACTTCTGGAAACACTCTATTTTCAAAGTAAATACTAGCAGAAATCTAATTGTTCCCATAAGTATAATATTTAATTCTACCATAACACTGTCTATAACATTTCATACTCTATCTTGATAAAGTAAATTTGGCAAAACATTTGTTTGAAGTGGTTTTGTGTTTATCATGTTCCTTTTTCATGAGTTTCCCAAGAAAAGAGGGGTTACAAGCTTGACTAACTCACAACCAGCAGAAATGTTATTGCCATTCTTTTTTAGTAGTCTTAACTGGTACTTATCCCAGAGGGATGTACAATAAAAGACAGATGTCAGTTGATTCTTTTTTCTTTTCTTTTCTCTTCCTTGGGATAGAAAATTTGCTATTTATTACTCAGGAGTAACATATATGCTGAGTAATTACTACTCAGAGATTCTAAAACTATACACTTTTTTTTTACTTTATCTCTTTAAGTTCTGTAATACTTGAAAAGAAGAGGCATGGATCATTAATTTAGTTACCATAAATATATTATCATTCTAATGAGGTAACATAGAATAAATTCTTTCTCTTCAAATGCTTACTTTTATATTTTTATGACAAATGTTCTCTACATCTATTTAATTTAAAAATTTAATTTACTATTTTAAATGGAAATTGTCTTTTAAACTTTGTAGTATTGTAAAGAGTTATTCTAAATTAAATGACTTAAACATTTTGGAATGATGTTAAATTTGGAGTGTCTTAATAAATCTAATGCTGCTTCAACTTATCAGGATAAAAATAAAATTAGTATTAAAGTAAAAGCCTAAAATGACAACAATAAACAAAACAAGTGCTTCATTTTAAGAGAATCTCACAAAATGCATAGAAAAGCATGACAATAACTGGAATAAATGGAAAATTCTTTTAGTTTGGACAAATCTTTGCCTTAAAAATGGGGTTACTTTAGAGACATTTTGCTGATTTTCCACTTAATGAAATAAAGCAAACAGAAACTTCTCAGGATTGGATCCATTTTACATATAGCTGTAGGTACATATAAAAATGTAAATTATATACATGGTCTATTTTTATATATGTATAAGGTACTTAGTATTGCTAAGTATATTCATAATAATATTTACAGCAGATTATCTAACTTCTTAAAGGGACTATTAATAAAAAATTGTTGAATAACACTCTTTAGACTACTAATTTTAAAATATTTTCAGTGTTTGGACTGCAAAAAACGGTGTATACACTCACTATATACTTATAGAGAAACATACATATTTTAAAAATGTAAAGTGATAATACTGGGAATTATGTAATCATATTCTATATTTGAAATTAAATTAATGTTTATTAAAATTACTAAAAATTATAATAATATATTAGATACTTTTCCAATGGGCTCCATGTCCTGGTTTGAATGAAGGAAAAATTATATAGTAATACATTTTATATTAAGGAGTAGAATTTTATGAAATAGAAATAGTATACAAAGTTCAATTAAATCTGAAAGGCCTCCATGTGAATTCATTTAAGGTAGTTTTCTACCCTCTCATATTTTAATGTTTATACACCTTGGAGTCAAGATAATTTTCAAAACATTTTACAATCATTTGCTGAGAACATGCCATGGACATTTTGTTGAGGTTGTTGTGTTGGTTTGTTTTAAAAATTTACAGTGTCTCCTGGCAAACATCAAACATATTATATGCTATTTATATTTATTTTTAGGATGAAACTTTGTTTCATAAAATTTCAAATGTAGGATCCGGCACAAATAATGTCCCTTTTTATTGCAAAATCTTTTATTACAAGATTGTAAGCATGCAATTCTGTAACATAAAAATGTCACACTCAAGCACACTATACGGCATTTTAGGTAAAATGTTCAAATTAAAACTATAAATTATTTCATCTGTATATTACCCTACCAACCACACTCAAACATGTGTTACTTCTGCCAGACCCTGTCAGGAGGTATCCAACCTTTTGGTGTCTCTGGGCCACACTGGAAGAAGGGTTGTCTTGGGCCACACATTAAATACATAAATACTAACAAAAACAGCAACAACAGAACTCCTAATGTTTTAAATAAATTTACAATTTTGTGTTGGGCCGAGTTCATAGCTATCTTGAGCCACACGCGGCCCACAGGGTACAGGTTGGACGCCACTGGTTAGTGCTGCATCTAATGGCAATGAAGGATACTTCCAAAAGTTTCTAAAAGTTGTGTTTTTCTAATTTTCCAAAAAGGGGCACGCACACAATTCTATGATGCACACATAGAATTCATTTTTGTTTTACTAATAAATCTAACTTCTATAATATTTCTTATAAAGATAGAACTAAATCTCTAGTGGATCTCCCCTAAGAACAGACAGAGGAGAAGAAGACACCCAAGAATGCTTAAGATACATATCTATGGGTGGGGAGTGGGGATGGCTGGGGAATGGGTGAGTGGTGGGAATAAAATGAAGACAACTGTACTTGAACAACTAAATAAAAAAAAATGTTTCTACGGGAAGCAGAGCTTTGCTGAATAGCCAACAAATCAAAACACACACACAACAGAACACTCAAAAATCAATCACTAAGGTAATCATGCAGATTCTTGCAGTTAGGAGGAAAACAAACAAAGGAGGGATATGCAAAATTGCAATTTGAAATTTCCTGTGATTGTTGGAGGAGCTAATGTTTCCCAACCATTTAAGGAAAAGTCACTTGTCTTCTGAAGCAAACAAACAGCTACTGGGAAAAAGCCCACCAAAATATGCAATAGGAGATAAAACTCCAGCTAAGGCTTTATGCTGTCCCCAAACAGCACCCAGGTTAATATCTCAAGCAGCTGTCCTGATCTCTGTGGTCTAAGCTTTTAACTAACTTTAATTAAATGGAACCTTTGGTGTGCAAGGGTACATATGCCTGGGATATGAATAAAAGAAACAAACAGCAGAGCCTGGCATATGGTTGCACACACATGCATCATTTGGTTTTTGATTTTTTGCAAGGATATTTTAACATTCATGAGAGGTAAAAAAGATGAGAGCAGAAATAGAATCGTCTCTCTGGACTTCGACTTTTTGACTACTATTCCTACCATCACAGCTAGTATTAAAAACACTATAAGTCTTAATTGTGAGATGCACAGTCTGCAATGTTTAAATGGACCCTGTGGATTTTGGTCCGAAACCAAACCAATTGGTTGCAAGCTATTTTATTTCCGTTAGATGTTCTGCTGCAATATTTGCATAAATGTAACCGTGCTGTCCGTCTTTTAACTTTCACTCAATTAATTATGCTTCCAGCCCCCTGCTGATGGACAAAAATGAGACTTCATCTGCAAATAGCTTCAGCAGTTTACAGCTTATTAAATGCCAAAATCTAGTTAAGACAGTTTGAGAATTCTCATGTCAGGCATTTCAACATGCCACTTTTAACACAAAGTTCTTATTTAAAAAATGAGCCCACTACTCCAAATCAGGGGGAAAAAAATCTCTGGTAGAAAGGTAATGAACAGATTAGAATTTTATACAAATTGTGTACTTAGCATATGTAGCTTACTCTGAGCACACTTAATTGGTTTGCCTAATAATGAAACCGCTATGAGAAAAACCACCGAGTTGACAAGAAAATGGTCTCCACACATTACAGATAGCTTTCATCTATGAAACCACCTTTTATAATTTATATAAAAGTCTGTGGGTAGTCTAGCAAACAAGCATATAAATAAGAGTTATATACTCAGATATTCCTTTAAAAATAGCTTTTCGTGTGACAGGTTTTACATATTGCGTCAAACATCTGGTGTACTCACGATCTAGTATTCTCTACACCATTTGGGGTTAGCTCTTCATGTGAGCCAGACACAGGCAGACAGAATAATATATTCATTAAAGCCAAATGAAAAGATAAAATATACGGCATTTTGCATTCTGTAAAAGAATTAAAATAATTCTTTCCATCATTTTATTTGATAAGTTGACCAACCTATACCCCTGGGAGCATGCCTACAAAATTAAATAAAATCAAGATTTCCTTAAGAAACATATTTTTTTCAGGTATCTGACATGAAACATTTTAATTCTTTTTGTAAACACTTCATTCTTTATGTACAGTTGATAATATTTTTATTAATAAGATATGTGTGTTTGAATTCCCTTACTTGAGGGAGAGAATATTCCATTTATTTTGTGGAGGTAATTAAGATATTTAGTGAAGTCTGTTTGTATTTAATTCAGCATTAAAAATATTTTAGTTATTGTCACAGTAAAGTCAGGTTAGGTTCTTGTGGCAATTGGCCATCAGCCTCAAGTTCACAAGTTGTTGACTTTTTCCTTCAATCTTGTGGCATTTCACAGGGTATCCTCCTATAATAGATTTTGTTGACAAATTGTGTCATGTTTACATTGTCGTCTTATAAACTACCAGGATAGAGCTGCGTGTGACGTGATGATATATGACAGAAATGTCAGAGATTATTTTAAAAGCAAGTTCTGCCTGATCATATACCAATTAACAGCTTTCATAACAAATCCCAAAATATGTGGTTGGCATTTGATCAAAGGGAATATATTTGATTGATGATACTTTGCTCTTTGGGACAGATTAAGGACATTCATGTACCCACTCAACGCTGTGACTGCAGAGACATACTATGGCTACAAGTGCTGCTCTGGCCAAAGTGACTTCATACATCACTCCAAGCACATGCCGTAGTGACCCTGTCTAGAGCTTCCAATAAAACAGGAGAAAGGTCCAATTTTTTTTAATGTATCTGGCATGATTTCTTATGTATGTTTGCTATTAGCAGTCAGTAGGGAAGACCTAAAAGTAACTGAGATAATTTCACTGACCCAGAAGAAAGGGACACTTAAAGTAGATGTGGCCTTATATTACATGCAGACTTTGTGGAGGTATAGAAATTGTGTCATTGATGCAGTTCAGCAGCTCTATGATCTTTTGGGATTTTTTTTTTCCCTATGGGTAATTTGTAAGCAGAGAAAAACAGAACAGTCTTTGCTTGATTGATTTTTTCTCATTGTTTCTTGGTTAAAAATGTAAGAATTTTTCATTTTTTTTATTCCTCAAAAAGACCTGAAGACTTTGAGATTCAGTCATGTATGGTTGTAATGTACATTTTTTTTGAGATGTTTCATGGGTGTCTATTAAAATATAATAGAATGTAGAACAACTGTAACTGGTCCATAATGCAGATTGCTTGACTACTTGCTACAGTTAAATTCTAAAATAGGGTCATACCAGAGGGTCACGGATACATAACTGAGTGCAAAGATATAACATAGGATTTAGTGGTAAAGGGAAGGACTTATGAGAGAGAAAAATTTATAAGCAGAGAAGTTGTAGCACACAGGCAGTCCTATGAACTCGCATCATTCCAGAGCATAGACCATAGACCATGACTCGTGTTCTACACGAGTCATGGCCAGCATTCCAGCAGAGCAGGACTTCCTTAGCCAGTGGGCTGTACTTGGGACAGATGATAGAGGGAGAAAGACGTCCCCTTAGCACAGCCCCCACCTCATTGCTTCATAACCTATAGGTTAGCCTATGAGGTTAGGGGACACATGAGTAAAATCAATGTATCATCAAGGGTCTTCATACTCAGAAACAACACTAAGGATTTTACACTCTCAGAGCCCTTATTTGCCTGCCAGGAATGATGAAATCAGCCCAAGGCCTTATCTTTCTGCAAATTGGCTTATTTCCACTGAGCCATCTCTCGGCTAAGAAACCAAAGGGAAACAGGAATTGGCTCCATGGTCATCCAGAATTGTCTCTAATAAATAGAAACTGAGTTTTTAAGTGAACATTGGCAGTTCTGTTAGTTCCTTTTGCCTGTTCAGGCACTACAAAGTATCAATTATCTTTAATGTATACATATATATTCCTCATATTCTTTCAGCTTCCTCTTTTGTTCCCTTCAGGGCCACACTGCTCTGAAGACTTTACTATACTGACTGACACTTTCATTCACTCAGTCTCGAGACAAAACTGGCTTCTACCATATCATGCCAATGAATCAGTTCTCATTAAGGGCCACTGATTACTTCCAGAACTCTAAATCCAATGCACATTACTCAGGCTTCTACTTCTTTTTGTAAAACATTTCTTTTCTTCATTACTTGGACACCACATTTTCCAGGTTTTCTTATTTCTTCATGGCCACTATATTACACATTTCTTTAAAATATCGCCCTCTGCTACCTGACTGGTATATAGAGGAGACCTACAAGACTTGATTCTATTCCATAGTTTTCTCTCTTCTAGACTCTGTCTAGGCAGTGTGACCCATGCCTCTGGGTTCATGGCTGCCAAAGCCAGAACCCCACCCCACACATTTCCCCTGAACCCCAGCAATATGTATCTTCCTGCTAACAGATATATCTACTTCTCAAAGACATCTCAAACTCAACAAGTCCAAGACAAGACAAGACAAAAACAAACAAAAAATGTAGTTTTCATTCTAACACTGATTTTCTGGTGCTCTCTAAACCGTGAGTGATAACACAAAATACTCAGTTGGAACTAACTCCTACCATCTACCTCTCCCATGCAATGTACAGTCTATCAACGAGTCCTATCAATCTTACCATTTAAATATCTCCTAAATTTATACATGTTCATCACCATTACCCTAGTTTTACCTAACAATAACATTAGCCTGGCATTTTTTCCTTTCATCCAAGCATCAATATTGGAGCTGGACTTTAATTTTCAACAGCGAATTTTATCATTGAACCCACATACATACTAAACCCATTTAATGAATTTCCATTTTCATAGAATAAATTCTGTAACACAGAAGCCTTTTGTGGTTATAACCAGGTCCACTTCTTCAGTTTCCTCTTGTGCCACTTCACTTGTTGCTCTTTGCCCTCTGACCTTAGGGATTCATTCTGGTCACTAGAATTATTTACTGTGTCTGTTTTGAACACCTTTCACCAGCACTGAGGTTTTCCCACACTGTACGAGTAGGCTTACATTTTCAGGATAGAAGCCAAGTGCTAACAATTGCAGGTGAGGCCGATCCTTTAGCTTCATGGAAGCCTGAGGATATGACCCTTGAGCTAACCCACAATACAATGTGCAGTCAAAGAATCTATAGGTAAGATACAGAATCCAAGATAGTAAGGTTCTGAGAATACTGGGCACAGAAGCAAACACCTGTACTCACTGCCAAGGTAATTTATTGAGTAATGAGTAACTGATATTAGTGATAGGCAGCTGTACTGGAGATGGATTCTAATCACATATCCCTGAGTGGTACAGGACCGGTACAATATAAAATCCAAAGACACTCACAGCTTACTGATTCCCTGCCATGGGGTGTTTTGCACCACCCTGTCTTTATGCCTTGGTACCGTAGGGATCCCCAAATTTCTGAAAGTCATGATGTCACTACTATGCCTTCATCATGAACTTCGTGTTCCTGTCTACCCTGTTACCTCTCTTAAAGCAAAATAAACTGGTGTTGGATGAAATCTGTTGTATGTCATGTATTTTTGTTAATCCCAACTCCAGAACACAGGAGCTAGACAAGCAAAGCCGATGTGCCTCAAGGAAATGTACTACCATGCACATTTTAGCACATTGCTTATATATTCCTCCTCCTCATCCTAATCTTGTCTCCATTAATATTTCCTCTGCTAAAACATCTTTTAAAAACATACTTTACAAGTTCTCATTAAGATTTCTTTCAGATCAAAATGTCTGTCTAAAATTAATATCCTTAGTGTGATTCTTACCATTCCCTTACCATCCTCATTGATTTAAATTTCAGGAAGTGGGCACCCTATCTATTGCATCGTACCCCCAGGTATCCCCAACCCCAAACACTATGACTGGTATGTAGGAGAGAGTAGTAAGCTTTTTAAATGAAAGCATGTAGAGCCTGGTGCTGTGACATCCTATATCACAGAGGTCTGCTCTAGTCTGATAACCTGGGGCTTATTATTACATTTCTAGGGGAAGTGACATTAAGTTAGGACCTAACATTTGAGAAGTGATTGGGAAAATTAAGAATATTACAGTTCAGGCAGAGAAAATAGCTATTAAGTTTGTGGTTTGGGGGGAGGCATGTCACATTCAAGGAACTGAAAAAAACCAGTATTGTCAGATTATAGCTAATAAGACTGTGAGGTAGGAGGAGGCTGTGGAGTTAAGCAGGAGTCAAGTCAGGAAAGATTTAATGGCCTTGTTAAATATATAGTTAGACAACTTAATAAAACTTGCTGAGAAATGTTAAAAGGAGATATGATTTCTCTTTCTGTGCAAGGTGGACCCCAATTCAGAACCCATTTTACTGGTAATACCCTTTATAACATCATAGAATCTTATTTCCATGTCTGTTATTGGTATGTGCTACTTTAGATAAGTTACACAGTAAGCTTTCCTCCACATATTTTCTAGGAAACTAGAATCCTTTCTTTTTGTGACTCTTCCATGGCCAGAGCTTTGGCCAGTGGAACAGGCACACATTTCTTTCATTCATGTTGTACTGACAATGCCGTAGCTACACTTAATAAAGGTGGGGTGGGAACTGCCTTCTAGGTGTGTACGGAGGAAGGACAGCGCGTCTCTCATCTTGGTAGGGATTTAGCAATCTCTGTCACAGTTTCTCACATACATCTGTGCAAACTATACTTTCCATACAGAGAAAATACCCTCTCCCCAAAGTACAGAATCTGAAATTCCACTGTCTGTGAATCCCGTTCAGTGTCAAGTGTCACCGTTTTCACTATCCCACCTAAACCAGTCCTCTTGAGTGAGTCTAAATACTTGTCATCGACTTCCATCCTTACACCCTCAGCCCTCACTGCACCATCAAATATTGTATAGCTGTCAACCAGGGACAACAAAATGTAATGAAAACTCCTGTTTGGGAAAGGGGAAATGGTGAGAACCAAAGAAGTCACTGTCTGCTAGCAATAGCAAAACACTCCTGGATAGGTATTGAAAGATACATTTTCTGGCAGGGGAAATTTTTTTGATTACCGCTCCATGCCTATAATAATTTGCTAAGAGTGTTGGAGCTACCAGTCCATGAAATCATGTATGTAGGAAAGATACTTGCCTGTGCTTTGAATTATTATATGAAAAAAATTAATGTTTTTGAGACATAGTTTTGGGGTCTATTTGTTACAGGAGCTAGCATTCCTCAAGCTAATCATAGGCATTGCAGAAACAATATCAGTTTGAAACTAAGACCATGTAGGAGGAAGGAGAAAGCATTTCCTACATGGGAATACTGCAGCATTACCAGGGGGTATCAGGAACGTTAATACTGTGACTGATTCTGCTGGCATTTACAAATGACATGGGAATTGAAAAAGATTGTAATCTAATTTATTCAAGGATGCTGTATGATTTTTAAAGAGAGAAACAATTACTATCTACAATTAAAAGCTCTCTTCCTAAAAGAGAATCTGAAGTGAGTTAATAAGTCATAAGTATGCATTGATTAATCACTGGTCCATTGGGGGGAAATGATAAATTTAGGCCTGGAAACTCATGATATTTTCAACTTGAAGTTCAAATTTATGGGTCCGTGCATTTCTTGAATTAAGAATTAGGGCATTAAAATGTTTGTAAGGACATCTGAACAGAAATTAAATATTTTTATAAAACAAAATTGCAAAGTTATAATTTACTGGAAAGTCATGCATTGCAAAGTATTTTTCTCCTAAATCAGTGCAAATTCTCTCTTTGCTTTTCTCTTTTTTAAAAGATTGTATTTATTTATTTTTAGAGAAAGGGGAAGGGAGGGAGAAAGAGAAGGAGACAAACATCAGTGTGTGGTTGTGTCTCATGCACCACTACCAGGAGCCTTGTGTCCTCACTCAAAATTGAGCCAGCAACCTTGTGGTTCACAGACCCACACTCAATCCACTGAACTACACCAGCTGGGCCTCTCTTTGCTTTTCATGACACTGTAGATGAGTTTTGTCATAATAGCTCTGTAAAAATCAACTACCAAAACAAACATATTTTTGGGACTAGTCAGGCTCAAATGCTGTAATAATAACACAATTATTTTTTTCTTATTCATTCTTCACCACACAGAGTCCACTGCTACCTACTTAGGAACACCCCATTTTCACTGAACTTCTTGCAATATGTACAGTTCATTCACTGGACATTCTTGAGGTCTTTCTTTCTCTTCCTCCAACCAGACTATCTGCTGTGTGTCTCTTTCCTCCAGAACTCTGCATTTTCTTGTGTGAGAGGTCATTTGGTAAATGTGCAATGTTAATTTTGAGTAACTATTCATATGTAATATCTGCCTATCATAGAGAGATTTCCTGAAGATGTGGGATGAATTCAAAAGAAGAACACTTAAGACAAAAGAGTTATCTTCTGGGACTTCATATTTGCCTTTTCTTTAGTCCCTATATTAATTTTTGAGCACAGTGTCATATGTACCAGAGTATATATTGATAAGTGTATTATCTGTCTACATCCTTTACTGTAGCCAGTGTATGCTTGTGTAATCTTCAGAGTAGATGTTGCTCTTTTACCTCTAACTCTTTACACATATGTTTCCCCGAAGGAGATATTCTCTGCAGTAAGTCGCGTGCTTGATATTCAACAAATTTTTCAATACAACTTAAGATCACTTCATGATGGCTTTTTCCATTTCTCCCTGCTATCTCTCAGATTATCCACTAGCCCCATTCTCTAATATATCACTTACCAAATTTTAAGTTTTCTAATTTATCCTTTTTACCACTAAACTTTGTAAATTTATTGAGGGTAGGAATGTATCTTCGTATCTTTGTATGAACTAACACTTACCTTTGCTCGGTAAGCAGTACAAAGAGATACTTGCGGAGTGAGCAAATGAATGAATGCAAGAGTAAATGTGCAATGGCAACATTGTGGTGGACAAGCTATTTGTGATTAAATAGAGCCATTGTAGGAATTAGTGAGAGGCAAAATGTGCAAATGATAGTGTTTGATCAATTGAAGGTAACTGAATTGTGGTAGACTGTCTCTGCTTTCATGATTATAATGTGAAATATTCCAAAGGAAACCTTAGTTGACATCCAAACCCTTTCTGAAGTTGACTGTGTAAACATTAACATTATTTTTCTAAGATGGACAGAATCTTTCTGAGCCATCACAATGGCTCCATTTTTTGTGTTATTTCCCAGTGGCAGAAGGTGTACGGATTGACCTTAGGCTAGTCTCAAGAGACCCCCTAGTTCAGTGGAATCGTTATTGGCACCACCAAATTCTTCTTCCCTTAGGCACTAAAATAAGTCCCAAAGCTTGTCACTAGATGTAATCATGAGAGGCATCACGCACACTTTCCCCCCCGTTATCTGTTCACATCATACACTACGCTCTGTCATAACGTGTGTGCTGGATGTCACAAGAAAGCACCCCAACCTCGCAAGATATATTTTTTCCTGCTTCCACAATAGCTGTTTTCAATAGGCCTTTCTACTCTTCTACAAGGAAATTGGTCCAGCATTAGATAAGCAAGTGCTTGCTACGACCAGTGAATGGCAAAGGGACTATCCTATTATTTCACATTGGGAAGTAAATTTTGATACTGTGGTTTGCAGAATATCATTCAATGCAGGGCCAGGCCAAGGCAGAAAAAGAAGCTCAAATCAAGAATGAATGTCATTGGGGTGATCACTTCCTAAGTTATATAAATGTCTAATCACTATTTGTATGCCTGAAATTAATATAATGCTGTATATGAACTGTAATGGAAACCCTTTTTAAAAATTAAAAAAAAATAAATGAATGTCTGTTATGGTGAGGAAATATTGCTAACTATGCCCTCCTGCTATGGAAGGGCCCAATATAATCAGTCTGCTGAAGTTCAGCAGTCTAAATCTGTACTGGAAACTTGGGGATGAGTCTAGTGAGCTCACCCTTTGTCAAGGAATGTTTGTGTTATTTCAACTATGAATATCCTCAACCACTAGCACAGTTTCCATGATAATAAACATCTTTGTTGTTTTATCTTTTTAAGTACTTTCATTGCTGCACCATCAGAGCCTGGGAAAGGATCAGGTGCATAATAGAAACTCAATAAATATTTGTTGAATTAATATATTGCCCTCTGTGTCCATGGATTCTTTGTGTTTGAACCCATTTTTTGATACCACCAGGATAATAGAAAAGACAAATAACAAACATACTTAGTGTAGGTTTTCCTGACAATTTTATAATTTAAAAAACCCTAAATTTTACATATATACATGTATACACACACCTACATAATTCTCGGTGCATACCTTTAGGTGAGAGTTTGCAACAGAAATGAATATTCTCACACTTTGGGCCGTTCCAGAGTGTTTATAGATGGATCCATTCCATATCTTCCGTAACACCAATCATGGTACTTAGCCACTGTCCAAGGGCCTATGTATAGCTCTACTCCACCCTGTTTCTTTAAATAATTTAACAACTATATATACTACCTGCAGCTATGCTTATTTAGAGTACTTCTTCCTACACCTATCTGTATGGACTTCAGAATACAAACTCTAGTGCTGACTTATTGTTCAAAGGCTTGGATAGAAATACATGGATAGAAATAAATTCCCAGTGAGATCTAGGTTGGCAAAAGAACTTCTAAGAATAGTTTCTTGCTGTTCTTGCTTGCCAGAGGAAACTCATCTGATAAGCTAGACCTTACATGGTTTTCCTAACCTTAATGGAAAAACTGGTTGTCCTAGACTAAGGTGTATAGTGGCAGCATGACAGGTTTAATGACCACATCTCAGGGAATGAATTAACACTGTGATTTTACAATCCCATCTCAGGGAATGAGTCGACACTGGGTTATGGTCAATAGATTATGGGATTCCCAGGAATGAATCTGACAGGCAAAGTACTAAGGACTCACTTGATTTATATAAACAACCAAAATAAAATAGTAATTAAATATACCTTCTAGTTTTGGCAAACAGAAGGCTTCAGACACCATATGAGAGATTCATGGCCCTTTTCTCAATTTTATATAATTGAGTGAGTTCACAACTCAGAGTTCTTGAATGAAGGATAGGCAGGTGCAACCCTCAAACAAAAACAAAAACAGCAGGTGCTCCTCACTTTTTGCCTCTTGCACAGATTTATAGCATCTTAGTAGCTCAGAAAATTTCAGCTCATCATTTCTGTATGATAAATAACTACAATTTCATTTCACTCTTCTCACAGTGAAATCTTTCTTCTTCCATTTTAGAATTTATATTGCCCCTTCCTCCAACCCACACAATTGTGAAATCTTATAAAACTATGATCACATTTTATTCATTTTTTCAACTTCAGTACCTTTCCATATGTATTGAATTAAAACTATAATTTCTTCCAATGATTTTTTTCCTTCCTAAAAATCAAGGAAGTATAATAAAGTTTATTTGAGAAATGTGTTTTCTCTCAATTTCATCATGTTTCTCAACATCTTTGTAAATATGACACAACTAAGGAAAATATGTAGGAAGTTCCCCAATTTTTGGATATGTGAAGTGGCGTGTTATTCAAAAATAAAAACAGATACTCTTCAAATGTGGATAAATGCTTTATATTTTTCTACATTGACTGTGTTGAGTCATGGACAGGAATATGGACAACTCAGCCCTGAGACCAGCTCTGGTTGTAATGGAGCAGAGAGGGCAAGCAGAAAAGCGGAAAGAAACCATTGTATTATATTCATGATGAGTAGAAAATAAGGAATTGTAGAAGAAAGGAATTTGAAAGCATTTTCTCAGTTTTGATATCCCAAAATACAACATAGTTTTTATAATTTGTAGAACATAAATATGTACGTTTTCCTTATTAAAAATTATAATTCTCTTTCCCATAAAATCCAAATTTCTTAGTATGAAATGCAAAGCATATCATTATTTATTCTCCACCTAAATTCTCTAGCTTCATATCTCATCTTGAACCACCTCTTACTTTTCAGTTAGACTGAATTTCTTGATTTGCATGAATCATTTTTTTCAAATCCATGCCTTTTGCACGGACATACAGTTTTCAAACCTTATTTATCCTTCCACCTTCTGTGCTTCTCATACTTTGTCTTGGTGTTTACTAGAAGCAGATTTGAGATAAAATTTAGGAAGAATTGGTAGGGAAGAGGGGAAATTGGACAGGGAAGACATGAGAACAAATAAAGTGTGTGCTGTAGAGCAAGCTAACATTGAAGGGACCTGGAGCTTAATCCTGTGGGAGCTCTCCAATGTGTAAGACACGGGCCCCACAACTGTGGCACAAGGTGAAGGCCCTATGGTGTTAAACTCACTGACTTCCAGCAGTTATTGTCTAGTCAATCATCCATTTATTTTATAAGCTTGTTTACATGAATTATCTTTATTGTATCAGAAACATTTATGCCACATTCATATTTGATTTCTTGTTCTCTTTTATGTTGGGGACCAAAGCTCATATTTCAGAAAATTAATAACTATATATACTAGGAAAAAATAGAACTCTACAATATAGATCTGAAAATGTTGCAAATAACTACTTCCTAATCTTTGTTTTTTATGAAAAAAGGCATTAAAAGAGCATAATAAAAGTCTATATATTCAGTTTTATCTTTCTAGTCATTTTCAAAGCTTATTAATTTGCCAACAAAGTAAGCAATTTTAGCTAAGGTGTTATACAACTTTATATTTTGTTTGGTTTGGTTCTCAATGAGACTAGAGAAAACTCTTCATTATTTTAGTTTTCATTTGCTTTTTACTGTTATAATACCAAACCATGTACTGTATATCACAGTAAGAGCAAACATGTTAACCTTATGGTGCTGTTTTTAGTGTTAATGATGATGTCTTTTATTGTTTATTTTGTAGGAAAACATTATGGCAGCAATACAAAAAACCTTGTAAAACCTTTTATCACCTATTTGTCTTAAATAAAAGTTTCATATATTTGAATATAGTGCAATATTGCAGTACAGAATTATGCAAACTAAAAGGCATTTCCACCTGCAAAAAATACTGATTGTTGTTACGGAAGCTGAAAAATAAAAGCAGATGAAGAAAGTGACCCATGTTGTATTTCAGCAGTAAGTTTTAAAACACTCATGATCTAGTGATGTCAATAGCTCGGTTATGATTGTATATGTACACATACTCATTTTGTGTAGATTTGCAGGCCGGTGCTGACTACAGGTAAGATACCACTGATCATAAAGGTTCATGAAAATAAAACAAAGCTAAAAGCAAGTGACACAAAAAATACTCTTATTCTGTGCTAAAAACAAGTTTGTAAACCATTTTCAAAGATCTGAACAAGTGCTCGATCCCAAAAGAGTCTATATAAAATATGAGATCGAAGTGTCAACTCTAGGCAGTGCTGAATAATAATGGGCTCATGTGGACTGTAATCAGCATATTCAGAACTCTAAATCCCCGTATCTAATTGGTATAAATCTTTCATTTCTCAACCCACTGCCTGATGCGGTGAACGTGAAAAAAGAAAGCCCCCCCAGAAGGCTGTTGCTGCTCTTTATAGAGTCACTTTCCAGTGCACTTTGAGCCATGTGGGCACCCTGCCTCGAGTCACTGAGGTGCATGCTGGTAAACCAGGGCAGTGCCTACCTGAGGCATACTGAATGGGGATTGGAGGGGGTCAGGGGAACCAAACCCCAATGATATCGAGTATGACTTTAGCTACTCTTTTGGGGAATCAAAAGTTATATGAAGATTTTTGACTGTGCAGGGGTCAATGCCCCTAACTTCTACACTGAACAAGGGTCAACTGTACTATTTATTTCCTGTCTCATTCTCCAATGTACTTAAAAACATAACATATACCTTTCAGTTGAATATATATTTTAAAAATTGATACAAATTGAAAATGAGGAAAAAAATAACATATACAGAAACGCATTCTGTAAGTTACTATGTAGATCCCAAATTCAACTTTCACCCAAAGCTGCTAATAATAATAGTAATGATAATGATGATGGAAAGGAACTTTTGGGGGTGATACACATGTTTATGGCATAGATTATGATAACGGTTTCATGGGTGTATGTTAACTCCAAACTCATTAAGCTGTATACATTGAATTTGTATAACTTTTTGTATGTCAATCATATCTCATAAAATGATACTTTCAAAAGGGAACTAATGAACAAATAAATGACAGCCCAGGAAAAATGAAATAAAATATTTTTTCTAACTTTCTCTGCTTCACAGTTGGATTATCCGACCCAGTTTATATACCTCACTATACAGGGTCCAGCACAAGTAACGCCTGGCTGAGTATGGTTAGTAGGGTGATAATGTGGATGTAAGGATTTATAGTTTTAATTTGAACATTTTACCTAAAATGTCATATGGTATATTTGAGTGTGATATTGTTATGTTGCAGAATTACATGCTTATGATTTTGTAATAAAATATTTTGTAGTGAAAAGTGGGCATTATTTGTGCTGGACCCTGTACATGATTAACAGCATAGACCTCAAAGGAGGAGGATGGGTAGGCCAGCTTCTGTAATGTCTGTCATCTTCAGGGACTTTCATTCTTAGGCTGGACGCCATACCTGTTGGCTTCCATAATACCCTGTGAATAACTGTTGTGACACACTCTCCACCCAACATTTTAGTTTTCTGTCTGCTGTCTGTCATCACCACTGGAGAATAAACTTGCAGAAAACAAAAAAATGATGCGTCTTATTTTGCTGTGTCCACTATATCAGAGTACACAGTAGGTGCTGGCTGTATGTCATGAACAGAGGCTCATTCTCTGTGCAAAACTGGGACTACCTGCATTTTCACCTGCTGTTTGGAAGAAACAATTCCAGCCCCAGATTCCACTCATTAGTAATAAATTCCTTTTATTTGTTGCCAAGAGAAAAATTTTCTCCTTTTGCAAGTTGAACTTCTGGCAGGTTATCTTGGTAAGAACTCACAATGTGGATATGTAGATTGCCTTTCCCCTAGAAGCTTAAGTGCACACCATGTAATAGGTAATGGGAACTTTTATTATGTTGTGCCCCTAAAATAAATTATATTGCAGAAAGCATGAAGCTCAACTTTTCTTGCTGAGTTGCAAAAGTGAACCATTGCACAGGCTTTTAAAAAATGCCACAGCTTAGATGAACATAAGCATCATCTATTGTGACCAAGAACATTTGATTCTGATGACATAAATTTTATAGTAATATCAAAGATCTAAGTATGATACTGTATGATTTAGTAAAACATTTAAAAATTGCCAAAAAATTAAAGCTGGTAAATTTGGTTGCACAAGGGAGTAGAAAAAATAATTCAAGTGGCACTAAGATTTGCATCACCATATTCTCCAAACCAGAGAATATTCATCCAAGGACATTTAGACATATAAATCTTGGATCATAAAATTGTGGGGGTTTTTTTGTAGAATTCAGTTTCCATAGAAATATGAAGTTAGCTCATATTTGTTTCTTTTCAGATATTTCTTAAATTTGATCTTTTATAGTCTTTTTGTTCTTTGTTGTTAGAACTCCATGGTTTCTTAGTTGTTTTTAGATGTGAATTCCTTTCATTGACTGGCAAAGTTTATGGGGGACTATTTTTCTGAAAACTTGGGACTCTTTCTCAGCTTAGGAATATTTTGTGTTACAGATATTGCTTTTATCTTTTTATTCTTACTTTCATCACAAATATTATTTCACCTGAATGGGCTCTTTACTCTCATCTAGATCTAATTTTTTCTCATAGTTTTTTTAAATTTTATTTTTTACATAGGTTTTTCTTTTGGTATTTTTCCTATTACCATTTATCCCCCATGCCATCTCCCACCTCCTCCTTCCCCCTACCCTGGCAGTCATAACACTGTTGTCTGTGTCCATGAGTTCTTTTTGTGCTCAATCCCTCTGCTCCCAGCCTCAACCCCCTCAACTACCGGCCTATTCTCTATCTATGAGTCTCATAGTTTTTATATCCATGTCTTTTACCTGGATTATTTGAATTCTACTAGCATATCTCAAGTATGAGCTGTTCATTCATGTTTTTTTTTAAATGATCAATTTTGCAAATGTATATCTTTATACAGGGCTCTACTTTTTAAAAACTTTTTGGTTCAATATTTCTTTATCAGAATTGGTCATTTCCATCTGAGGTGGTTGTTTAGTTTTTTTTATTTTTGTTTTAATTTTTATCTCATAAGTTTCTCTATTTTCTTTTTTTAAGATTTTATTTATTTTAGAGAGTGGAAGGGAAGGAGAAAGACAGGAAAAGAAACATCAATGTGTGGTTGCCTCTCAAGCGCCCCCTACTGGGGACCTGGCCTGCAACTCAGGCATGTGCCCTGGACTGGGAACACTTTTGTAGGAAGGCCAATCCTTAATTCACTGAGTTACACCACCTAGGACTCTATTTTCTTTTAAACTGCCTCTTCTTTAAGGGAAGTTACGAGTTCTAATCTACTGTGATTAGTGAATAATTTTTTCAGGGAATAAATTTAAACTGATTTTTCTCAGTAACATTGCTTTCTTGTGCTATGGAAATTTCTTACAGGACTCTGTTTTTTTCTTTCATTTTACTTGATTAGGCGATACATTTTTCTACCCAACTATACAGGAGGAGAGGATTTATATGTTGCCCTTAGTCCATTCCCTGTTCTTGTGACCCATGCAGGTATTTGCTGAGCTGTAAAGAGCCTATGAAAAGTCTCAAGTGAGATCTTTGGTGAATGGGGCAGACGTCTTCCACCTTCCTGCTCATTCTGAGCCTGGGAGAAGAATACTGACTATTCTTAAGAAGCAGAGAGGGTATGTAACTTTAAAAGTGAATAATTCTACCAGTTGCACAGCAAACATAATTTATAGGCCTTTTGTGTGCCAGATGCAATGTTTATATTGAATCCAATCCACTTAATGACCCTGAATATAAGGTATTACTATTAGTAGTAGTGTTAGTATTATTATTGAATGTTACACATGGGGGGAATGGACACACACTTGAACTGACCTATTCATGTATTGAGTTTTGATGGAAGAAATATATAGACAAACAAGAAATAATGGAAAGAACAAATGCTTTCAAATAAACAAAGCTGGGTCAAATTCTATAGCTATATAGATTTTTATATTCATTCTAAAATTTTCATATGAGATGAAATGCAAATTAAACATGTTATGATAAAAAGTGAATATTTACAGATTATATAATATATCTGTAAAGCTAAAGCTGAAGTAGTATTTACATAAATTAATCTTCAAGACTATTTGCTTGTGATGTTTTATTTCTCTAATATTTTTGAAGTAAATATTTGTATTGTATAACTGCTTTTCTTTTAAATAATTTCTATCAGAAAAAGGAGAAGAACTTTTTCTTTTGTACCTGGTAAATTTGAAATTTCAATCTCACATATGCAAACATCTTTGGATTTCAGTTTATCTTGAATAGCATGGGGAAATGCGCTCTATATTTCTGTTTAAAAATGTTTGTTGTTTCTATGTAAGCTTCTTTAGAATAGGTTAAGAACAGTTAAATGGATCAGGATTATGTTGTAATTAGTAAAATCTAATATTTCTTTGCCTAAATCACAGCATGACTTTCCTCAACTTACTTTCATCAAAGTAAGTCATTATTCAAGAACATGTAATTAGCTTGTTTTAATCTTATCATTTTCAGATACCTGCTAACGTAATTAGCTTTCTTTTTTCTTCTTTATAGTTAGAAAATTGCTAAAGGATCAATGAACAATACATCATTTTCTATTCTACACCACCAATTACTTTGACCCACAGTGTAAATTTATTGATTTTTCTTATTAGTATATTATCACCAGTTACTCACAGCATGGTGTTTATAAATTAATAAAAGAAAGATAGATTCATTTGTGAACAGTTATCCTTTCAAGTTTCTTGTCTAGAACATGTGTGATTGTATGATACCCACTAATGGCACATGAAATTTAAGAATAGAGTTTATTTCTCATACTCAAGATTTCCATATTTTTATTGAGATGAGTCATAAACTCAAGGTTAACAAAATTATTAAAACTTATGTAAATTACAAAGTTAGAAAAAGTTTAGTTTTTCTGGCCTTTGTCTCCATTAAAATGAGATTGAAACTTTCTGAACATCAAAAATGAAAATAAAAGGGAAAGGAATATTACTTAGTAAGCACAGAATTATACATGCAGTTTTGATAGTATTCTCATATGTTATATTTTAGTCATTTTCTTTTTTATTCATTCAATAAATATTCAAAATGCCTACTATGTGCAGGAATTCTAGTATCTTAAGATACAGAGGTGAAAAACATAATATTCACGCTTTCGTGAACTTGGCATTCTAATATGTAAGGTTTCAAGTAATTAATATATAATAATTCACATATAGTTCAGTTCTACTCAGAAAAAAGAAAATTGAGTGATGGATTAAAAAAGAGGAATATTTTAGGGTAATCAGAGAAGACTTTCCATTGGAGGTGAACTTAGAGAAAAGATGGAAAGAAGAAAGGTGGCTGTGCAAAAGCCTAAGGGAACAGAGTTCTGGAAGTGGAGTACAGGAAGTGCAGATGTCCTGGCTGCAGCGCACTGCAGAGAGACAGCAGCAGGGCCGGAGGTAACTTGTTACCCCTACCTTTGTTTCTTCTATTGCTTAGTTTGTATTCATTTGTTTGTTTTCCTTTATTGTGTTTGGCTTTTTTGGGTGGTAGGAGGTCAAGTATACTTGAAAAGTATACTTTGGGCATCCCTCAGCCCAAAGGTATAGGTATTTTAGTCAGTAAAGGGTGGGCCCAAAATAGGTTTATAGCTGTGAGTTTCTGAAACACAGATTTTATTCTTATATTATCATTTATTAATTATTGTATATTTTCCATGCAAACAACTGTAAACCTACTTTTGCTGTACCTTTTTTCCCAAAACATCTATAGTTTTGTTTGTCTAACCTTCTGTTTTTAAAACATTTAGAATTTATCAGTGATAGATATGTGGGGTAAAGCTTAAGATCATTACTTATTTTCTTAAATAAATATCCAATCAATCTGACTTCATTCTTTGTGTAATCTTTTATATCTGATTTGAAACAAGACCTTTATCATGCTCCAAATTCCCATACATCAGTGTCTATGCCCTTATGTTTCTTACTTTATCATTGTCTATTCCTGTGTAATTATCATATTTTAATAACCACACATGTTTAATTTGTTTGAAATATGGTGGAAATTTATTTTATTTAAATTTTTTCAAATGCACCTTCAAATGTAATTTTGAAAGGTCTCTATGTTGTAGATTTATATATGTAACAAAACTAGATTTGAACTGGGATGACATGACTTAATAGGTTAATTAATCAAGCATTCCTACTTTATGTAATTTTGTATTTTCTCATCCACAGTCTGGGAATAGCTTACCCTTTATTGAAAATTCTTTGCTTGTCTGTCATTAAAGATACAGAGTTTTTGCCATAGAAGTCTTGGATCTTTCTTATATGGTTTATTCTTAGATACTTTATTGATCTTATTAAGATCATGGGATATGTTTGTACAATTACCTATCTGTTATCTGGTTCTTTCTCTGTTTTTAATAGATTTTAAGGGAGGAGGAAAAAGCAGAATGTCTTTATTTTGCTATTCAATTCTTTCATTTTCATTTAAATGTGAATTTTAAAAACGTCAAAATTTTATTGAGTGACATAATTGCACACATCTAAAATTTAAAATTCATATCACTTCAATAAGCTACAGAGACTATAATTCAATATTGAAGGTGGTTTATGGCTTCAGAAGACTGTCTTGATAGAATGAAGTTCATGAAGTAGGAATGCTAACATCAGGGTTACTAATGTTTATATGTTTTCTACACTATGATGTTTTACTGAATTTACTAAGAAGAATAAGTTCCTTGTAAGTAGCTTTGAAGGCCAACATGCTCTATATTCTGTTACATACATCATTACTAATTCTGTTGATGTCAAATAGGATTTTTATTTCCTCAGCTATTTACATCCCTTATTGTTGATGATTATGTAAAGCACAGTTGGAAGACCCATTGAATGAATAACTATGGATGTACTCAAACATTGCTAGCATGTGATTAACTTTTTATTTTTTAATTTTTATTGCTAGAAAAGCTTAACAAAGGTGCAAATAACTTGTCATAGATAACATTTAACACTCTCAATATTTTCTTAGAGCTAGTGTTACCCGTTATAGTTTTGGGCTAGTTAATAAGGTTAACTCTTAATCCTTTCATTTGTAATTCAAAATTAAGTAATTTTGAAACTAAAGTAATCTACATGCTATCATGCACATAATAGGGTGCTCTTTGATATCACAGATTCAGTGAATGACTGTTTATCTCTGTTTTATGTGATCAATATTGCCTTCTAGAAAGTCCTAACATGTGAAGGAACACTCTCTGTCCCTCTCTGACTACTCCTTATTTCTTTACTGGTATGGTTGCTTTGGTATTCCAGCCCATAAATACAATCGTGTGTGTGTGTGTGTGTGTATGTGTGTGTGTGTATTGTTTCAGAGTTTAAGCTCTAGAGCCAGACTCTACATTTCAGTCCGAATCCTGACACTTCTCAGCATTATGCATTGGGACAATTGTGTTGACCACTCTGTTTCCTAATCTGTTTCCTAAAGGTTAGTTAGCCAGTTTCCTAATCTTTAAAATGACAGTAAATTACTAATGGCCTCATTGTCATGTTTCTATTACTATAGTCTTTTACATATATTGACTAGTACAGTCTCTGGTGTTCTTACATTCTTCTTCTCCTTATTAATATTATTATTACTGAACACATTCCCTCCCCTTTGAGGCTCTTGCCTTCAATACAGATTTCACTTTTATTTTTACAGCTAACTTCATTAAATGACAAGATGATTTTAAGGGTTTATAAACTTAAGATTTAATTAAATTAAAAGTCCAATTGTGAATCAGATGCCAAAATCTGGTCCTAGAAATTTTACCCACTAGGAATTTCCATTTGGTTGTGAGAACTCAATATCATCATTTTTGTATTCTCAAATCAATTCTCCTTATAGTTACTTATTTTAGAGTAATTTTCACTGTAACACCAATTACCAGGTTTTAAATGTTTGATCATGTTTGAGTTCCCTATTTCTATTGTGTTTTACTCTCCATAATTATTCTGTTACTAGAAACATTATTTACTGTATTTCTATGACCATTTACAACTCCACCCCAGCTCTCCAATTACTTTAGCCTAATATCACTTCATTGATATCCTTGTTCCTAGTAATTCCAAGAACAGTGCATTTGAGCTACTGCTGAAAATTAACTTCCCTAAAGGAAAACTTGGGTCAAGACTCTCCCTTCTTACAAAGCTCGAATATTTTCATACTCTCCCAAATCTTTAGCCTGGTATTTGTGGCCCTCTACAACTTGGCCTAACTTACGTGTTTTCAGTCTCTCTTCATAGTTATATTGCTTTCCCAGGGTCTCTACACATCACAGTTAATTATTTATCTACTATGTTTGACATCACTTTATTTTGACCAATTTTTCACACTTTCTTATTATCATGCATTTATTGATGCTTTTATGGTGTACAAAATACCTTTCCAGTATATTCCAACTTTTCTGACCCTTGTAGTAGACATGTTATTTGCCTAGCTGTCCAATATTCTGATTTCACTCAGCTATGCCATGGGAAACCTCTAATTTCCCAGTTTCTGGCCATGAAGGTTGAATGGAGCTGATTCTACACTTGGTTCCAGGAGTTGACACAAACTCTAGGCCTGGTTACTTCATCACTCATAATTTTGCCAAAGCGATTGGTTTAAGTATGGCCACATGTTTCAATCATAGCTAAGCCTACTTGCTTTCTGAAGGAAAGAGAGAAGCCCTTAAATTGCTGGCATATCTTCTGTGGATCAACACCTGGATAAGCCTCTCTCAGAGTTAAGTCAGCATGGAGAAGGGAGAAACAAGCAATGGAGAATGAGGAAGAGGTGGAAGGGGAAAGAGGAGGAGAAGAGGAGAGGAGGAGGAGGAAGAGAATATACAGCATCATTTAAGTCTCCAAATCTACAGATCTTCATTTATTAAAGTATATAAACACTTCTCATTACTTGAGATAAGTTGCTTGAAATCTGTTTAGCTGTAAACAAAAATGAAATGAGGGATATTTACCATCTACACAATGAACATTGGAATACCTAATAAAACATTTTTGAGTTGGAAGAAATTTTTGTACATTTTAAAAAATATTTTGTTTATTTATTTTTAGGGAAAGGGAGGGAGAAAGAGAATGAGAGAAACATCAATGTGTGTTTGCTTTTTCCGTGCCCCCAGCTGGGTACCTGGCCTGCAACCCAGGCATGTGCCCTGACTGGGAATTGAACAGGTGTGACCCTTTGGTTCACAGGCCCATGCTCAATCCACTGAGCCACACCAGCCAGGGAATTTTTGTAAATTTTTAAAAGGTTGAAAATTTGATTTAGACATGAATTTGAGGATTATCTTTCTCTCCTGATACCAAATGTAATTGTTTGTTTAAAATAAACACATTTATAATTTTTATTATCCTATATATTTGATTTTTTTGTTATCAATAGAAAGTATTTTCTTATGATTATAATTTATATGAGAATTTAGTTATTTAAACTTAGCACAGGCCACTTATTTTTTAAACAACAATATAAAAATTATAGAAAAAGAACAAGGCTAAGAGTTCAATTTACTGTGCAAAACAGGGAAGAAGGCACCATATGAAAAGGGCAGGTGCTGAGTCGCTGATGATCAAATCTTCCAAATAATGTGTTTCTGTATTTCTGTTTCTTAGGTAGCTCATTCTGTTGATGATAAGGCTACATAACTTTTTAGGGATGTGACTTTATCTTACTGTGTTGAGCACTTTTGTTCTACCCTTTTTCTTCAACAAATCTTTTTTTTTGTGCTGGACAATAAAGTCCATTTTCTAATAAAGCTGATAGGAGCCTGGCCTGTGAGGCTGGTTCTTTGGCTGTGCCAGTCCAGACAATTAGAATGAAAAGCACATTTATATGAAAGTAGAAAATTGAGATTACAGAAAGCAGTGTTAGCTTTTGTTATCTTAGTAATATTCTAAATTTTATTTGCTCTACTTGTCAAGAATAGACTGAGTTCAAGGGACTTTTTTCACAAAAGTCAGCTCACCTGAAAGTGAGGTCGATTTATTTAAGAGACAGGGAGAGTGTAATTGACGGGGCCGGTGGCCCTGCTATCTGTTTGGTATGCTTGCATGATTTTTAGGGTTTCTCCCACCTGAGTGGCTGTTTTTTCCCTGTGTTTGCAATGGTTGGGGTCAGGAAAACAGCAGGGAAGATGGGAGAAAAGGAGGAATTTATTAAAGAAGTACACGATCCCAATGGAATTATTGCTCCTGGATTGTTGCCAAACTAATTTTTGTCTTATTTGTTGTACAGTGTCTCTGTTTTCATTATGAAATGATTCTGCATTGTGGTAGTCTAAACATGGATACTATTCATTTTTAGAGTGTTTTTGTGTACATGAATATATAGAGAGATATATATTATATGAATGCACACACATTTTCATTTTTGTGTGTGTATATATATATGTGCATTATATAATATATGTATTATGTGTATGTACATATACATTATATGTATATATATTTATATGTATGTACACACACACTTAAAAACAGGGAAATTTTTTTGTATAGTTAGTATGTGTACAGCCACACACATGGCTACCTATGGTAATAAAAACTGTATGCATTGTTATATTTGATAAAAAATAGTATTAAATGATTGTTTCCTTAGTTGCTACATAATTTGATATAGTGAGGACCAGCGATGTCAAACCAATCTCAAATCTGTAACAAACCAGTGACAAATTATTGTTAGCAGTTTTCTAAACCTGAATTCAAAGATTGTGAGGCTTCGTTTGGGTGAAGTGGAACAGTAACTGTAATTAACACTTAGTATCTGAGAGATGTATAACCCTGGGCTAAGTGCTTTCTATCCCCTGTCTAGAGAAACAGGCATTATAAATTGTTCATTTCTTCATATTTTAAAATTATTTTAATTTTACTCAGCACTTAGGCTAAGTTCACATACATAATCAATTCTTTCTGTAATATTTATGATTTCATGTGTTCTCAGAGGTATTTAATGTTTTGACTTTCAAATCTAGAATCATCATCCTTACATCATATATACACACACACAGTTATTTATATATAAAGTATATATATTATATATAGAAAATGCATATATAATATAAAATATATATAAATAAACATAAATAAAAATATATTTTTTAATTCAAATAGTAGACTGCTATGCATCTAGGCATGTAACTCATGAACCTGGATCAGCACGCTTGACTCCTTGAATCCCATGGCTCTCCCTCTGTAGTACTTACTGAAGCATGTGGATATAACCTCTAAATCAAGATCCACAGATGTATGGGTGCCATGTTGCCAAAGACTCAGGTCACTAATCAGTCAACATCCTGGCCCTCTTAATGATGGTTTGCATTTGAATTAAAATTTGTCATTTGGATTCCAAATATTTATCAATTACATCTCCACACTTCTAACTCAGTTCCCATTGCTTTCATCCAGGTCATCTGTACCAGAATTGTGGTAGCATCTTCCTCTCTGATATCCTTGACTCCAGTCCCATTGTCCCTCTATGTTAATTTTCAGAGAGCAGACAGATTGACCTATATATAACAAAGCCCTAAAATGGTACTCCCTCACTGAGAGAAATTTACTGTTTCTCCATAATCTTAAAATACAGAGAAACTCCTTAAAACTCACAAAAGCCACCATGGTCTGACTCCTGCCTGCCTCTGCATTCTCCTCTCAACATGCCGTCGCACTCTCACTCCTTCCTCTTCATATTCCACAATATCTGTCGTCTGAGTTTTGGTTGAGCTGTCTGTTTGTCTGAAGTTAGTAATTCAAAAACATATATTGAAGACCTTTTATGTGTTGGGCACAAAATAAGCTACTAGGAGTGCCTACCTTTCTCTCCCCCTCCAAAATTTTGCTTAGCAAATGCTCATTTTTCTAGCATCATAGAACCAAGGGAGGCTCTCCAAAGTGTTTATCTTCCCTCTCCTGGGCTGGGTCGTATAACCATGGGCTATGCTCCCATTGTATCACAGACATCAATTTCTCTGTGCAACTGGCATTTTGTTATATAATATTTATTGAATATTTTACTAAAATAACCTATTGAAATACAATAGCTTACAATTTTCTTTCTGAAATATGTGATTTCTAATATATATAAAGAATAAAACATGTAGTAATTTACAAATGTTACTTATTGGAACGGCATTATGTTTCAATAATAATTGGAAGCAAACCTTCATTTTAATTATTACCTCTGCTACATTGGACCAGTTCTTTGAATTCATAGTGTCTCCATTTCATCACCCTTAAAAGTCAGTAAAAGACATCACTGCGCCAAGCATAGTAGACAATAAAATAATGACATGGTTGAGTCCTATTTCAAGTGTAATGTCATGTAAACTGAGGTAAGCGAATTCATCTCTCTGAATTATAGCATGTTCATATATCAAATATAGTAATAGTATATACCTGCATGCATACCATACCATACATGTAGGGCTCTTATCATATATAATAACGTAAGGGACATAAAACTACTTTGTAAATTATAAAGCATTACAGATATTTAACATTACCAGATATTTTGCTTTCAGATTTCAGTGGCAGTTGTAGTCACAGCATTGCTGGTGTCCTGTTCAAATCCCCATGGTGTCAGATGGCCAGGGTACCATGCCCCAGCTGCTGTGCTGGCTGTTAATGGCAGCTTTGACTTGTTCCTGTCACTGCCAATTTTCCCTCAGGCTGAACAAGAACAGTTACTCATGGGAACTGAGACACCATCCCTTGCCTCATTCTGCATGCAATAACTGATGGACAAAGGGGTGCAAATGCCAGGTGTCCTTGCCTCAAGGTGGAGCTCAGATGCGGCTTACATAGAGCAATTGTACCCTTGCTCAGCTCCTTGACCTGCGACATCCTGCCTCCTTGCCTTCTTCACTCCTACCAGCGTGCTCTGAAAAGTCTCATGCTCCTTACCCCTTATCTCAGGGTCTACTTCTGAGGACTTCAATATGAGACAGTGCCTTATGTGAAATCACAACCCTCATTCTCTATTTTCTCTTGAGCCTTATATGCTACTTGTTAAGTGGATACTGAAACAACTTTGGAGAGAGCAGAAACATTTTTCAATATATAAAAGCAATTTGAAAAAAATGTGTCAACACTCTCATCTAGAACATTCAACATTTTAAAGGATATTAGAAAATGATGAAAAAGCAAAAACTACATCTGGATCAGAAGAGATAATACCAAGAACTGGCACAGTTGTATTTTGGGGAAAAAATCTTTAATAGATTTTATTTAACTTACTTGTTTGTTTAAAGATTATATTTAGAGGGGAGGGGAGAGAGAAAGAGAGGGAGAGAAATGTCAATGCATGGTTGCCTCTTGAGTGCCCCCTACTGGGGACCTGGCCTGCAGCCCAGGCAGGTGCCCTGACTGGGAATCAACCAGAGACCCCTTGCTTCCCAGGCTGGCACACAATCCACTGAGCCACACCAGCCGGGGCATTTAATGTATTTTTTAATATTTATGTGAAAAAGAAAAGACTGCTCATGAGAAAGGCAGTCTCCCAATTTCTCTTTCTTGATCTCCTTATATTCCTCTCCCCCACCCTTTTGGTTATTCTTAGTTAGGTATTAAAACTGGTAAACTCTGTCTACTTAACTGATTCAAAGTATCTAAAGATCTCTACACATACTCAGAGAAGAAAATGGCAAAAAATAGTCATAAAAAAGAAATACATGAAAATATAACACAAGGAACATATAGATACATAAAAAATTATTCTCTCTATAAGTTGATTCCAAAGTATTTAAATGTGCCTTTCAACATCAGCAAATGACTAATTCCCATTATCATAATTTATTAACCACATCTTTTGTTCTATGTAGCAATACACTGTGTTTCCATGCTGTGTGTTTTTTATACAGTGACCTAATTTGCTTAAAAGGAAACTCTTAAAACTCCCTTGTTGTAATGAATAAAATGTTAATGAAGAACTACAAAGAAATCCCCTTTGCATTACTTCCATATTCCCAGGAACATCATCATAAATTTGTTTGCCTGGTTCTGACAATGGTAGTGATGTTCCAGCTGCGCAGAAGCATGGTAATGCTAAGTGGTTCTGATGGAAAAGTTAAAGATGTTCAAGGCACTGTCATCTGGGATGGACTGTGGGAAGTTGTCTTTTAGAGACTATTTGATGGATTTGGCATTCATCCAATTTTTTAACATTTATTATTTGCATTGATAACTACATTACTAGAGCTTTTTCAGAAAATTACAAATGGAAACTATTCAAGCAGATATGTTTGCAGCAGAAAGTGTAATTTTATAAATTGGTGCTTTTTTCCCCCTCTGAGTTACTATATCCCTCAGTAATTTCTTAATCATATTGGTATAAATGTAAAATGTAATGAATGTAAACCATTAAAATATTTTAAAATTATTCTTGGTTTTACATGCAGCTTACAGCTAATGTTAATATTTTTGTGTCTAGACCTTGTTCTGCTTGATGAATGTACATTAATAATTTAAATGGTAATTTGTTAATATTGATAGCTAAAGCAAACCACTGTGCATATTTTTCAGTTTAAATGTTAGTTAATAAGTTTGTGTCACTGATAAACTTTTCAAATGCAGATAAAATATTGATAATTTAGTTTGAAACTTGAGTCTAAGTTGTAAAATACTCAACTTCACTGTATTAAAATTAATAAAAATTATTTCCAATTATAAAAATATTTGATTTTGGAAGCATTATGGTCATAACGTGTCAGTATCAGTTTTAATCCCTCTAAAAATTATAAGCTGGATGAGAAACAACTGACTATACTTTTACTCCCACAAAAGTTCTCAACATTTGTTTATATACTTTAAAATAAAAAGAAAAACTAAACTAAAGTAGCAAAGAGAATCTGTAAATCAGAATAAAGGCTATCTGTGTAGTTAATTTCTTTTACCATTTTACTGAGGTTATTAATATGTGTAAAGGGAAATATTTTTTAATACTTTTGCTTTTAGATATAAAACTCCAATATATTTTAAGTTTGGGTTGTTGAAATTTTTATCAATTTTCTCTTTTCTGACAACCAAATGCCTCTTTCTCCTCTTGTCCTATACCCAGACTACCTGTATGGTTTTGAGAGAGTGCCTTGTTTATATATCACTTTGTGACAGATGCAGGATAAGTAAGAAAGAGGCCTATAGTGTAGGCAACATATTTACCTTTGTGAAGTATTCAGGGAAGTAAAGGAATAACCCCCAAATATACATTGATGTTAACTGGGTATCAGTTATTTAATTGCACCTGAGTCAAGAGCTCAGTGGGAAAAGAAAATAATAGAATGACTCTAATATTTATAATCTTCCATCAGGTAAAGGTCTTACATTGTTATAGACATTTTGTTAGAGACAGTTTAACCTTTTATTTATAATGAAAAATTCTATAGAATTGACAAGATTTGATAGTGAAAGAAAATAATGTAAAATTGGCAATTACTATGAACTATGAGATTTAGCTATATTATCCCAATTAACTTTCAACAAAATTCCATTAGATAGGTATCAATGTATACCTTTCATTATGGGAGAACAGGATATGAGAAATATAACTTCATACACTTTGCAAGTATGAAGAATGCAACTTGTGCTTAAGTATATCTGACTCTGAATCCCATATATATTTTGAATAAATTATAATACCATAATTTTAATAGAAGGAGAGAACTTTAATATATCCTAAGACTTCATTACTATTAATTTATGAAGCTTAATCTTCAGTAACTTTCAATTGTCTGGGCCCTTAAGACTACTACAGATTCTATGTTCACATAATTATATATTTTATAAAATTTGTGAAAATATGTTGATGTAACTCATTTTCGTTTCTATTTTTTGGGGGTTGAGAATCCCCAAAGACAAAATGTATCCCAATCCCCACATTTTCAGTACAGAAACTTGTGGCAGTGCTACAAAGAGTGAGTACCTTTGTGTGCTGTTGCTTGATTTCCTCATACACAATAAGACATAACTTTATCGCCAATGACTATGAGATTTTGAGTAGTAATTAAAATTTTTCTTTTCATATATCATGCTTAAACAACTTATTCATGTTAAAGGTATTATCTGCAGAAGAATAAATAGCATATCTGAAAACCTACTGTTTGCTGGTTTCAAATCTGGCTCAACCACTTCATGGCTGAATGAAAAACCAGTTTCCTCATCTGAAAAGTTGAGATAATTTAACTTGCTTAGTTTTATTTTTTATGAATGATGTAAAAAATGTGTATGAAAAGAGCCTAGGAAGTTGCAGGCCAATAAGAAATTGATGCTATTATTAGTTCCTTCAGGTATTTGCTTAGTTTTCAAATTGGTGCTCTACCTTTGCAAATTTGTTCAATTTTCCCGTGTTCACTTATTTCTTCACTTACTAAAATTGTGTTTTTGTGGGTATATGTTCATTCACTAAGGTGCATGAGTCAGTTTTCTCTCTCAAGAAGTCCATGCATAGTTTGTAGTTTATTGACTAATGTAAATCTAGCCATGCAACCTAGTTGGGTTTTTTTATTTTTTTATTTCAACTTATTTATAAAATGGTGGGGAGAGACATTGATGCAATAGCTTTTCCTTATAGGTGCACTTGACCCAAGGGACTCAACTATGCATATCTGTATAGCAAAAGCCACATACACTGAGCAAAAAAGAACACTCAGGAAAAAAAATACAATTTTCATGAGTGAATGTCTTATAATGAAGATAAAATATGGAAGGCTCTTTCCTCTCCCCTCTCAGATTCTAAGTCTCTGTAACCCCCTTACTGACGATAGTCATGCTGAGGCCACTAGTGTTGGGTTTGTAGTTTTCAGTCTTGTCTTTGGGTTGGTTTGTTGATTGGTTTGGATATACACAGCTCCTCATGTAAACTGGCTACCTTGCATTGTGCCCAGTTGAGAAAACATTACTTTCTTTGAAGGCTTGTACTGAGAAATAAATGAGATACTTAAGGCAAAAATGCTACCCCGTAACAAAGGCTTATTACATATTAAATATTGGAGTGCTTTCACATTTAATAAAATCATCTTTTTGAAAGAATTTATTCTAAAGTTGGAAGGGAGAGCATGCATAGAATTTACATGAATTCAAGAGAGTAGCAGAAATATTGTGATTCTAAGTTAATAGTAGTTATATTCTTAAAATATATCAAGATTTACAGTAGGGAAGAGAAGGGACTATTGCTGAGGATGTAGAGTGAAGCGACAGAAAGGATTTTAAAATGTGTGATGTTCAGTGATGAAGTCACAGCTTCGAGAAAGCAGGTGACAGAGCTGCTCTGGCCAAATACAGGAAGTGCTGCCCTGAGCAATCACAGTTCTTAAGTTGCTTCAGATAGCAAAAAAGAAACTTATGTTTAAAATTATTTGGACTATAATTAAGTTTAAAATCAAACTATTTTCTCAATAGTAAAAATTAGAAATGTATGGTTTTCCAAAGAATTAGTGTGTTAGTACTAAACATTTTCAAACAGAAAATAAGCTTCTACTTGTGGCAGTATTTCATAGAATGAATAACTAATAGAAGGGGGACCCCTCAAAAACCAAAATTTATTTATAAAAAATAGTGTATTTATTTCTTACATGTTTAAATTTCAGTCACCTTCAAAGTACTCTCCATTTGATGTAATACATCTACTGAGACATTTTTCCACTGCTGAAAAGTTTTTGAGCTCATGGATTTGATGCCTTTTAGTACTTCTGCTGTTTTTTTTGTTTCACCTCTTCCACACTGGCAAAAATGTTTCCTTTTGAGGACTCTTTTCAGCCAAGGAACAAACAAAACAAAAGTCACTCAGGGCAAGATTGGGTAAACAGGATGGGTGGGGCACAGGCGTCCTGCTGATTTTAGTCAAAAACTGCTGACCACTCAGCATGGTGTGGGCAGGTGTGCTCGTAAATCACACATCGTGAAATGGGCAAACATATTGAAAAGCATCTTCAAAAAACATTCACTAAAGCTGAACACAGCCTCTCACAACCACACCAGCCAGTACACTGATAAAGATGGGTCTCTAGAACACTCAAGGAGTGGGGGAAGCCTGGACTACAAGGGACTGCCCTCCAGGAGATAATTCCACATTTTGGGGATACCCCCTAGTACAGAGTAAAGGCTAGACTAGATCAACACTCATATTTTATTTGCCTTTAAAACCCCATGTCTCTCTGAAGCTACACATTCTGACGTATAAATGATTTACAGGTTTTTCTTTCATGTCTATGAGTATTTACATTTTCTATAGTTTGTTTCAATGTCCAGATTATCAGAGAAAGTGAAGGCATGTGGCGGAGTGCCCCTGGCTATCAACATCAGGCAAAAGGAGTCAAGTGAGCGAACTCAAAGGGACATCCTCGCCATGTTCTTAGCTTGATGTTTTCAATCTACACTCTGTTTTTGCGGGAAAAGCTGGGCATTCCTCTGCTGTATCAGCTACAATTAAAGAATATTTATATTAAATACATATGATTAGCCAGCTCTTATTCTAGGCTAATTATTATATATTATCATATTTATTGTTAATAAAAATATATGAGTTCATTATATGTTTAAATGGGTGTGTATATGTATCACCTATCATATAAGTGTGTGTATATATACCCTGTATGTGTGTGTTACTTATATGTATACATACACACACATACACTCAGGGATGGGCAATGGTAGGTTAAATTACCAGCTATCATTACCTAAATGATAAATCATAAGAAACAAAACAACAACAACAATAATAAGGTAAATAACACAAGTAATAAACACAATGATTAATAAATAAATAATAATGTCAGATTAAGCTCTGTTTTGCATACTCACATCTGCAAGCCCGCATTGCCCGCCCCATACGTACATGTACATGCCGTAGTCTCTACACTCACAGAACTTATATTTTGTGCAATATTGATAACATTCTGATTAAAGAGGTTTAATATTATGAGAATCCACAGAAAGGGCATTTAATTCCAATTCTGAAACTAGAGTCTTTGCAAATTTCCAAGAAATTGTGAATTTTCTTCAGGGAGTTTCAACAGCCTGGTAATGTGAAGCCGAGGCTGCTAAGCTAGATGCTGGATCCCCTACATGTGCAGACAACCAATGAAATGTTTATTCACTGACTTTTGTGAATAAGACATTATTATTTTAGGCAATTTTCGATAGAAAGACTAATTTTAAAGGTGTTAAAAGTGCAGTTTCTGCAGGTTGAGAACCATAGATAGAAAGATCTAAATGCGTGGACTGTGTGAGGGATGAAGGGTGACAAAGGGGAAGTAGGCTTGTGATGTCAGCAATCGTGGGGACACATGGAGATGACAAGATGCTTTCATATAGTTTAAATATTGGTTAGATATTAATGAGGAGTTTTATGTTTAATTTTAAGTTACGTTAAAATTAAAATATGTATCATACCGGCGGAAGTAAGGCCTGCTTGAGTGTGGTTGGTAGGGTAATAAGGTGGGAGTAATAGTTTATAGTTTAAATTTGAACATTTCACCTAAAATGTCATATGGTGTGCCTGAGTGTGATATTGTTATGTTACAGAATTACATGCTTATGATTTTGTGATAAAAGATTTTGTAATAAAAAAGGGTGTTATTTGTACCACACCCTGTGTATCCCTCTGATTTGGTTCTCTCAAAAATCATGGAGGGAAAATGTTTTGCTTCAAATTTGAAAAATGATGGATTACATGATTGTTCAGGATCATGTGGCTTGTAGGTTAGTGCTTCTACAATCTGAGATATTGTAACTTAAAAGCTATATTCTTTCTCATAAAATGAAAATATAATATGAAAATACAGAGTACATAAATAACTGTTGTAACATCTAGAAGGTTCAACTGGAATAAGTAAATACTGACTCTGGTCTTAGAAAAAAGAAGGATACTATCAAGTTACGGTGGGAAATTTTATATTTATTATTATAATTTACAGGGAATGTCATAAATAATGCCCTTTTATGCAATGCAAATGTTAACTCATAAAATATAATATAAAAAGTCCTTTAGACATCTCAAGTACAATTTTACCCAATTCAGGAATTATTTGCAACTACCTGCTTGTTCCTAATTAATTGTAAAATGAAGATCCCTAAAAACTAATATATCCATTTCTCACCTGCAACATATAATTCTATAAAATAATAGTTTTGATTTGATTCCATTATTAAAAACATTATTGATTTGATCAGTGTTGCTTAAATTGAAATTTTCTTTTTACTCTCCTTTTTCAAAGATATCATTTTGATATTCAATATAAAAGTAATGAAAAGGGCTTTTTACTAAGAGGCATGGTCTAACTTAAAATAGTTTTGTAGAATTAGGTGTCAATTTAAAGAAAAATTAAAATAAAAGTATAACCTTGATTCCAAGGCACAGCCAAGGGCTAAGAAAAGAAAAGTTCAGTGATTGACTCTTATTAATCTAGCTTTAAAATGGATGAATAATGTGTTACAACCTTTCTGACATATGGTGAGGTTTGCAGCACGTTTGGCATAATGGTTTCACTTAATAAACACCTGATTAGCATTGTTTAACAGGTTTGGAGTGCATGGAAACAGTCAAATAGCAACATTTTGTCTAGTTAATTCCTCATTAGTAGACTCACAGTCACTGCATCTGACAGATTGTATACCAGTCTTGACACAAGGTGACCTCTTGCTTGGACCTGTTCATCACCTTCAGTCTGTCATAAATGAAGCCAGTACAAATGTCAGAGTGAATGTGACATCACCAGAGACTTCATCTGATGCCTTGAAGGTTATTATTTTCCCAATATTATTATTATAGACACAGTGAAACTACATGTAGCTACAAACAAAATGAGAGTGATAAACCAAAAGAAATCACATATATATAATTTTGATTAATATATTAGTCTAATAGAAGGCATATGATCCATAAATAAAATTCTAGAATGTTATTATTTCAATTTTCTGACATCAAGTACTCTTTTGGTAAATAATGTTTAAGTTACAACCAAAAGGTACAATGTGTATATGTTTGGGAAGGTTAATGGTGAAGATGAATTAATTTATTAATAATGTTCTCTCTAATATATACTTAACAATGTCCTTCCTTCATGAGATAAAGTTGAAGAAGTAAATAAAATTAAAAATTATAAGTATAAGGGAAGCTTTAAGGAAAACATTTTGTGAGAAAAATCTGATTGTCATAACATTATACATTTGTAAATTCAATATTTTTATAAGAAAATTCACCAAATTCCAAGGACATACTCATTTATGACTTTCATCAACCTTGACAAATTATCTCTACCAAATAGCCCCTTTTGAATCACAAAATCAATTATACAATTGTGCCACATTTATATTCTTCTCCTTGACAAGAGGAAATTGAACCAGTTTCAATTTGGATGAACGAAGCCTTGATTAATGCAACGTTCTTATAAACAAAACAAAAATAATGTGATCATGCTTTTTTTCATTCCATGTAAATTTTCCACAAGGAACTTTTTAGACATATTAGCACTAAAAATTATAACCTAAAACAAATTACCAAATAAAATTTTGAAACCAGATATATATTGAAAAGGAAGAAAATGATCATTTGATAAAGGCTAATTTTTCTGCAGAGAAAAGATGAAAAGGAGACTGTGTTGTCTACTCAATTAGAAGCATTTTTAACATCAAAAAATAATTAAAATAAACCATATTTTCATTGTAAAAATAGCATTTAAGGTATAGGTATAAGTAAGGTAAATTTTATAAAAATATTTCAAAGAGGTTATTTTTAATTTTTATATAAATTGCCTTCTTTAGCCTTCCTCATTTAAGTTTTATAATTTTAGAAAACACTTGAAATAGTCCTAGTAGTTATAATTATTTAACTACAATAATTAAGATAGTTATTAGGTTATCTTTATCTCCCTCCCTTTAATGGGCATACACAGTTTAATCTAAGCTGATATGTTTCAGAAGCACAGAATTTGAGAAACTCTGAGAAAAAAATCATTGTAACAAGGGGAGATGATTCTACAATTCTATGAGTACAGTAGGAGTTAGTCTAGCTCACTTCAGGTTCAAATGGAATGCATACATCAGTTTCTCCTTGTTAATACACTAATGAGCTGAGTCTTTTTAATTCATTACACCAACCTTTCGTGCAGATCTTGGTGTCTTCATCAGGAAAGGAAACTAAAGCTTTAACAAGTAAGCATTTTGGCCACAGCACTGCAGCTAGTACCTGACAAGCTGGGATTCTAAACTCAGCGCTACATTTCTCCAAAGGTCATGGCTACAGTTATTGATACTACCCTTTTACAACTCAGTGACACACTGGTTTCATAACTTCTTCATAGCTCATGTTATATGACCTTGTTTTGTTTCTCTTTGTTATTCAATTTATATTTTTTTCAAAAGTTTTATTTCTGTAATTGCTTTTTTGCCAGGTTTATATGTATATCACAAATGTGGATCCATTTTCTTAGTTTTGTATGTTTTTATCTCATCTATCAGTTATAAACATCTTACATTGAATCAACATCTTTCATTGTCATTATTAATTAGGTATAGTCCATTTTCCTTTTGCCACCAAATTAATTGAAAGTGACTCAATATACTGGTGTACAATTTTCTTAATAATCTATGATATATCACATCAGAGGCAGCTGATCTATACATTTTCATTTTTTCAAGTACAATATTCCTTTATCTGCCTTTGTCAAATGTCATTCTTCAATGTTTTTCATTATTTTCTAATTGTTCAAATGCATTTTATTCATTTTTATTGTCAAAGTTTTACCTGAGGCAAGGAGTTAAGGGTCTGTGGCAATTCAGAATCATTAATAATTATATGCATCAGATCATTAATTATTTTTCTTGTCATTTTAGTAGTTTCTAAAAATGAGTAGAAATTTCTAAATTAAAATCTTTTTTAAATTATTGTTTTTAATCTTTCTCCAAGGTCTTGTGAAATTGAATGAAAATAAGCAAATTCCCCTTATCTGCTCTTTATAGGAAATGAATATTTATTGGGAAAAAAGAAATGAACATTTAAAAATAGGACTTTAGGGAACTTGCCTTACTCCCTGATGGTAGCCAGAAGCTTACAGGAAAATCTAGTATATGAATTCTTATTTATATTAAGCAAATTTTCTTATTTATGTTTTCTTAGAAAATACTCTGCTGTATACCTTTTTTACTTTTCATCATCATAGTTGTTGAGATTTAGTTTCATTTACTTTGGAACTTTGGGTGAGAGTATTTAAGTAATAAAGGCAAATCTTTTTGGTAAAATTACTCCCTGTTTTCCCTAATTTTGTAGGGAGAAGCTACCACCTGACCCGGAAGACAGCCAATCCTATATTCTATATAAACTCAGAGATTATTATTTTATATCACAGTTTTGAAGCTATTTATTTCCTGCTCCATAATATAAAATTTCAAGCTTTCTTTTTAGCTATAGGCTGTTTCTTATTTATTCTAGTTATCATTTTACTGCCTGGTGTGCTTGGTGTATCTGATCAATGTTCTCACACTAACCAAGTCTGGTTAGAGTTAATTACCTTGGTACATTCTTAGTCTCCCGTCCATTTCCACTCCTCCTCTCCCCTCCACTCTCCTCACTCCCTTCATCTCCCCTGGATCCTCAGGTTTGTTTTTTCTGTCTTGTACAGTTACATACCACAGTGGATAATTATCTTGATTCTTCTCTTGATTCAGCATCAGGGTCTGAGTCTAAACTAAAATACATGTCATTGCTTCATTCACTAAATATTTTCTTTAAAATGCACATGTTTCTATATTATCTTACATTCTTAGTGGTATTATTTGATTAAAATAGAGCCACTAAACATCTATCTGTGGTATGTACCTCCTCAATTTATGGACCTATTTTTGGATTTCAATTTGCTAAAAACTCATGTAGGACTTTAGTAGCTGCTTCAAGAAAGTTTTACAAAACATTTATAAATGTGCATGACTCAAGTGTTTTAAAAATGCTAAGTTGTTCAAAAATTTTTGGCAGAGAAGTATGCAGAAAGGTTTTTGAAAAGAGTTGAACCATTTTTGAATCTTATGATTGTCGGTACGGACTGAGCCACTTAAGGCAGGATGTGTATAATACATCGTATTATGAAATATTACTCATTTCTAATTCATTACAAAAATACTTTCCTCAACTTGCATATGTGATGGATGGCAAGAAACCAGGTATTCACATCTAATTATAAGGTTTTTTTTCTCTGTGCTAAAATGGACTCTATTTATCTATCAGTGCAATCAATCCATGCATTTTTCTTTGTGTCTGTCACCCTACTACCTAAGCACTTAGTGAAAATATTAAATTAGCCAAAAACTATGGAGTGGAGGTTTTTCTTGTCTTTACTACATTTATCTAAGCCAACCCAAAGCTAAGCAGACTGTGACTAATATTGGAAGTCTTATTCTTATCGCAGACAGAGTTGTTTTCATTCTTGTTATTATTAATTGGTTGAATGCCAACAATATATTCAGTGTGGGACATAATTGCACAATATGTTCTTTCTCCTGCAACCTAGAAAGGGATCAGCTGCTTCCCTCCAGTAATACTGATGCCAGAGTGAAGAATGCAGCTCTATAACCCCCAATTTTCTCTTTTTTTCCTCTCTTCTTTTATCTACTTCCTTCATCAGTTTTCTTTCTAAAGAGAGGGCTATTCATAGTTATTTCTTAATTTTAGAAAGAATTTTAGAAAACAAAGTAGCTATTGCCTTTTAAATTTATACTTATAAAATGTTGAGGTATTTGCTTTTTAAAAAAAACAAATATATTTGTTTTATTTTGCTGATCCTGATAAATATATACTTACAGATTCTGCTGACATTTGTCTGAAAAATACTTCTGTATAGATATACATTTAATTCATAAACTGTTTCTATATAGTATGAAATTTATATATTATATTATAGACATAAATTATGTCAGAATCCATATCATAAAACCATCAGGGACAGATTTTCATATTCTCTTTCCTGAGAGAAGTTAATTTTCTCTTCTTTGTTTTACATTCCAACCTATTGAATTCCAAGTGCATCTTCTAAGAAAAAAAGCAAGAGCTATTTTCAGTTACTTTTACTTCAGTTTATTTTCAGTGCTTCTTTTCTGGAAAGACTTACAGGATGTTTTACTTTTTCATGTTTAAGCTATGTAACTCCTGGAGAACAGCACTAATTACCTCTGAAATCAACCTAACATCAAATCTGTCAGAAATAGGGAAAATAAATGTATTACATTATTTTTTGTTCATCATCTATGCACATGATTATTATTTAAATTGTTGGGATTGCTCACAAATGATTCTGACCTTTAGGAAATAGAACTGTACTTTCATTCTACATGTTACATTTCTCGAAGTACAAATTCAGACTGAACAGATCCACCAGGATATGCTGGTTGCCAAACCTAGGAAAGGGGAACCCTGGGTCCTAACAGAGATTCGAACTTCTGTTAGGTGGAGAACTCAGGAAGTAAGCCATGTTGATGGCTGTGATGCAGCCATCCTTATACAGAGGTTCTCTTTTGTGATTTGTGCTGCAATAATATTCTGAAAGATTTCAGCTTCAGCCACATTCTAGTACAGTGCAGAACCTGAAAGATACCTAAAGAAATAAATGTGCTCTTTAGAATACTATTTATTGGGGAAAACAAAATTTCAAATTTTAATATATTGTTGAGGCTTAAAGATATAGGAGGAGGGATGAACAAAGACTGACAACATTCAAAGAGCTTTTTATAATATTAGTTAATAAAGAGCTCTCTAAAAGTAACTATAATATATGACAGAAAGTATAAAGTAACATTAAATTACACATTGCCATGAAGGGTCCAAATAACATAAATCACCTCACTGGCATAGTCAGGAACTCATCTATTTAAACTGGGCTATAAGAAGAAATGCATTTTAGCAGGTAATGATATTTGTAACTTTGTGTGAATTCAATAAAACTGATTCTTAGTTGAAGTTTCCATAAAATTGCAAAGATTCTATACTACAACTTTAATTAGGAGTAACAAGCTACTAGCAAAAATTTAATTTAAAATTTTGGGTAGAAAATCTCCACATACATTTTAGAAGTAAATATATACTAGAATGTGAAGAAACCCAAAATGTAAATCATTTTATACCTTAATGTTTTCTTCAGTATACCACACACATTTTGAATCACAGGTATGTCTACATATAAAAATGTTGGCATTTTTACAGTATATTTCAGTATATTGGTTATTTTCTATAATTGTTTTCCTTAATTGAAGTAGAAATTTAATCTTCAGAAAATGCTTTATATAGAGATTCCTGTTACCTTTCTTTAAAATTTTGTTTCTATCTTTATACATGATAGTATTTTTTAATAGAGGGAGAACATGAGGGAAAATTAATGTTAAGTGCCTAACAATTTTGACCCATGAACCTTCAATGGTTAAAAACATTAGAAGTTATCTTGCTCGTGTAACATTCTGGTCAGATGTAGAGGTCAAAAGAGAGGCTCTTTTCCGCAACATGATGCTAAGATCCAGGATAAGAGATGCTCGGCCATCTCCACCTCGGACTTCCAAAACATAATAGTCATCGTCAATGCTCAAGCTGCCAGATGGAAGGAAGTCTGTAAGCGAGTATGTGAGGGTGTTTATGGTACAAACTACTTCTGTTCATATTTTTTAAGGTAAAAATAAGTCATATGTCCATACCTGAGCCTGTGTGTGGCTAATAAATACAATGTGTGCCCAGTTGAGCCAACAAAGAGAGATAGTCACCTATTTTCTGAGACAATTAGTTGAAAGTGACTTACCCAGTAACTACATACATCTCAAAGTCCAGGATCTCCATAACTCCTCATGTAGTTATAGTTTATAGTTATAGTTATAGTTATAGTTATATATTCCTTGAATATATATACAAATATATAGTTATAGTTATATATTCCTGCAAGGAATATTGAATGTATAGTTTATATATTCCTTACATTGATTTTTAGAGAGAAAAAGGAAGAGAGAGAGAGAGAGAGAGAAGCATTAATTTGTTATTCCACTTATTTATACATTTATCAGTTGATTCTTGTATGTTCCCTAACTGGATATTGAACCCACAACCCTAGCATATCAGAATGACACTCTAACCAGCTGAACTACCACTGAACTACCTGGCAAGGGCCAAAACTTCTAGTTTCTATGGAACTATTTGAACTGCTAATATAAACTAATAGTGGGTTGGCTAAAAAAAAATTTTTTCCATAAGATGGCTCTAGTAGCGCTTAGTTGTCTTTCATTTCATTTGAAACAATTCTGTTAGATTGTATTGTGGCAGCTGTCATGTCAGCATGCATTAAAAAAAAACAACATATCAATATTGGTGAATTTTTGAGTAGCTATTTTGATATTGAAGATGGAAGAAAATATACAACTTTTTGCATATTATGCTTTATTATTTCAAGAAAGGTAAAAAAGCAACTGAAACACACAAAAAGACTTGTTCTGTGTATGGAAAAGCTGCTATGACTGATCACACATGTCAAAAGTCTTTTGCAAAGTTTTGTGCTGGAGATTTCTCACTGGATGATGTTCCATAGTTGCGTAGACCAGTGGAAGTTGATAGTGGACAAATTAAGACATTAACTGAGAACAATCAATGTTATACCATGAGGGGAGACAGCTGACATATTCAAAATATACAAATCAATAAAGTTATAGGTGAAAATGAAAAATGTGTCTTTTACGGGAAAAGAATATGGACTTTTTGGCTGACCCAGTAGATAAGTAACTGCCAACACTGCCCTCCCAACATATAATAGAGAAACAGGCACAAGCCTACACGTGCACACACACATACTAAACTATACATGTGTTCAGTTTACAAAAAAAGGGAAGAATAAGAGGCAAAACTGTTACTGATCCACAGCCATGACAGAGTCCAAGTGGAGAGCCCTTAATACTGACTGAAGACAATTCTCTAATCATACCCAGATTCTACCTCTAGAATAAATTATTGCACCAGTTTTTCCTATTTTGCCCCCTAGTTCCACTCACTAGGAGGTCCTCTGTATCCATCATCTCTGATGGCCACACCTCAAGTGGGCACTGGGAGACACTCTCCTTGAGGGCTGAAGGGTTTGTATGGTCTACTGTCTCCTGAGGATATTTTGGGAATCTGCAAATTATTTTATTCACATAGGCTTTCTCGAGAATCAAGGAAATAAAACTTCTCTAATATTTGGAATGCTTCTGATCTATTCCCTTCAAGGCAATTCTGGGACCTGTAAACAGACCCAGAGCTTTTTGTCCTAATTCTTAGTTTTGTTTCTTTGCTCCTTTGTTTTATATGATCCTCTTGAAGCTTGGGTAACAACAGGCTTTAGTGGGAAGGTATGAACTTTTCACTAAGCACCTGACCTTTGCTCAAGGCACGACCTTTTGTTTGTTTTTGTTTTCAGGCTTACTGGGATTTGTTGTTCTAAAACTTTTCTAGGTTTCTATCCTACTATCAAGAATATGGAAGCTGCTCCCTTTTCCAGCCCTGGGAGTTCCCAGTTTTGTGAGTGTTACCTTTTTCTTTTTCTTTTTGTTTGCAACCTGACCAATTCCTTTTCTGGGTGTTCCCTTTCTTGTAATATGCCGCTAAAAGCAACAAGTAAAAATAAATACATAGCACCATTCTGACTCTTTCTGACATTTTCCTCTAAAGCTCCTGGCCTGGTAAACACTTGCCTTGTTTTCAAATTGTTGCTAGCAGCAGCTTTACCAAAGGTACGCAAAAGTATAGTAAACCCCTAAAGCTTTGCAGTCTGCCTTTCCAGGTGTAACACAACCCAACATTTATCACTTAGGACTGCTTTTAGAGCATTATCCTATTTAAGCTACAAAATTCTCATTAGTGAAGATAATGCTAGCTATTCTTATAAATATTAGGTAAAATATACTGAGTTTATTTCTTGCTGATAGTATAGTTCTGAGTTGCAGAACTGAAAAAAAGACAGCAGGGAAGGGAAGCTCTCCTTCACGATATCAGCCAGGGATTCAGAAAGGTAAACATTATGCCATCTGCATTTGTTTTTCACTTTGGCGATCACCGTTGCTGCCAGCTAAGAAGAGAAGGGAGCATGCGTGAGCACACGGGGAAATATTTGGTGGCCCAGTCATGGGATTGGCCTATGTCACTTCTCACATTCTATTGGTTAGATTTGAACTAGGTGGCCATACTTCACTAATGTGAAGTCTGAAAAATGTAGTCTAGCTGGGGCCCCTGAAGAATTTGAGATCATTCTCAGACATAACTCACATGCCAGGTCAATCAAGAGAAACTGGGATTCTAACCTGTCTACCAGCAACTTGTTTCATGATAAATCTGTCAACTATAAAACACAAATAAAAGCAAAATATTTACCTTCTAGTGGTATTGTGATCCTATTGAGAACCATTGTACTCAGAATCTCATAGAACTCCACCAAAAAATTGATTAGTCTTATTTCTAAGTTATTTTATAAAAAGTCATAGCAACCTTGGTTACCTCAACTAGCATATTATAAAACATCAGTAATGAGTGATTCCTTGGTAGATGGCAGGAACTTCTAGTAAGCCTACAGCACTTTAGGTCTTATTACTCTTATTACTCACTCAAATAATTACAGCTTACTGAAATAATGTGTATTGGTCTCTGTTCAAGTGTCAACGTCTAAATTTGAACATATCCGTATTTTCTTAGGAAGAAATCTTTTCCCTCTTAGGTGGTGGAAACTGAAGAAATTATTCTTGATATGAAGTAATTTTATTGCAGGGAGAACATTGCCTCTGATTTTAACTTAGTTGAATAGATTGCAATTTCAATTTAGATATTAGAGAGAAACCTTCATTATAGCAATGAACTCTTATTCTGTTGGTATAAAGGATGTTCCTGACAAATTATACTTTTTGCTCCATTAAAAATGATTCTGAAAACTTTGAGACTGGTGGAAAGTACCATTCAGTTGCAGTTGATATGAAATGGGCTTTTTAAAGTGCCATTTTTCTGCTTAACAAAATCAATAGTCTTTATTATATACAATAAGCATAACCTGCTACCATTTCCCAGATCAATAAAATCTTCTCTTCCTTTTTGATATTCAAGTGCCTGGAGACAATGTAGCCACTTGAATATTAATTCTGCTAGTGGATTCTATGTCTTATATTAACTCTTACATCAGCAACATATGTCTTAATTTTACACTGTTTTACTTTCCATAGAAATTATTTGGAAAAAGAGTTATCTTATTAAATATTTACTGTGTTCACTCTGTTTAGACAGACTTTTTGAATTAAGGTTCCACTTGTTGGTAATCAGAAGTGCTATACTTACTTGCCTGCTTTAGACATGATATTCAAATGCCCCTTCATTTAGACAGACTAAGCACAATGCGTTCTGGATTCAATACATTTTTCTGTTAAAGAACGATCCTTAATTACAACTTATACATCACTGTCACAGAGTAGGGTGCACTGTGGACAGTAATTCATGAAGTGAAGACATCTGCTCATTCTTTTGAGGTCAGAGAGTCATTCTATCTCCTTGTTTTTCTCTTATTCACAAAGCTCACCAGCTGATTTATACTATATTGATTTTGAAAAAACAGAAAGCATCTTGAAGGAATTGTTAAATATATCCTATTAAATAAAATATTATAGAGGATTCATCAGATATATGCAGTTTCAATCACAGAAAAAAATAGATTATAGCATTTATATATTCTTGCATTCTTGTATAGTAAGTGAGCTTATATTTATTTTGAAATGTAGCAGTTGGGTAGTTATATAGCATTTAAAAATGAGTGTGATGTTTCCTAGATCTATTGTATAAAATGCAGTCTAGTCAATGTAACATATAAGTGAATAAAGTGAGATCTAAAGAGATCAGGTGCCTCGTTGAGGATCACACAGTTACGGCAGGAGGGACTGGAAAACAGTTTCTTACATCTCAAGCTGTACCTTTTTTATGTTATTAGGTTTATTTTTAATGGGAATATATTAATCATATAGAAAATAACCCTACTCTACAAATGTGTTATTGAGCTTTCCAGCCAAGTTTCAGAGTCACCTGACAGATGGACACAGAAAATGGATTTATGGAGGTAAAATTATTATCATTGTCATCATAATCTATAGAATATGTAGTTTGTAATATATACATTTTATTAGAGATTAGAGGGAAGAGAATATATGTTTTCCATTTTATTAAGTCAGTGTTTATGATTATTCATTATTAAAGCATAACCCAATGTATTAATTTATAATATATCTAATGCTATAGATCAGTCCTACTAATTCATGTGCCATGAAATTAATGTGATTAGTGTTTATTTTGTTTTTCCTTTTTATTTAATTTATTGGGGGTGACACTGGTTAACAACAAAATTACACAGATTTCAGGTATACAATAATACAGCATAACATCTGTACATGGTATTGTGTTTACCACTGCAAGTCAAGTTTCAATCTGTCACCACTTATCACCCACTTCCCCTCCCCTACCTCCCTCTGTCCCCTCCTCTCCAAGGCAATCACCACACTGTTGTCTGTGCCTATGAGTTTTTCTTTTTTTTTAATTTTTTGCTCAATCCTTGAACTCTTCTCACCCAGCCACACCCCACCCTATCACTCACAACAGTTGTCAGCCTTCTTTATGAGTCCATCACTATTTTCCTTGTTCGTTCATTTTGTTCATGTTATTCCACATACAAGTGAAATCTTATGGTACTTGTCTTTCTCTGACTGGCTTATTTCACTTAGCATAATGTTCTCCAGGTCCATCCATGCAGTCACAAAGGGCAAGATTTCCTTCTTTTTTTCTAGCCAAGTAGTATTCCATTGCATAAATGTACCATAGCTTGTACCACTCACCTACTGATAGTATATGTGCTACTTCTTGATTATTGTAAATAATCCTGCAATAAATAAAGGGATTATACATTATTTTTGAATTATTGTTTAAGACTTCTCTGGATAAATTTCCAGTATATAGGATTGGTGTTTAGATTTTGCTTTTTTATAACTGTATTTGTTTTCATAAATAAAACATGCTTTTACTTATATACCTTCCACCACCACTATGTTTATTTTGGCAATAAATATATGTTTCAATCTGATGACAATTAAATCTGGAACATTATTTTGTTAAGCTAATAACAAATAAAAACATATGTTTAAGAAGTTACACAATGGTTTGCTATATATGTGTGTGTGCGTGTGTATACACACACGCACACACACATCCTATATTGTTAATAATGGCAGTGATTTGCTAATAGGTGACCTTGAGAAATGGTAAAATGGAAAAGGAACCCAAATGTGTTTCTTCTCTGACCTAGGAACTACATGTTTGCTGTTTCCTGTAGAAATATTAATTCCATTATTTTAGATATGGAAATACCCCATAGAAATATTTATTTCCTTCTTTTTAGATGTAATAATCACATAGAAATAGTTATTCCCTTCCTTCTAGATGTGAAAACTGCATTAATACTAAACTTACCCAAATAGCAAAGGTAGAAAGTATTGGAACTAGAATTTAAGTGGGGTAGAATGGATATTCTACCCCTGCTCCCCACATCCTCCTTCCCCCACCTCTGTAATCATGCCTCAGGTCTTTATATCAGGTTGGTAAAAGTATAGCCTTTAGAACCAGACAGACCTGAGGTCAAATTTCAAATGCCACTTAGGTGTATGTGACTTTAAGAGAAATGAGTTAACTCTTCATAGTCTTTTTCTGTGTCAGTGAAAGGACAGCAGTAGTACCAACCAAAGTGGATTGTCATGTGTATTAATGGTAATACACATACATTACTTAGCTGAGTTTTCTCTATATGTTCTGCATTTAACAAATTCTGTTGAATACACACTGGTGGTTTTTAAATTGAGCTCCATTTTCTTCATCTGTATCATACACTTCCTGACATTACTCTGGGACAAAACAAGATGATTGATCCAAAAAAGGCATAATAAAAATGGAAAACAGTTACATTACAGTTCATTGCAGTCACTGCAAACTATTTGGAACAGAAAGAAATTTAATGAAGGATGCTGAGATTCTTCCAGAATTTTTGGAAGGGCTAGGGAAGAAATTCCTTGGTGGTGGAGGGACCAGGCTTCACTTACCACGAGCACTGATATTGCAGCTGCCACTAATCCTGTTCCTGCCACAACTGCCTATTGACACCATGAGTCCGTCACCCACAATTGGAACACAGAGTCTGGCCATCCCTCCTCTACTTCTCCATGATCTTATTTTCTAGAAGAACTAGCTACACGAAGGTGGCCTCAGCTTCAGTTCTGTCTTCAAATCTAGCTGAGGTATTCTTGCTTAGAGAAACCTATACACTGTAGAACACCTGACAAAGAGGTCACATTAGAGAAATAGTAATGACCAAAAAGATAGGTGGTAGACAAGGGAAGCTATTATTTTTAAGGTTCTTTTGTGGTTTGTCCAACTTACTCTTCTAGGAAGGCTATTGACAATCGTCTCTTATTCCTTATTTCTAATTGCCAGTTCCCCAAACCCCTACTGTATGTTTCCATATTGACTTCAGTGGAAATCATTTGAAAGTTATATGATAAATGTATTACATCCAAATTTTCTAACAATTATTTAGAGCTGAATTTTTAATGGTTCATGCCTCTACATATTATTTATAATAATCATATATTGCCAAACCGCAAATCAAATACGAGCGAGCCATGACTATTTCAAAATGTTGTACCTAATATTCATTATATTAATCTCTTTCTTAGATCAATCAAATAATTACTTTCTGTCTTATGTGATATATATTTTTAAGGCAGGTCTCTTAGTAGGGCCAAGTTCTTCATAGTACCTCATATGGTTTAAGCCCTAGGGCCTCTTTTGCTTGGAGCTCTGATGATATTCATTTCACAATGCGTGATTATATTTTTAGATCAGGAAATTGAAAACTTACAGTAATACCAAATATGTTGTATTTGCAGTGTAATTTGGAAATGATATTACTACATAATAATAATTGAGTTTTTCTCTTTTTATATGTTCATGTTATTGAAATCATCAGGAGTACATTCTATCTGTATGTTGTTTCTGACAGACACTTGACAGATATGGAGCCAATAGACATTTCTGATCTAGCAAAATGTGTTTTATTAAGAGTATAAAGGAGATACTTGTACTTTTATACTACAGATGTGTAACAGAGCAATATGTCAATATAAAGATGTTGAGAAAAATTATCCTGAAAGAAAGTTCATGTTATCTGACTAATTTTGACAATTTATCCTTTTATGAGACTGACACACTACCTACTGTGCTAATGAGGCACCTACTGACAATTTGTCCTTTTAATTGTCTTTCTGTTGATCATTTACTCTTCCGGAAACCCTAACAGAGGATTCTTTTAAGAATCTTTGCAGTCACTTTACAAAACTTAAGTGTTTTATATCTAACCACTTAGTTTTTCCAGAAAGGCACAAGATTTAAATATTTTAATAATAATGTCACAAAAAGTGTTCACTATTGCTAGGCCATCTTGCTTTACTTCCCTAGTACATTGATATTCCACAGTGTTATAGCAGTTCAACATTCTCCTTTTTCTATCTCAACATCTCATTTTCTCATTTAATAGGGTCTTTGAATCTAAAAAATGCATTTTCTTATTTTTTCACTTTTGCCCATTTAAAATAAAATATATATTATTGTTTATTCTCTTACAATGTCCCAATTTTTCCCCTTTGTCCTCCTCCCTCCAGCCCACACTCTGCCCTGAAAGTCAACCCCCTAACCATTGTTCATGTCCATGAGTTGTTCATACATGTTCTTTGACTAATCCCTTCCCCTTCTTTCCACCATTCCCCACCACCACCCTCTTCCCCTCTGGTAGTTGTCAGTTTGTTCCATGTTGCCATGTCTCTGGTTCTGTTTTGCCCATCAGTTTATTTTGTTCATTAATTTTCTCTTATAAGCGAGATCATATGGTATCTTTCACTGAATGGCTTATTTTACTTTCCATAATAGTCTCCAGTTCCATTCATGTTGTCACAAAAGGTAGGAGCTCCTTCTTCTTCTTTTCTAATGCATAGTATCCCATTGTGTAAATGTAGGACTGTTTTTTGATCCACTCATCTACTGATGGGCACTTAGGCTATTTCTGACACTTGGCTATTGTAAGTAGTGCTGCTATCAACATAGGGGTGCATAAGTTCTCCTGAATGGGTGTTTCAGGGTTCTTAACCTTATTCCAACAATGGAATCACTAGGTCAAAAGGCAGTCCATTTTTAATTTTTTGAGGAAATTCCATACTGTTTTCCTCAGCAGCTGCAACAGTCTGCATTCCTACCAACTGTGCCCTAGGGTTCCCTTTTCTCCACATCCTCAACAGCACTAGTTGTTTATTGATTTACTGAGAGCCATTCTGACAGATATGAGGTGATATCTCATTGTAGTTTTAATTTGCATCTTTCTAATGGCCAGTGATGCTGAGCATCCTTTCATATGTCTATGGGCTATCTATATGTCCCTCTTGGAGAAGTGTCTAGTCAGGTCCTTTGCTCATTTTTTAATTGGATTGTTTGCCCTCCTGGTGTTAAGTAGTATGAGTTCTTTATATTTTTTAGAGATCAAACCCTTGTCCAATGTATCATTGACAAATATGTTCTCCCATACAGTCAGTTCTCTTTTCATTTTGATGATGGTTTCTTCAGCTGTGCAGAAGCTTTTTAATTTAATGTAGTTCCATTTGTTTATTTTTTCCCTTTATTTCCTTTGCTCTAGGAGTTACATTGGCAAAAATATTGCTGTGTGGGATATGTGGAATTTTACTGCCTATGTTTTTAGTTAGGACTTTTATGGTATCATACCTTATATTTAAGTCTTTTATCCATTTTAAATTTATTTTTGTGATGGTGTGAGTTGGTGGTCTAGTTTCATTTTTTTGCATGCACCAGTCCAGTTCTCCCAGCATCATTTATTGAAAAGGCTATTTTTATTCTACTGTAGGCTCATGACCCCTTTGTCAATTATTAATTGACCATAGAGACATTGGTTTATTTCTGGGTTCTCTTTTCTGTTCCATTGATCTGTGTGTCTGTTATTATGCAAGTACTAGACTATTCTGATTACAGTGGTCTTGTACTACAGTTTTATATCAGGTATTGGGATCCCTCAAAATTTGTTCTTCTTTTTCAAGGTTGCTGAGGCTATTTGGGATCTTTTTTGGTTCCATACAAATTTTTTTCACATTTTTTTTATTTTAATCATTGTTCAAATACAGTTTTCTCCCTTTTACTCCCAATCCAGCCCCCCCTCACAACCCTCCCCATTGCCCTCCCATTACCACCCTACCCTAGTTTTTGTCCATGTGTCCTTTAAGTTTGTTCCCGTGAACCCTTCCCAATGTCCCCTGAAATTCCCTCTACTCTCCCCTGTGGTCACTGTCAGCCTGTCCTCTATTTCAGTGTCTTTGGTTATATTTTGCTTGTTTCTTTGTTTTGTTGTTTAGATTCCTGTTAAAGGTGAGATCATATGGTATTTGTCTTTCACTGCCTGGCTTGTTTCACTTAGCATAATGTTTTCCAGCTCCATCCAAGCTGTTGCGAAGGGTAGGAGCTCCTTCTTTCTTTCTGCTGCATAGAATTCCATTGTGTAAATGTACCATAGTTTTTTGATCCATTCATTTACTGATGGGCATCTTGGTTTCTTCCAGCATCTAGCTATTGTAAATTGTGCTGTTATGAACATTGGTATGCATAGGTTCTTTTGGATTGGTGTTTTAGTATTCTTAGGATAGAGTCCCAGCAGTGGAATCGCAGGGTCAAAAGGCAGATCCATTTTCAGTTTTCTGAGGAAGTTCCATACTGCTTTCCATAGTGCCTGCACCAGTCTGCAGTCCCACCAACAGTGCACTAGGGACCCCTTTTCTCCACAACCTCTCCAACACTTGTTGTTTGTTGCTTTTTTTATGATCGCCATTCTGACTGGTGTGAAGTGGTCTCATGGTGGTTTTAATTTGCATCTCTCTGATAGCTAGCGATATTGAACATCGTTTCATGTGCCTTTGGATTTTCTGTATGTCCTCCTTGGATACAAATTTTTGAAATATTTGTTCTAGAACTGTGAAATATGGCATTGTTATTTTAATAGGCATTGTATTGTATCTATAGAGTGCTTTGGGTAGTATGGACATTTTAATGATGTTAATTCTTCCAGTCCATGAATATGGTATATGCTTCCATTTATTTGTGTCTTTCTCAATATCTTTCTGTATTATCATATAGTTTTCTGAGTACAGGTCTTTAACCTCCTTGGTTAAATTTATTTCTTGGTACTTTGTTTTTCTTTGCTATAGTAAACTGAATTTTCATTAGAAAAATATAAGTAGGTGAGTGCTAACAACTTTACATTATCAAATTAATCAAATTCATGATGTTTTACCCGTGTTTGTCTGCCTTTCTATTCAGACTAAAGATTATACTGACAAAAATTGTAGTTTCATTTTTACCCAAGGATTTCTGATGGCAATTTCTTCCTTTTCCTCCTTTGATATACCTCCCTCTCCTTTATTATCATCTTCCTCATCATCATCTTAGTAACACACACATTTTATTCAATTACCACAATTAATGATTCTAATTTCCCCATTTTAATGATGAAGAAACTGAGTCATTACTTTTCCTATTTTTTCCTATCTTCTTGCAAACACACCTTAAAATAAATAATCTTTTAAAAAAGAATCACTCCCTCAAACCATGTTTTTTTTTCTATTTCCTCTGCTTACGGCAAATTTTACCTCAGAAGAGATGTTTAAGGGGTACCCCTTAAAAACATCTTTTTTTCTCATGCTTTTGAATAAAAACTAAATGGCATACCTTACAGATCAAGCCCAACAGAATTTGCATGTTAAACACTAAAACCGGTACATAGTTAATGCTCAATAGTAGTTAGAAGAGTTGTCATTATTCTCATCATTGCTATTTGATCCTTGCATGACTCTTACTGAATCTTCTTTCTCATGATCTCTCCTGGCCACACCAACCTTCCCTCTGCTTCTCTTACATACCTGGCTCCTTGCTCTCAGAACCTTTATCTCTCAGCCTCCTCTGTCTGGAATGTCATTCAGGGATGTGATGTGCCTTCAGTCCTCGACCACTTTGTCTCATTTTAATGGTAACTTCCATAGAAGCCTCCTCTGTCTACTCTTGCCATTTACTGTCTACCTTGTTAAAGTGCTTTATTTTCAACATACTACTTCCCACTACTGAAGCTTTCTTATGTATTGGTTGTTTTATGTGTTAGTTGCCTCTCTCTCTCAACTATGATTTAAGTTCCATGAGAGCAGAGATTCTACAAAATGAGTACGGTATTGAAACAAGATTCAGGAAAATTTTTATTTAAAAAATCTATTTTAACCTTAAGTGTATAATTATTATATGGTATTTATATTTTATAATTCAGAAAAATATGTTGTTAAAAATAACATCAGAAAAATACAGTATCATTTTATGTTATATGTTGTTCTCACATACATTATTTTTAAATACAAGAAACAATGAACACCAATATAGTTTATCTTCAAATTTTAGCTTTAATTCTCTATTCCAATATTAACTACAGGGTTATATATCCTTTGTTTTCTAAAATGTGATATTCGTATTCTACTAAAGATTTTGCTAAATGTACTTTTATCTGTTAAGCCAATGAATGTGATTATCTAAATTGACTGCAGTATAAAGTAGTTTAATATTTAAATCATATACTTGTTAACCATTTTACTTTCTGAAAATTATAACATATTATAAGGTTAATATTGTGAATTTATTAAAATATAAACTATAGTACAATATTCATTTTTTATTAACTTCAAGCAGAAACTTGAAATGCAACTGGGGATTCAATCATTTCAATAGACTGCTTATTAGAACAGAAACTTTAGGATCTTTTGTAACTATTTCACCTAAAATTTAAAAAAAAACAATTACTATCAATGTTATAATCCTAACCCATATAAAAATGCCTGTAGATAAATACTTGTTCTTACCTTTGTATTTATAAGGCATCTTTCTTTAAAATTCATAACACTTTACATACATTCTTTTTCATTTACCCTTTTGTTATCCCTGAGTAAACAAAGTATTTTATTTGTATTTCTTTGGAAATCTCCAATGAACAGTTCAAAGTAATATGCTGTAACATGCTAACATTTGTTGTAAATTCATAGATATACGGTACTGAGCATTTGCTAATGACTGTATGACTGGTGAGTCACAGCAGGCACTGCACACAACAAAATTTTACACTCACCATTTTTGTTGCCAAAGTGAGAATAAAGGTTTTCCTACTATCTTGCTCTATATTCTCACCTTAAAAATGCTATTAGACTGAACAGGCCAACACTTTGATGAGCCTGGCAAGAAAAAAAGGTGATTCTTTACCTTTCAAGCAAACCAACATAGCTATTTTTAAAAGTTTCCCAAGGTAAAATTGTTCATTCATAAATGTAAGAACTCAAATGTTCTCATAAGCAGCCAACTGGTCTGGGACTGGCCTTGTGAACACGAGCTCTTCAAACAGCCTCTTAATAAATGGTTAAGTAAATTTCTTTAGAAGGCAATCATAATCATGTATTGGGGTTCCCTGGAAAACCATTCAGTGTGTGAATCTGATGCCACTGGCCAGTCTATCCAGACCGGATTTTTCATGGGCTTTATAATCACTAATCGATACCTATTTTATGTATAAGGTCACCATAATTGTCCAACTGTTAGTTATTGATTTATAAAATTCTTTAGGTTAATTGAGTTTTACAAACATTCACAAAATAAGTGATTTCATTTATGTAATATCACGGACAGTAGTGTTAATTCAAGTCTAGGTCATTGAAGTATCTGAATAATTCAAGAAAAAAAAAGTTCACTGTATAATGTGTCCTATCCTGGATTACCTAGATAGGTACTTATGTTTGAATTTGCCCTAATGGGGTAGGGGAAAGGGGAGATAAAAAAATGTTTTGTTCCCTTCAATTGGAAATAAATCAATATTATTTTAGTAAATGTTATTCTAATTTTCAGCCTCAATATGAAGAGTTTTGGCATTATATTACAATTAAATTTAAGTTTTTAAGCTGGAAACTTTTTCTGGAAGTCCATGGCCATCCATCTTGAACTCCAAGCATGTAGGAAGACATAGGAAGAAGTATATTAAATCTGACAAATGACCTCCCATGTGCAAAGGAGGAAATAAAGATTCATTCTCCGTGTTTGTGAGATCATTTTGATGAAGGAAAGGCTAATTGAGGATGACACACATTCTAAATCTAATTCAAATCAGCATTTTTACATGAAGACTCATCACATTTCCAATGGTACACGCTATCATAAAACAGCTTAGTAAAGACATTTTGAATTTGATTCTTGGAATTTTTTTAAATGATTCATCAGAACTGACATTTTTAGGGGTAATGAGTTTCCAATCTTAGTATTAGTTCAAACTGGATACCTGTGGCACTTTGCACCTTTCATTAAAAAAGAAGCATTTTTCTTTAGCATAATGAAGTCTTATGTTGCAGGGAAAATTGTAACTAATATGTGATCATGCCCAGGAAATGCAGGGAAAGTGCCAACACAGGGTTTTTCACAGTAAAAGCCAATCACCTTGAAATGGTTAAAATTTTCAATTATGAAGGACTCGTCCACTGGCATTTAAAAAATAAACATATTCCAAGACCAACTAGCACCACTGTTGTTTTTAAAATGAAAAGGTAATCAGTAAACTCTATCTTCTTGAAATTCTACAAAATTAGCATTGTTACTATCTTATTAACACACAGTTAACAGCTAAACTCTGTAAAAAGGTCACCTCATTCTTTTTATCTAATAGATAACTTGTTAATCCTGCAAATTTCATATTTTAGATGCTGTTTGTTACAAGTCAGGGGCATTTATATTTTCTACTTAGAAAAAATTGTATCTTGACCATATATACATAATCACAACTCAAAATATAGAAGGCACCCACTTCCTAAGAGCTTATACAGAAACAATGCTTAGTCTCTATCTTTAAGACTGTGTACTGCATGCCAGTCATTCTAATTAAATTTGGAAATAAACATTAGTACGCAAGTCAGTGGTTATAAACATGTAATATACAAAGGCTGTTTATGGGGCTATATTCCCACCCATATCATGGCCATTTGGCATTCTTCCAAAAGTAAAGCAAAACAGAATGCCTAGCTATGTAATTTTGGATTCAAGAAAATGGTACTTTTAATAGTAGAAATTATTTGTAAAAAAATCATATATCAAGTACAATCATTTCAAGATTGAGATTTTGGAAAAATTTGATTTTATCTTGGAACTGAACAGTGAACTTTTTTCTGTTGTGTAAATCTGTAAAAATACCTCAGGTATTTCAATGGTCAAGTATGATGCATAAATTCCCTGCCTCAGGTTGGTTTCTAAAGTGGTGTATTTCTCTTTCAAAGCAACTAAGTATCAAACTCATATGCTTATTTTTAAAAGTAGTCCCCAAGCACTTGTGCTATTTATTTCTAAAGATTAATAGGGAAAAATTATGATTATCACCTATGATCATTTACAGTGATATAACATTATACTATAATTAAGTCAGTTGCTCACTTATAGGATCAAAAATGAATCTAGATTATTTTTCTGTAAATTCACTCTACCTCACCTGTAAGCATAACAATCTGCCTGTAAGAATACCAGAGACACACAGAATAAATTTTAAGTTTATTCCAAACAAATCAAGTAAATGGCAAAGCCGTGGTTTACTTCTAGTTATCCTAGCTCTAAAACTAATATTCCCAATTAATAAAAATAAATTAATGAAAGGCTGAAATACTCTAGCATCTTAAGGAAATATAATCATAGGAAGGATATCATATTTTTTAAGAATAACTTTGTTTACTCATTAACTCATTAAAATACATGCTTGATATCTGGTATGTTCTAAAAATGACTCAAGATCAAAACATTAAGGGCAACATACATAGACAAAGGGGCAAAAATATTGGAAGCAAATATTTGGCAATGCAGAATAATATAATGAGTTATAGAAACACAAATTAGATCTTAACTAGGATAGAGACGAGTCAGGGAAGGTGATATTTGATTTGATTCATAAATGGGTCTGAGTATAAGGAGTATGGAGGGGTGAATATTCTAAGCATAAAAACACAAATGTATACTGTGGTATGGAAACGGCACATGTTTCAGTACGGCTAGAGATGAAGCTGTAAAGTTAGGGAAGGAGTAAGACTTCAAAGGTCCTAGCTTAAAGTGTTAAGCACTACATTCCTTTTTCTTCTCTTCTTTCTTTCTTTTAGCACAGTAATTCTTAGCAAACATACTGTTTTAGGAGTATGACCCTGGCATCAAATCGGTAGACTGTAGGAGGATATTCCTGGAAGAGGGAAACCAGCCAGGTGACTCATTAGGAAAAGCCTGATGCATGTTTTGAAGATGAAGAACTAGGTTTAGTAATAGTAAGAGAAATCCTTTGTTGCCTACAAGGTACATTTTGGGTTCTCTTAAAATTCATAAAAAGAATGTACTATAATCATCTCTATGATATGATAGATATTTTATCAATGAGAAAATTGATGCCCAGAGACATTAAAAACTATTCTACAGTCAGAAAGTAGTGGTGCTGGAATTTAAACCTTTAGTGACACCAAACCCATGCGCCTTTCTTTACAACACTGCCCCCTCATTTCCATGCTGTTATTCATATACAAAAAGCAGTTCAAGCTACAGGAATGAATGGGATTACAAAAGGGGGGTATTACGGCAAAAGAGTGCCAGGGACAAGTCACTGAAATTTTATAACTTTTAGGAAGACAGAGGAAGCAGATCTAATGAAGGAGAACATAAAAGACAAAGAAAAGATAAAATAGTATAACAAAAGCAAAGGTAGAGTAGGATATTTCAAAGAACAAAATATCAGTAAAAGCAAATAATAAAAAGAGGTTAGAAAAATAGGCCATTTCAGTTAGCAAATAAATGCTTTTATTTGCTATCTTAGACTGATACATCCTAAGAGATAAAATTCCACATTTCATGTATCATTTATGACTACAGGTCTTGGAGAGATAAGAACTGTATGTAATGTAGACATTCATATGAGTGTGAAAAAGGTGTGCACAGGATGTGAGGGTCTTCAGATCATTCGTTTGGTGGGGGGTGGGGGATGTGAGGAGGGGAATGTGGATGAAGTTTTGAATTCAGCGCAACTTTGTATTGGAGATGAGGTTGGGACTTTCCATAGAAGGTGTGATAAAAGTGTTCCAGCAGTTGGCTCTGGCACATAATGAGCTTAAACATATTATCAGGTACTTTATTTTTTTTTTGCTGCAATTGCAAAAGGACTTTTTTCACTTATTTTTCTGAAATTTCATTATTAATATATAGGAATGAAGTGGATTTTTGTAACATTGATTTTGTGTCTTGAAACTTTACTGTATTTGTTTATTGTTTCTATAGTTTTTTGGTGGAGTTTTTGGTCCCCCCCCCATTTGGTAAGAATATAATTATACTTTATCTATTTTATATTTTGATTAAACTTATTGGGGTGACATAAGTTAATAAGATTATGTAGGTTTTAAGTGTACATTTCTATGATACATGATTTGTATATTATATGGTGTGCCCAACACCCAAAATCAAATCATTTTCCATCATCATATATTTGGTCCCCTTTACCCATTACTGTCTCCTTGCCCCCTTCCCTCTGGTAACTATTATACTGTTGTCTGTTTTTATGGGTTTTAGTTTTATATCCCATATATGAGTGAAATCATATGGCTCTCATCTTTTTCTGAGTGACTTATTTTGCTTAGCATAATAGTCTCAAGGTTCATTCATGTTGTCATAAGTGGCAGTATTTCATTCTTTTTTTGAGTTGAGTAGCATTCCATTTAAGGTTTTCTATATAAAGAATCATATCTGCAAAAAGTGACTTTTTTACTTCTTCATTCCGAAATTGGGTGCCTTTTATTTCTTTCTCTTGCCTGATTGCTCTGGCTAGCACTTCCAGTGCTTCACTGAATAACAGTAGTGAGAGTGGGCATCCTTGTCTTGTTCCTTGTCTTAGAGGAAAAGCTTTCAGTTTTTTACCACTGGATATGATATTAGCTGAGGGTTTGTCAAATATGACCTTTATTATGATGAAGTACTTACCTTCTGTGCCCATTTTATTGGGTGTTGTAATCATAAGTGGATGTTATATCTTATCAAATATTTTTTCTATATCTATTAATAAGATAATGTGACTTATCTTTATTTTGTTAATATGGCTCATTACAGTGATTGGTCTGCATGTTAAACCATCCTTGTGCTCTGGAGTGAACACCACTTGATTATGATGTATTATTTTTAATGTATTATATATTTGAGTTGCTAGCATTTTGTTTAGTAGCATTTTTGCATCTGCATTTATCAGAGATATTGGTCTATTGTTCTAGTGTGTGTCTGGGGAGGGAATTATCCTTGCTAGGTTTTCATATCAGGGTTATGTTGGCCTCATAAAATTTATTATGAAGTATTACCTCTTCTTCAATTTTTTGGAAGTGGTTGAGAAGGATAGGTATTAAAACCTTTTTAATGTTTTGTATAATTCATTAATGAAGCCATCTGGTCCTTGATTTTTTAATTTGGGGAGGTTTTGATGGTTGTTTCAATTTCCTCACTGTTGGTCTATTTAGATTTTCTAATTCTTCATGCTTCAGTCTGGGAAAGTTATATGTTTCTAGGAATTTATGCATTTTTTTCTAGGTTATTGAATTTGCTGGTATGTAGTCTTTCATAGTGTTCTAGTATGATCCTTTGTCTCTCTGTGATGTCTATGGTAACTTGTACTGTTTTATTTCTGATTTTGTTTGAGTCTTTTCTATCTTTTCCTGAGTCTAGCCAGCATTTTTGTCAATGTTATTAATCTTTTCAAAGAACCAGCTCTTCATTTCATTCATTTTTTGTAGTCTTTTTGTTCTCTAGTTCATTTAATTCTGCTCTAATTTTTTGAAAGATTTTATTTATTTATTTTTTAAAGAGGGGAAGTGAGAGAGAGAAGCATCAATGTGTGGTTGGCTCTCACATACCTCCCACTGGGAACCCAGCCCACATTCCCAGGCATGTGCCCTGACTGGGAATTGAACTGGCGATCCTTTGGTTCACAGGCTAGCACTCAGTCCACTGAACCACACCAGCCAGGGCTAAGTCTGCTCTAATATTTATTATTTTCTTTCTCCTGCTGATTTTTGGCTGCTTTTGTTCTTTTCCTAGGTTTTTTGTTTGTTTGTTTGTTTTTGTTTAGGCTACAGTGTTAGATGTTTACTTGAGATTTTTCTTGTGTTGAGATAGGCAATTGCAACAAAAAGAATAAAATACCTAGGAATAAAATTAACAAGGGATGTAAAGGGCCTATGTACTGAAAACTACAAAGCATTATTAAAAGTGATTGAAAAAGACATAATTAAATGGAAAAATGTTACATGTTAATGGATTGGAAGAATCAAGAGATAAAATGTCCATATTTCTCAAAGCAATATACAGATTTAATGGAATCCCCATCAAAATTCCAATGATACTTCTTAAATAAATAGATGAAAAAAAATCATCAGATTTGTATGGAGCTACAAAGACCCTGAACAGCCACAGCAATCTTGAGAAAAAGAACAAGGCTGAAGGTATCACACTACTTGACTTCAAATTACACTTACTACAGCGCAACAATAATCAAAATAGCAAAATGTTGGCAGAAAAATCAGACAGATAGACCAAAGAACAGAACCGAGAGGCCAGAAATAATGCCACAGGTATATGGTTAAATAATTTTTGACAATCGAGACAACAAATGGAGGGGGAAAAAAGGCTCTTTATTAAATAGTGCTGGGAAAATTGGAAAGCCATGTGCAAAAGAATGACAATAGACTACAGATTGTCCCCATGTGAAAAATTAATTCAGAATGAATCAAAGACTTAAATATAGGATCCTAATAATAAATTATGTAGAAAAAAACATAGGTACTAAACTGATGGACCTTGGTCTTAGAGAAGATTTTATGAATTTGACCCCAAACACAAGAAAATACAAAAATAAATGAATGGGATTATATCAAACTAGAAAAACCTTTGCACCCACAAAACAAAAAGGCAACCAATGAAATGGGAGATGATATCTGCAAACAACAGCTCAGGTAGGGATTGTTATCCAAAACATATAAAGAACTCTTACAGCTCAACACCAAACCAACAAACAATCCAGTTTAAAAATGGGCAGAGGAGCTGAACAGACACTCCTTCCAAAAAGACATACAAATGGCCAACCAATATATAAACTGATGCTCACCTTCACTAGCTATTAGGGATATGCAAATAAAACAATGAGATACCACTTCACAACTGTTAGAATGGCTATTGTCAACAAAACCATTAATAACAAGTGTAATTGTTATAACAAGTAATAACAAGTGTTGGAGAGGTTGTGGAAAAAAAGGAATCCTCGTTCATTGCCAGTGGGAATGTAGGCTGTTACAGCCACTATGCAAAACAGTAGGAAGGGCTCTCGAAAAATTAATAAAATTATCATATGATCTGACAACCCTCTTCTGGGTGCCTGCCTGAAAATTTTGAAGACATTTATTCACAAGGATATATGCATTCCTATGTTCATTGCAGCCTTATTCACGGTGGTCAAGACATGGAGACACCTGGAGTGACCTTTGATAGCAGATTGGATAAAGAAGATGTGGTGCACATGCACAATGGAATACTCCTCAGCCATAAGAAAAGTGACATACTGTCATTTGCAACACCATAGATGGGCCTTGAAAATATCACGCTAAACAAAATAAGTCACACAGAAAAAGTTAAGATCTATACGACTTCACTCACATGTGGGATACAAAACTGAAAGTAACAAAGGAACAGACAAACAAACAAAAACTCGTGGACACAAACAATAGCATGGTGGTTACCACAGGGAAGGGAGTGAATGGGTAGTAAAAGGTAAAGGGGACTGAATACATGGTGATGGAAGGTGATTTAACTTTGGGAAGTGGGTGCACAGTGCAGTACACTGATGATGTATCGCAGACAGGTACATTGGAAACCTATATAATCTTATTAAACAATGCCACCCTAGTAAACTTAATTTTAAAAGGTATCAGTTCTATGTCTGTAACTTGGTATAGATTACTGTCAATAATTATTAAATTTTCAAATAAACATTTACTTACTGAAGCTCACCTTTGAACTTTTAAGAAGCTACTGCTGCTTTCCCACCTTTGCGCTTCCTAAGAAATTGCATAGCTTCAGCCTGCCATGTGGGTGAGCTCTACATGGAAGTTCTCCAGGCCCCACTATCAGCTCTTTTCCCACCCTGTACTACTCACTGCTTAGGAAGGCATGTCCTTGTGCATGCACTTAATTATTGTCTATCCTCCATAGACTTCAAACTTTATTTCTGCTTGGAAATCTCCTCTGAGCACCACAGCATTATTTGTTCACCTACTTTTTTTCCAATTCTCTTATGGGAATACCTCAAAACAATCTTGCTTTAGATGCATCCAAAGTTCAACAACCCTCCCATCTAATCTCGATCAATCTCTATTCCAAGTGAGTTGAATTGTTATATACTCAGTTGAACACTCAATCCTGGAAGCCATCTTTGGGGGATTTTTCTCTTTTACCATCTCCATGACTAATCTATTACCAGGTCCTTCTAAAAACATGTGAAATATAAGTGACTTTTTTTGTTCCTTCTGTCTCTTCCTTCTCTATTCCTTCCTCTCCCAGCTCCTGTCATCCTTGGCTGGAGTTACTGTATCAGCTCTTCGCTTCTTTCGTATCGTCATTTGTGCATACACACACCCCTTCCCAACAGCTTCTCTACGTTGGAATCAACTGGATCTTTTTAAAGCTCTAATGAAAATATGTTAATTTTGTCATAAAAATACTGTAAGTTATTTCCATTTTTCCTTCAAAAAGTGAGAAAAATATCTCAAGGTAGCCACTAAGCCCTCTATATCTGAACCCAGCCTACCTATCACACTCCTTATGCCACAGGTCCTATTTGCTACCTTACTTCAGCCATGAAGATTGGCCTGGCTAACTCCTGCTTGCCCTTCCATCTCAACTCCAAGGCATTTTCCTAGAAAAGCCTCGGCAATCTCTTCTCCAAAACAATTTAGGTCCCTTCATTTATATAACTGTAAGGTTTTCTTAGACCCCACCAAGGAAATAAACAGCCAATTAGCCATGGAAACAGGCAGATGAGCTTTATTTTGGAAGTTTGTGCTCCCGGGGCAACATTTTCTCTGCCCAGAGAAAGGGCTAAGAAAAGACCACAAGGGAGAAGGGAAAGGGTGGGAGTTTTATATGGCTTGACTTCGTTTGGGAGCCAAGGATTGGTTCTTGGTGAACAAAGAAGCAACATATCATTGGTGGTTCCTGGTCTGATGTCAGTCACCTCTTCTGGGTCAGAGTTCAGTCACCATATTACTTGTAGTCCAAATGGTGGTCATATTTGTAGTCCAAAATGCTTATTGTAACTAGGTTCCCAATTGTCCTACCCCACCCATCCTGACAATAACATGCAGAGCACCCTATATTTTATTTATGACACAATTAAATTTATACCTATACATTTTCTTGTACTTGTATATTTTTCAATATTTATTTCATATTATAGATTGGACACTTCATGTGGTCAGGGTTCCCTGTAGTTTGTTTTTTTTTTAATTGAATATGTCAATGAATTAATGAGAAATAATTTGTAGGTCCTTGTGAAAAAAATAATTATAGATGTATATTTAATCCATGGTATAGAAATGTCTTGTACTGGGACCCAGACATTTTTATGTTTGGTGTCTTTCCTATTTTGGCATAAATGAAGTTAGAAAGAGCCATCAAGCACAGTGGGTTTCAACTGCCTCTCAATCTCATCACTGCAGGTAAAGTTCAATGCATTACTTCGTTATGCAATTATAACTGCCTCGGGTTTATATATGTAGGTAAACTACCTTATACCAGTAATTTCTTTATTCGATACTTTTAAATTTGAGAGTATGATATGTAAAAACACTCTGCAAACCAGGAATTTTAAGATATAGCTCAGTGACTCAAAGAAACCACTTATTTTAACAACACAAAACATGCCTTATTCGGTGTTAAAAATGGATATCGATCCCACATTTATCCTACTCCTGCATCTTCAACATGTTTTCACTTGTGCTGAACAAATTAACTGCAAACAAGTACTGTTTTTACTAGGTTTCCATGAGCAACAAAAGTGTATTTAAAATTACCCATGAATAGCTCAGGGGCTCAGAGATCTGGTTTTGGTGCCCGAAGATGCATACTTTAAGAACCTTTAGTCATTAATATTAACCCAGAAAGCACTAAGGGCAAAAAGCCCAGTATAATATATATCTTAAGATGCTCCACTTGTAATGATTGCATTGTTCTTTTAAGGCTTCATTTATTCTTGACAGAAACAATTATGTTAAGTAATTATATCTAAAGTCAGGCAGTGTGCAATGTTCAATTTGGACGGTGAAGAGCATTGTTTGACTGTTGTTACCAGGCACATTCCTGATAGAGAACAAATGCTTACATCAATACGAACCATGCACTTTGTAATTTATTCTTTTATTCGCATATGTTGTTATCATAATAAGTGCCAGGTTAACCATCTTAAACACAGGGACAAAATTACTAGAATAACATCAATGGGAGAAAGCAATATAGAAGCAGCTCATCAGTACTTCACTTGCATGGTGTGTTATTTTATAGGGCTCTTTTTCCTTGCATGACCAAATGTTGCATAATTGACTGGATGGAATTATTTCACGGGACATCCAAACAAGACGAAAAGGCCAGCGTCCTCGGTGAATGAACTGAATAATACTTAGTATTTAAAACAGTTAATTTGACTAGCGCCTGCAAATTAAATAGGGTACTCCTTAGAAATAAGTTATGTATTTTCTCAGAAGCAAGTTATCTCATTTTTAAAGATATATGATTGGACACAGATTGTTATCTACAGCAATACATAGTAGCCTTGTAGTTTTAAAGAGTTCACAAATTTGCCAAAGTTGTATACATTGTAACCAGCCAAACTCACATATAGGTCCATTGCTTACAGCCAAATAACTCTGCGTGTGATGTAAATTTATTTAAAAATGTATGCTCAGGGAGAAAATATAAACATTTAAACCACATTTGAGATCCCAGTAAATTCCCATTCTTTACTAAAGACTATTAATGTGATAATCAAAAACAGTATATTTGAAATAAATATTAATTGTTTTAACCTAAAGAGATCAGTATTACCTTGAATAGAATATTTTGCAGTTTCATGAAGACATAGGATATATCCAAGAAGCAAAAGAGGAAATGGAGGAGGAAAGGTAATACTAAAAGACGTTAGTCAAGCAAATAATAGATAAGAGAGGAGGTAACATTTCAAAAAATCATATTCCCTAGTTAAAGAGGAAAATAAGCATGTTCAAAATTAAATAGTACACTTTTTCTGTAATTTAAAATATACCTGAAACCATAGGTCAAGAAGGTATACTATAGTATAGTAACATCATTGTATTATGATTATTCCTCAAATATATCGTAGTGAATTCTATAAACTTCAAATTAAAGAATGCTTCGAGTTCACAGGCAGAAAAAGAAAGTGAAAAGTAAGGGAGGAAAAAAGAAAGTAAAAATCACGTGCACATAGTCATTATGAGAAAATTTAACATGAGAAGGAGAGACAGGCTAGTTCGCCAGGACTGTGGAACAGGGAAACTGAGACAGGGCGTTCTGGCCGAGCAGTTTACAGCCATCTGGTAAAAGACAAAATCCTAACCAAGAGTGAGTGATTTATACTTCCCCCCTCCCACTAGATGGTAAATAGCTTAAATCACCGTACCCAGGGAGATAGAAAACAAAAATCCAATTAGTGTCATTTGTGCCAAATACACCCAAGGACAGATGAAGATTAGGGAATATATCTCATTTTGGCACACCAGCATAAAACTGATGAATATTCTATTAAGACCCTCTCTTAAGACTCGCCCTAAACTCCCAGCCTTTAACACCCTGAACATGAAGGCCCCAGGGCATGATCTCCCTCTGTGGCATGCATCTTCTAAACCGAAAGGATCCCCACAAGACTTGCCACAAAGGGAGCAGTGGGCAGCAGTGGGCAGCAGCAGCTCATCCTGTACTAACCCTCTGGCCCTGCTCTAAGGCCCCTTTTCTCTGACTTTGCAGTGAACTAAAGCAGCCCCACCTCAGCTCATTTCTTTCCTTTAACTTTTCTAGAAAGCTGAAATAGCCCACCTAGGTTCTCTCCTGTTGCTTCTTCTATCCCAAGCCCTTCCTTGTTCCATCATCCCCAGTTTTCAAAAACACACTCTCAAAATCACCGGGACACATATTGTGAAATCTTTCCTGCACAAAGAACCCACATACTACAAGCCAGCAGGAGGCAGAGCCACTCCGCATCCGGTTCTTGTTCAGTAACAAAAGTATTTTACTCAGTTCTGACACTAACTCACAGGCTACAGGGTTCAGTTCCACGAGACAGCCAACCAACTGCAAGTGATGGATCCCCAGGTTTCCTACTAATTCCATCTGACTTTGCCACTGTGGATGAAAAGGGGCCTCTTAGTAACCCTGACAAGCTCAGGGGAGACTTGCATGACAGCCTTACAAACTCGGAGGCCTAAAGTAACCACAGGAGAATGATAGGGGAACTCAAGGGTTGAAGATTTTATTTGCAGTTGAGAGGCTTAAGTGATTCATTGATGTGGAAAGCTGTTATTCCAGGAACCATAAGGCAAGGCCTATCTGACTGCTTAAGACCTTTGTGCCCCAGGGGGGTCTGCAAGCAGGAGATGGTATCTGAGCCATTGTGTTCTGGGGAGGGAACACCAGTGATGTAGACAAAGGTGTGTTAATCATCAGACAAAGAAGTGTTAGGAAAACCTCTTACCTGATTACCAGGACTGCAACTCTTATCAGATTAACCTTTTTCCAAACCCTTAATTTACCCTTCCCTTCTTTCTGTGAAAAGATTGCCTTGATGCCCTGGCTGGTGTGGCTCAGTGATTGAGTGCTAGCCTGTAAACCAAAGTGTTGCTGGTTTGATTCGTAGTCAGAGCACATGCCTGGGTTGTGGGCCAGGTACCCGGTGTGGGGTGCATGAGAGGCAACTACACATTGGTGTTTCTCTCTCTCCCTTTCTCTAAAAATAAGTAAAAGTAAGTGTTTTAGTTTGTTTGTTTTTAAAAGACCAGCTTGAGATGTTAAGCTGGTTATTGAGGGTATATAACCCACCTTCTCAGATCACTGGCATCTAAATAGAGCACCCATAAAGATTCAATCCTTGTCTCTACTTACAGGTTCTTGTAGTGACAGGCAGCTCAAACACCAACTGTTCTAGTTCTGTGATGTTCTGAAATTGAAACTTTGTAACTAAAAGCAGGTAACGGCAGGCAGTCATGTCCGAGGCTAACATCTTCCCTGACAAAAGTCAATCATTACCTTTATTGAGCCTGTTCGTTTTCTTTTTGCATCTGTCATAACATACCTTTGGAATATCAAATTTCCTTTTTCTGGACCCCTCGAAGCACAGGCATTAGCACCACAGGGAGATCATGAATCTCCTCATTGTTATTTTTGTTGTGTTAATTGTTGACGGTTAACTATCCTGTGCCCATCTGTGTAAAAGAAGTATGTGCCTATCATTTTACTTTTTATCCAATCCCAGAGGTTTCCCAGCTTTGCTTTCTCCCACATCCCAAATCTATCACCAGTGGGTTTCACGTAACCCAGTTGTGTCTTCTCTTTTGATTGTACTGTATAAAATAAGGTGAAAAACTTTTTCTGAAGCATTCTCTTTGTTGATATTTTGCTTCCTGGCAATTATCATCAGTTTGGTTCAAATGAACTCATAAACATTCTAGCAGGTTTGGACGATTCTTATGTTGACAACACAAAACAAAGCTTCCCATGACCCCTACTCAGGTTCCATCATACACTAGAACCGCTCATAGAACATAGGAAAAGAGTTTACCTACTGTTAAAAGGTTATGAGGGGCCAGACAGATGAAGAGACACATGCAGGTGAATCTGGGAGTCCTGGGCACAGGAGCTACTGCCCCTGTGGAGCCTGGTGTGGCCACACTCCCCACACCTGGGTGTGTTCCCGTTCCCAAAGCAGGAACCTCTTCAAACACTGTACCTTGGGGATTTTATGGAGGCTTTGTTCCTTAGGCATTCTTGATCAGATCATCAGCCAAGGAGGATGACAACCTCTAACCCTTCTTCCCTCACCTTGTGGTCATCCAGCAGCTTTTCAAAACTCATCTTATCAACATAAACTAAAACATAGTTAAAAGGGCCTTGCTATGAATAACAGAAGATAGTTCTTTTACCTTAACTGTTCTAGAGCTATTTCAGGAACTGAGGACAAAAGACCAAATATCAAAAAACGATCAAAAGATGCACCCACAGCTCTTACCAGGTAGAAAATTACAAGGAGTTCCAAGCCAGGAATGGGAGGAAGACCAAATACATATTTCATATTATAAACTACAATATCATACTCGAAAAGCAACAAAAGTTCAACAAATATAAATTATGTTCAGAAAATGAAATGCAAAGTTCTTAAGTAAAATAATAAGAAATAAAATTTAGCAATAACTTAAAAAAATGCTCCACAACTTTAGTAGATTCCAGAAATGTATGAATGATACAAAGTTGCCAAATAAGAATTTATTGGTAAAGAACTAATAATAATGAGTAAATTTTATAAATTTCATAATATATGCCTAACTTACAAATACTCAAAGGAAACAGGAATCGTTGCAATTCTTCTTGACATAACATAGAAGTTGTTACTGAGCTGAAGTAGCTTGTTTGCCTGTGCTCATTGAAACCCAGTAAGACCGGAACAGCAGTTTGCAGCAAAGAAAGTCAAGCCTTGTTTAAAGAAATGGCACCAAGCTTGGACATACAGAAGGCCAGTTTTTCTAAAGCCTGCCCTCTGGTGGCCAGCAAGGGGGCAGTTTATATACAGGGAAAATTATTAATCATGGTGACTAACAGCAGTTGCGGTCCTGGGGTCTACTGATTGGCTTGGGCCAGGTAGGGAACAGATGGTCATTGGATTATTGCTGGTAGAAATAGGATCTCCCACAGCCATGGGAAATGCACCCACACATAGAAGGACTTGAGGCGCAGCGGTTCGAGTTATTGGAGGGAAAACAAGGGGCTTCCCCAGGGGCTCGAATGACTCATCTACAACCAGGTAGCGCATCCTTCTCACTGTGGAAGAAGTCCCAGGCCTGGTGAGCACCAGTGCCCAACAGGAGAGTCTGGGTCCAGAACAGTAATGCCATCACCCTGGGTTCTAATGGTCCATCATAGTGCCCACTCTCTGCTGTGCTGGGTCCTGATGGGCCTGTATTTCAGCCCACGTGACTGCTACAGGGAGACAATGCACAAACGAACATATCCCCAGCTTTTGTTAAGCTTTGGTTGCATTTTCTTGGGCTTGGGAAGGGGTAAGCTTTCTTTCAAACTAACCCATCTTTTGCTTAAATCCTCTAGGCTTACGCTGGGCCCTTCCCCCAACCAATCCCTTTCTTGGATCTTCAGGGGTTACAGGTCCTTATTCTATCTGATTTTTGCCCCAAATTTCCCTGCGTTAGACTCCTCCCCTTTATATTGCCATTTTGACTCCTACTGCACAAGTCACAAAGTTTGCCTCCTCATCTGGCTTTTATTGCACTGTGTGCTTACCTCTCACTGAGCCGTCTTGGTTTCCATCATGTAAGCACCCAGCAAAGGAATTTCCCCTTTACTCTTCCTCTTTCCCCTTGGGAGAATGGACTGGTTTTTCCCTGGGCGTATGGGAAAGCTAACCCTTCCTCTCCACTCAGGGGAGAGTTGGATTGTTAATCCTCTTGTCGGGGTAATTCTGCTATCCCCTGGAGTGTCTAGAAGCCTTAGCTTTCAGACTTAATCTAGTTTAGCCAGCATTCTCCCTTCTCCTTGTAAGTAACTAATTAGCTACCTACACTAACGTATCGAGTCCTGATGTCAGTGATGGAATCACTCTGTCTAGTTTCATGCCCCTGTGGTCCATAGGGTCCTTCTGCTTCCTTGGGCCTGAGGTTTGAAACAACTAGGTTCAAGGTGTTGTCTTTACTTCGACCAAAATTCCATTCCCTTAATCAACAGCCCTGAGGTTTTATTCTTAAGACAGTTTGACACTGACCAAAACCTGATGTCCTAAGGGCTTAATGATTTAGGGAGTGAGGTCATCTGGTCCACCATGGAGCTATTAGACTGGAGAAAGCTAGCTTGCATTAAGGAAAAAGTCATATTAAAGATGTGAAGTTCCTGTGTGGTTGCAAAGTCTTATGTTACCATGGGAAAGACACAACAGATATATATAGTAGATTATCAAATTTATGTTTTGCAAATATTTCTAGTTTTATAAAAATAAAGTCAGGAAGTTTATAATAATTTTCCCTTTTTAATCACCACAATTATTTTGAGATTCCTATTTTTGGAAGTGTATATTAATAGTTTATTCTGTTTTCTTGCCAAGTACTATTCCATTAAGTGGGTACATTACAATTTTTTCATTGTTTACGTACATTTTTTATGGACATTTGATTTTCTTTTGAGTTTTTATCTGTATTTACTTTATTAACATGGCGAGTCACATTGATGGGTTTTTATATGGGAAAGAATGCCAGACAAAATGAGTCTATACTGAATGGTGCCCTTTATATGCAACTCGAGTCAATGCTAGTTAATTGACAGTACCAGAAAGCAGTTCATTGGACATGAAGGTCTGTGGGTTAGGGTGAAGGAAGACAAGGGACAACCACAAAGGGACACAAGAAAACTCTGGGGAAAAGCTGACGTGTTCATTATCTCTATGTGGCAGTGGTTTCACAGGTGCATACATTTGTCAAAACATATGAAACTGTACACTCTATAGTATATTTCTCTCAATAACACTTTATTTTACATATATTTCAATGACACTGTTTAAAAAGAAAAACAAAAACAAAACCCTATTCCTTAACCTAGACTTGTATATCATCTGAATTCCTCCTAATGCACATTTGCATTGATGAGCAGGGCTAGGATCATCCTCATGTAAAAGTCCTCCCCATCGGTAAGCACACCAAAGCCTTTGGTGATATCTACCAAGCCCTCCGAGTTCTGTAACCTGTCTGGACTAATTATTGGGTCCTCTAAGTCCCAAAAGTAATGGTTAAATGAATTGTAGTCCATCATGTGGCAATACATTGATTTTAATTTAATTATTTTAAGAGGAAAGCAATTTTACCTCATTGATTTTCAAATCTTTTTGTATTCACCTGTTGATTAAAAATCACTTTATATCCTTTTGGTTCCTTTCTATCTGCAGTATATGTTAATTGTTGATAATGAAGATTTAATGTATATCATCTTTTTTATTCAGGAGGATGGACTTCTTAATGCCTATCTTCACTTAATAAATATTACCTCAATATGTAAACATTCAATGTTCTTCAGATCATCAAAGCAGGTACTAAGCCATTTTTTTGTCTTGGTGTAAACCAAAATTAATCATAGACAGTAATGAAGAATAAAAACCATGTGTTTGAGCTACAAAAGGAGCTACAGCCTGGGAGACAGATTTAATCAGGTAGCACCCTAAATTGTGTTCCACTGAGACAAAGTGGCGGCAAGCTTATATAACAAAAGTTCCCACCCAAGTCCTCAATTAGGTCTGTTTTATTTTAATTAGGTGTCCAAACTATACAGGTCTGAGTTCTTTGGTAGAAAGTCAAAACCGGGGTTTCCCTGCAGTGGTTGACCCTGAAGGAAAACGCAAGCAGGGCATCATGTGGGAGGCCTGGCGTTCCATCTGTGGTTCTTCCCTGTGTACAGAACACATGAAAAGCCCCTGTTAGCAAACGGCCACTAGACTCTTCTTATTCAAAGAAGTTGGACCCTCCATTGACCATGGGTTGTTCATCTCAATATGTAAATTTCTTCTCAGGGCTCGAATAGATAAATTTTTCTTCTCTAGGTTCACAACACTTCCAGTAAAACCAGGATTTCATGATAAACTACAGGATTCTGAAACATCAGTCTCCTGTTGTAAAGCCTTTTGCATCAACAAATGATGTTTCCTCTGTTATATCATAGTTGTCTAAAAATTTATACCATTTACAACTTTTTTGATATGAATGTGTTTTTAGTCAGTCCAGTGTAAAAGAGGGAGTGTTTCTTGCTGAAAAGTTTGAATATATGTAGTTGAATGTAACAATATATACAAATTGTGATGCAAAAGAAGAGAAATGATTTGTACAGCAAGGAGAGAAGCAGAGGTCAGAGGCAAAGCTGAAATCTGGAAAAAGCACCGGCATCTGGCTGATATTCTTCTGCACAAGCCCTGCTGCCATCCAAGATGAAGGCAGGCAAAGGCTCATGGGGGTCAACCGTTCTACACTTGGCCTTAACTTTATTTGACCTTAGTATCTCCAGGGCCCTTTACTTCTACTCAAGGCCGTACAACCAGAGGAGCCACCAACCAGAGGAGCTTGTCTCACAAATAATACATTTCAGTATCTAACCATTTTATCATATTCCTCTACCTCTTTCATGAAACTCCTCCTTTAACCTCAACAAGATCCTATTTCATCTCCAGTTTGTATTCCCCTGTCTTGTAAATGCAGTCAACAGTGCATCCCATTGCTTTATCAGTCGTTGTCACAACCCCTCAATTTTGAAGGAATCTGAATGCTTGCCAAATGTCTGTCCTGAGGAGGTTAGGCATTGCTCATGAAAATAACAACTCCACACATCACTGTCTTCTCCAGTGCAGGTGCAACGGTTCTGCAGATGCTACTATTCTTTAGTTCACTTTCTCTTTTATATGTTACGCCAATTTCAGGCATTTTCTCCATTCCTCAAATCCCTCTGCCATCCTTCACCACCTGATTCTTCTCAGTCAATATGACATGGTTTCCACACTCACAGCATGGTAAAAATAGTGACAATCTGAGAAGAACATCCTAAAAATTCTGTAATGAATTCTACAAATTCAAAGTCATCTGTGTTTGCATTCCCTCTTCCATTTCTTCCTCCTACCCTCAAGAGGTGGAGAAATTGTACTCTCCTGTTAGCCTGCTACTGCTGTCTTCACTCTAGGTGCTGTCTCCTTCCTTCTCAAGGAAGAAAATGCCTCTACGTACTTTTCAGTCTCTCAACCCCTCTCCCTCACTCTCCTTTCCTCTCTCTCCTGCCCATTTCTCCCCTCTCCTCCCCTCCCTTTCCCTCTTCTCTCCCTTTCTCTCTCTCCTCCCCTCCCTCCCTCTCTCCCCCTCTCCATTTTTTCAATCTGTCCTCTCTTTTAATGAAGTTTTGTTATGCCCATACTTGAGCACACATTTCTTCATTATAAATCCATCGCTTCCTGCCCTACCTTCATTCTGTATTCATTTGGCTCCACTTCCTTAACTTCACCTGTTACAATTTTCCTTTTGTTCCCATTGCTCCACAGACACTGTCTTCATCTAGATTCTTATAACACCATGTCATTAATCACATTACAATATTTTGGTTTTTATCACGTTTAAGCTCTAAAAACATTGAACATCATTTGCCTGTTTCTCTTTTTTGAAACTCTTTACTTCCAATATTTGCCCAGGCTTTCCTCCTCCTGCTCCAGCTGTGCTTTGGTGGTAGCCCTTTTGCAGAGTTTTCTGCTTCTTCCTGTTTCACATTTGTTGAGCTTCCTCTGGATTGTGATGTAGTGCTTTTTTTCTCGCTTTACAAACTCCCTCAGGTGAATTTCGTCCAAGTCCTGGTCTACTTACCATCTATTTGCTGATTACTAACCTCTAACTCAGAGGATATAACTCTCTTCCGAACTACTTTTATATAGCTAATAACTTCTCCATAATCACAAAACTAGAATTATCTGAATTAACTGTTCACCATTTCCTCTACTGTTTTATTTAACAATAATAAAAAATAAGGAATAATACCACTTATATACCTGATTACCCCAGACTGGAATCAATTCAGTTATGGAATTTTCCTCTTTCCCTTCCCTTCCCTTACATTGAGTGTTCTAATTTCCCCTCAAATCCATTTAATTTTATATCTCTCCCTACTCTTTGGATTCGCATTTCCACAGTCCCTCAATCTGCCCCAAGTTCTAACTGTTACACAGAATGGCTATTTTGTCTTGCCTGCCTCATTTTTTCTTGGGTCTGGTTTTTAGTGAAGAGTGCTGGTCCTGGAACTAAGTTTGGAGCTGAATCCTGCCAATCCTACATAAGAACCTGGGTGACCCTGGAAGGCAGTTGTAACCACTTTGTTTTGAGTTTTCACCTGTAAATGTGAATAATAATATTCACTTTATCATGGTGCTCTTGGGAGGGTATGTGAGATAAAACTTGATGAGAATACCCAAATTCTGAATATTAAAATATGATCAATAAATGCTACCTCTTAGAATCATTATTATTCTATTAAAACAGAAATGTCTTCACACTGTTCCCCTCCTTATGATCACTGGTTTCTATTATTCTTAGGTAAATTTTCTAACACCTTTATATACCTAAAAATATCCAGAATTCTACTAGGCTTTTTTACTTGTCCAGTTTCATGCCTGAGCCCTGGCCCATTCAGGACACTTGTGTACACACCACACTTTTCTCCACCTCAAATAGGATAAGAAACACTCTTTTAGGCAGCAATAACCAAGGCCCTTTGGCTAGGAAAAAGCTTGGCAATCAAAGGGCAGGAAAGGAGGCTGGCAAGACTCAAGTGAAGTGAGTGAGTTAGAAGAATGGTAAACATTTTGTCGGATTGATAGGAAGGTTCCAGGTCCCTGAAGACTTATGGGCCAGCGGATCTCAACCTCAGTGCTATCGACATGTGGGACCAGGCAGTGATTTGCTGTGAGCTGCCGCCTGTGCATTTTAGGATGTTTAGCAGCATCCCTGACCTCTGCGCACTGGACGTCAGCAGCACTCATCCAGTTGTGACTTGTCTCCAGGTACTATTACATATCCCCAGGGTCAAAATTACCCTTGCGGTGACTGCTGTTACTGGCTGAGCTATATGCGCTTTTTACTCCAGGAGGAAGAAAAAGGCTATGAAATAATCTGAGGAGTAGTGTGATGTGTTCTGGTTTTCATTTTATAAAGATCACTTTGACAGGGAGGTTGGAGAAGCTGTTCACATAATCAGACCGTTCCAGAGTGGTAATTAGATCTGATGATTTGCTATGAAAAAGGTGTCATCTCCTCAATGACTAAGAAGAATATCAAGGCAGCTGCCCTCAATTTAGTAGACAGAAGCATGAAGATAGAATAAGAACTCTGTGGTAGTCTGCAGGAGGCTTGAAGGAAACAAGAGTTTTGAATGGCAGGCAGAGAAGTAATTATCAGAAGAGGCAACAGTGGGGAGGTTGGGGAGTATCGTCTCCCTCTGGAGGTGCAGAGGGACAGATGAGCCTGCAGTAGAGAAGGCTGATAAGGAAGCCTTGTCTAAAGCACCAGGTGACATCCAGTACCACAGCTGTGATGTACATGTTGGCCCTGCACAGTTTGTTCACCATCTTGAGCAAGGGAAGATCCCTGAAAGGAGTCACTCATATACGTATGCATCTTTCCACAATGCCAGCTTCATTAGGGAAGACCTCCCCAATAAGCCAATTGCATCGTACACAGATTACTCACAGTGAAGGGGAACTTACATGGTAGAAGCAAGTGGAGAACCTGGTGGGAAGTCCCAGGCACTGGTGACACCCGCTGTTGGAGAGATGGGCTTTGATCTGAAGACAGGTGATGATGGTGGCAGTGTGTGCAGTATATTGGAGGTCCAGCAGGGCTTGATGCATCATCTGTGGTACAGCCACGCTCGAGTGGTGGGTGGTCAGACCTCTGAGCTTTCATGGCCTGCAAGGGGCAGTGGTCCCACCGATATCAGTGTCCTGATGGACAGTGTCCTCCTCTGAATGTCCAGACTTGTGGTTTGGGTGTTCCGGGGCCCTCCTAAGGGCATTTCTGTTGCAACCCATTAGCTTAGTCTGGACATTGCACTCGACACAACTCACATGGCTGACAGTGTCTCCTTACTGGTTTGCCAAAGGTGTCTGAGAAGTCCACTCTGCTCCTGCTCTATACAGTTTATGTTACTTTGAAGTTTCTGTAGGAATAGTTTAAAAACTGGAGTTAAAAAGTGGGAGGAATGTCAGGAGTTTAGAGCAATACATACACAAATCGGATAATGTTGTTCTCTCGAGAGAACCCTTTTCTGGCTTAGGAAAAAGTCAAACTATCTGATAATTCTTATAACGCCTGAACACGTCTAGTTTTCCATAACTTTCTGGCTTCCAGTCATTCCACAGGTGCCCTAGGACCACAGAACCTTTTTTTAATTTCCACAAGGGCTTATTCATTTCATTCTTTCTTTTATTTTTTCTTAAATTCCATTGTCCATCTTTTACTTTCTACTGCATATTTAGCAGAGAAGAGGTAAACATTAAAGAGAGAAAGTGAATAGGTAATATAGGGAAGAAAACTCACAAGAAGGGAGGAGGAAACACTCAGGTTATAATTTTTGTTGTTTTTAGTCCTGTTACCATTTTTAATGTGGGTATATAATGATATGACTTGGTCTCCATTCATTTATTACAAAATATTTATTAAATATTTCTTCCCTAATTGTCCTACTATGCTTTGCCACTCAGATGGAACAGCAAAATAAACGGAGAGAGAATTCTTGTGCAGTTTTCATTTTAGCTGAAGGGGGAGCATATTACATTAAAGATTAAATTCCAGTAGATAATAAAAAAGCAAAAAGGGAGGACAGTGAGTTCATGAGTATTGGCTTATCAAATATCAGAAGTCTCAATGGGAAATGATACTTGAGAATTGGAACGTGGGTCCATCCAACCTCCAAGGCACCAGTGCCCCACCCTTTCTGGAAGCAAGACTGTGTGGGAGAGTGAGGTTGAGCTAGCAGAAAGCTGGACCATCAGCAAAAGTCAAGGAACCAGAACTTGTAGGAAAGCAGTTGACATGGGAAAAAAAGCACAACTTTTAGAGCCAATGGTGGCTCAGATTAGTAGCTCTCATTTCTGTTCATAGCTTCTATTGAAAACTGAAATTATACACACACACACATATATTACATTGTTGTTATTCTTGCTGTAGTGAATTTATGTTTGACTCCACCTTTAGGCCAAATTGCTATTAGCTTAGGAGTCTAACTATTGCATTCCCAGTACCCAGGAAAGTACCTGGAATTAATCAGGTTCATCACTAAATTGATGGGAAGATCTAAAATTACCTTAAATAATTCAGTATTTAAAAACTACCAATGATATAGTGTTTATTATTACTAGGACATTCTACATGTTATACTCATGACAACTGCAGAGAATGTATTATATCCCTTTTATATGGATGAAGTTAATACATGTTAAGCAGATCACTTAATGATATGCGTCTAGAATATTAGAAAGACTAAAATTTAACTAAGGTATTTTAGCTCTGATATCTACACTCATGTAGTACATCCTAGCACCCATCAGTATAGACAGGAGATTGCTTTTAGAAAACCACAGTGAAATTTAATATTTTACAACCCATCTTTCTTGGTATATTTTCTCTCAAAAGCTCTCTCTACCTTGTTAGGAATCTTTCAAGTTCAATGAGCACATAAGAATTAAAGCTAAGGACAGAAATAAAAAGTGCAGGTTAGTATAAGAATAGGTGTACTTGAATATGACTTTGAGAATACTTAAAATCATAGATCTTTTTAGACCTCATTTATTAACAGAAGATTGTATGTACATACACACTGCTTTTCTTGCTTCTACTTGCTAGTGGGGTTTTTTCAATTCTATTGGGAAATAATATTGATAACCTGTCATGATTTTCACCTGAAAACTCATCTTTTTTATTGTTCTTGATTTTATTGCCTCTGGACTTAACATTTCCTCTCTATCTGGTCCATTATTTTATTAAGTATTGATGTCATTATTGATGTCACTCTTTCAAGTTATTTGAGATTACTCTTTTTAACTTTTAAAAATAATCAATACAGCATTTGTTTCCCTCCAGTCTTTCTTGTCTCTCTAGATCCAAAGATTTAAAAAAAAATATTTAAGTGGTTTAGTAAGCAGGTTAGCTAATACTTTTTAAAACACAGTACATAATCCATCCATCACTGATTTGCTATGCATGACACCCTTCATGCAAAGATCTCAGAATGCTTTCCTGTTATTACTATATAATAGAAGATACAATTAAATGACAAGTTGCAATCAATAAGTCTAGACTTGATTTAAACTTAGCCAACTTTTACTATCAATAAAAATGAAAGGAGAAAGATAACAAAAAGTAAAAGCAAAGATGAGCACATGCTTATTTATCATCCAAAGTCATAGAACTCCCAAGATTGGGATCTAGCAAAAGTTTGCTTTGTGTGGGGGTGTTGTTGTTTCGTTTTCCCAAAACAATATAATTGAAAACCATATGTGGGTAATTATTTTCTTTCTTGGGGGATACTTTAGAAAAAAACTAAAGTTGTTATACACTTATCTCTTTAATCAAATCACTGACAATCTTAAACACTTAAAGTATGTAGATTTTACATTTCACGTCTTATCCAACTAGGTAAGGTCTTGCATCTTTTGAATGTAGAAGATGATTTCTATCTCCTACACATTCTTTGGGGAATAAGTTTTCAACCCCTTGTGTGTATAGCCATAGAATTATTATTCAGAGGTTTATAGATGGAAACTTTCAGAGAGTCATGAAGACATGTCAAAGACAGTCACCAACTTCAAGCTAGTGAACTTCTACCCAAGTGTTTTATAAGGTTAAAAAAGGAGAAACTCCAGAATAGATAGACTTTTTTTCTTCAAATTGATCAGTCATTCTTACCTGTCAATAGTGAATAGATCCAACATAAAGCATTACTTGCTAAAAGAACCATAAAAGATATTTAACTTTTCATATATTTTTCTTTCTTGAAAGCTAATAATACTGACTTATTTTGAGCCCTTCAAATACAGTTTTAAAATATAATTCATTATTTGTAGTAGCTCAGGCATCAACAAGAACAACAATTTTAAAGCAATTTGTTTTTTGACCACAAATCCAAATGGCCTAGAGACACAACCTGAAAATCTGTACTTTGATATGGTATTCAGCTTAGGACTGCATGTATATTGAATAACTAGTTATTTAATTAAACAATAATCAATGATACATAATGTACATTCAGACAAGAAATTATAACAAAAATCCTTTGTCGTTTGTTCCAAACTCTTTTCTTCTCAAGTTTCTCTGTCCTCTCAATTCCGCACAATTTTTTTTACCTTTTTAAACTCTTTATTATGAGTTTACCCATTAGATATTGTCCCTATTAACTTACTGTGTCTTCCCAAATGTGGCCAGTTTTTCCCTGATATGGCACTCTTGACTTATTCTTCAGAATACTCACCACCAGTATGAAATGGATTGTATGATTTTATTAGAATGCTGTCTCCTGTTTAGTGAGAAGAGAGACCACAACTGTTTTCTTCACCTCAGGCAATTTAGGGGCTACAACGAGGGCTTGTATGTAATAGTTCTTCAGTAAATACCTATAAAATATACATCCTTCAGTTTAGTCATCTGAATTTCTCTCTGGATTCTTCTCATGAATGGATAAGCTGCAGAAAATCAAATTTACTTGTTTTTCCCAGTGTTGTGGTCCAATTGTCTCTTCTGTAGAAATAACTCCTGCATGGTTAGTGTGGTTCAGTGGATTGAGCACTGGTGTGGAAACCAGAGTCACCAGTTCGACTTCCAATTGAGACACATGCCTGGGTTGCAGGCCAGGTCCCCAGTAGGGGGCACACAAGAAGCAATCACACATTGAAGTCTCTCTCTCTCTCTCTCTTTCTCCTTCCTTTTCCTCTCTCTAAAAATAAATAAGTAAAATCCTTTTTTAAAAAATCCTATGCTTTTCCAGATCTTTCTTTATACAAAAAGTATGTAAGGCCAAGAATTTGAGGTTGTAGAGAAAGTTAGAAAATCAGAGTTCTCAGCAACCATTCCCTGTAGTGTAGAGGACATCTTTTCTTCCATTTGTGTAGAGAAGTTGCAGATCAGAGAATAATACAGCATCACACTAGGAAAGACCAGTGATGCAAGTGAGCTTTGGGCTAACAGTCCAACCAGCTAGATATTAATATCATGCTTCCATACTATTGACCTGAAGAGTGGGTAAATGTATGAACTAACTAGCTCACAAAGTTGCTTATATCCTGTGAAAGTACATTGAGATTTGAAAGCATTTAGTTGTGTACCTATTTCATTTAAAAACAATGCATTCAACTAGGAGTATCTTTATTCATCTCTCTTTGTATATATTCTATTTATTCTGTTTCATTCTTCTATGCTTTCATATTACTTTTTGTCTTTTTATCACTACCAAATTTTATTCTCATTTCTAATTACTTTCCTTTCAATTTTATTTTGCATATGCAAATTTCTTATAGGGGTTTTCTAATTGAATCTGAACCTTATCTCAATAATCTATAAACTATAAAACACAAAACAACAAATTAGCTTCAAATTTTACTGATAAAATTTATTTTTTATATTCTAGTCATGTCTTATGCATTATGTAATTATAGCAAAGGAAAACAACTAAAAGGAATAGAATGAATTGCCAATGAATGTATATATTTTTGTTTGATAAGGGATTTGAAAAATCAAAGATAAATTATTTTTTCCCTTGAATACTGTTGGCTTCGTAATTTGCAGATATGATAAAGAACATGAGTTTTTAGATCCAGTTCCTATGCATTATGTCTCATGCAGTTTCATTTTGTTTGCTGGAGTGTATTTTCCTCATTTGAAGATGACATGTTGGCTGAGATTATTTCTAAAGTCACATGTCTAATAAGGGTCTATGATCCCTCTATTTTTTCTCCTTTTTTCAATACACCACAATCTGTTTTTACCATGATTTTTTAGGTTATTTGGATATTATTTTGCCTACATAATTTTAAAGATCTATAACTTGAACATCAGAAATATAAATATGGCTTGCACATTTAATTTGGCAATGCATTAAATATTATGGATTTCATCTTGCCACCATTTTATTTCCAGAACTCTATTTCTTGGTGTCAGATTTTGCTTTATTACTTGACTATATCCTTTCTATCACAAAGCTGGACTAATTATTTTTGAAATAACACTATTGAAAGGATAAAACCATAATCAAAATCCATTCTCTGTTTTTTTTCAAATACGGTGTGTTGCACATGATTCAGAAAGAGCTGTGTGAAGGTGAATAGATTTTTTTATTAGTTAATGCCTTCATGTCCATTTACCTATATATCTGAAATTCATAACAATGGCAATGAGGAATCACTGAAGTTGAAAGCTAACTAAAGGGTAAGAGTATATGTAACATTATGTTTTGAATTAATTTTATATAATAGAGCATTGTGACATTTGTATAAAAGTTCAAAGAGAAATGTAGGCTATGACTTCATTGAGAATTTATTTTTAAGACTCTTAGATAGTTCAGCAGAGAATTCAGACCAGGAATTCAAAGGGCAGAGCAAGACCTATTAAGTAATTCAGTTCATTCCATAAAGTTGAAGGGAAAGGGTATGAAGATGTAATCACTCATTTTCTGAAAGCTGAGATGTAAGAATCAACTAAAGGATGGCTAGGATATTAGTAGCAGATAGAAAGATTCAATGGCTGCGTTAAGCTGACAGCAATTGTCTGGCTTCTGCTATGAACTGAGGTTACTAAACAAAGTTATGCTTACTCAGAGAAATAATAACCAACATCATTGAAACAGAAAACTAAAATGCCATTTATTTTTGCATTAATGTAATACCACAGAAAGAACTGTGTGATGCATTATTTTTCTGTCATTAACTTCCATCCATAAGTTGATTTAGGATGATGATGAACTCCATTATGTCATCATTTTTTTCAACATTAAAAATAGGCAGGACAAAGAAAAGATAAAACGAAAGTTAATGGATATCCAAGGCTTGGTTTTATTTCTACATACAAAGGCATACAGTACTGCAAACATAATTTTATTTTAAAAGTAATTAATCATCCAAGAAAAAAGTTACATAGATTGGAGACAAAAAATAGGAAAATATTCTGCATCATGGTATATAAAATGCAGAAATTATTTATATAATTTTAGGAAATCTTTCTGAAAGAAAACAGTAGAAAATAATGATTTATATTTCTCCCAAGTTGTTCATATTGCAAGTTTAGTTACACTTTGAGGAGTATGATCTTGCCTTCTGTGTAGGTTTAGAAGCTTTTCTTTGAACTATGGAAATATGGTAAGCTCTTGCAAAAAGACTCTGATTTCGTAAATGTATCATTGGTTAATATTCATTTTATACTTCAGTATATGCCCTAGTGTTACAAATATGTATACATAAAGTCTTAAAATGTATTTATGAGATGAATTAAGAATAAATGGGGTAAGACTTTAATAACATGCTAAATTATAGTTTTGAAGATTATAAACAACTTCAATAGAAAGCCTATATTTACACTTCTGTCAGAAACTTTTAAATGGTACATATTTGACTGCCATTTTTCTTTATTTTAGCTTTCATTACATATCAACGAATTTTACTGGACCTTAATTTTACAAATATATTTAACCCTTTTCTTCCCAGGTATGTGATAATGTGACTTCAAACATATGTAACCTCACTGAGGGTAAGAGTTAATAATTTTTTCTTTTGTCTGTAAAGGTAATTGAAGTTGTTAGGTTAAATTTAAACATTCTCTAAAAGTGAATTTCACTCATTTTGCATTTCTATAGTAAGAAATGTTCTGATTTTATAACTCTCAATATCAAATACATTCTTTTTTCTGTAAATTATTCTTTCTTTTTTTATTGTTTACTTACAATTGTCCTATATTTTGCTCCATTGTTCCCCCCTACCTCATCATCACTCTTTAACATACTTGCACCACTTAATCTTATTTACCCATTTTAATTTGCCATATTCCTGCAACAAAGAATGACAGATTTTCTTGTATTCAAAATAAGAAATTGAAACTCACATAACCAATTTTCAACAAGTTTTGCTATATATCAATTTGCATCAAATGAACTAGTAATAAATGTTTTTAATATCCTATAATCTAAATTATTTATCAATATATCTGAGACTTTTTAGAAAATATCAATTAAATTTGATTCCAGCATATTACCATGAAAAAATATATGAATTTTAGACATGTTAAA